>NC_084483.1:93847679-94456749 GCF_030035675.1 Rhineura floridana | reverse complement strand
CCACCAAAAACTGGGGAAAGATGTGAGAAATCTTTTTTTAAAAAGGAACATTTTTAGCCTTAAATGCCTAGACTCTAGTTTCCAACACTATGGAGTATTTATTGATTGATTAAGAGAATTTATATCCTGCCCTTTTGCTGTTTAAAACAGAGCTCAGCACAGCTTACAAATAAAAACAATAAAAATACACAATCAATATAAAAACATAATAAAAACACAAAATAGCAACAAACTTAAAGTAAGTCAGGGCAACAGTATGGTTAACCATATACAATATATTTCAAAGATGTGGTGGGCGGAGAAAAACAAGAAGCCAAAATGTTAGGAAAAGGAGTCTTTCACACCACATGCTCAGTTCTAAATACTGTTGCAGCAAGCTTTACAAGTTCCTCCAGTATTCCACTGGTGCAGGCACTCAGACATTCAAAGTACCTGTATGTTTCTTAGGTTTTATAAAAGCAGAGCTTTGCTTAACTCAACATTTCTTCTCCCTTTGATCAACCACATCTACACAGGTGCCACCTCCATACTCAAAATGAAACTGGGCCTGGAAGTGTGCAACAACCCCACACATACCTTGCTAATTAGATTACCAATGCCAGGATGTCTGTCTTATCGACTACTCTCCTGCTCCCCCTCCCCGGGCATCATGAAAGACCCAGTCCTGGGCTCAGAAAGAAAATAAATATCTGGTCCTCTTCAAAGTATTGATAAGCCTCTTGTTTTAATTGAAATAATAATTATAAATTCTTGTCCTTATCACTAATGGGAGTTAATTATCTTGCATATGCTGCTGTTGCTTCTATGGCTGTAACGGAGTGAGGTTAAAGATAAGTGAAATGCAAATAGGAAAAAAAAAAGACAGTAACACTTTCCTAAATATAATACCATACCAACCACAATAAGATTCCTATGAGTAAGGCAGAAAACTAAGCATCTCACAACCAAAAATATGATAAATGAAGAAATATTTATATAAAAGCATGACTATCAAATATATTTATTATTTACACAAACTGTAAAGATATTTATAGTGCAATCCTAGGTTTATTTATTCAGAAGCAAGTCCCAGCGTATTCAGTGGGGCTTACTTAAACAGGGACAGAAATGCAACTTCAAGTGATAAGCAACTTCATTCACACAACCCAAAATTCCGAATCATGCCACTTTACGCTGTTTTGCAACTGTTTATACTTGTTTTTATGGTTATTGGATTTTAAATGGCTTTATTTCTTGTTGTGAGCTGCCTTGGTTTCCAACCCTACCTCACAGGGGTGTTGGAAAGACTCCATACACGCACATGCACATGCACACACTGCAGATGTATAAAAACATACAGGCCATATAATAGTTTATTGTCAAACCAGTTGGTAATTGCAGAAAAATCAGTATTAGTTTTTAAAAAATCAGTATTACTTTCCTACAGAATAAAAACTGTAATACCTAAGTAAGCCCTGCCTACTTGCTTTAAAATAAGACTGGAGGGCACAAACACAATTCTTTTTTACATTCACTCCAAAGTCCCATTGATTTTCAGCCCATTCATAACCATGTCTACTCAAAAGTAAGTCCTATTGAATTCAATGGGATTTACTCTGGGCATATGGGATTAGCATTGCTTTTACAAAATGCAAGCATTGGGAAGGTTTTCAAAACACTGCCCAAGATCTGACTCCTGCACACAAGAGGAAAAAAAACTGAAATGTATATACTTACCCAATTTATGAGATTTTCAGATAAACAGGGGGTGAAACCACCATTTTGTTTTCTAGACACTGCCTAAGGTCAATGAAACTGAAGCACAATCCCTGATTGGCTGCAATGCTGAACGGGCGGGGTTAAAGCTACGAAGTGCTATACAGTACTGTTTAAAGAAAGATTTAACAGTCGGGAGGCAGCTGATGTTTTTATGTATATCTCGAGAACCGGACCACCTAGAAACTTAATTTTTTTTTTAACTGAAAGCTGAGAATCTGGGCCACCTAAAGGGCTAGCCAGGCGCTGGGTGGCATGCATAGAATCTGGGTAAAACCCGGCTAACCGGGCAATATGGCAACCCTATTTAGTCTTCCTTCTCTTCTTATGGCAAAGGCATATGTTCCTAAGTCCATACAGCAAGGCAGACTCGTAAACTGCCCTATAATCAAATTTGATGAAACATGCTATAAAACTAAGGAACTAACTAAACAAACTGATGTAACAGTGTGTCTGCAATACCTGGTGAAATCTCTAAAGTTTGCAATACCTGGTGAAATCTCTAAAGGTGGCATAGTTGGGGGGCAGGTCTTCAGTGTCTTGCCTCATCTGTTACCCCTTGTAATGACTAGCAGCACTGAAGAAATTATGGAAAGTATGCAAATACATGCATATTTATATGGCTTATATAGTTCTTGAAATGGAAATGGATTGCCTTCAAGTCAATCCTGACATGGCAACCCTATGAATAGGGTTTTCATGGTAAGTGGTATTCATAGGGGGTTTACCATTGCCTTCCTCTGATATGGTTCTTAGACTCAGCTTTTCGTGTAACATCTGAGTTATTTGGTTCAGAATTTTATTTTATTTTTAGAGTGTCCTGTTAGAGCAGCTTTCTGGCATCTCCTTAGCAGTCCACTTTTAACTGACTGGTGTGGTTTCCTCAGGCAGTCCTACTTGACTTTCTTTCCTTGGCCTTTACCTTCCACATGAAGTACATGAGCAGTACCAGGCCTCAGGCAGCCCAGATTTATACAAAATGTCCTTCCTGCCACACTGGGCCCACCAATCTAAGGAAAAGACTTACTTAATATACCCTTGTCAAAAGCTGACAAAATTCACCATGTGAAACATGTTACCTGCAGCCCTGAGAGAGAGAGAGAGGCTGCCTTGGCTTTTAAGAAACCTCACCAGGTTGGAAATAAAAAAAAAGGCAGTGGAACAATTAGAGAAAGAACTGAAAGGGCTTCAATTCAGAGAACAACTAAATTGCCTTCATTCCACGATTTCTCCTAGGTGATCTGTATGTAGTTAAATATAATAGTACTAATATTGTATTAATATATATATAATTCATATATGAATGAAACAGTCTTCTATTTTTGCCGTCCAATTTGAGAGGCTCCACACTCAAGGGGCCTTGTTACTGAAATAGCCTTCTTAATCTACACAGTAACGAGAGTTTAAAAGAGCACTGAAAAATTGCCTTGGAGTGAGTGCAGGTACATCATCTCCCTGTCTGCACTCACCATAATTGGTAATAATGATACACCTCATGATGCATTACTTACTTATCTCCCACTCCTAATGAACAAATATATCAAATTGGCCTAATGCAGGCACCAAGCAGGTTTCATTAGAAGAAACCATGAACGGACCATATGATATTTCCTTTTAGCCTAACGGGGCAGTCCAAGAAGTCATTTAAGCTAGTTCCCTCAGTTTCTCACCTTATGAGAAGATAAAAAGAATGATCTCATTACTAACATCTCCTGTTTACCAGCTCAGTTTTCTTTTCTTTTCTTCAAGGCTATGCAATGTGGAGTTGGCAACCAAATAAAGATTATTGATTAGCTTATAAATGCCACCATCAATGAATTAGCAAATGTATATTTTAATGCACAATTTTTTAAAAAATGTAGTGGTGATGAAGCTTTTAATAGTGATTAGCTGAGCTGCCTTACAGGGCAATTTTATATATGTCTATTCAGAAGTAGGCTCCATGTAGCTGAATGAGGCTTACTCCCACAAAGTTAGGTTTAGGACTGCAGACCCAATGCCACCAAGGGAAGACAAAGAGGCTGTCATTGCCTGAACTGCCTTGAACCTACAGGTGTACAGGAGGGGCAGAGGGGCCTACAGATTCTATAGTAGGAGGGGTACCATTTTATTTTTGAATTATTATTTATTTAATATATCACTTCTATCTACCTTTTAGGCGCTTGGCCATGCTTTCTGAGGCTGATGGGAGTTCAGCAACATCTAGAGGACCAAAGATTTCCCACACCTATTTTAGGGTTAGGATAGCTAGGTGTCTGGTTTTTGCCCGGAGACTCTGGTTTTGGGGGGTCCTCTCTGGGTCTCAGGGTGACTCTCCTTAATCTCTAGACTCTTAGCTTTCATTTTTTTTAAAATTAAGTTTCTAGGTGGTCTGGTTCAAAAGATATAATCCAAAATATCAGCTGCCCCCCCTCAACTTCTGTTACTACTGGCTGCTCTAATCCCTGCCCTTTCAGATTTTTAGCCAATAAGTGAAGTCAGGGTTGTGATTGACAAGATTTGTTGGCAATAGCTAAACTCACAGTTTCCTTTTCCTGCTTGTCTCACATCAAGAATTCAGTAAACATATAGCTTTCAGCAGCATATAGAGTACTTTATCTGTACAGGATTGGGACTTGCTTCTGAGTAAACATGCATAGGATTGCACAACAACAGAAGATCACAGCAGGATCTTGGTAGGCACAAAAGTGTGCATGCAGGGTTTTTTAATTACTTGCAAAAATGGCATATTATATCTTTTATCTTTCAAATTGTTTTTGAACAGAAGTTTTTAAAAGTGTACATACTGCAGTGTTATACTTTTCTCATTAAGGAGTCAAACAAGTTTAAATTTTACTGGAAAAGGGCAGTTTATTTGTCTTATTCATAACCTGTTTTGAAACCTTCCCAATATGAAGTTTTTCTGGGAGTAAAACTGCAATGCTAATTCCACATAGCTGGGAGGTAACCCCATTGAATTCAGTAGGATTTATTTTTGAGTAGATGTGGTTACGATTGTGCTAAAAATCAATGGGACTTCTGAGTGAACATAGAAAAGGATTGTGTTGTAAATCTTTCTCTCCCCCTCTGATCCTTTTTTTTAAGCAGTTAGGCAGGGCTTAGTTAGGTGTCACTGCTTTTACTTATTTGTTAGGAAACTAATACTTTTTTTAAAAAAGTTCTGCAATCAGGGCCGGTGCCAGACATGCCGGGGCCCTTGGGCACCAGCTTGCCCTGGGCCCTGGCATGCATGTGCGCACACACACATACACGCGTGCGCACCCCCAGGGCCAGCCCCAGACATGCTGAAGCCCTTGGGCAAAAGCCTGCCCCAGCGCTCCCCTTCCGCAATTCACGCACGGTGAGAGCTTTGGGACTTCGCCAGTCCCTTGCTTAACTTACCTTGTTCTGTGGTTGCACACGCAGCGGTGCCCTTAAGAAAGATGGCGGCTGAGGTTTCCCTAAGGAGCTGAAGCCTCTGCTGCCATCTTGGTTCATGGCAGGGATGCGAGCGTGCAGCTGGAAAAATGAAAGCTGGAAATCCAGGGCATATGCAGGTGCCCATGCTAGTATAAATAAATAAACCCATATAATATGGTTGTAGTATAGAGAAGGGATGGGGAAACTGGATTAAGCCAGTGGGCTGAATTCTTATCTCTCCCACTCTAGTCCATGAACCAAGTTTTAACAGGTGAGTGGGCTGCAAACAAGCCGGACATGGCACTTTAAATCCCCAACAAGTAGCTGATAATTGGGACTTACATAAAGCTCTGCACAGCACCAATCAGCTGGTTGCCAGTACTTCAAAGGGCAGGGCAGGGCAGGACTCTACGCAAACACCAATGATCATCTAAACATTGGAGTTTCAAAATACTGTTCACATCTATATGCAAACCCTGGGCTTTGCACAAGGCTTTGCAGGTGCTGCTGATAGTTAATCGATGGTGCCTGCAAACCCCTTTTTGGCCCACCTGCATATAAAAAGAGCCTGCTGGATCAGTCTAATCCAGCATCCTGTTCTCACAGTGGCCAGCCAAATAACTAAGGAAAACCTGAAAGCACGGTCTGAGTGCAACAGCTCTCTCCCCATTTGTAATTTCCAGCAACAGGCATTCAGAGGTGTACTGCCTCCAACAGCAGAGGCAGAACATAGCCATCATGGCTAGTAGCCATTATCAGCCTTATCCTCCATGAATTTCTCTTAAAACCATCCAAGTTGGTGGCCATCTCTACTGTAGGGCAAGTGATAATGTCTTGGCCAAAATGGTCTCCTGAGCCAAATAGGGAGGCCTGGGGAGCCTAATTTGGTCCTTGGGCTGGAGGTTTCCCACTATTGATATAGGCACACACTGTCTGAGAATCCAAAACTTTGAAGCAAGTTGGAAATGAAATTGTTCACATAAGTCCAGATTGCTTTTCCCATCCTTGTTTTAGCAAATAACACCACAAAGCTGACATATTTTAGGAGACAAAGTAACTTTGCTTCAGTGTGCTCATTAATTTGCTTCCTATGCAATCCTATACTTGTCTATTCAGAAGTAATTGAGTTCAGTGGGACTTACACCCAGGTAAGTGGATATAGGATATTACAGCCTTAGAGAAGTAGCGAATGGCACCATCCTACAGTCCCACTGCCAATGCAGTGCAGCTAAATCTGGCATTACATTGGTTTTCTTAGTTTAGAAGAAAACAGCAGCATTGCAAATGATACCTATTGATGCAACACTGACAGGAAGTACTTCTCCAGCATCCATAGCAATACTGCATGTCAAAAATGTCCTCAGTGTAATCATGCTGGAAGCATAAATCCACACGTGGCAAGAAGGAGACACCATTATAATGTTTTCCTACCACATTGTACACACAATCTGAGTGCCCTCAACCTTGTGAGCCACTGTGATCTGCCCAACTCTTTTAACAAGAAATAAATAGGAAAGGGAGGGCAGACGTTCCAGAATAATGTTACATGCCAACCCAATCTCCAAGTGGTGAGAAACTTGCAGGGGTTCCTGCATTTTACCAAGGGTTTGGTTTCCTTGAAATGAAGATCAGTGGAGGCTATAATGTCTTATAGGATATATGGTTTTTATTTACACATATATATGACCTGAGCATAATACGGAGGGGTTATCAGCATTAGCTATCCATCAGATCTTGCTCCCCAAGGCCCATAGCACTAGGGTCCCTTCAGACACAGAGAACAAGCCTCTCTGTCTGTTTTCATTTCCCAGCCCTTCCTCAGACTAACTCTAACACAAACACACAAACTACTTCCTTGTTGGGGGTGCAGAGGCTTCTCTCCTGAAAGCCTTCTTAATTGCCCACATTGCTTTCCTGGCTGATTCTTACACTTGTTAATGAGGGCACTTGACAGTCTTGGCTGAATCCATTAACTTATGAATGGAATTAGTCTGATCAGTAGAGCAGGTTCTTTCCTTTGCAGATCCCAAATCAGAAGCTGGAAAGGGGATTCATGAAATCATCCTTCTCAACCCCCAAATCCCATAACACTGACATGCAGCCAGCTCCACTGCTCATTTGGGAAATAGCATGTAATGTGTGGGCAGGCCCCAGAGATTACACATCCTGTGTGATTCCACATTTTCCCCTAGGAGGATACTGGGCCATATGATTGCACTGCTAAAAACAGGCTGCAATTTTCAGTTGTCTTTTTGCAAAACTTTAATAACTAATATTTTACAGTTTCATGGAGTGAAACCACAAAAAGGCAACAAAGACATTAAATTATGTACTATTTTTATTGTAGCTCTCTGGTCTCTGAATATAAAAGGAAATCTGAACAAGATCATAAAACAATAATTACCTGCAAAAACTAACAAATCACAGTCCTTTCAAAGTGAAAAAAGCTAATAAAATGCCAAATGATTCCTGTCCACTATACACTAATACCCAGAGGGTTATTACAAAATAATGTCCTGCAAAATCCATATGCACAATAAAATATTTAGTGCATTCTCTTAGAACTGTGGAGGAAACAGTTCTCTCCATTTTTAAAATTGAAAACAATATATGGGACTCTAGAAAGGTAGAATTATAGAGTTGGAAGATGCATTGGAGGTCATCTACTCCAACCCACCTGCTCCATGAAGGAACTACAATGCAGGATGCAATGCATGACTATCCAGCAGAGGTGTCCGTCATCTCCCCAGGCAACCATTCTATTGTCAAACAGATCTTGCCAGTCGCAAGTTTCTCCTAACTTCTAGCATAAATCTGTTTCTGCTAAAATTCTGCTAAAATACAAAAGGGGGAGTCACACAAACTATCACACTGAAAGAATGTGTAGAGGGGGTCACAGAGCTTTGTGATCTAGATGTATAAATATAGACATCCTCCACACAAAGAGGGAATTGGCCTGCTCAATCAGGGCCCCTGTTATGGGCCACAAGGAGAAACTTTGGCAAGATTGGGAGGATGGAGAGTGGGTTGCAGATGTTGGGGAAGGGGCTGTGGAAATCCTGGGTGAGATACTACCAGAATTCTTTGGCAGCTCCATGTCTAGTGAGGTTAATGTTGCAAGTCCCCCCACCCTCATGTCTGACAGCTGAGGAGGACTCCTCTTGGCACTCAGCCCAGACCCAGCTGATAAGCAAGTAGAGCCAGACCAGAGAAAAGATTTTTGCAATTAGACAGAATTTTTTCAGCTCCTAGAAGGAGCTCTTGCCTTGCAGCACAAGCTAGAAAGTATCAGAATAACTAGTGCAAGTAGAGTGCCCACCCATCTCTCTAACATTTAGAGTGGCTGGATGGGATAAGGTTGTTGCAACTACATCTGCTGTTGCCTCCACAAGGCTAGACTGTTCCTGAGACATACCTAGTCTGTTCTTGTTCTGTATCCTGAGATATTCCTAGTCTGCTCCTGTTCTATATCCAGAACCATGCCTAGAATGTGAGATGCTATACAAACGTTTGGAATAAATCTTCTTGCAAAACCCAGCCTTCAAGTCCTGAGTCTGTTTGTCTGGTACGGAGCCAGGACAGCCCCTCCTCACATGGAGGACCATTACCTGGATACAAACAAAGAACTCTTTCCAATAGCCATTGAATGTACGGAGATCTGAGGAGCATGGTGATGGCAGTGGGTGGGGGTAGAACACATGGCCCCCCAACTTACTCTGTATTCTTTCAATGTATGGAAGGGTTCGTGTGGAACTCCTTATACACATACACATTCCAGGTTGGTAGCCCACAGGTAGATTTGGACATAGCCAAAGCCATTCCTAGATAATCGCAAGACAGCTAACAAGAGGATATCAGGAACAGGACTAACAAGCTCAGAAAGTTTGATCTGATCTACATGGTCAGAAGAGTTTTGGTGGTAGGACAGGGTTAGGGATGGAAAAATTAGTCTACACACCTAATTTGTCCATTCTACTCTATTTCCATATTAATCTGTGGGGGTGGGGAAGGGATTAATCCACTTGAAATGTATTCAAATGCATATTTAAATATGCATTTTAAAACATTTTTTCTCTCAAAATACAAATTTCTAAACACATTTTAACTCAACATGAACATTTTGAAATGTATTTTGATATGTGTTTTTTAGAAAACGAAGATCATGTTAGAATATTAGGGAAGTGTGAAAGCCAGTGGATAATTAAAGCTGTGGCTCTCTATGCACTTACCTAGCAATAGCCCAACTGAACTCAGTGGGACTTCCTTCTAAGCAGACATTTATTTATTTATTTATTTATTTAAAACATTTATAACCCGCTCTATTTTCACAGAAACTCAGAGCGACGAACAACCTAATAAAACATATCGATAAAAAACACAAATACAACAATAAAAATTACAATCTCCATACTTAAAATTAACAGTTATCACAATCAAATAATTAAGGAACTCTATTATTCGTTCAAATTAAACGCAACCCGGAATAAAAACGTCTTAACCAGGCGGCGAAATGTCAGAAGCGAAGAGGCAGACCGTATGTCCACAGGTAAAGAGTTCCAGAGTCTGGGAGCAACAACGGAAAACGCCCTATCTCTAGTCCCTGATAGATGAACTAGTGAAACTGGAGGAATCGTAAGAAGGAAGTCATTAGAGGATCTCAAGGGACGGGGGGGTTCATAAACAGACAACCGATCGGACAGATAGACAGGGCCCATGCCGTGAAGGGCTTTAAAGGACATCACCAGCACCTTGAATTGGGTCCGGAAGCAAATTGTCGTTCAAGTACACCTGTCTATTTGCCCAAGGTAATCGTGTGGGGATCACTAACCAACGGTGACGATGATTCCTATTAAAGTGATATGAGACTTTCTTTGTGTCATATCTCCGTCTCCCGAGCAAAGTTGACATAAATTCCCCGCCAACAGGGTCCCTTGGGGCCAATAAAGTGTCCTCATTGGTAATCCCTAACATCGCTACAGAGGGAGAAGGTAAACTAACTGACTGAATCATATGACATCAAGGAGATCCAGATTCCTCTTGATGGACTAAAACTACATTGTGTAAACTGTGATGAACAATATCCGATGAAATAGTATTTCTTGATACTTCTGTAATGTGGGTTTTATGCGACGACTCAGATCCAAGATCAATATGGGATCGAGCAGACAACCTCTTATCCTGCAAATTAGAAAGCAGTTTTTGCAAGTTATTAATAATATCTTGCTGGGCATTATCAGGGAAGCTAGTGAAGTTAGACAATAATTCCTCTGCTCCATCATACGAAGGCACAGATAATATGTCTTCAAGGTCTATCTGAATAGGTGATTCTAATGATGACTGAACATGAGTGTCCATAGCTAACGGGCTAGTAGGATCACTATAACTATCCAAGACAACCATATCACTACATGTATAGGATTGCTCTGTAAGTTCCGGACTTCCGGGAAGGGTGACTTAGCCTGTGCCTGCTTTTGAGACGGGCTCCTGCCTCAAAAGAAGCTTATTCAGATAT
This sequence comes from Rhineura floridana, assembly GCF_030035675.1. Classification (NCBI taxonomy): domain Eukaryota; kingdom Metazoa; phylum Chordata; class Lepidosauria; order Squamata; family Rhineuridae; genus Rhineura; species Rhineura floridana. The sequence goes on along the minus strand of NC_084483.1, from coordinate 94,446,083 downwards.
ATCAGTCAGTTTTTTCTTTTTTTTTTGACTGATTAAACTTCTCCCGGGTAGGGAGAAACGAAGAGATTAACCTCAAAGCCTATTTTTGTTGGGACGACCAGATCTCATTAATTTATGGGACGAGGTCCAGCCGACGAAGGTGGGACGGATTTTCAACACCAAGCTCTATCTGTTAAAGCGAAAGTTCATCTTATCTTCTAAGAGAGAACGCACTAACAGGCAAGCACCCTTCTTTCTATATTTTTCTTTTACTTGACTTAAATTGTTGCTGTTTAAAAGAGATTTGCCAGATTGATCGGTTTTTGACATCTCACTGGGGAGCCGTAACTTCTCTCTGCTACGCACTAATTAATAGCTTATCTCTGTTTTTGTTGCAAAAAGCTGTCCTGGATTTGCATTCTAAAGATACACACAGAAGAGGGATTTCTATTCCAGATTTTTATTTTGAAAAATATTATACTGTTTTGAGACTACTCTCTTTTTGGTCTATTTTATTTTGACGAATCTGTTTCTTGACGATTGCCATTAATTGCTTCGATCCTGGGAACTGCATTTTGTTTACTTAACTATTGGAGAGATAAGGCTGTCTGCTCTGTTTATACTGTGATGTCACCAAGTTTGGAGTATTAACCCAATTGTTGCTGAAATAAGAAGTGGTTTTCCTATATTTTTCTTTTAAAATGGCAATTAAGAAAGTGGCTGAGAATCTGGAAATAACTATGTTTCAGAGAATAATGAATGAGATTGAGATAACGAAAATTGAATTGAGTAAAATGAAGCAGGAGATTAAAGATATAAGGGTCCCTGTGAGAGAGGTGACCCTGGAAGGGGTCCCTGTGAGAGAGGAGACCCCGGAGATTGGAATAGGGGTCCCTGTGAGAGAGGAGACCCTGGAGACTGGAATAGGGGTCCCTGTGAGAGAGGAGATCCCGGAGATTGGAACAAACGTGGAACAGGAACAAGATTTGGAGTCTATGGACTTTAGAAATAAAATCTATTGTTTGGAACTTAATGTTATCTCTGAAGAAATTAATGAAGATTCTAGAGATAAAGTTATCAATGGCATGGATTATCTTCTGGACTGGAATGATGTGATGGAGCCCAATATAGAGAAAATCTATGGAATTAACTGCAGCCATGTGACAATGGAAAAACTTTTAAGAGATGACCCAGTGTATTTTGAAAAAAAGAACAGAGATATGATTTTACAGCAGTATTTCAGCAACTTATTCAGAATGGATGGCAAGAAAATATTTGGGATAGAGGTAATTCCCATCAGACTCTTATTATATGACTATGGCTTTGACAGCAAGATTATTATGGAATACTGATAATGGAAGATTGGATATTGAAATTACTGGACTTAACAAGACTACTGAAGATGGAAGATGGAAAATGGAACTAATAGAGATAATAGAACAATGGCTACTGAAATTACTGAACCTAACAGATTCTGATGTGATGGATTAATTGAAATGTTTATTTTGACTATGGTTATGACAATAAGATTATCATAATTAGTAATGAGATGGATTAATCGATATGCTTATCTGGAAAAAAAAAATTGATAGATATATTTCTTAAAGAATTGAAACCTCTCTTTGACTTTTTGTGGAAAGAATAAAGTAATGTTTATGAGATTTGATGATTAAGTAAGATAACTACTGGAGGAAAGTGATTTTATAATATGACTTAAGAGACAGGATTGCTATATATTATAGACTTATAACTGATTTGATCTTTGACAAATGGGAAGTCAATATTTTACTCTTTATTTTTTATTTTTGTTTTTTTTTTTTTCTTCTTTTCTTTTTTTCTTTTTGTTTAACTATTTTTGATTTTGTTTTTTGTCTTTGAATGTTTTATGATTTTGTCTTGTATGTTTTATGAAAATCTGAATAAAAATTATTGAAAAAAAAAAAAAGGATTGCTCTGTAAGTTCCAATTCACACTTTAGTCTGGATGGTGTGGATCAGATCAGTTCATACTGGAATGTATGGAGATTGAATTCCTCAAGAATCGCTAGAAAGGGTGTAAGACAGAATGTAGGCAGGAGGTAAAGTGAGTTTTATACCAGAAGCATCATCACAAAAAGGCGGGTAAACAGACCAGATAGAGTACATATGTTAACATGCAAAGCATTTTTTGTGTGGGGGAGAGCATGTCAACATACAATTCGCTCCTGCAGTTTCAAGTGCTACAAAGCAGTAAAACACTGGAAGGACTTATAAAAGGGCTGCTTTGAAAATGTACTAGCCACACTAAAAATGGAGAGGGATAGAAAAATGTGCCAGTCTTAGTATCAGGGCCTCCCAACTGCCCTTTCCCTTCCGCTAAGAATCCCTCCGAGCTCACTAGTAGACTCTTTCTTCAGATTCTGCCTGGTGGTTCCTTAATTCTTCAGACAGTCAGTAGCCTTTTCATCACAGGAGCCCTTAGCTATGTACAAATTCTACTATCCTTTCTTCACTTTCAGCTCACCACTGAGCTTCCAACCCCAGACCTTCCCCCCAGTCTTTGCTGTCTCCCCAAAACTGTCTGCACTAGTGTCTTCATTGGGGTAGCTTTTTTCTGCTCTGGTTTCTCCACTCTTTCTCCTCCCCTTCTGTATTAATTAATTTGTTAAATTTATATCCCACCCTTCCTCCCAGCAGAAGCCCAGGGCTGTGTCTCTTTTATTCTGTCCAGTCTCATCTTGTTATCCTACTTCAGCCCCACACTCCTGAATGAGGCTGGAGTGTGTGCCAATGTATGCCACCAGCCTTGCCTCTGCTGCAGTGACTCACAGCAAGGAGCCCCTGACAAACAACACAGCAATTTCCCTTCATATTATGCATATTTGTTGTTTTGACCAATATATGCAATTTTATGCACTTTTTCCTTTACGTTTTTGTACACATTTTTTGTTAGATAACTGTACCACACTATGTGAATTTTGAAGGATAGTTTGGTTTTGGTTCATGTATTGTTTTGGGAAGTACAAATTGTATTAAAATGCAAACAAAACATATATTCACACAGACACACAAGCTATAAAATTCACAAATGTAAGACAAGATGGACATTTTATGAGAAGCAGGGCTGGGGCCAGGCATGCTGTGGCACTTGAGCACTAGGCTGCCCTGGGTCCTGACGCACACATGCCCCACCTACCTACCTACCAAGCGGGTGGGGCAGACCGGGGCAGGGGGTGGGCAGGAGGGCGAATGAGTGGGTAGGTGAGCAGGCAGGAGGGCAAGAGAGCGGGTGAGTGAGCGAGCAGGAGGGCGAGCGGGTGAGTGAGTGAGTGAGAGGGAGGGTGGGGTAAGTGAAAGGGGAGGGCCAGTGAGCAAGCGAGCAGGTGCGGGCAGACTGGCGAGCAGGCAGCTCCCTCCCTGCTATTCCCAGCAGAGACCCTGTCACAGATCGCAGAAGGGGAGTGCTAGTCCCCCACGCTAATGAGGGGCCCTTCAGGCACACACCTATAATGTATGGTAGCTGACAGTAGCAGTCTATCTTGGACAATATCTGAAAGATGAATTGCGGTAGCGTTGAGTAAAGTTTGCAATTTAACCAATCAGGAGACATCTCATTGAATCTGCAGAGAAATCAAAGCACACAGTTCTAATGCCAACTGTCTACTCCAATATTTAAATGCCAGGTGTGAGGTATCATTTCACAAGCAAAATCCAAGTGGCAAAATTTTAAAATGTGTCAAAATTATTATTATTATTATTTTTAAAAATTCCATCTCTACGTTAAACAAATGTGTAAGAGGGGAAAAGTTGAGAGAACTAAAGCATTGGCACCCAGAAACTGCAAAACCTTCTGATCTGTTTAATTCTGCCTCTCTAATCTCCCTCCCCAATAACTTTCCCAGAGGCAGCTTGGAAAAATGGAGGAGGATTGTTTAATGAGGGCAGATAACTGTTGAGATGTCACTTAAGTACTAGAGCACAGGAGCACAGGGGAGTGTTAGCAGCATCTGTGCACCATTTCCATGCTCAAACCTGTTATTTTAAAATAACCATGTTTACCTTTTATGCCCAAGCTAATTTATTTGCAACAAGGGTTCTGTAATGTGCTGAGCAAACAAGAAGTCAAATTAAGCAGAAGCTGATGGCTTCTCCTGCAGACAGTGAAACCCAAAGACCGTATTGCAACTGCCAACAGCAATCATTGCACAGCCAGAAGAGAATCCCAGAAGCAAAGCGGCAAAAAAGCTTAGGAATGGAGCATCTCTAACCATTGAATTAGGTCTCTCTGGCAAACACTTTAGAATATAATGGCCACAATCAAGCTGCAGATGGGAGCTTCCACGCACACAGAAGTTGCCCCAGTTCACAATGTGTGATGGTGAGATGATCCCACAGTGCCTTCCATGAGCCGAATGTGCCTTTTAGAACATGCCTGTCAGCACCTTCCACAGCGTGCAAGTGTTGTGTTCTGTGCCAGATGCTCAGGGCTAATTGACAGACAGTTCAGATTGTGAAATGTTCCCTGAAGGTAGGCAATTTGAAACTACTCTGAGATACCAGTGCAGTGAATGTATCAGCTATCAATAGTTTCAGATATTAAATACAATAAAAACATATTATCAACCAGTGCTTTTTTGTGACAATACTCACCAGTACAGAGTACCATCACCTCTTTTTGCCATTGGCAGCCATTTTGTGCTGGTACCCACAGCACTTTAATCAAGATATGAGTACCAGCACCTCATTTTTTATAAAACAAAACAAAGCACTGTTATCAACTATTCTTTTGTGTCAAATATCCACTGATGGATATAAAAAAATGATTGTGATTTGTCTATTATTTTATAATAATTATGGGTTATATCAAATAGTGGCTTTGCACTAGTGGTTTTGGAGTTTTTTGGGTCATACAGTATACTTGTATGATTTTAACCTCTACTATGATGCTTGTATTTTAGTGGGGTGGATTAGGATTTGTCTGCTTTGTGGTATTGTGGTATTGCAAAGCCACCATTTGACACAGCCATGTGTTTTTGTATTTTACATTTAATTATATTATATGGTTGTTTAGTCAGCACCCTCCACCTTCCCAAACGGCTGTACATTTCATTGAAATAAATATTGAAACTGAATATTATTGGAAGTAAAATAAAGAGTCCAAACATTAAGAGAATATGTGGTATGTTTGAGCAACCACAGGGTTTTCAACATGAAGTGTCTTTATAACGTGAAAGCTATGCTAGTCTACTGTAATAAACATAAAGACATATGTTCAATGACACACTAACTTTTTAGAAGCTTTATATTGTAAAATGGCATAAGCTTTGGTAAGTGACCAAAAAGGAAAAAAAAGACCACCCTGGACACACTGGTCTGCGACAATTACCAAACAGTTGCAAATACCCCCTTTATAGGGAAGGTGATTGAGAGGGATGTGGCGCAGCAATTGCAAGTACTCTTGGATGAAACAGATTGTCTTGACAAATCCCAGTCTGGGTTCAGGCCTGGTTAAGGGACTAAATCGCCCTTGGTCGCCCTGATGGATGACCATTATCAGGAGAAGAACAAGGGGAGTGCGACCCTGTTACTTTTACTTGATCTCTCAGTAGCTTTTGATGCCATTCACCATGGTATCCTTCTGGGCTGACTTGGTGAGATGGGTATCAGAGGCACTGTTTTACAGTGGTTCCAATCCTATCTCCAGGGTCATTTTCAGAGAATAGCATTGGGTGATTTTCTTTCGCCCCCCTGGCAGTTATGCTGTGGGGTGCCACAGGGTACCATCTTGTCCCCCATGCTGTTTAACATCTATATGAAGCCCTTGAGAACAGTCATCAGGAGATTTGGATAAAGGTGTCAGCAGTACACTGATGATACCCAGCTCTATTTCTCTGTAACATCTGAATCGGGAGAAGCCCTGTAAGCCCTGGACAGCTGCCTGGACTTGGTGGTGAGCTGGATGAGGGCCAATAAACTGAGTCTGAATCCTACCAAGATGGAGGCGCTGTGGATTGGTGGTTCCCAAGTTCAGATAATTGGTCAGTTGCTTGCTTTGGATGGGGTCATACTCCCTCTGAAAGAGCAGGTCCGTAGTCTGGGGGTGCTCCTAGATCTAGCTTTGTCACTAGAGGCCCAGGTGACCTCAGTGGCTAGGAGTGCCTTTTACCAGCTTCAGTTGGTAAGACAGCTGAGGCTGTTTCTGGACTGGGATAGCTTTGATCTGGCTCCAACAACCACTGTTGTCCACGCACTGGTAACCTCCAGGTTGGATTACTGTAATGTACTCTATGTGGGGCTGCCCTTGAGATTGGTCTGGAAGCTGCAGCTGGTGCAAAATGCGGCGGTGAGACTGCTCACTGGGGCAGAGTATCACCAACATGTCACTTCGCTGCTAAAAGAATTGTGCTGGGTGCCCATTTGCTACCGGGCCAAGTTCAAGGTTCTAGTTTTGGCATACAAAGCCCTATACAACTCGGGACCAGGATACCTAAAAGACCGTCTTACCCCTTATATGCCCAGTCTATCACTGCGCTCTGCAGGTGAGGGCCTCCTGCAGATACCATCTTATCAGGAGGTCCATTCTGCACAACATAGGAAATGGACCTTTAGTGTGGCAGCACCTACCCTGTGGAACCCCCTACCGTTAAATATTAGACAGGTGCCATCTCTGTTTTCTTTTCAGCGCCTTCCTCTTTCAACAAGCCTTTTAAGTTGAGATATTATCCCAGTCTGCTTCTGTGTTGGAAATGCTTTTTAATATGCTTTTAAACCTTTTTTAAAAAAACAATATGTTTTTTAACCTTTAAAAAAAATATATCTTCAAAGCTTTTAAAAGTTTTTTTGTTTTAATATATTTTAATGTATTTTAATGTCTGCTTTTATGATGTTTTAAAGTGCTTTTAGTGCTGTTGTTTGCTGCCCTGGGCTCCTGCTGGGAGGAAGGGTGGGATATAAATCAAATAATAAAATAAATAAGTGACAGCTTAGTTTATCAGATGTTCTAGCTCAGCATCTGATATCATAGGCTGTCACCTATGAATGCTTATGCTATTTTACAGTAAAAAGCTTCTTTAACTTTTATGGTGCCATTGAATACATTTCTATCAAATATCTCACCAAATATTTGTACAGTACATTGGACATAATGAATTTAAATCCATGAAAACATGCATAAGATTATACTACATGGTTCTCTTCACAAGTGACAAATTTCCTTTGTCAAAACATATTTCCAAAGATGAAAAAGGCACTATGAAATGGTCATAAGTTCCTGCCCTACTTCTCCTTTTCATCTTCTTCAGGTGAGGCTGTCAATGTGCTGAACCGGTGCCTGGCTGCGACAATGGACTGGATGAGGGCTAATAAACTGAGGCTCAGTCCAGACAAGACTGAGATGCTGCTAGTGGGTGGTTCTTCTGACCGGATGGTGGATGTTCAACCTGTCCTGGATGGGGTTGCACTCCCCCTGAAGGAGCAGGTTCATAGCTTGGGGGTTCTCCTAGAACCATCTCTGTCACTTGAGGCTCAGAGTGCCTTCTATTAACTTCGGTTGGTGGTCCAGCTACGCCCGTAGGTGGACAGGGATAGCCTGGCTTCAGTTGTCCATGCTCTGGTAACCTCCAAATTAGATTACTGCAGTGCACTCTATGTGGGGCTGCCTTTGAAGACAGTTCAGAAACTGCAGCTTGTGCAAAATGCAGCAGCCCGATTGGTAACAGGAGCCAGATGGTTCGAACATATAAAACCGATTCTGGCACACTTGCATTGGCTGCCTGTATGTTTCCAAGCTCGATTCAAGGTGCTGGTTTTCACCAATAAAGCCTTACACGACTTGGGACCACAATACCTGACAAAATGCCTTTCCTGACACGAACCCACCCATACACTACACTCAACATCCAAGGCCGTCCTCCAGGTGCCTACTCCAAGGGAATCTTGGAGTCTGGCAACAAGGGAAAGGGCCTTTTCAGTGGTGGCCCCCAAATTATGGAATGATCTCCCAGATGAAGTTCACCTGGTGCCAACGTTGTTATCTTTTCGGCGCCAGATCCAGACTTTTCTCCCAGGCATTCTAACAGCATGTGCTGAGTTCTGACCCCAGGTTTTTTACCTGGTTTATCTGTGCTTCATGGTTTTAAACTTTGTATGGCTTTAAAATTGTATATTTGTTTTTAGTGTTCAGTGTTTTTAATTTTTGTAAACCGCCCAGAGAGGTTAGGCTATGGGGTAGTATATAAATGTAATAAATAAATAAATAAATACAATATTTATTTATTATTTATTTATTTAATTTCATTTATAAACCGCCCATAGCCAATGGCTCCCTGGGCGGTGTACAACATACAATAATACAATAAATCAACAAAAATCACCTATACAATATTATTTACAACAGTGCTAGGGATTGACAGATCAGTGTATTTCGGTCCATATCACTTTCACATGATGGCTGTGCTCTATCTCCACAGTCGGAGGCTATATGATTCTAAATGCCAGTTGCTGGAAGCTACAGGAGGGGAAAGTGCTCTTGTGCTCAGGTTCTGCTTTTGGGCTTCCCATTGGCAGGATGCTGGACTAGATGGGCCATTTGCCTGATCCAGCAGGCTTTTCTTATGTTCACATCATTCACTTGTAAATCCATTCCATCCCATTTCCCCATTCATCGAGGGTAGGGATGTTATAAAATCAGCACAAAAATCCACATTTAAAGACAATTTAAAAATGTATTTTCTCTCAAAATACACATTTCTAAACTGTATTGCAACACTCAGAGAACTGAAAGATCTGATAGATAGCTATGTCCTGATCCATGCATTAGTCTAAGAGGTGCAGATCATGTCAGCTCATATTGGAATTTACAAAGATCGAATTCTTCAAGCATCCCTAAGCGGTATCCATTTTAAAAACTGGATCCCCTCCTCCTCTTCCACCACCACCACATTTTTCTTCAGCAACAAGCCATTAAGGGAAATTACACGTGCAACTGAGTATGTGAACTGCAGCATCTTTTTCTCAAGCTGAAGTGCTGACTACACAGCTGTTTTCAGCAGTATGAATTGAAGTTGTACCTGTGTGTCGCAATGTCTGTCTCTTTCCCAGATTGATAGCTCATGACATTCATGGCACAAACAACACATATATAATTCCACTACACCAGGAAGTCAATCACAGAAAACCAATGACAATAATAATAAACTACTGCTATACATTTGAAACAAGAAATAGTGTGGTGGCTATTCAATTGCAATTACATCTGGATGAAGGTAGATACTTAGACATCCTTCAGTCAGGGTTTAGACCAAAACATGGGGTTGAGTCGGCCCTGGTCGCACTGGTTGATGATCTGAGAAGAGCCTTAGATAGAGGAGACTATACCTTCCTCACTCTTCTCGATCTATCAGCAGCCTTTGATACGGTCGATCACAACATTCTTCTAGATCGTTTAATGACCATGGGCATTCAAGGAGATGTCCTGCGTTGGTTCCGCTCTTATCTTAGCGGGAGAGTAGCATTGGGGGATGAGATCTCGGAATCGTGGCTGCTAGATTGTGGCGTGCCACAAGGCTCGATTCTTGCCCCAATGCTCTTTAACATGTTGGGTGACTTTATTCGTAGTATGGGTCTGCAATTTCATCAGTATGCAGATGATACCCAAATCTACTTGTCTTTTAAATCTTCCCCACAGGCTGCTGTAACACAACTGACTAAAGGGCTGGAACTAATAGGGGAATGGATGTTTAAGAATAAACTGCGGCTAAATTCTGATAAAACTGAGATCCTCTTGGTAGGTGATCGGTCCAAACTAGGAATAACTCAAGTGACTTTCAACCAAGTTTCTGTTCCCTTGAGTGACCAAGTCCGTAGTTTGGGTGTCATCTTGGACTCCCAACTGATGATGGAGGCTCAGATAGCGGCAGTTTGTCGGACTGCACTCTACCACCTGTCCCTCATTCACAAAATCTGCCCCTACCTCCCAAAGCATCTTTTACCAACTGTAGTCAGTGCCTTGGTTCTCTCCCGTCTGGACTACTGTAATGCTTTATATGCTGGTCTCCCTTTGGGAACTTTGCATAGGCTTCAGCTTGTCCAGAATGCAGCGGCACAACTCATTAAGGGCTGCCATGGGAGAGAACACATCACCCCAATCCTTCAGGAACAAGTCCTTTTTTGATGCTGGCCCAATCTATTTAGAGAACAAACTCTCTCTTCTTGGAGCAGATGGGCGTACGAGGTCCTCAGCTGCTAGACTTTTTGTGGTTCCATCTATCAGAGCGGCCAGATTAAGTGGTACTAGATCTAAAGTCTTCTCCATTGTAGCTCCCACGCTATGGAACACCTTACCAGTTGATACTCGCTTAGCCCCTCCACTTTTGGGTTTTCGGAGGCAGTTGAAGACATGGCTTTTTGTACAGTCAGATGAATGAACATGCCACAGTTAGGTGGCTAAGGGGGTGGTCTGATTTTTGGGGTCTTATGTGAACAGTATTTTTATTATGTACTTGTTGATTTTTATTTTGATGTTGTTTTTGTATTTTTATTCCTTTGTATGTCGCCTAGAGTGACAGGTTGTCCTGCCAGATAGGCGTCGAATAAATTTTAGATAACAACAACAACAATATCCCTGAGGTGGCTGGAATAGCAAAAAACCTGCATGAATAAATGGACAACCACACCATGGGGAAAAGCAGAAGGTTCTTTCTGTCCTTAAGCCTTGGAATCTAATCAAGGTCCTGAATGGCTGCTTTTCACATGACATTAAGCACACATACACACACACATACATACATGCACAATCACTAGGGAATGTAGGCTATAGGATATACTACACAGCATGTACAACATATAAAAGAAAAAAGGATGCTTTCTGGCCACTTTTCATTTACTAATTGTATCTCTTCTCCAGTCCATTATGGCCCTAAAATGTAATAGGTTTTTTACTTTGGGTTGCATTCAACTAAGTCCTACTCAAAGAAAACCCATTGAAATGAATGAATCCAAGTTAGTCTTATCTATTAACTTCAATGGATCTACTCTGAGTAGGACTAGCATTGAATGCCACCCTTTGTAAACTGTTAGATGGCCATTTTGTCATTAAGTGGTATATAAATTTAACAACAACAATGAAAACATATCCAACTTAACTTGAATGTTTTTAAAAACCAATGCTAAAGACGCCATTGGATTGGAAAGGCCTCTTTTCCCCACTCAGACCTGGAGAGCCTCAGCTAGTCAGAGTATGTAATAATGGGCTGGAAGGAAAAATAGTTTGCCTTGATATAAGGAAGCTTCCCATGTTCCTAACTTAGCTATTCCAATGAGCCAAGGACCATTGACTTGTACCTTAGTGGCTTTGTATTCAGAGCCAGCCCTGCCATTAGGCAGAGTGAGGCAGCTGCCTTGGGGAGCAGAGTATAGGTGTCATAAAAAGGCAGCAAAATGTTAGCTGTTTAATTTATTGTTGTATTTTTACTGCCAAGAAAGGGCAGGGGGGAAGGTACCTATGAATTTTGTTTCAGGTGGCACTATAAATTGACCAGCCTTGGCTACTACTGTGCACCATTGGAGGAGGGCACCATTGATGCTGCTATACCTCAGGCAGCAAAATGTCTTGGGCTGGCCCTGTATGTATTCTTCCATTCTGCTGTTGCTCTTTTGTTTCCACATATACATAATCTAGTTCCTCTCCTGCCAGATCTCTTTTATGTCCTGCTTTATTCACCATTTTGAAAGCAGACTCTCCCCCACCCCCTGTGCTGCTGCCATGGCAGCTGCTATTTCATCTAATGTGGCTGACATCAGTAACTGTGATGAATGGCATGCTGGCAATCCAGCATGCTTCACTGAGAAGCAAAGGCCTGAACAAAGTGAATCAAACTTGTCGGGTGCTAGTCCTGTCAATATGTATCTGCTTGTACGAAGGCCCAGGCTAATGTCCGACTTTCACAAAGCTGTTACTGCTTTCTGTGCAGGAATCACATTGAATCATAATTCTCAGATAAATTCCACAGCAACTGCAATAAATACAGCTATCAATAATGTTGTTTCTTTTCAAGAGGTTTACATAAAAGTCTAACAACAAGACAAGTATGCTTTTTCCCCGCAAAAGCAATGTGGAAAAAGATGGATCTCTTTTCATTCATAGGGCAAAGAGATTGTTGCACAGTTGAAATAAACAGCATCCATATGACTTGCAACCAGCTCTGTGATTGTCTAACAGGAACATTCTCTCAGCTGCACCAGTTTTATGCTGTGTCTATGGAATTAACTCCTCTCTGAAGTATATGTTGCTCCAACTATATATACATTTAGACACCAGGTAAAATCTCACCTGAGTTTCCCCGTCTCTGGTGTAGAGTGAGCAATTTCCTTCAAAGAAGGAATACAAATTGAAAGTTGGGTGAGGCAGACTTATATCCCGATTTAACTAATGGTGTTTGGCACTTTAAATATAAATTTAATTCCATTCACAGAGGAATAATTAGACAGGAATACGTGTTAACAAAATCTCAATGGAATGCAAACTGTGTGAGTTCTTTTCAGAAAAGATCCTAAATCTCCTGTTCATACATTTTTCCTAAAGTATTCTTATGTAGTCCACCATTGGTGGTATTCTTTGGAGGGGGGGAAATTACAATAAAGTTCTCCATAAGAAGGACAAATAATACATTCTCCTCAGGTATTAAAGACAAGGAAATTGATAGGAGCCTACTAAGTTACCACAAATAAAAAGAATTCTGTAAATTGATACACACTTATGATTCCTAATAGGATCCAACAATAAAATACAGAAGCATAATCCCAATAAGAGCAAAACAAAAAAACTGACCAGCAGAATTAAATGTTTACCCAAACAGAAGCTCCTAAACAACACCCCACTGTCAAGGTGGTCTCTGGCATCTTCAGGTAGTGATACCTTTTATAGCTGCAGTTAAATAATGCTAGACTGAATCTCCACAATTGGTAGTAATAGGCAAATTTACATAATGTATGGTCCAGATGAGTTGAAATTTGAACAATGTATATAATCACTATGCAATATAGGTTGCATGCTGCCAGCATCAACTTTTTCCCAAGACAATGTTCATTCCCAATCAGTAAGGAACCACCATTTTGAATATCAGCAGAACTTACCAATAGATACCTGTTTTATTCAAAATGATTCCCTCACTATTATAAAGATTAATGCTCCATCGCTTGAATAATGATGGAAATCATGATTAGGTGTAATTAATTATATTACTGCCTCTCTGTGTTGAAATTGCTTGGCTCAACAGAGGTTCTACAGTTTCCTGTGCATCTGGATGAATCACTCAGACAATCACTTCACTACCAGCACAAGAACTTGATTCTAAACTGAGTCGAAAAGGCCATTGTTGTTGTTATGTGCCTTCAAGTCGATCATGACTTATGGAGACCCTATGAATCAGCGACCTCCAAGAGCATCTGTTGTGAACCATCATGTTCAGATCTTGTAAATTCAGGTCTGTGGCTTCCTTTATGGAATCAATCCATCTCTTGTTTCGCCTTTCTCTTTTTCTACTCCTGTTTTTCTGTCTTTTCTAGTGGATCATGTCTTCTCATTATGTGTCTGAAGTATGATAACCTCAATTTCATCATTTTAGCTTCTAGTGATAGTTCTGGTTTAATTTGTTCTAAACCCAATTATCTTTTATGCAGTACTTGGTATGCGCAACGCTCTCCTCCAACACCACATTTCAAATGAGCTGATTTTTCTCTTACCCGCTTTTTTCACTGTCCAAGTTTTTTATTTGATTTATATCCCGCACTTTCTCCCAGCAGGAGCCCAGGGCAGGAAAAAGAAACGCTAAAAACACTTTAAAAATCATAAAAACAGAACTTAAAATACATTAAAACAAAACGTTAAAAACATTTTTTTTAAAAATCTTTAAAAACATCTTTTAAAGAAGGGTTACAAACATATTATTAAATAAACACATATTAACAAGCAATTCTAACACAGACCAGACTGGGATAGGTCTCAACTTAAAAGACTTGTTGGAAGAGGAAAGTCTTCAAAAGGCACCGAAAAGATAACAGAAATGGCGCCTGCCTAATATTTAAGGGAAGGGAATTCCACAGGGTAGGTGCCGCCATACTAAAGTTCCATTTCCTATATTGTACAGAACGAACCTCCTGATCAGATGGTATCTGCAGGAGGCCCTCACCTGCGGAGCGCAGTGATCGGCTGGGTATATAAGGGGTAAGACGGTCTTTCAGGTATCCTGGTCCCGAGCTGTATAGGGCCTTGTACAACAAAACTAGAACCTTGAACTTGGCCGGGCAGCAAATGGGCAGCCAGTGCAATTCTTTCAGCAGCAGGGTGACATGTTGGCGATAACCTGCCCCAGGAAGCAGTATCACCGCCGCATTTTGCACCAGCTGCAGCTTCTGGACCAACCTCAAGGACAGCCCCACATAGAGCTCATTACAGTAATCCAGCCTGGAGATTACCAGTGCATGGACAATGTTGTAATGTTTTACTCGTGCCCAATCAGCCTCATATCACATCTTTCGCCACTTGCACTCTAGCCACTGTCCAGTCTGTTTTATTGCACTTAGCTCACTGGTGTACCAAGGTGCAAGCTGGACTCCACAATGCTGGAGAGGGCGCTCAGGGGCAACTGTGACAAGAGCCCAATGCGCCTCACTGTTCCACAGCGTGACAAGGGCTTCAGCAGGGTCACCTGCTCTATCTACTGGGAACTCCCCCAGAGCATTCAGGAATCCTGTGGATTCCATTAGGCTCCGGTAGTAGACCATCTTAATCTGTCCACCACCCCTGCAGGGAAGGATTGGAGCCATAAGTCTAAACTTCACCAGGAAGTGATCTGACCGTGACAATGGGGTAACATCCACCACCACCCATCTCCAGACCACCCCTTCCTCCATCTGGAGCAAAAACCAAGTCGAGGGTGTGCCTTTCCCTATTTGTTAGGCCAGTAACAACTTGAGACAGCCCCATGGTTGTCATGGAGGGCATGAAGTCCCGAGCCAGAACACTAGAGGCAGCCTCAGCATGGACATTGAAATTACCCAGCACTATCGTTCTGGGCTCCTCCAACTCCACAGCCGAGATGGCCTCTGCCAGCTCGATCAGAGAAGCTGCTGGGCAGCAGGGTGGATGATACACCAGCAGCAACCCTATTTATTTATTGCACTTTTAAACCGCCCTTTAGCAACAGGCTCTCAGGGCGGTGTACAACAGAATAAAACCACATTTAAAAGCCAGCGAATGTGGATTACAACATATAAATATAAAAACACAATTAAAAACAGATTAAGACAAAATTAATAGAAATTACAATTAATTAACTATAAAATAAAATTAAAACTAGAATTAAAATGCCTGGGCAAAGAGGTAGGTCTTTACCTGGCGCTGAAAAGATATCAAAGAAGGCGCCAGGCGTATCTCGTCAGGGAGGGATTCCATAATTCAGGGGCCACCACCGAGAAGGCCCTACATCTCGTTATTGCTCTCCGGTCCTCCTTGTGAGTTGGAACCCAGAGAAGGGCCTTCAACGTCGAGCACAGCGAACGGGTAGTTACATAGTGGGAGAGGCGTTCCATCAGGTATTGCGGTCCAGTGCCATTAAGGGCTTTATAGGTAAGAACCAACACTTTGAATCTGGCCCGGAAACGTATTGGTAGCCAGTGCAGTTGGGCCAGGACAGGTGTTATATGATCAGATCTTTTAGTCCGAGTGAGAACTCTGGCCGCAGCATTCTGCACCAGCTGAAGTTTCCGAACCGTTTTCAAAGGTAATCCTACGTAGAGTGCATTACAGTAGTCCAATCTAGAGATTACCAGAGCATGGATAACTGAGGCAAGGTTCTCCCTGTCCAGATAGGGTCGTAGTTGGGCTACCAGCTGAAGCTGGTAGAACGCATTCCGTGCCACCGACGCTACCTGAGCCTCCAGAGACAGGAGCGGATCTAATAAGACCCCCAAACTATGGACCTGCTCCTTTAGGGGGAGTGTAACCCCATCTAGGGTAGGTCAGACATCAACCATCTGGGCAGAGGGCCCCCCCACCAACAGCATCTCAGTCTTGTCAGGATTGAGTCTCAGTTTATTAGCTCTCATCCAGACCATTATTGCGACCAGGCAGCGGTTTAGTACATTAACAGCCTCACCTGAAGAAGATGAAAAGGAGAAACAGAGCTGCGTATCATCAGCATATTGCTGAAAACGCACTCCAAAACTCCTAATGACCTCGCCCAGCGGCTTCATATAGATATTAAACAGCATGGGGGACAGAAATGAGCCCTGCGGGACCCCATATTGGAGTACCCAGGGACTCGAGTAATGCTCCCCAAGCACCACGTTCTAGAGACGGTTCTTGAGGTAGGAGCACAGCCACTGCCAAGCAGTGCCTCCAACTCCTAAATCCGCAAGTCGCCCCAGAAGGATACCATGGTCGATGGTATCAAAAGCCGCTGAGAGATTAAGGAGAACCAACAGAGTTACACTCCCTCTGTCCTTCTCCCGACAGAGGTCATCATACAGGGCGACCAAGGCCGTTTCTGTACCAGATCCCGGCTGAAAGCCTGATTGAAATGGATCCAGATAAGCAGTTTCATCCAAAAGAGCCTGGAGCTGGCGAGCGACCACACGCTCTAGGACCTTGCCCAGAGAAGGAACATTTGCTACCGGTCTATAGTTGTCAAGATTGTCGGGGTCCAAGGAGGGTTTTTTTAGGAGCGGTCTCACCACCACCTGCTTTAGGCAGAGTGGGACCATTCCCTCTCATAAAGAGGCATTAATCACCTCCTTGGCCAAGCCGGCTGTTCCATTTCTGCTAGCTTTTATTAGCCACGAGGGGCAAGGATCCAGAGCAGAAGTGGTCGCCCGCACCTGTCCAAGCACCTTGTCCACATCCTCGAGCTGTACCAACTGAAACTCATCCAATAAAACAGGACAGGACTGTGCTCCGGACACCTCATTGGATTCAACTGCAATAATATTGGAGTCAAGGTCCCGGCGGATGTTCATGATCTTGTCTTGGAAGTGTCTCGCAAACTCGTTACAGCGGGCTATTGATGGTATCATTGCATCCTGAGGACCAGAATGTAAAAGTCCCCGGACAATTTTATAAAGTTCCACTGGGCGGTTAGAAGATGACTGAATGGAGGCAGCAAAGTACTGCTTCTTTGCTGCTCTCACCGCCTTCACATAGAGTTTGGTAGAGGCCTTCACAAGTGCATGATTACAGGCGTCGGGAGTTCGTCTCCATTTGCACTCAAGCTGTCTCCTATCTTGCTTCATCACTCTTAGCTCCGAGGTATACCAAGGAGCCAATTGAGCTCTGCAGCGGAGAGGGCGCACCGGGGCGATCGCGTCAGCTGCCTGGGTCATTTCCGTATTCCACAGAGTGACAAGGGTTTCGACAGGAGCATTAGTTTTATCAGCCGGAAAACTCCCTAGAGCCTTTTGACAACCCTCAGGATCCATCAGTCTCCGGGGACAGACCATCTTAATTGGTCCTCCACCCTTGCAGAGGAGAGAACACATTGTGAGTCTAAACCTCAATAGGCGGTGATCTGTCCATGACAAAGGAATAGATGTAAAATTCCTCACTCCCAGATCACCATCCCCTAATCCAGTGGCAAAAATCAAGTCTAGAGTGTGCCCCGATATATGCGTAGGGCCAGTAACAAATTGAGACAGCCCCATGGCTGTCATGGCGGTCATGAAGTCCTGAGCCGCTCCAGACAAAGCGGTCTCGGCATGAATGTTGAGATCCCCCAATACCAAGAGTTTGGGGGATCGCAACAGTAAATCCGAGACCACCTCTGTCAGCTCAGTTAGGGAAGCTGTTGGGCAGCAGGGTGGACGGTACACCAACAGTATTTCCAATCTGTCTCTCTGACCCAGTACAATATGAAGACACTCCAGACCATTAGCCACATGGATAGGGTGCCTAACAAGAGGGATGGAACTTCTATAGACCACAGCGATTCCCCCTCCCCGACCCTCGGATCTACCCAGATGCTGGACCGAGTACCCAGGTGGGCACAACTGGGTGAGATTAATACCTCCAAGATCCCTCACCCAGGTCTCGGTAATAAATGCCAGATCGGCCACCTCATCCACAATTAAATCATGGATGAGGGAGGTTTTATTATTTACCGATCTGGCATTAAAAAGCAGCAACTGGAGATCCGAGAGTTGGCTGATAGAACTACCAGCAATCCTATGGGTGTGGGGAGGACCGGAACACGGCACAGCCACCAATTGTCTGGGCCGAGTTCCCCTAAGCTGGCATGTCCTCCTCACAGCGCCATACCTCCCATTACCCGTCACTACACTGACTGGGGCCCCCACTGGTCCTCTCTCCCAATACACTATCCTCCTGCCCAGGCACATGATAAATAAAATAAATAACAAAACACAAAATCTATACACACTCACACACTCACTCATACAAACACTCATAGATCCAAACAATATAAGAATAACAGCAACGCCTCAACAGTCAACTGGCATCATGAGCGGTAGCCGTGGTGGCAGGGGCCCAAGAACGGTGGAATGGCAACGCCCCATAGCCAAACAAACAACAGCAATGGCAGCGACCACTAAAGCCGTAAAGTCCGGGCAGAACAACAGTGGTCAGCGGCAGCGGCGACGACCCCCAGAACAACTCGAGGCCGTCGAGATGGAACAATAATGAAGCGGCTCCCAGGCCTGCGACAGCCGCAACGACGGCGACAGCGGCTCGAGTGAAGGACCACAGTAGCAACAGCGGCAGGCGGCACCCAGGTCCGCGGCAGCCGCCACAATGGCAGCAACGGCCCGGGGCACAGGGGCGCAAGGCCGCACAGCAGCGACCGTGGGACGACGCCCGGACCCGTGGCAACCGCAATGACGACGACGACGTCCCAGGGCGCAAAACTACAGCAGCGGCGGCGGCAGGGCGGCGCCCGGGCCTGCAGCAAGAGCAGCAACGGCGGCCTGAGCCACAGGACAGCAACAACAGCAGCAGTAGGGCGGAGTCCCAAGCAGCGGCCAGCCCGCACGTGAGCAGGCGGCGGCAGCGGAGATGGAAGGCCGCAACGGCACCCCCCAAGCAGCAACACAGCAGCTACAGCAGAAGGCACAAGTCGGAACAACGGGGCGAAGCAGCAGCAAAAAAAAAGCACGGGCAAGGAGGAACGGCTCTCACCCGACCTCACAGCACCCAGAGGAAACGTCTCTCACCCGACCTCACAGCACCTGGCTCGGCAGCCGATGGTAAGTGCATACTCGTTCCTGTCTGCGTCGTTCTTGTTATTGGCGTTCTTGCTGCCAATATCTCTTGTGCAAATATCATCCAGTTGCAAGAAAAGAGAGGGAGGCAATCCAGGGATGATGTTAAAAGATGTTAATGATGTTAAAAAATATAAACGGTGGCGGAGCTCTAGCCTCAGCGAGCTCTTATGCCGCCATCTTGTTCCTTGGCCCAACACCAGTTGCAGGACCTCACAGCCAGCTCCAAGACAATGTGGTTTCCTGGCGACAGAGATGGAAGTTCTGTAGACCACAGCAACTCCTTTCCCCCCATCCCTGCAGCTGTGCTGGTGTTGCACCGAGTATCCATATGGGCAAAGTTGGGTAAGATCAACTCCTCCCAGCTCACCCACCCAGGTGTCGGTAATGCACACCAAATTGGCAGCTTCATCCACAATCAAATCATAGATGAGAGTGGTCTTATTGTGTACCGATCTGGCGTTAAACAACAACACACACAGGCCAGTGGGCACAACAGATGAGCAACGAGGAACCCATCCACGAGAGGAGTGGCAGCAAGGAACAAGGCGCAGATAGCCTTGCCCTCGTCTTCTATGGTAATTCACCACATCCCCATGGCTATATTTCCCTCTGCCTGTAATCACTGAAATTGGGGTGGCATCACCCATGTTCCTCCATACTAAGACTCCTCCTAAACAGCTGATATGGACCCAACACGAGCCCACCAACAAAGCCTGCCGGAGCCAATTTTCCCAGTAGGCATCTGCCAGAATTGGGAACTTTACATCCATACCTAGATATCGGGAGTACCATGGTCTGAATGATCCTGACTTTAGTGTTCAGTGATACATCTTTGCATTTCAGGACCTTTTCTAGTTCTCTCACAGCTGCCCTCCCCTGTCCTAGCCTTCTTCTGATTTCTTGAGTATCATCTCCATTTTGGTTAATGAATGTGCCAAGGTATTGATAATCCTTGACAAGTCCAATGTCCTCGTTGTCTACTATAAAGTTACATAAATCTTCTGTTATTACTTTAGTCTTCTTGACGTTGAGCTGTAGTCCTGCTTTTGCACTTTCCTCTTTAACTTTCATCAGCATTCATTTCAAATCATTACTGCTTTCTGCTAGTAGTATGGTATTGTCTGCATAACTTTAATTATTGATATTTCTCCCTCCAGTTTTCAAATCTCCTTTATCTTGTTCCAATCCTGCTTTCTGCATTGTATGTTCTGTGTATAGATTAAACAAGTAGGGTGACAAAATACACCCCTGTCTCACACCCTTTCCTGTGGGGAACCAATCGGTTTCTCCATATTCTGTCCTTACAGTAGCCTCTTGTCCAGAGTACAGGTTTCGCATCAGGACAGTCAGATGCTGTGGCACCCCCAACTCTTTTAAAGCATTCCATAGCTTTTCATGATCTACACAATCACAGTTGCTGTAATCTATAAAGCACAGGGTGATTTTCTTCTGAAATACCTTGGTCCATTCCATTATTCAACATATGCTTGCAATATGATCTCTGGTGCCTCTTTCCTTTCTAAATCCAGATTGGACATATGCCATTTCTCGCTCCATATATGGTAAAAGCCTTGGTTGCAAGAACTTGAGCATTACGTTAATTGCTTGGGAAATTATGGCAATTGTTCGATAATTACTGCATTCCTTGGGATCCCCTTTCTTTGGATTTGGGATGTATATGGAACGCTTCCAGTCTGTGGGCCATTCTTTAGTTTTCCATATTTCTTGACACATTTTTGCCACAATTTGGACACATGCACTCTCAATAGCTTGTAGCAGCTCTGTTGGTATGCCATCTGTTCCTGGTGATTTGTTTCTTTCCAAGTATTTTAAGAGCAGCTTTCCTCTCACATTCTAAAATTTCTGGTTCTTCATTATACTGTTCCTCCATGAATGAATCTGTCATCCTTGCATCTCTTTTGTAGAGTTCTTCAGTGTATTTCTTCCATCTTCCTTTTATTTCATCTCGGTCAGTCAGTGTGTTCCCCTGGTTCTAACTTTCCCTAGTTCATGCTTCTCACATTTCATGTTCCTATTGTGTGTGTCGTACAACTCCAGAGTTGTGTGTCATACAACTCCGGACTCTCCTTTCACATCTGTGCGCATCAGCCTCTGGGCTTCCGTTTGGCTTTGACCCAGCTGCATCATTAGTCACAGAGCTACTCGTACTTGTCCTTTGTTCTTCCCTAGTAGCTCCTTGAGTGCCTTCTGACCTGGGGGGTCTCCTCCTCTAGCATTATCTCATGTTGCATTTTGGGTACTCTATTCATAGGGTTTTCGTGGTAAGAGTTTTATTTATTTATTTATTTAATGTTAGAGTGAGAGTGAGAGTGAGAGTGAGAGTGAGAGTGAGAGTGAGAGTGAGAGTAAGTGAGAGTAAGTGAGTGTAAGTGAGTGTAAGTGAGTGTAAGTGAGTGTAAGTGAGTGTAAGTGAGTGTAAGTGAGTGTAAGTGAGTGTAAGTGAGTGTAAGTGAGTGTAAGTGAGTGTAAGTGTAAGTGAGTGAGTGATTTATATCCCACCCTTCCTCCCAGCAGCAGTATTCAGAGGTGGTTTACCATTGCCTTGCTCTGAGTATAGATGCATCTTAGTCTGGTGTCTCAGCTTTGACCATTCCACCTTGGGTGCCCCTACTAGGAGTCTAATCTCCTAGACTCATGACGGCATTGCTCTCAGCTTCTTCAACACTCTCAAACCCCTTCACCACATTAAGGTGTGCATCCTAGAGGGGGAAAAGGCCATTGAATGAGTTAAAAGAAACTCAATTGTGAATCAGTCCTAAGATAATGATTTTCTTTTTTTAAAAAAAAAAGACATCAGTAATGAATTTGAGCTGCTTCTTCTTCTTTTTTTTTTTAGCCTTAAGGGGTTTTCCCCCTATGCTCACCTTTTATCTCAAACATAAGTGCTTTAAAAGAAGTCTAGGAGTTTCCTGATTTCACATTTATGGGTTCCAAGGGTCAAACTGGATGTGATGTGAGACTGCCAGGATTAAGATCACATGTATCTTAAAACAAATAGCAACAACAGTTGATTCAGAAGTCTGGATCAGTTTAGGACCATAGCACCAAGGGAGATGGAGTGTAAACTTTTCCACATGCTATTTTTCTAATTAAAATAATATTTCTCAAAGTTATTTGCTTTACTGGGAGTGGGGGATATGTGTCCATATTACACCTTCATGATTTCCCATGTGAGGCTAAGTGGAAAAATGGTATTGGATGAAAGGCAACACATACAGTCCCTATCCAATTCAGGACACACACACACATGTTGTTGTTCTAAGCACAAAACTTCCAAGTTATGTCTAGTTGAGCCTTAGGAGGAAAACCTGATTCTGAATTGACTGCATGGAGGGACCTACCAATGATATTTTATGATTACCTAATCCTCTAAGTGCATACCACATGTCATGCCCTGGCCCACCCTACAGGCACCAGGTACATTCCCAGGACCCAATTCCCCACCCTGAACAATTGATCCTGACAAACTGTTCCCCCTGCCAAGGCTGTGCAAACCAAAACCAACCCTGCAAGGTAGGAGATAGGCTGCCACCATCCCTTATGTTTGATTAACCACTCTGAGTCAGGGAAACCCAGAGCCCAGACGTAGTTCTGCCAGGGATTTCCAAAGACAAGAGCCAAATGGGCACTCATTGTCCTGAAGCCCCAAGCAACCCCAAAACACGATAGTCAGTGGTCAGTGGCCAAGGTACCAGGTTCAGAGCAAAATTTCCCCTCCTACAAAGAACACACATGGGTAAATAAGAAGTAGCTTTATTGAATAAAATATAAGTGCGCAATTAATAGCAGCAAAACAATTCCTTAAAACCCATACCCGAACAGGGGCTTAGGTAAAATATATAAGAGAGTTCAGACACCAACAAAATAACAAATCTAACTAGCCTATTCTACTTACTTTGAAGAGGTAGTTGTGCAAGTCTCACCACCCGACAGAGAGGCATAAGTTGGGTAGTGATGGCAGTGGAACTCCACTCAGGTAACCACCCACCAAGATGGAACCCAGGGGAACAAAGGCTATAGGCTATAGGTTTCACCCTCATATTTAAGGAAAAATCCTCAGCAACAGTCCATACTATGCTTCTCAAGCCTCTTAGTTAGCAGCAGCTGAGAAACAAAACTTGTTTTCCACTCACACAGAGGCCCATCTCTACTAGGGTTGCCAGGTCCATGGCCTGAGACTGATCCTATTGATGGCCTGGCAACCAAGAGGTCTTCTGTATCTTTAAAAGTTCTGGAGGGGGAAGGGAGAATTCCACCTTGTGGGTTTTCTCATTACAGAGTTGCAAGAACACCTGCACTTGGCAGACTTTCTCTTCTCCTAAAGATACAGGATCAGTCTCAGGCCAAGAACCTGGCAACCCTAATCTTTACACAAGATGAAATCCTCACAATTCCCTGCATCAGAGCCATTCTGAACCATGCTACAATTTCATGACAACACATATCTAATATTCTTTTAAATGTATGGACCAGTTTCTGCAACCTCCATAAGGTCAAGAACCTGGTCTTGGTTGGTCCATTCACATAGCATCTGAGGAAGGTCATAAGCATCTGACAATGGAATTCCATACATGTTTACTCAGAAGTAAGTCTCATTGTTTTCAATTGAGCTTACTCTTAGGCATATGTTTGTAGGATTGCATCCTGAAGTAATAGGAATAGGTATGTAAATAAATTGCTTTGGAAGAAAGCTGATATGCAGATATGCAGCACGGCTGCCAAGCTTTTTAGGCTTATGGGTACATTTAGATTTTTGAGCAAGTGCTGTTCACTTCTCACCCCCTCACCCAGAACAGTCCCCGCATGACAGAAAGAGATAACACATGAACACACACGCTTCTGAGGCATTTGTATAAAAGTCAGACCAAGTAGAATTAAGCTGACTTTTGAAAAGCATAGAGCTGAAAGAGGACGTGAAGAAGAGAATCACACTTCTAAATTCCTCCTTCAGCTCTATGCACTTATCAAGAGAAAAAATGTATCCACTCTCACCACCTAATAGCCAATGGGGCAATGGGGGTCAGAGGCTTTGGGGGTGGCAGGTGAAGTCCTCAAGTGGACCACACTGGTGACCCCTGATGTAGTAAGCCAGTTGGTATCTATACTGTGAGCACCCCGAGAACTTTATTATAGAATGGCTTATAAATATTATAAATAAAGAGTGTAAAAGTGATGTTCCTAAGTACAACTATGGTGCATACATACTCTGATGACTACACACAACTTGCACCCAAATCTATCCCTCTCTGCATTGTATGGATTCCCCTTGTCCTGTTTAAGAGATGCAGTCATCATTCATGCATCTTATTTTAAAAGAGACTGCACATTTATTTTGACTTTGAATTTTAAAGCATTCTCACCATGACATATGGCTCTTCTCTGTATTTGTTCAAGCAATGCCTTGCACCTACACTGTGGTTCTGACACACTGTGATGTATCAGGACCGATATGTGGGGAAGAAGAGGAAAGCTCTTGGCGAAATGTTTTGAGGCCTGGGAGGCCTGGATGGCATTTTGGTTCCTTCAGTTCTTCACTTCCCACTTAGCTTTGTGCAAATGCTCATCTGGTCACGCTTTATAACTTCCTTGCCTTTTTAATGGTCAAAAGGGGAAGAGGGGCTTCTCCCAACTTAGGAATGCTCCTTACAGTGAGGAATGTTTGGTTCACATCTCACTATTTCATAGCATGCATTCAGAAATCTGTATAGAGGACAATTGCCTTGATGCAGAAATCCACACAAGCACACATGTAGACTGGGCATGAGAAGCTGTGAGCTCAGATCTACATCTGCTTACCTGTCCAAGTGATACTTTTTGCTGTCAGCGTTGCCAGTACTGACGAGGTTTTTGTGAGCCATTGGAGATTTGAATCCTCTCCCTCTTTCTCTCTCTCTCTGTCTGATGCAGACAAGAGCTGGAAAAAGGAGCCTGCATTTAGTCTCCTTTATACCTCCGGAAATGTATGGCTTATACTGTTAGAGATGATTACACTAACCATCTATTTACTGATTTGTATTTTGTTCCTCATCAACAGGCACTCAATGAGGGCATCCTCACATGCAGAACACTTTGCTCCCCTGATTCCTGATCCTGCAAAGGGATTGTGTGCAGAACTATGTGGCTGCTAGGAACAGAACTCCAATGCTAGATTGGGATGACTTTCGTTTGGACAGTAGTATAGTAGCAAATTCAGAAGTGCAAGGCCCTTCATGTTAGTCATAGCCACACACCCTTTTTTTGCTGTGGGGTTGAGAATAAGATCCTTCTTAATGCCTTCTCCCACATTAGACATCCTTAGGAGCTAATAACCATGAAAGGGAAGAGTGTTAGCTACTGAGAAGACTCTTCTCAGTGGCTGACTCATCCTCCTTTCACTCTGATTGGCTCCAATCAGCAGAAAAGGTCAAGAAAGCCTGTTACAAGATTTTTCTCAGTGGCTAAGACACTCCCCTTTCATGCTGATTGGCTCACAGGATGCTGGAGACACAGGGACCCTGCTGGGACCCTGCTCCCAAAAAAGTAAAGGCTCTAAGACTCCTCAAGGTCCTGGACGACTACACCCTTGCTCTTGGAAGTCTGCTGTAGTCCAATCCAAAGCATTTCATCCTTCATTATCCTTGACAGCTCAGGAATTGAAGCTTAGGAGCAACATTTGCCAGAGAAGTCATAATTAACATTTACTGATTTAAAAAAAAAATGATACTGAGCCAAGATAATTGACCATCAGACTATTGTGCAGAGTTGTTGATCATTCCATAGCATGAATAAGTATTTCATCCCTTTCTTGTACGAACAGATATTATTGAGCACCAGCAGTGAGCTCTAAAGGAAAACAGAACTGAAGACAAGAGAATTAAAGATAGAAAATTAGAGAGAGGGAAAGGACTGTAATCATTCTTTGATTCCTTATAATTATGACATTGTCAGCATTGCCTCAAGGTGATTATCGGAGTAGCCATTTAACTGAAAGGCCAGTGGATTAGTGTCTCAGTATGTTATTTCGAGTGTTGTGGATAATGGAGATGATAAAACATAATAAAATGTTTTATACAATCTCATTGTTTTTAACAGGACATAGTGTTAATTTCTATACAAAAAGAGAAATAATAGAGCATGAAAAGATGTTTGTTAAGATCAACAGCAGCACAGTGGATTTTCTATACTTTTTCATATATATCAAAAATCAATATTTTAATTACGTAATCAGCAAAAATAAATCAAAGAAAACAAAAAATAATAACAAAAGAAAAGAAGAAACATTAATAGGCACAAAGATTTAGTGAATAGACAGAAAAGACCAGTAGAGGATATGCAAAAAAGTTGAAATGTTATATAATTTATCTGATGATATTGTGGAAACTGCCTTCATCCTTCCTTGCAGGTAAGTTCATGGAACAGGATTTTTAGGAGAGGGAAAGGAAGATAATGAAGAAGA
Source organism: Rhineura floridana (assembly GCF_030035675.1). Lineage (NCBI taxonomy): Eukaryota > Metazoa > Chordata > Lepidosauria > Squamata > Rhineuridae > Rhineura > Rhineura floridana. The sequence goes on along the minus strand of NC_084483.1, from coordinate 94,419,401 downwards.
GTCACAGGAAGAGGAATCCTAACCTCAAAATCTGATAGGGGAGGGGCGATGACTCCCTTTTGGGGGCCTAATTCCAGAACACCACAGTGTCCTCCACAATGGACATGCCACTGCCCATCAGAAGAACTCTTTTCCACCAGTGGAAGGGCATATTTGTGCAATCCTAACCCCTTGGGGTCCTCTGCATATATATCACTTGGTCCTATATTTTCCCCTGCTATATGAATGAACCATGAAGAACTTTGAATTTACACATCCTTGCCGCCTGTCTCACAGCCTTTCCCCTCCTCCTTCACAGCCAAGAGGAGATCAGAAGCATCCGCTTCTGGTCTTAAATAAACCACAATTCCCCATGATGCCCATACTTGGGGAACTGTGGTTTGTTTTAACAATGCTTTCAGAAAAAGTCAGTATCTAAATCTGGGGCTTGATCCTGGCTTGTTCTCACTAGGGGTGCCAGAGGAATCTGTTGAAAATGAACTATCAAGTGGATTTCCCTTTATCCCCTCATTTGATCCCAACAGACTCTTGCTTTGAATGCCTTTCCCCTACAACAAAAGCATTTTAACATGAACACATGTTATGTAAATAAATACATAATATGCTTTGCAATGTATTATTTATATATTCTTTGATGCATCATTGCTGCTATTCTAACAGATGCATCGCTCTTCTTTTCTTCTTTTCTAAAGTGATGTTTGTTGACTTTGCATAAGTTGTTATAAGTTGTAAGTTATAGAAGCAGCCTATATGAACTAAAGCTGCAGTCCTAAAATGTCTACTTAATGGTCTGAATATAATGGGGCTTACAGTCCTAACCATGTCTACTCAACCATGTCTGAATTCAATGGGGCTGACAACCAGGTAAATGATGTTATGATTGCAGCCTTAATCTGCTTCCTACTGTGAATTTTAAAAGCCAATGAAATGCATCAGTGATGATGATTATTACCCACCCTTCACCAGCAGATCTCAGGGCAGGTTACAACAATTTAAAATTTAGTATTAAAAGCAGTTAAAACAAATTCCTGTCACAGGAATAGGATGGGTCCCTATTGTTCTTTTCACATGAATAGAAGTGACTACTTTGTTATCTATAGACTTTATCTGTGCTTCTCGGTTAAAGTCTGAACCTCTTTGCCAGAGTGGGGAGAAACATTTGGATTTTCCCTCTGAGCTGGCAAGGCTCATTGGACAGCAAAAAGAAATAGAGCCTTTAGTATTATCAACCCAGTCCAGTGGACTTCTCTGCTAATAAAGAATCAGGAGACACCTTTTTTGACTTTTAAATACCTGCTGAAACTTTTTCTAGGCTGCCAGGCTTATACAGGCAATTGAAACGATATCTTTCTGTAATTTAGTCAATGATTTCCGATTTAAAATGTTTGCATGGTGTTATTTATTTATTTATTATACTTGCATACCGCCCCATAGCCGAAGCTCTCTGGGCGGTTTACAGTAACTAAAAACAAATACAATTTAAGATACATCTTTTAAAAAACAACTTAAAACACAATTTAAAAATTTAAAACAATATAAAACACATGTTAAAATGCCTGGGAGAAGAGGAAAGTCTTGACCTGGCGCCAAAAAGATAACAGTGTTGGCACCAGGCGCACCTCATCAGGAAGATCATTCCATAATTTGGGGGCCACCACTGAGAAAGTCCTCTCCCTTGTTGCCATTCTCCGAGCTTCCCTCGGAGTAGGCACCCGGAGGAGGGCATTTGATCTTTTTTTTTTATCATTAATTTTTATTCAAATTTTCAAAGACAAGAAACAAAACAAAACAAAAACAACCAAACAATAAAATAAAATGTTGACTTCCAATTTGTCGCAGATCAGTTATAGGTCTACAATATATAACAATCCTATCTCTAAAATTATATTATAAAATCACTTTCCTCCAGTAGTTATCTTAATTAATCATCAAATCTCATAAACATTATTTTATTCTTTCCACAAAAAGTCCAAGAGAGGTTTCAATTCCTTGAGAGATATATCTTTCAATTTTTCTCCAAATAAACATATCGCTTAATCCATCTAATTCAAATCTGTTAGGCCCAATAATTTCAATAGCCATTCTTCCATTATCTATATTAATTCCATCTTCCATCTTCAATAATCCTGTTAAGTCCAGTAGTTTCAGTAGCCATTCTTCCGTTATCAGTATCCCATAATAATCTTGTTGTCATAGCCATAGTCCAAGTAAACATATCAATTAATCCATCTCGTCAAATCTGTTAAGTCCAATAATTTCCATAACCATTCTTCCATTATCAATATTAATTCCATCTTCCATCTTCAATAGTCCTGTTAAATCCAGTGGTGTCAGTATCCATTCATCCATTATCAGTATCCCATGATGATCTTGCTGTCATAGCCATAGTCATATAACAAGAGTCTGATGGGAATTTCCCCCATCACAAATATGTCCTTGCCATCAATTCTGAATATGTTGTTGAAATATTGTTGTAAAGTCACATCTCTGCTCTGGGTGCATCTCTGCTCTGTCACATATTTGTAGTTAATTCCATAACTTGTTTCTATGTCAAGCCCTATCACATCATTCCAGTCAAGAATTCTGAATACGTTGCTGAAATATTGCTGCGAAGTCATATCTCTGTTCTTCTTTTTTACAAAATGCACTGGCTCATTTCTTAAGAGTTTCTCCACTGTCACATATCTGTAGCCAACTCCATAGATTTTTTCTATGTCAAGCTCCATCACATCATTCTAGTCCAGAAAATTATCCAAGACATTGATAACTTTACAACCAAAATCTTCATTAATTTCTTCAGAGACAACGTTGAATTCCAAACAGTAAACTTTATTTCTAACATCCATAAACTCCAAATCTTTTTCCAATTTCACATTTGTTCCAATCTCCAGGGCTTGTAGCTTCCCTATCCCATCAAACTCCTCTCTCACAGAATCCATTGTTTCTTTAAGCTCCTGCGTCATTTTGTTAAATTCAATTTTCATCTCCTGTCTACCCTGTCTCAGGGTTTGTTTCGTTATCTCAATCTCACCCATTATTTTCTGAAACATAATTTCTTCCATGGTCTCAATCACTTTCCTGGTTGTCTTTCTTAAAACCACAGAAACAAAAATTATTTCAGCCACAATTGGGTTAATGTTCCAGGCTTGCTTATATCAGTGTAGACAATACAGCCTGCCTTATCTCTATGTATTCAGGAATACAAAAACAGACTTAGTTCCCAACATCAAAACAATTAGTGGCGTCGTGAATAAGCAGATTCGTCAAAATGAAATAGACCAAAAAAAAAGTTTTTGTTCCCCCCTCCTCGAAATAGAAATCCCTCTTCCGTTGGTATCTTTAGAATGCACCTCTAGGACAGCTTTTTGCGATAAAAACAAAGATAAGCTTTTTCGATTTCTTTCCTCCTTAATTTCGTTAGTGAAAGAGAAAAGCCATAAACTCACCTAGAAGTTCTTCACAGCTGATTCATTGACAAATCTCTTTTTTGCTACACCAATTTAAACCAAGTAAAAAAAGAAAATAGAAAGAAGGATGCTTATCTGCCTGTTGAAGTCCATTTTTCTTTAAAGAAAAGATAAACGTGTCGCTGTAATCAGCAAGAGCTTGATGAAAGTCCGTCCGGCATTGCAGTTTGAACCTTCTCTCATAAATAAATGAAATCCAGTCCTCCCCACAAAAACAGGCTTTGTGGTTGATCTCTACGTTTCTCCCTGACCGGGAGAAAATCTTTATCAGTCAAAAAGAATGTTGTGACTGATTTTAAAGCTGAAAAAGCTTCTTCTGAGACAAGAGCTCGTCTCAGAGGCAGCACAGGCAAAGCAACCCTTCCCGGAAGTCAGGAGGGCATTTGATCTTGAACGTAGTATACGGGTGGGTTCGTATCGGGAGAGGTGTTCCATCAGGTATTGTGGTCCGAAGCTGTGTAAGGCTTTATAGGTCAAAACCAGCACCTTGAATCGAGCTCAGAAACATAAAGGCAGCCAGTGCAAGCAGGCCAGAATCAGTTTTATATGTGCGGACTGTCTGGTTCCTGTTACCAATCTGGCCGCTGCATTTTGCACAAGCTGCAGTTTCCAAACTGTCTTCAAAGGCAGCCCCACATAGAATGCATTGCAGTAATCTAATTTAGAGGTTACCAGAGCATGGACAACTGAAGCCAGGTTATCCCTGTCCAGATAGGGACGTAGTTGGGCCACCAGCCAAATTTGGTAGAAGGCACTCTGTGCCACTGAGACTACCTGAGCCTCAAGTGACAGAGATGATTCTAGGAGAACTCCCAAGCTACGAACCTGCTCCTTCAGGGGGAGTGCAACCCCATCCAGGACAGGTTGGACATCCACCATCCGATCAGAAGAACCACCCACTAGCAGCATCTCAGTCTTGTCTGGACTGAGCCTCAGTTTATTAGCCCTCATCCAGTCCATTGTTGTAAACATTTTTTTATGAATAGAGGTATACAAATATTTTATAAATAAATAATTAACATTTGCATCCATCTGCTAAATCTTTGTTTAAAATCTTGCCCCACTCCCAGACAAATCCCAATATTTAAAACATAAATTCGCTTGAGTGTTATGTTTTAGCAAACACATTTTATGAATAACATATGCATTTATGAAACAAATGTTGCAATAAAAAAGGACACATACGTTGTTAAATTGTATTAGAACTAAATGAAGTAGTAATTCCTACACTCTAGGACACAAAGAGCAGAACTGCCTCTCTCTGATGTATGGGTGAGGGAAATGAGACGGGATGACGAAATAAGCTGCAAACCCCACTTATCTGGGAGTACCTCCCATTGAATTTAATAGGACTTACTTCTGAGTAGACATGGTTAGAATTGCAGTCATATATGGCTTTATGATTGATCATTAGCCACTTCATTAACTTTGTCTTTATGCTGCCAAAAAACTCTTCATCGTCGTTGTTTTGCTGCAGAAGGCTAACAGGGTTAACCTTCTGGAAATTCATCACCTTTGCAAGGGAACACATAGAAAAGGTAACTGCTTCATGACTGAGATATGCATTTTGTTGTGAACAACTAAATAAGTTAAAAAATGTATATTTCCTCATCAACAGACAACAAAAGAAAGACTTGTGTAAAATAAACCAACAGCAGGAGAATGGAAAACAGTGCAAATGACTATTGAAACGGGCTAAGTCACAATCATAAATAACCCTACTTCTCATTAAGCAATCACAGTGAAAGCTTCTAATTCTTTCCTCACAAGTGCAAAGGAGGAAAGTATGAACCCAAGGCTCACCACAACTCTTTTACAGAGCTGAAAGCATAATTTATCATTACGTCCGATTCAGACCAGGCCTAAATCTATAGGTTACTAGGGGGGCTTTCCCCCCTGCTCACTCTATGTGCCAACCTCCACCTCCACCCACTTACTCTGCTTGCCCACCTGCCCACCACACCCCAACCCTGCTACCCCCTGGCAACCCCACTCTTCTCACCAATCCACTTGTCTCGCCCGTTCCTCTACTGCTGCTGAGCAGTGCACCTAGGGTGCACATCAGCCTCCCACCTACCCAGGTTGCTGCCCCAAGCTGCCATCTCTCGTGGACAAATGCTGCCACGGTGCACCACTCCTAGGCCAACTAGTTGGCATGCTGACTTTCCACCCAAGCTGCTGCTGCCACCACTGCCACTGCATAGCAGCCGCACCTAGGGAGACAGGGAGTCTATCCTGCCATGTTCCCTCTTCAGCAAAGCTACCACTCCATCAGTTACACACAGAAAGGAAACAGCAGTGCTTGCAGTGAATCTGGGGTAAGATATATTTTAAAAGCCCATCATTTTATAAATCATATGGTCAAAACCGTAGTTTGACTGGATTTTAAAAATAATCACCAATAAACAGGAAATTAACAAAACTTTGATAACTAACATTTTGTCATTGCATGGGGTATAAGCAGTACACCTCCAATGATCAGTCCAAAATGAATTTCAAGCAGAAACAGATAAAGGCAAGCAACTAGCTGTTCTACAGGTACAAAGGTAACGCTGTGAAGCTTAACTCACACTCTGGAATTTTAGTGGTAGTTATTTTCTGTGATCTGCTTGAGTTTGCTCTTTGCTACCGATTCAGCATCTAAAGCAGAGCTATTAGGTTAAAACCCTATAAGGAGAAGAAATAAACATGCATAATGTTTACACAGCAGTACACTCTTAAGCAGCATATTGTGAGACATTATTACTTAAAGCAATACAGTGGAATGCAAGCAAGCAACAAAGAACCCGGAGCAGACTCCAGGGGAACTCATAATCATAAAGTCATCTTGGACAAGGATAATAAAAACAGTGTTAGAGTAAATAAACTCAGCCTCCAGTCGCACAGGATAAATTGCAGGTAGAGGAAGGCGAATGGAAGTCATGCTTGCAAGGCACAACATATTTATCATTTGTTGTATAGAATGAAAAGTAGTTAGCAGGTAATTAGGAAACACAAATGTCACAATAACAGAATTAGAGGTCATTATCAGTCAATATCACAAAATGCCCTGGAAAAGGTTATAAGAACAGGAAAGACTTGCATGAACACAATGAAGGCTGCAATCCTAGCCATGCTTACCTGGGAGTAGGCATGGGGGAGAAATTTGATTCAGCTCACATTTATACGCAAACCTATCTAATTCATACTTTTTGAGACAATATATGAACTGAAGTACAGCCATCCTTCAAAATTCACCTTTCTCTGAATTTTGCAGGGCAGTTCTCCAGCCAAGTAATGTCTACAAAGTTGCATATCCTAGCGTAAAGTCTGCATAATGCATATATTTGTGTAAATAACGTACAAAATGCATTGTATCAGGGGAAACTGCTTTACAAAAATGTGTGTATTAGGCAAAGTTGTATACAGAAATGTGTATATTGGGAGAAATTGGCACTAAAATGACTTTTTTTAAAAAAAAAAAGCTAGATATGTAGGGAACGCAACCAAAGGGGGGGAAATGAGAAACCAAAAGTAACAAATTCAGCCCTCCACACCTGGCGGTAAGCCCCATTGAGCATATTGGGGTTCACACCTGAGTAAATATGTACAAATTAAGCTCTATGAGATCAGTCATTATCTTACACCACTTGCCCCAACTCCTGAAGCATGGACAATGTACCCCAAAGGGTGGTACGTGTACAATTTAGGAGCTGGAAGTTCACATGTGGCACTCAGCACTCTTCAGGCATTGCCAATAAGAGGCAAGTTATCGCACAGAGGCAAGCAGCAGGGATGAGAGTTCCTCTGCTCCCCTCATCACCATTCTTATCTCCTTGGAAAATCAGGGTTCATGGGGAGAATTCACTAGTACAGAAGACTCCCTACTTCACAAAGTCACCCTCCATGTGTGACCAGAATGACACTCCTCACTTTATAGCTAATCCCTGTTTAGTAATGGCTCAGAGGGCTTCTGTGTTCACAGTTTCTGACACAGGACTGGGAACCGGAATATGCAGGACTGATATTTAAGACTATATTCAGGTCTTATTAGTGTTCCTTTGTCCTGTCAAGATCATTAATGTGCCTGTGGTGTGCTATTCCTTTGAATCTCATGTACTTTGCAGTTTACTTCCTGTTTCCTGACTCACTATTCTGTTCCATATCGGTGTGTTACTTTAAGACAGAAGTGGGAACCCATTGAGCCTCCAAATATTGTTGGACTGCAGCTCCCATCAGCCCCAGCCAGAATGGCCAATGGTCAGGGCTGATGGGAGTTGAAGATCAATAAATATTTGGCGGCCCACATTCCCCATTCCTGCTCTACAGCTATATACGTAATAGAGCTCTCTTTGTCTATATAAGTACAAGCACTTAGAAATGTGCTCAGAAATGGAACAGGAGATAAATGAGATGTTTCAGCACTGCCAAGATAAGCTCCCAATAGCCAGTTCCGCTTAGCACTACCAATATTATGACAGTTGTATTTTGGATTAAGTACTATTTGCTAACAGTCTTCAAAGGCAGCCCCACGTTCAACTCATTACAGTAATCTAATCTAGAAGTTACCAGAGGATGGATAAGGTTTTCATCTCTTTACAGAAGCATATCATACCCCCTCTCCACAGTAGCAGATCTGCATGAGAAAACTAGTTTCTGTGATGAGTGGAGTTAAACAGTGTTCTTTAATCATGGAAGTGCATATACCTCTTGGTTTACTTGCAGATATCTTGGAATGGCATCATATTGAACACAGTGTATTTACCAGAAACGTTGAAGTTAAAATATATTCTTACACTTGGAACCAGAATAAGAAAAACTATAATAAGCCTAACATTTTAGGCTGCAAACCTATCCCCACTTACCTGCTAAGTAAGCCCCATTAAATCCAGTAGGATTTACTTCTGAGCAAACAAGGTTAGGCTTCAGCTGTAACATGATTTTACTGCTGATATAATGGAATGGAATGTACCTCTGAGCTTTTGGCTTGTCAGTAAGTTTGTAGCCACTTTGCAAAATATTATGACTTGCAGCAACATTTTTTCAAGGCAGGCTACATTAACAACATAATGTTGTGCATGTTTTCCAAGTAAGCAGGTATCATAAGATTGTAGCCTAAAACTGCAGCCCTATGCACACTTACCTGGTGAGTAAATCCCATTGCACTCCCTAGCATTTACTTCTGAGTAAAAAGCATAGGCTTGCACTGTGCATCCAGTTTGAGAGAAAACTCTTTTATTTAAAGTGAAAAAGCAAAAGCTGAACCAGGAAAAAGCAGGATTGGTTAACCAGTACAATCACTTGAAGTCAGAAGAGAGATAGAGGACATATCATCAGCTGCTGCTCTATCTAATGTGAGATAAAAGTAAGATGACAATTTTTGGAAAAACCCAAGAGAGAACTTTGCTTATTGCTTGGGTTGCTTTGAATAAGGCCCCATTTAAAAAAGCCCTCTCTCACACACACCCCAAAACCACAGATTTGCAGCTCATGTTTATGAATATTTACTCAAAAGCAAATTCCACTGAATTCAGTAGGATTTACTTCCAAGTAAATGTACAGCCAGGAGCAGAAAATGGGGTGGAGGGGTGTTCACAGTTAGGGTTGCCAGCCTCAGGGCCTGAGACTGATCCTGTGTCTTTAGGAGAAATTCTCCCTTCCCCCTGCACAACATTTAAAGATACACAAGACCTCTTGGTTGCCAGGCCCCACCTCCAAGGGGTCTTCTGTATCTTTAAAAGTTGTGCAGAGGGAAGGGAGAATTCCACCGTGTGGTTTTTCCCATTACAGGGTTGCAAGAACACCTGCACTTGGCTGACTTTCTCTTCTCCTAAAGATACAGGAGCAGTCTCAGGCCCTGAACCTGGCAACCCTATTCACAGTTTATGTTGAGACTGCAGGGAGCAACAACTGTCAAGACTTATTGGGCTTCAGACTTGAGATTAGTCACCAACTAAAAGGGTGCCTTGGGGAGATACAGTCATCACAGGGTCAAGAGTCTTTCAAAACTGGGAACACAGACTCTAGCATTTAAAGACTTTCCGTATACAATATGTTTGTAGCAGCTTTTGATGTTGTACATTCTCTTATTTATTTATGTTCAGTCTGCACAAAGGAACAAAATTAGCCTTTCAGGATATTTGGACTGGGTCCTTCATTAGGTTATTGATCAACCACAAACCAAACATGTAATGAGAAATGGGGTAAGTAGAGTTCTTTCATCCCCTCGAATGCTATGATTTGCGTGACAATTCTATACCCACTTACCTTGAGGTAGTCTCACTGAATTCAACAGGACTTTCTTCTAAGTAGTCACCCATAAGACTGCACTGTTATAAACAGATAATACCAACAGCAACCAATGTGGTGTCCTCCAGATGTTGGGCTTCCATCAGCCCATCACCATTAGCTCTGCTGGCTGAGGCTGATGTGATTTGGAATCCAACAACATCTGGAGGGGGACACTGCATTGTCTACAATTAGATTATGCTATCAGCCTGTGCCCTTCATTTGTATCCTAGTCCCCCTAAGTGGGAAGATCTGAAGGGGTTGTAAGTGCATTCAGCTGGATGCCATTGCAATCCTACTAGTGGTCAAGAACCTGGATCATGCTGAGAGGTCAAGGAGATGGCATGTGCAGTCCTCTGCCCCCTCCACAACACAAATTAAGAACTCGTGAAAAGGGTTTATCTTACAATGTAATCATGTTGTTGGGCCTTACAATGCCAAAAAGTAATGTGAATTCTGATGAATGATTTAGGCTGCAAACTTTGTCTATAGAACTCAATGGGGCTTATTTCTGAATTGACATGTAATGCCGTATTGCAGTCTAAATCATGAATTCGATTCTCACATTACTTTTTAGTATTGTATGATCATAACAACATGATTTCACATGATGGTTAATTTAATTTGAATATGTTATCACATGGTCAGAAATAGCAATTGTCCCATGAAGGGAATTCATAGAAAATGCAGTATTCAAGTCAATCTGTTAAATAACAGCTCTCATCATGGAAATGTGGCTTCAACTTGGAGAGAAGAGAAGATTAAGGGAAGACATGATAACAGTCTTCAAAAATCTAAAAGGCTTTCATGGCTCCAGAGGGCAGAACTATAACTAATGGACTGTCGTAGTATGTAGATACCATGTCCAAGTGCCTGGAATCCGTAAGTGGATGGATGGGAGAGAACAGGCTGAAGCTGAATCCTGACAAGACCGAGGTGTTGCTTGTGGGAGACAAAGGGAGGCTGGGTATTACAGACCTGATGCTTAATGGGGTGAGATTACCCCTGAAAGACCAGGTCCGCAGCCTTGGGGTCATTCTTGACTCCCAGCTGTCCATGGAGGCTCAGGTGTCAGCAGTGAGTCGGGCAGCTTGGTATCAATTACGTCTGATACAAAGTCTGCGTCCCTACCTTCCTGTTCATCTGCTCCCACAAGTGATACATGCCCTGGTCTCCTCTCGCTTGGACTACTGTAATGCGCTCCATGTGGGATTACCCTTGAAAACGGTCCGGAAGTTACAGCTGGTACAGAATGCGGCGGCGCGCTTGATCAAGCACAGCCATCACCGTGATCACATCACTCCAGTGTTAATGGATCTTCACTGGCTACCAGTTGTCTACCAGGCCCAATTCAAGGTGTTGGTATTGACCTTTAAAACCCTAAACGGTTTCGGCCCAGTTTATCTGAAGAAGCGCCTCCAGAGTCACCAATTATGCCGCCTGACAAGATCAGCCTCACAAGACCTTCTCTCGGTCCCACCGGTTAAAATAGCTAGGCTGGTGCGGACCAGAGAGAGGGCTTTCTCGATTGTGGCCCCCACCCTCTGGAACTCCCTTCCTCTTGATCTTCGACATACTCCCTCCCTGACAGGTTTTCGCCGAGCCTTAAAAACCTGGCTATTCAGGCAGGCCTATGGGATTGGGGAGGGTTAGTTTTATGATGTTTTAATTGGAAACTGATTTTAAATTGACTATGACTGTGTTTTATTTTGTATATTGTATATGATGTATTGTTTTTTATTGTAAGTCGCCTAGAGTGTCCATTAACCTGGACAGATAGGCGACCAATAAATAAAATTATTATTATTATTATTAAAGATATAATTCTCAGTATCAATTCCCTCCCATAAGCCAGATGAAAAAAGTATATTATTATTAGGTCCAACTCTTGCATTAAAATCCCCCATTAGGATTATGTGGGCTCTAGGAAATTTAGGCTCTAGTTCTATGATATATGACTCCAAGTCTTCCCAGGCCTGTTTTATGCTGTTCCTAGAGGGAAAAGGGGGAATATAAACATATATGATAGAAGCTCTAAAGATCTCAAAGTGAACTTTGGTGGTATATGCTTGACACACATGGTGGGGCAACTTGCACTCTCAATCCTGAATGGAAACCATAATTTTGATGATTGTGCTGAATTCACTTATGTATGCGGGCATGGAAGTAGTGTGATTGATTACGTGCTGATTTCCCACTCTCTTTCCAGCCTGATTAAGGATTGTTCGGTTGGAGACAGGCTGGATAGTGATCATTTACCTCTCAGTTTTACTCTTGTATCAGCTTCTATCCACTTGGACTCTAATCATTTGTATAGAGATCAACTTTTAAAACTTAGGCATAAGAGACTATACTGGTCCGAAGAGGTTAACACCAAGGCCACTGGTTTACTAAATTCCCCTACAAGGGAAGAATTGAAAAGCACTATCTTAAGAGCTACAGAAATTTCCGCTGCCCTAAATCCTTACCTGTTACTGATTTCCCTGTTGAATCCTGTCCTAAGTCCGAAACAGTCTACTTCAAGACCAATAGTACAGCAGAGTGTCCCTAAGTGGTTTGACAAGGAGTGCCAGGTAATGAAAAAACAACTGAGAAATGTGTATATCCAATATAGGAAGGAAAACTCTAAAGCCCTACCCCAAAAATATTATTTGCTTAAAAAGCAATACAAATCACTGCTAACCCAAAAGAAAAAACAAGTAGTCCAAAATGAGTGGAAGGCACTGATTGATTCCTCATTAAACAATAACTCTAAACTCTTTTGGGCTTTGGTTACCGGTGCTCTCGGCTCCGTATCAAGCCCAGTTAGCTGTAACATCTCTGCCAATACTTGGGAACTGTATTTTTCCGAAATGTTTGTGGAAGCTAGGGAACATCCACCAGCAGGTTCTTCTTTTTTAGACCTTAACGATTTGCCAACATGGTCCCCAGTTTCACAGTCTGAAATAAAATCTCTTATTGTTCATCTCAAATCAGGAAAGGCTCCGGGAACCGATTTAATCGCCCCTGAAATTTTGAAGGCAAACATAACCTGGTGGGCCCCTCTCTTGGCAAATCTATTTACGCATATTAATAATACTGGTCTTTTTCCCCTAGCTTGGTTAGAGGCTACTGTAATACCAATCTTTAAGAAAGGGGCTAGGGAAGATCCATCAAACCACCGACCTATCAGTCTATTGTCCATAGTGGGTAAGCTATATGCTAGTTATCTGAACCTGAGGCTTGCTGCTTGGATAGAGGATGAGAATATTTTGGGACATGAACAGGCAGGCTTTAGAAAGGGTTGATCTACCATTGCTCACTGTATAGTCTTAAACCATTTGGGAGAGAAATATATGTCCTCTTTTGGAAATGGTTTGTTTACAGCATTTATTGATCTGAAGTCAGCTTTTGATTCCATCCCTAGAGACAAACTGTGGCTCAAATTGCTTCACTCTTCTATTGACAAGAGATTGCTTTATCTTATTAGATGTCTCCACCAATGCACTACACTTTGAGTAAGGTGTGGAGTAGATGGCAACCTAACAAATTCTATCTCTGTTACTAAGGGGGTTCGTCAAGGCTGCATACTAGCCCCTTCTCTATTCAATCTCTATTTGAATGACTTGATTGGATATTGCCTAAGTACCGATTTTCACCCCCCAAAGCTGGCAGAGTCCAAATGCCCTTTGCTATTATATGCAGACAATGCCGTGCTTATGTCTCTATCAAGAATAGGACTCAAGCATTTATTACGTGTCTTCATGGCCTATTGTAAGGACAATTTGCTGACAATTAATTTTAGTAAAACCAAGATTATGGTTTTCTCTAGGTGACCTCAGTCAAATAAGTGGATTATTGGCAGGCAACATATAGATCAAGTCAAGCAATTTAAATACCTGGGCGTCACGTTCTCTTCCACTTTTTCTTGGGCCACCCACAGAAAACACACAGTGCAGGTAGCCCAGAGTACTACCAAGGCAGTTTTTCATTGTTTTTTATAAAAAGCGGGCCCAATATATTCCAGCAGCCATCCAGGTATTTAAGGCTAAAATCTTGCCTCAGTTACTGTATGGTGTTCCAATTTGGATCCAGGAATTTAATCCAGCTGTGGAAAGTGTCCTTTCAAAATTCCTGAGATCTTTATTTGGAATGCCAAGGTGTGTCACAGCCACGGGCTTACGTCTCGAGGCCGGCCTTGTTTCTATTGAATGTGCTGCATGGTCCCTTGCTTTTAGATATTGGTTTAAGATTGTCTTCAGCGACCCTTCTTTAGGCCATTTAAACCTTCTTTTGAAAGACGTTTTCACCAGTTCTTGGTCTAATTTTTTTATTGTTAAACTGCATTCATTAGGTTTTTCTTTTGATTTTATCCTTGCACAAAATTTCAGGACTGCCAAATTTATTATAGACCAACGAATCAGGGATATCGACTTTCAACTTGCGGTATCAAACTCTTGCAAAATGTGCTCCCCTATCCATCTTGGTCTGAATTTCCTGTTCCCCAAACACGCTAGCTATTTGGAGAATCTGTCTATTCCAAAGTATCGGCATCTATTCTCCAGAGCCAGGTTTAATTGTCTCCCTTCCGCTCTCTTGGAAGGACGATACCAAGGTACCCCTTATGCAGACCGGCTGTGTCCTTGTGGTGATGAAGTTGAAACATTGGCTCATGTCTTTTTTGTATGTAATTTTTATAGGGAGGATCGCAATAGACTACTCGGCCCAGTTATGAGAAACTTTCCTGGCAGACCATTCGTCTGGTTTTTAAAATACTTCTTAGCTGATTTTAATAAGTCTGTAACAGAGTGAGTGGCTAAGTTCCTTTTCTCTGTCCAAAGGAGTCATAAGAGGATTCTTCTCTTTTAACTGCTATTTTTTTCCTTTATGTATCTTAATTATTCTGATGTTTTACTGACTATTTTATTTGATTGGGTCTGTGACCGTAATAAACAAATACATACAACTAATGGACTGAATAGGAAACAAGCAGATTTTGGCTGAATACTATACTATAGCCAGCATGGATTTTTCACGTTCCGCAATGTTAATTTAAATGTACCCCCATGCCATTCTGATGTTCCCCATAAGCTCATTTCAAATCACAACTTTACAAAATTTATAGTCCTGAACTCAGAAATGTTTGCTTAACAACTCGCTAAAAATGGTGATACACAAAACAGTCAGAGAGAATAGAGAGTTCAAAGTCTAAAAAGAGAGAGAGAAAAAACCAGACCCCTTTTGGACATTCATTTAATCTGTAAAAATTAATTAAAAATCAGCCATGTTCACAGAGTACCTGTAATCCTATTACTGACCTTGTCCCATACTCTGACCTTCATCTTCTGCAGTTTAAAAGTTTTAAAAAATGCCTGGCAATTTTTAATTAATTTAAGAAATTTAGCATTGAATTTAATGATAATGTCAGTGTTCTAAAAGCCTCACAGCTTCTAAAAGCCTCACAGCTGTTTGGCTTGGCAAATCAGGGGGCCACACCCACATCAGGCCTTGATTTCACTTGAGACAGTCATGGCTTCCCCCACAGAATCCTGGGAAGAGTAGTTTGTGAAGGGTGCTGAGAAGTTTGTGTAGTTTGTGTAGTTTGTGAAGGGTGAGGTCCCCTGACAGAGCTCAAGTGGCCAGAGTGATTTAACAGTCAGACGCTCTGATTAAAGCTCTGTGAGGGGAACAGGGCATCTCCTAGCAACTCTCAGTACCCTTCACTAACTACACTTCCCAGGATTCCTTGGTAGAAGCCACGACTGTTTAAAGTGAAATAAACGTCTGGTGTGGATGTGGCCAGAGACAGCTTTGGTTTCAATATGGGTGGGAGACTACATGTGCCAGCTGTAGAATAAAAAGATAGGGGAAATGTGAAAAACAATGATACTGTTCACAATGTTTTTATTTTGGAAAGGAAAGGGGCTTCGCCTCTGCCCAGTACCCACCCATCCAATCTCCTCCCCACCCCTCCCTGCTCCTTCCCCCGGGTCAGTTTCACCTATCTTAAGCATGATTGCAGAGGAGTAAATCCCATTGAACTCAAAAAGCATGCAAATGATCAAATCTGCCCTCCCCTTCTTCTCCCTCCCATCACCTCCGTTTTGCCCCTTCCCTCCCCTTTCCTCTGCCCATCCCCTCCTCCCTCCCCCTCCTTCTGCTCCCCTCTCCCCTCCCTTCCTCCTCCCCTCCCCTCTCCCTTCCCCCTCTTCCCCCATGGTCAGTTTTACCTATCCTAAGCATGATTGCAGGAGCGTAAATCCCACTGAATTCAATAAGCATACAAATGAACAATCCATTCTCAGCAAACTTAAACAGGATCCCATTTCTTACCTCCCAGATTAAAAAGAGAAATTCACTAATAGGCAAAAAAAAAACACCTTAAGAATATACCTATAGCCAACAGATATTTCTATCAAACTTTACAAAGCAGAGAAATTGGGCAGTTATAGTGAATTCACCAGGGGAGCAGGAGATCTGACCTCCTCTCTGAGATATTGTACTGCCCTTCAAATTTGTAAAAATGCAAACACAATTTGGGTTGGTCTTTCATAGTCCAATCCACTTCCTGTGTAGCTTGGAAAAAATTGGTAACATGTGCCTCTGAGCATATGGTGAGTGAGATGCAGTGAGATGCAAAGTGAGATGCAGTTCATAAGCAGATCTGAGACTTATGGAAAAGAAAGCAGGAATTCTCACTTTTAGATATTAGCATTTCGCAAGTTGGAGCCTCATGGGCCATAGTATCTCCATGATCTACTCTACACTGGCATTTGTCAATAAGGTGAGTTTAAGGGAAAGAAGAAGAAAGTTGATTGATAGCTCAACAGGATGAAAATATTAGTGGTGAACCAAATCCTGTACCCGTCCTAGTCATTATTTGCCCACACATTAGGATTTCATACAAATGTCAGGCAGACAGCTGAATAGAAACATGGTACCTATCAGAAGTAATCCAGAGGAAATTGAAAGAATTGAAACTGACAGATCCTTCCATCCCTACTCATTGGTAAAGGAAGGATTAAACATGACTTGTATACTAGAGTAATCATTACTGTAAACATTACTGTAAACCAGTGGTGGGGAACCTTTTTCAGCATAAGGGCAACATTCAATTGTGCCAGTAGTGAGTGGGACCAAAAGCAAAAGTGGGTGGAGCAACACATGAGACTCTTAAGCTTTGACTCTTAAGGCTGCATTCCACCTATGCAAAAGTCAGAGGTTTCCACACATATCCCTCCACCCAGGCAACCAAGAGTCATTATAATAGGACATGTTCTAACTAGGCAAAAGCACTTGGGGAGGGCATTGAGCAAGACCAGTGAGGGGTGTGGCCTAGGGAGAGTCCCGAGGGCCAAATAGAAAGGCCTGCATCCACATCTGGCCCCCAGGCCTGAGGTTCCCCATCTTTGCTCTACCTGTAAATGGAAGTAAAATCAGCATCAGGTGTCCAAGAGATCTGACTTTTATGCAAGTACTAAACATTTCCTTCATGGGAAACTCTGAATGAAAACCTTACGGAAGCTCTTCCCATTCCTGCTACACCAAAGAAGGTGTCCCGTTTGTTGCAGTTCACCCAATCATTGAGCACATGTTCTCATACCCTACTGAAAATAAGCCTGTAACAAAACCTAAGCATAACTGAAAGAGTCACACATTCTTGCCCTGCTTACCCCACACTCCCTTTCATGTATAGTTTTTTACTGTGTCTAACTTTAGATTGTAAGTTTCTTGGGGCACAGACCTGTCCTCCCACACACTGTGAATTGCCACAGCTACTGATGGCGCTATCTAAGTAATAAAAGGTGGTGGTGGTAGTGGTGATAACATGGCTGTATGTGCTTTCTTTCAGCCCAGATTTTACTTCACTCATTTACTTGATTTGTTGTATATATCTCCTCAAAAGAGCTAAAGGCAGAATACATGTCCCCCACAGACAAATTTTGACCTCACAAGAACCCCATAAGGTAGGTTAGACTGAGATAATATACTGATCCAAGGTCACTCAGTGAGCTTTGTGGCTGAGCAGCAATTTGAACCTGGGCCTTCTACTTTCCACTATAACATTCTAATCACATGATCTCATAGCAAGTAAGTAATGTGAGGACTTCAGGCCAAAGACTCATGTCTTTGTGTCCAGATACAATCTGGATCTTTGTGAAATCCTTCCATTACCTATTTATTTACTCACACCCATTTAAGTCAATGGGTCTACTCTGAGTAGAATTTAGCAGCAACCTTTGTAATGAAATGCACTGTGCATCTTTTCCTGGTGGAGTTTCTTGTTTTTTCAAAACAAAATACATCCCAAGAAACTTCATAATCCCTTTGATGCATTTACTCTTTATATTCTGCTCACCTTGGTAGTGTCCAGGTAGCTAATTGGAATGTTCATTACTTTTCCTCTAGAGATGGTTAACTACTGGCAGATTTGACAGTGTTTCTTTAAGGCTCTGTCATAGTTTCTAGTAATTAAAGGGCTTAGAATATCAGCCAGTATTACTTCTTGCCTGAACAGTTCCTTCTGATTATCTCTTCTATAATGGAAATCTACTGCGCATTTCACATAGCACATTCTAGATGCTTCTCTGTGACACCCTTTAATGGTTTATAACTAGGCTGTCTGTTTTACGTGTCCACAGAAGTGAAAATGTATTCAGAAATAATATACTTCTAATAATGCCGTAGATCCTTTAACAGCACAGAGACTCTGCTTATAGGCTATTGACTGCTTTGACCAGCAACTTTTTGATGAAAGAACCTAATGGAACAAATCATGTGGTGAGTTGCCCCCTAGCCCTTCCTCTGTTTTTAACACTGTGCTTCTGCCCCTACAGTGCACCCTACAGCCGATATCATGATAAAATTGCTGACCCATGATAAAATTGCAGAAAAGATGGAGAGGACTGATGGGTCTTTGTGCTCACTGTACTGCGACACAAACAGGAAAGCACTTGGTCCTGTTCTTCACTCTCTTCCATTTAGAGCAGGGATGGAGAAAAAGTGGTCCTCCAGACTTTGTTGAATTACAACTTGCATCATTCCTGATTATTGGCCATACTAGCTGGGTCTCATAAGAGTTGGAGTCCAATAACATCTGGAGGGCCCAAGGATACCCCAATCCCTGATGTTGCCCATGTTCACATCATATATTTGTTCCACTATGGTTTCACTTTAAACAGTTGTGGCTTTCCCCAAAGAAACATGGGAAGAGTAACTTGTGAAGGGTACTGAGAGCTGTAGGAGACCCCTATTCTCCTCATAGAGCTACTGTTCCCAGCATTTTCTGTGAGGAGAGACCGACTGTTAAACCACTCTGGGAACTGTAGCTCTGTGAGGAGAATAGGAGTCTCCTAACAGCTCTCAGAACCCTTCACAAACTACTCTTCCTAGGATTAACATAAGAACATAAGAAGAGCCTGCTGGATCAGGCCAGTGGCCCATCTAGTCCAGCATCCTGTTCTCACAGTGGCCAACCAGGTGCCTGGGGGAAGCCCGCAAGCAGGACCCGAGTGCAAGAACCCTCTCCCCTCCTGAGGCTTCCGGCAACTGGTTTTCAGAAGCATGCTGCCTCTGACTAGGGTGGCAGAGCACAGACATCATGGCTAGTAGCCATTGATAGCCCTGTCCTCCATGAATTTGGAGGAAGCCATGTTTAAAGTGTAAAGTTGCACTGTTTAAAGTGGAATAATAGTGGAATAAATGTATGGTGTGAATGTGGCCAGATACACACTGTCATACTTCATTCATAACAAATGACAATAATGTAACTATCCTATCATATAGCTAATAAAACAATAAAATTATGTTTTCCCACAGCCCACCCACTCACCAATGCACACTTCCCACTGCACAATTACATACATGTTACCACATTTGCACATGTAGCTTGTGACAAATCAATATTAAAAAAAATGAGAAGAAAATGATAATTATAGATGTTATATATTGGGGTAAGAAATGTTAGCTAGGGAAAAGAAACACAGATTGGATAAAGTTAAGCTTGAGGAAGAAAAGGATTTGAAGAGTGCTTTCCCCACTGGCTGCTATAATTACAGAAGTCTTACAGGATTGGCGGATTTTGATCTGGTGTGGGATTTGTTTATTTGAAATGTGAGCCCTGATTGGATGATGCAATTCCAGGGCCAGTTTGACATTTAGACTTAACTCAAGGGGAAGTATTCCACAACTATATACCTTGCTTCTCAGGAACTCATGCATCGGTGTGTACACTAGGGATGTAGTTTGCTGTTCTGTGCGTATTTTGATCATATTATCATTACTTAAACTCAGGTTATGGCAGTTTGCATTTCATTATATTGTTGTGTGCCACCCCAATCTCCAAGTGGTGAGACTCCAGAGGTCCCTGCGCTCACCTAGGGTTTGGTTTCCTTGGGAAGGAGGTCAGCAGAGACTATGGTGTCTTTATCAAATATGGTTTATTTATTTACACATATTCCAACCAGAGCTTGGGATGGAGGGGTTCAAGGCATCAGCAGTCCAACATCTAGCTTTTCCATCAGGGTTACAGGAGGCACTCCAAAGCCATGGTACAGAGAGCCAGTCTCTCTGCTTGCCTCCAGTTCCCAGCCTTTCTCAGACATAACTGACTACATAAGCCTCTCATTGGCCCCAGGAGGGGCGGGGAATGCTCTCCTGAAGATCTCCCTGGCCCATTCATCAGTTGATAGCACCTGATAGACCCATTAACCCACCTGGCCATTCTGTTAGATTAACAAAAGAAACTCATCTGACCGACAGTGCAGGTTTCTCACCCCCATGTGCAAGTCTCCAAATCAGAGGCTGGAAGGGGACTCATAGAAATTATCCATCTTAACCCCAAACCCATAACAATGTTTATGTTTGATAATTGTGACATTCTCCACTATCCCTAGTGTACACACACATGCACAAACATACACGCACATATCCTGAATTTTTCCCATTTGTGGACACACAACCAACCAACAATTCCTCACCACAGAGGCACACACACCTATTAACTAAATTCATATATACACATGCAAATCTCTAAATCAAATATTCTCAGTACCTCAACCAGAAATGCATACAAAAACACACTACTGTACTCAAGAAGTGGTGATCAGTAAAGCCCTGTTCACATATTACTTGCATGTAGGGCACTCACAGCGGGAAACAGGAATAGGGCTGTGCTTCGCACCCTGTCTCAGATGTTGCATCCCCTCCAGTGGCACAGGCCATTTCCAGATTGCATGGAGCTTATATGTGCAAACAGCGGATCACATGTAGGAGTTCCTTTGTAGACAACCAGACTCAATGTGTGAATTTCAGAGGGTAGTGCTATAGTAAGAATGCAGCATTGGGGGTTGACAGCCATGCACTTCCTTCGAAGCTTGAGTACTCTACTCATGAGTAATGTGTGAATAATGATTAAGACTGCAATACAAATCCCACTTACCTGGGAGTAAGCTCCACTGAATTCAATAGGACTTACTTCTCTGACTAGATATGGTTAGGACTGCAACCTAAATATCATGCTATTTTGAATATTATTTTTCCTCCTGTATTTTGCCAAGAGTTATCTTCTCTCTGATCATAGTTATATTCATGATTTCTTTTTCTGTTGTTCCCCTTCCTATCAATCAGTATATAAATGGCCATAATTCTATAAGAAGGACAGTTCTTTAAAAAGGGAAGTGTAGTTTTGGGTGAAATATTTGAGTAGGCAACCTTCAGTTTTTTCAGAGGTAGAAAAAAGGACACATTGAACAGTAGGCTGAGAAGCTATGCAGTTGCACCTAACAAGATCAGCAATGTTCAAGGAGTGGGAAGATAACACTTGACAACGCTGCTTGAGATCGGGCCATCGGAAAGAGCTAGGGTGGCGACTGATGGAGACTGGCGGAGACTAAAGGGACTTTCTGTTGTTAGAAGGAATGAGTCTGCGTATAACATCATGGTTGGGGTGTTCTAGTAGCTAAGTTGAAACTGCTTTAATCTTCTTTTACTCTTGCAATATTGGTTAGACGTGTAATGTGGTCTCCTATAAATATAATATATTTATAGTATGGAAATATTTTTTGTGTTGTTGTAATATTTGCTATTTGTTTTTTTTTCTATTATGGTTATATTATTTTACTTGAAATTGTTTGTAATTGCTTTTGTTGCAAGCTATCTCAATTATTGTGTTGTTGCTTCCTTTTTGTAAGTCGCTTTGAGTTCTATTGTTGAAAAAAAGTGACTAATAAATACTAGTAATAAATAATAGTAAATAATAAGTTATAACAGGTGGAAGCTGACAGCAACCATAATTTAGGACTAAATCACTGCCATGGTTAGTAGCCAAGGAAGGGTTAGTAAGAAGAGAAATACCCCTCAGAGCAAGGGCAGGCAAAAACTAGAGAACGGGGCAGCAAGCAAAGGCATGTGATGAGAGCGCCAAAAGAGCTCCAGCCTCCTGTGGCAGGCAGCTTACATCCAGTTGTCAGGTCCTGAGGGCAGACCTGAGATATAAGGTTTCTACAGAACTGGCATGACATGTCAAATCCTTCCTACTGTACATCAGTTGTTATATCACTGTGTGTTGTTCATTTCTTTACTTACAAAATCATTGGACAAAAAATATTTATTTCTTTTGCAATGTTTTTACTTATAATTAAATGGCAACAAACAACATGCAGTACAGTCACTTGGCTACTGTATCCTCTCCTAAAAAAGCATTTTGCATCTCATCACAAATGCCTGGGACTCCTGTATCCAATGGGGTCTTTTCAGATCCAGGAGGGAGTCGTAAGGGACATCAGCCCTGAGTTAACCTACCAGGTAAGCAGAGAGTGTGCCATGTGATGATGGAAGTGCCAAGATGTTCAAGTGACAGTTAACAAAGGTTGTTATTAAAGCAGCTCCACTGTGTGCAAAAGTCCCCTGTAGACTTAGTTCTAGATGTCTTGCATTAGGGTGCCGCCTCTAAACTATTACTATTTTGCAGTTTATTTTGCCCTAGCGAAACATATCCACTTTTTAACAACTGGACTTTTTTGCAGGTAGGAAAGTGAAGGGGAAATGCATGTATGGGATGAATGAATGATTAACAAGAAGACCCTGCAAGTAAACCAGGTTGAATGCTCATTGTTGTATAACCTTCCTGGAAATAAATGAGAACAAAAGCTCAAAAGATCAGAGTCTAACCTCTGTGTAAATTTTGTGCAACCAAGTCAGCGTGAATGCTTGATAAACAGTTCCTCTGGAGGAGCTTTAAGTGAATTTCCAGCTAGGTCAATTGCCCAGAGTCCAAACCTTTATACTATTCTTCTAACATAAGCATTTCAAATTATTTTTCAAGTTTCTGGAGATAACCTACCTAGCAGCCACCAGAAAAAAGCCCGAGATTTCCTTACAAGGTAAATCCATGGTTTCCCCCCCTGAAATATAGTTAAAAGTGACAAGTCTGAGGATGTACTCACCACCAGGTGTCCAATAATATTTCCACTTTCTTTGAAAGCTAAAGCCCAGAACTTATTGATCTGACCACCATATGTAAAAAATAGTTGGACCTTACATTCCCTGCAACAAGATGTGTCTGGCATTTTATACATGTGGTTAGGGATGTGCTAGAATTCCACCCAATTTAGATTTGGTACTGACATTTCCATTAATTCACTTATTGTCTGTAATTGCAGATAGGATATTTATGTAGCTATTTTCCGCAGTTTTTTGAAAAAAGATTTTTTTGAAAAAGAAAAGCCTCTAAAAGAATAATTGTATCCATATTCCCTTTAAAAATATCAATATTTCCTTTTAAAATGTTGATATTAATATCAATATTTTTTGCAAGAGAAAAAATGGATCAGTAAAAGCAGCAGCCAGTGGACAAAGAGCAATCAGCACCAGCCTGTTAGGCTGACAGAATGCTTTTGAACCTGCACCAACCAACATGTGGTTTCGGTAAAGCGGAATGTGGAACCAACAATGCAATGTTTTAAATCATCTTGAAGGAACCTTGGCACCATGCACCTAATTAGGCCTACAAGGCCACCCCTACAAGGCCTACAAGGGCATTTTGGCTATGCCTACCTGCCCATCACCTAAAATCATATGATATCAGATGCTGGAATGATGAAGCCATAGTGCCACACATTCTAAAGGAAGAATTAGGCGCACACTCTAAGTGCACTCCTTTCTAGACACTGCTTGAATTTGGTGCTTTAAAAAATGCCTTTTGTGTTGTCCTGAATTCTCGATTCTATAGCTGCAGCTGCAACTACATCCACAGCCTGTATTCAAGCCAAGCTGCAAGGAAGAGAGTGGTCTTGCAGTGTGCTCTTGATTCTTCCTTTATAGTCGCAGCATTAAATTTTAATCACCTACTGAGCAGGTAATTGATAGATGGGTGGCCTTACTCATTTGTCAAAGTGGCCTATAGAGCCCTCTGGCTGGATCCAGTTACCCACCCCTGTTTTAATGATATTATAGAGTTGGAAAAGGTTCAGAAGAGGGCAACCAGAATGATCAAGGGGATGGAGCGACTCCCTTACGAGGAAAGGTTGCAGCATTTGGGGCTTTTTAGTTTAGAGAAAAGGCGGGTCAGAGGAGACGTGATAGAAGTGTATAAAATTATGCATGGCATTGAGAAAGTGGATAGAGAAAAGTTCTTCTCCCTCTCTCATAATACTAGAACTCGTGGACATTCAAAGAAGCTGAATGTTGGAAGATTCAGGACAGACAAAAGGAAGTACTTCTTTACTCAGCGCATAATTAAACTATGGAATTTGCTCCCACAAGATGCAGTAATGGCCACCAGCTTGGATGGCTTTAAAAGAAGATTAGACAAATTCATGGAGGACAGGGCTATCAATGGCTACTAGCTATGACGGCTGTGCTGTGCCACCCTAGTCAGAGGCAGCATGCTTCTGAAAACCAGTTGCTGGAAGCCTCAGGAGGGGAGAGGGTTCTTGCACTCAGGTCCTACTTGCGGGCTTCCCCCAGGCACCTGGTTGGCCACTGTGAGAACAGGATGCTGGACTAGATGGGCCTCTGGCCTGATCCAGCAGGCTCTTCTTATGTTCTTATGTTCTTAAAAGAAACTCCCTAATTTTCCCTGAAACCCATTTCAAGATCACTTATCACAAACTGCTAGATCTATCAGGTCTCCCATATCTTTTCCCCAAATAGATTTTTATCCTTTGAAGGTCCAAGTTTGTAATTTAGAGAGCAAATTACATAGTATACAAAATATACTATGTTTTCAATGAAAAGGTTTTTATTTTATTTTCAGTGAAAGCAATACATAAAATAAAAGAGAACTGACTGGACAGTCAAACAGTTGATGTAAAGATAGAAAGAGGTGTGTGCATGGCTGATGTCACATCTAGCATCCTTGAGTACTGGCCAAGGCCAAGGAGGGCCCTCTATGATGCCAGGCCTACCTCTCTCCACCATTTTAATAGCCCACAAATGCCCCAAGCTGGCCAAGCATAGCATCGGACTAGAGCACTGGGGGGGGTGGCATCCTCAGATGTAGGAGAGGTTCAACTAGAAGGCACTTTGCCAGGAGAGCAGTAGTGGTCAATGAGTCAGGGTGACAGTGCTTATCTAACTTCCTATCACTAGCACCACTGTGACTTGCCAGGTAGAAGAGGGGAGGTGGTGGCAAGGTTGGCATGGTGCAGCCACATCAGTGAGGGCACCAGATTGGCTCTGTCAGTGTGCTTGCACTGTGCCAGCCTCATCACAACCTCATTCCTTCCCTTCTCCCCCTGGTAAGCCACAGTGACACTGATGACAGGAGGTCAGGAAGGCACCACCGCCTCACCCCATCAAATGCTACAGAAGGAAGAAGTGCTTCATGTTTTATTCCCTACAGCTTCTCCACTCCAAAAATGCCCCATAGCTGCTTTCCTCTCCCACAGGCAAAGGTGTTTTGAACTCACTGGGGAGGCAAGCTGTTTGGGAGTGATTTAAAATGGGGAAATGACTGGTGGGAGATGGATTAAGTGCCCCCTCTCCCTGTGTTGTTTCTCTTCTTCAAAGTTCCCCTCCTGAAGTGTTGATTCTAAACATTAAAAATAAAATAACTACACAGAATTTATTTTGAGGTCTCCAATATGTGAGCATAGCATGTAGCTACAGCTCCTGGAGCTGTTAGGCCCGATATATTATTCCAGGTACTTAAAACTTTAACTTGCAGCCTGAATTATACTGTCAAATACTGAATTGCTGAAACTATATTAAAAATAGCTGAAAGGGCAAATAAGGGACCTCTAACAATAAAAACTTAACACCACTTCAGAATTGGCTGGCTAATTACTAATCTTGTTCCATATTTCTGGGGGGGAATTCTGTTGCTGGATATTAACAGAACTGTAAATGAGAAAATTGGCTATAAGAAGTTAGATTCATGACAATAATCATACTGTTGTAAAATAAAATAGCATTTTCAGGCCATCATAAGGAAGCCTGTATAGAATGATCTTACTACATTTTTTATAGTGGGATATTTTTTCATATATTAAGTTTACGAGGCTAGCAAGAGACTATACAGTTTAGCCAATGTGAAGACACATACACCAGGAATGATCTCAACCATAATCTAAGGTCCATCATGGGAGAAATATGTGCCTGTATAGGATATAAAAATCTATGAATTGTAGTTCATTGGCCGTACTGTTACTGTGACCATCTTGTCTTTTGCTTTCCATATCACCTGCTTGACTTCCATTAAGTGAAAATGTTGTTGGAGAGTCAGTCTAGATTAGCGATGGGCTCCATTTCTGCAGTAATCAGAGTTGCCATCAGATTAATTATTAGTTCTGATATTCTCCATTTTTGTGGAGGGAAAGTTGAAGTAGTAACTCTTCACTCCTATTTTCCAATTCATTCTTCTTCTTTTCCGATTTGTTTTTTAATTCACTTTGAAATCATTGATAGTGTGAGTGATACTTTCATCAATCTACTTTCTATGTGAGCTCTTCAAATGTGTATTCCCTTTCAGTGATGTCAATGAGGTATTGATTTTAATTGACAGACAGAAAGCAGCAGGGGGGAATGAGGTGTTGATTGTAAGCAGCAGGTGGGAAGACACTGACTTGATTATCTGCCTTAATCTGTTTGCAGTGCACTTGAAAAGCATTGTAAACAAGCAATCATTACAGAGTTCAGAAATAAAGATTATCAATGTTGTTAGACTAGAACTTCCATCATTTCTGGCATTGGCTATGTTGCCAGGGGCTGATGGGAGCTGTAATGCAACAACATCTGGAGGGGCCACAGTTTCTCCTGCCCTGGTCTAAGTGAATATTCTAACCACTTAAAATCCATGATACCACTAATCTTGGATTAAACATTTTCTTGAACATCTATTCAAATAATTCTTGGAGATCAAGACTAATTGGATTTTCTTACCCTTCTTGTGTACTGGCCCGTGTGTGTTGTTGTTTAACGCCAGACTGGTACACAATAAAACCACACTCATCCATGATTAGATTCTGGATGAAGATGCTGATTTGGTGTGCATTACTGAGACCTGGGTGGGTGAGCTGGAAGGAGTTGATCTGACCCAGTTTTGCCCACCTGGATACTCGGTGCAACACCAGCACAGGCTGTAGGGATGGGGGGGGAGAGAAGTTGTTGTGGTCTACAGAACTTCCATCTCTATCACCAGGAAACCACTCTGTCTTGGAGCTGGCTGTGAGGGCCTGCATCTGGTGTCGGGCCCAGGAGACAGTAGTTGCTATTGGTGTACCATCCACCCTGCTGCCTGGCAGCTTCTCTGACCGACCTTGTAGAGGCTGTCTCGGCTGTGGTGTTGGAGGAGCCCAGAACGATAGTGCTGAGTGATTTCAATGTCCATGCTGAGGCTGCCTCTAGTGTTCTGACTTGGGACCCATGGCCTCCATGACAACCATGGGGCTATCTCAAGTTGTCACTGGCCCAATGGATAGGGCAGGGTTTGCCTTGGTTTTTGCTCCAGATGGAGGATGGGGTGGTCTGGAGATGGGTGGTGGTGGATGCCACCCCATTGTCATGGTCAGACCAATTCCTGATGAAGTTTAGACTTATGGCTCCGATCCTCACCTGCAGGGGTGGTGGAGAGATTAGGAATGGTCCACCCCCAGAGACCAATGGAATCCACAGGATTCCTGAATGCCCTGGGGGAGTTCCCAGTAGATACAGCAGGTGACCCTGTTGAAGCCCTTGTCACACAGTGGAACAGCGAGGCACTTCAGGCTCTTGACACAGTTTCCCCCGAGCACCTTCTCTGTCATTGTAGAGCTCGGTTTGCACCTTGGTACACTACTGAGCTAAGGGTAATGAAACAGGCTGGATGATGGCTAGAGGACAAGTAGCAAAAGACTTGCTGTGAGGCTGACTGGGCATGAGTAAAACATCATAACCATGCCTACTGTGTGGTGGTGAGAGGTGAAGAAGGCCCACTTTTTTCCCCTTAAGTAGCATCCTTAAGTAGCCATCCAGTGGAGCTTTTCCGTATTGTCAGGGGTCTGTTGACATCAGCTCCAGGAAATGGAGTTTTAGACCCTTCGGAGGCCCACTGTGAATTGTTTGCAAGGCACTTTGAGGGTAAAGTTGCTTGCCTTTGTAGCAATCTTGATGCCCCATCCACATCTACTGTAGTCCTCAGTGAGGTGTCCAGTGCAACGTCTGCTGCAACCTCTTGGGATTGGTTTCAGTTGTTGTGGCCTGATAACATGGACAAGGTGTTTGCTGCGATGCAGCCAAAACTTGTCCTCTTGACCCTTGCCCTTCTTGGCTTATTAAAGCTTGCTGAGGGAGTTTAACCAAGTGGATCCAGGATGTGGTCAATGCGTGTTGTGGGAAGGAGTGGTTCCAGCTGCCCTGAAATAGGTTGTGATCCAACCACTCCTGAAAAAGCCCATTCTGGACCCACTGGTTTGCAACAACTACGGCCTGGTCACAAATACTTCCTTAGGGGGAAGGTGATTTAAATGGTTGCGGCACAGCAATGGGATGAAACAGATTGGATGAAACAGTTCTCTTGGATGAAACAGATTATCTCGACCCATTCCAGTCTGGGTTCAGGCCTGGTTATGGGATTGAATGTGCTTTGGTCACCCTGATGGATGACCTTTATCAGGAGAAGGACAGGGGGAGTGCGACCTTGTTATTCTTCCTTGATCTCTCAGTGGCTTTTGATACCATTGACCATGATATCCTTTTGGGCCAACTTGGTGAGATGGGTATGGGAGGCACTGTTTTACAGTGGTTCTGATCCTATCTCCAGGGTTGTTTTCAGATAATAGCATTGGGTGATTGTCTGCTGAAATAATTGCACTGGCTGCCTATTAGCTACAGGGCTAAGTTCAAGGTTCTAGGTTTGGTGTACAAAGCCCTATACAGCTTGGGACCAAGATACCTGAAAGACCGTCTTACCCCTTATATACCCAGCAGATCACTACACTCTGCAGGTGAGGACCTCCTGCAGATACCATCTTTTCAGGAGTTCTGTTCCACACAACATAGGAAACGGACCTTTAGTGTATTGACACCTACTCTTTGGAATTCCCTCCCCTTAAATATTACACAGGTGCCATCTCTGTTATCTTTTTGGCACCTATTGAAGACCTTCCTCTTTCAACAAGCTGTTAAAACAGAGACCTTATCCCAGTCTGCGTCTGTGTTGGGATTGCTTTTTAAGATGTTTTTAAACCTTTTTTAAAAAGATGTTTTTAAAGCTTTTTAAAGGAATGTTTTTAAACATATTTTGTTTTAATATATTTTAAGGGCTGTTTTTATGATGTTTTAAAGTGTTTTTACTGCTTTTGTTTGCTACCCTGGGCCCCTACTGGAGAAAGGGAGGGGTATGAATTTAATAAATAAATACATAAATACTTGCACACTAATTAAATTTTCTTGTAAGCAGGGAAATTGTAATTAAATGTTTTGATACGAGTGCTCACAAAATGGGATGTGACAGATCAGGGGCACTGACATTGCAAATATCAGGCTGGATCAGGCCTATTAAGCCATTTAAAGTGGCCTGCAAGCTCCAGTCTTCTTCCTTATTGCAGCTCCAGGCTGAGAGGAGAGGCCTGCCATCTCTGTTCTTCAGCGGAGAAATCACCCCATGCTGCAATGACACCATGTGTATTGTGTACCTGTATATATATGGGAGAGAGAGAGACTCTGTGATTTATGATTTATTTTATTATTTAATTTGTATCCCACCTTTCCTCCCAGCAGGAGCCTAGGGCAGCAAACAAAGTGCTAAAAACACTTTAAAACATCATAAAAACAGATCTTAAAATACATTAAAACAGAACAGCGTCAAAAACATTTTAAAAAAAAACAACTTTAAAAAAGGGTTAAAAACATTATTAAAAAACATATTAAAAGCAATTCCAACACAGACGCAGATTGGGATAGGTCTCAACCTAAAAGGCTTGTTGAAAGAGGAAAGTCTTCAAAAGGTGCCGAAAAGATAGCAGAGACGGCACTTGCCTAATATTCAAAGGGAGGGAATTCCACAGGGTAGTTGCCACCACACTAAAGGTCCATTTCCTATATTGTGCTGAACGAACCTCCTGATAAGATGGTATCTGCAGGAGGCCCTCACCTGCAGAGCTCAGTGATCGACTGCATTTATAAGGGGTAAGACGGTTTTTCAGGTGTCCTGGTCCCGAGCTGTATAAGGCTTTGTACACCAAAACTAGAACTTTGAACTGGCCTGGTAGCAAATGGGCAGCCAGTGCAATTCTTTCAGCAGCGGGGTAACATGTTGGTGATACCCTGCCCCAGTGAGCAGTCTCGCCGCCACATTTTGTACCAGCTGCAGCTTCTGGACCAACCTCAAGGGCAGCCCTACATAGAGCGCATTACAGTAATCCAGCCTGGAGATTACCAGTGCATGGACAACAGTGGTCAGGCTATCCCTGTCCAGAAACGGCTGCAGCTGTCTCACCAGCTGAAGCTGGTAAAAGGCACTCTTAGCCACTGAGGTCACCTGGGCCTCTAGCAACAAAGATGGATCCAGGAGTACCTCCAGGCTACGGACCTGCTCTTTCAGAGGGAGTACGACTCTGTACAAAGCAGGCAACTGACCAATTATCCGAACTCAGGAACCACCAACCCACAGCGCCTCCATCTTGCTAGTTTATTGGCCCTCATCCAGCCCACCACCCAGTCCAGGCAGTGGTTCAGGGCTTGCATGGCCTCTCCCGATTCAGATGTTATGGAGAAACAGAGCTGGAATTTTAAGTGCCTTTTACGGTTTTAAGGTTGTGCACAGTTTAATTGTATTTTAATTGTATGTTTTTCTATGTTTTTAATTACATGTAGTTTTATTTGTAAGCCGCCATGAGTTCCAGTTTGGAAAAAGGGCGGGGTAAAAATAAAGGTTCATTCATTCATTCATTCATTCATCAGCATGCTGCTGACACCTTGCCCCAAAGCTCCTGATGATTGCTCCCAAGGACTTCATATAAATGTTAAACAGCATGGGGGACAAGATGGTACCCTGCCACACCCCACAGCACAGCTGCCAGGGGGCTGAAAGACAGTTACCCAATGCTATTCTCTGAGAGCGACCTTGGAGATAGGATCGGAACCACTGTAAAACAGTTCCTCCAATACCCATCTCACCAAGTCAGCCCAGAAGGATACCATGGTCAATGGTATCAAAAGCCACTGAGAGATCAAGTAAGAATAACTGGGCCTGGCAACCAAGAGGTCTTCTGTATCTTTAAAAGTTGTGCAGGGGGAAGAGAGAATTCCACCTTGTGGTTTTTCCCATTATAGTGTTGCAAGAACACCTGCACTTGGCTGACTTTCTCTTCTCCTAAAGATACACGATCAGTCTCAGACCCTGCTCCTGGCAACCCTATGCAGTAACCCTATGCAGCCAGGTTGTTGACAGGGACCCATTGGTCCGCGCATATAACACCTGTCCTGGCCCATTTGCACTGGCTACCTATTCGTTTCTGAGCCAGATTCAAGGTGCTGGTTTTGACCTATAAAGCCTTACACAGTGTGGGACCGCAATATCTGATGGAACGCCTCTCCCGCTATGAACCTACCCGTTCACTTCATTCAGTATCTAAGGCCCTCCTCCGGGTACCAACCCATCAGGATGCCCGGAGGATTGTTATTAGATCCAGGGCCTTTTCTGTGGTGGCCCCCGAACTATGGAACAGCTTACCTGAGGAGATACGCCTGGCGCCTACGGTACTTTCTTTTAGGCGCCAGGTTAAGACCTGGTTATACTCCCAGGCATTTTAACGTTCATGTTTTATATTTAATGTTTTTATTCTACTTCGTTGTGATTTTGTATGTTTTATTGTAACTTTGTATTTTAACTCTGCTGTTCACCGCCCAGAGAGCTATTCGCTATGGGCGGTCTATAAATAAAATAAATAAATAAATAAATAAGTGTGTATGTGTGTCTTGTCTGTATGTGTGGTAAGTATTATGTGGAAGTGTGACAGGAAATGCATGTTTGGTGGGCACTTTGACCATAACAATTACTGATATGCGGCTTTCAGAAAGTTGGCCAACCTTGAATGCAGCTCTCAGACTGATATATATTACTATTTTTATTTAAGGATGGTTCCTTTTTCTGGGAGTGTGATTAACTTCATTTTAATTATTTTATTCTATGATTACATTTATATCCCACCTCGTACTTCTGTTTATATAATCTTGCAGCCTTGAAGATTAGAGCAGCCTCAAAATAAGTGAAGTAGACTTTTGCTATAGCCCTGTGTGGGTTGTTGTTATATCATTTCCCATGAGACATCCTCAAGCGATTTACAATATAATAACATATATAAAACCATTACAATTTTAAAAAACATTTTTTAAAATACAGTTATGAATACTAAAAGTTTAAAACAATGACAGTACATATATCAAATCAATTCAATCCAAAACGGTATCTGGGATAAAGATTTTAGAACTCTTGTTGAAAGGTATCCTTTCCTAACAAAAAGCATATCTGCCCCATCATTCAGCTTTTAATCAGTAATCTAGGACAATGGTTCCCAAACTTTTTTCCTCCACAGACCACTTGAAAATTGCTGGGGCAGACCACTTAATTATTATTTTTTGTCAGCCATTGTAATACGCTGTTAGATGTTGTATGATTTTTAATTGTATTTTTATTACTTCTTTTATTTCTTCTATATTCTATTTTATTGTATTCCATAGAATTCAGATTACAATACAATAAAATGCAATATAAGAAATAAAAGAAGCAATTAAAATCCAATTAAAATTTACATGAATATTGAATGCAGTGAATGTGCCATAGGGATGGAGTCCTTTGGTTGGTTCTGATTCAGATGTTATGCAGAGTCCATTGGTTGGTTCTGATTTGGATCTTATTCCGCTGACTTTGCAGATGGTTACAGTTTATGCTTATTTAATTCCCGCTGTTCTTCCCTTTTATAATTTCATTTTTTTCCCTTCCGAGAAATAACAATGTTCCTCTCATTCTTTCATTGAAATGCCCAGGAAGAAACAGGAGCAATCCATGCATCCCTCACATAAGCACTCTTTTTTCCTCTCCCTGCCCCCCATTTCCACCATCCCTCCCCCCCACCGTGCCTGCCTCTTTCCCCTCTGCAGTCTCCTGCACTGTTTTGTGTCCTTTTAATTTTTCTCTCTCCCTCCACACGTGTGTGTGTGAGAGTGAGAGAGACTCTTTCTCTCCCCTCCCTCCCTCCCTCCCTCCCTCCCTCCCTCCTCTCTTTCTTCAGTCTAATTTTCCTCTTCTCTCCCCTTGCTTTTGTGTGTGTGTGTATGTGTGTGTGAAAGAATTTCTCTTTCTCTGCAGAGCCTTGAAGCAGGAGGAGGAGGAAGCAGCAGACGGAAAAAGGTAGAGTGGGGAGGGGAGGACGGATGAAGGAGGACTCTGGGGGAGGACATGGTGGGAGTACATAGCAAAAGAAGGAAAGGGGGTGGAAAGAGTGATGCCAAAGAAGCTCATCAGCTCACCTGCAGATATAATCTCTGCCCCTGCCTGGGACCTCCACTGCTGCTGCTGCTTCTGTAGACCTTATTACATTGCAGATCAAACTGCAAAGTCCCAGCTGTGAAAGCAGACATGGGGAGGGGAGGAAGAGAGGGGGATGTGGCAGAGGCAGCAACCCTGAGCTGAGGTGATGTTCGACGTGGTTTAAAATCCAGTGTCAGGAAAATCCACAGAAGATTGCAAGCGACAAGGCTGGTTCGTAAAGCTAGTGAACATACAGACTGTAACAAAAGTCTGGTGTCAAGTTCAGTATTTGAGAAATTCTCAGCCATCCCTGATGTGCTGTCTCCCATCGTCAACCACAAATCTGCAGACATATTATGGCTCGCCTGAATGAAGCTTGTGGACCAGCAGTGGTCCGTGGACCACAGTTTGGGAACCCCAATTTAGGACAATGTATCAGTGAGAGTGCCTTTATATGTTTCTTTTATTCTCTTATATGTCCAAAGGTATATCCAGTTTCTTCTAGATAAATGTTGTCTTTGTAAAGAAATATTCAAACAACAGCAAAAACAAGCCTTCACGTTTTGCACTGCACTTTTCAGAAACTCTAGGCTAGATCTACATACACACATTGAACTGCTTGATCTATGTTATTAGAGTAAGTTTTTAGGAGAGTGCACAATGGTGTTAGAAGAGCCCTCTGTGTTAAAACAGGTGGTCACATTAGTTCTCAATACTACTGTGCCTATGGTGTCATGTGGGGGGCAGCTTATCCATGAGCATATCTCACTTAGCTGGGAAAATGTCTAACTGACCCAGTTATGTGAATGGATCTGATTATGTGGCTTTTCCCCCATGGAATCAGTTTCTCCTCAAGCGGGGCAGTGTTTCCTTGAAATAAGCCCATGTGACTGGCCCTGCCCATATCATTGGGTTATTTACAACAGTGTTCTTCAACCTTAGGTTGTTATTGGACTACAGCTCCCATCATCCCTCACCATTGGCTTAAGCTAGCTGGAGATGATGTAGTCCAACATCATCTGGGGACCCAAGGAGCAAGAACACCAATTTAGAAGCAACCCCCTGCTACATGAGGAGGGAATCTGCTCACAGATAAATAGCTTCCAGGGAAATAGGTGAACACTTAAAGGGCATCTGTGTCGTTAGGGTATTCTTACCCACCTGGATAGAAATACGCCATAATGTGGAGGTAATGACTTTGATTAGCCATTTCAGGCACATAAGGGGCCGGGCCAGGCCTGGATTTGAGCGTGAGGGGCATGTTGCTCAGTTAGGTCAAATCCTGCTTTCATTATTAGTTTTATCGCTTGTATAGCGTTTACTTCCATAAAAGCCTGTTTTATATTTCTCAGTTGTGAGAAGGATGGAAATAGATTTTTTGATATTATATTGTGATATATCCTCAAAGGTCATGACTTAAATTCCTCAAATCAAATGACAAATGAATCTCGTTTTATTGTATCATGCAAGATGAATGAGCAGGTAGTCAATAATCTATTCTAGCATTTATATCAAACATTTATTTTTAAAAGGAAGCAGCTCTGTTGGGGGTCATTTGAAAAAGTCTTCCAGCCTCAGTAAATCATTGATAATCTTTTCAAAACCAGGGACACGCTATTAATATACCCAATTAGAAATTCAGTCTGAATCGAGTCCCTTTAGAGAGGATGCAGTTTTGCATACAGAAAGCTGCAGCCCGAACCTTGGTTTCCAAATGAATAGGAAATAGGAGAAAATTAATCAAATAGATCATTTTGGAAATGTTTGTAAGGATCTTCTCATGTAGGAAGTGAAACCTCTACATAAGCTTGGGGGCAGTTTCGTTGTTGCTGTTCTGAACAATTATATGGAAGTTCCATGGCTATTGTAAGCAATATATTGCAGTGGAAAACGCTTTGTGCATTTAGTAAAACAATACTAAGCAATCTTGCCCCATCATAACTGATATATATGTTAAGGAGAATGTAAGATGAGCAGTTATTGTGCATAATAATCAGCCATTGTGCACATTCACCAGGTCTCATGGAGAATGCACACATTAGCCTTTCATGAGGAAGGAATTGTGCACATTCCTGGTGAATATACTGTACATCATATCTAACAAGCCTTGGGGAATGTGTGTATCTCAACTGAATTCTGTACATTCTCTGGGCAATATGCATAATCCCCAACAGGCTTTTGGCAATGTACATATCTTGGCTAAATTTTGTACTTTCTCCAGTCTCCACATTCTCTATAAGACCTGGTGAATGTGCACAATGGCTGGTTATTATGCACCTTAACTGCTCAACTTAATTCCCCTTAACATATGCACCATGAAATCAGCCCAAGAAGTCAGATCAGTACATATCCAAGTCTACGCAGATTGGTTAGTAGTATGATCTGTGTCATGAGCCTTGGGAAGAACTCATGGCTTGAGTGGTCTGAGGAGGAGAGGGACTGAAATCCAGAAGAGGTGCCCAGTGATCTGGGACTCATGGATGAGGTTGATGGGGAGGGGCCAATTGATCTGCATGTTGACAGCTCAGACACAGAGGTGGCACCTGACATGATAGAGGAGGCTAAGTGGCCAGCCCATTCCCCTTTCCCACCTTTGGCAGTGGGTTTGCCTCTCAGCCCACCTTCTGTGGCTAAACCACCTCCAGTGCAGGAGAATATGGAGCGGGGGGACGACCACGGATGTGCTGGAGGATGGGCAGTTGCGAACCTGTCAACTCTGCCTAATCGTAGGAATGCCTGCTTGCTTGCCCAGTCCCAAGCTAGGAGACAAGTCCTGTGCAAATATTTGTGCCTCATTAAGGGGGATACAGGGGGCATTTCAAGCATTGCAGGAACATCTTTTCATTGTGTAGCTGTGCCTAGTAGTGCATTGCTATGTTCTGAATGCTGTGTGATCTGTAACCTGATCTATGTTCCAATCCTGTGCTAAGCTGTAAATTAAAGCTAGTGGCAATAACTGAGCTGAGAGTTCCAAGTCTGAATCTATTGTTGGGAGCCACGGCAGTCAGGACTCTGGGAATTGCAAAGGTTTATGGCCATTGTTTCTGACTGGCACAAATAGGGTTAAGTAGGGACCTTGCTTTTTGGGACTCTCCTCGTCCCTGGTTCTGGCAAAAGCCCCACCCTCTCCTGATTAAGCAATGCTGCAGCATTGGTCATGACATTCAGTCATTCTTGATTCATGTTCCAGTTTACAAGTATTTTCCCCTTTGAATTTGACACACACACCAGTTTCATAAGGTTACAACAAAAGCTGGCCCATCAGAGTAACTGAAAGAGAGGCTGTGTTTTCTCTTGGGCACAGAGTCCAACATTTACATCTGTTTGCTTCTGGCTCACACAATGTCAAGAAGGACTGGGATGAATTTCAATATGTGCATGTGTGTATGTGTATGTTAAGAAGTAGCATAAGGGTACCAACATTGATCATGGATCAGAACTGAAGGAGTTGCATTTATTTATCCAACTGTTTGTCAGGTGAGTATTGATGATAAGCCCTTAAAGCAATATATTTAAGAAAAGCATCTTAATCACCATGAAAATAGAATAAAATAAGCTCTATAACTGAACATTCAGAATGTATATAATGGCATTTACTCCTACAGCCTGCCAGCAAGCGAGAGAAGCAAGTGACCTTAAAACAAGTGGATTGTTGCAATCCAATAACATGTCTCAGGGTTGCTGCCTCCATCAGGGAATGGCATAGGGTGAGGAAAACTGATTTGTCATTGCGTTTGTGCATTGGTTAATTATTGCTATTTGTTTCTTGTACTCTACAAATCAAAATCTGTTCTTTCCGTCAGTTACCACTTTGGGTCAGGCACTCAATTTTGTATTTGCTTGGGGTAAAAAAAAATTTTTTACAGAAAATCTGGCATTTCTGCAATGTGGTAAATAGTTTTTTTCAGCCCACTGAAATCAGACTGATCCATTGCTTCCTTGCAAAATTACAAGATTTGCACTGCAAAATGAATACATCAGTCCATTTTTAGATGAAAGGAAATTCTTCCCATATTGGCCTCCTTGAACTGCATCCTCTGTTACTGAAACCATAAAACAATATGTGCCCTCCCATAAGCGTAGATTTTAGAAACCCGTGCTGGTATAGTTCAGATGCTATAAATGTTGATCAGCAAAGGCTTCTTTAGAAATCATCTGACCTCAAATAAATCTATATGTGCCTGCAGGTAAAATAGAGATTGGAAATGTATGTCTATAATAGGAACTGCAGGAATATTCATTGTCTACCCCATACATAAATTTAACTGGAAGAATATAGTTTTAATCTTAAACATGAAACAAACTGCTAAAAAATAAGTTGCGATGGAATGAGAAGGACTTGTGAAAACAGTAATGATGTTTAAAAAAGTAAGTAATTTTATTCTAGTCCTAGACCACACCCATATCTGACATTTTAGTACCTGAAGCCATAGTTCTCAAAGCACACTTTCTATTTGTTTTAACAGAATTTTTGCTAGTACAAGTCTTTATAAAAAATGTAAATATACTGCCTTCAAGTCGATTCCAACTTATGGCGACCCTATGAATAGGGTTTTCATGAGGCTGAGAGGCAGTGACTGGCCCAAGGTCACCCAGTGCGCTTCATGGCTATGTGGGGATTTGAACCCTGGTCTCCCAGGTCATAGTCCAACACCTTAACCACTATGCCACACTATAATCAACTGGAAACTGGAAGCACATTTTGAACTATATTAGCCAATCCCAACCAGGTAAGCACCTCACAAGCACAAAAAACGTGAGGAACCAAACTATGGCATACCACAGGTATCAATGCTATATACATGCTATATATGCTTAGAGCAGGGGTAGTCAACATGGTGCCTTCCAGATGCTGTTGGACTACAACTCCCATCATCCTGGGCATTATCCATGCTGGCTGGAGCTTCAGTTGAAGTCCAAGAACATTTGTAGGGTACCACATTAGCTACCCCGGGCTTACAGTCAAGATGTGACCTGGAAGTGTATTCCATTGAAATCAATAGGACATAAGCTCTATGTGACTGTCTCCTCCATCTTTTCCCATGGCCTAGGGAGAAACTCTGCTGCAGATCTGAATTAAGAGCCTGGCCAGGGACCCTGATAAATTACCCCATTTGGTTACCTACATCTATGTGTATCCTGAATAGCAAGGTCCAACAGACCACACAGTGTCGACTCTTGTGGCTCTTCTAGGTGTTGGGCAAAGGAACTACTTCCATAATGGACTTGAACTAGGCATCCAAGTTTCAGGATGGGGGGCAGAAAAGATAAATGGCTTATATATCATGCAACTCCCCTCCCCAATAAATAAAACCTTGTCTAAAATACTGCCAGAAGAAATACAGTGTTGTAGAAGACTAAAACAAAAGCTAGACAAACTAGATGGTTTTTTGTTTCTTATATCTCAAGGAACTGGTCACAAGAAATTCTATGGATATTAAGCATACCCCTGTAATTAAAAAAAAGTTCTTACATTAAAGGTCCTCTACAAAATGCAGTAATTTACCAGATACACAAATGGCCTCTCAAAGCAATCACTTCAGCACTGTACAACAGGAAATATGGTTATTGCAACAAAGGATGGACAGGAAATACAAGATATAGGATATCACTAGGGCTTCCCAAGGGCTGCAAAGGCAAAAATGTGTTCCCAGCACCTCACTTCTAAACCTAGGCATGGTCATAGCTGCACACACAAAAAACTGAATTGTGTGACAATATAAAGTGGCATCCTGTGCAAGCACTTGTCTTGTGTTATTATGCACCTGTAATCCCATTATTCCGAGTTACTTCTGTATTATTACAGGTTAGTTTTCCAGCATTAGAGGAAAAGGAGAGGTGTCTGGCTGGAATATTTTAAACAGTCTGATATATAAGTATCCCACATGATGTCTACAGTCTTGACATGTTCACATTCAACAGGGTCCAAAAACATTTTCTGCAACAAATCTGCTTGTGTCAACGGTGGGCAAAAGAACAATGGCAGCACCATCTAGCACTTCATGGTTATAGGCGTCACAAACTAAGAATGTTGTTCCAGATGTTTAAGTAGCTAGGCCTCCATGCTCTATAATTGGACCATGCCATCCTCTGAAACAGAAGGAGGGAAGCATTATTTTTTCACTGGGTGAAAGATTGAGTCAAGTCACCATCTTAGATGCATATGAACATATTGCTGGCAGCATTATTCAGAGTCCCTCTGATCCTGTTCTGTCTTTGCCTTAGGTTATAGGCTCCTAAACTCCTGGTACTGTTTCCTCATCCCCACCCTTATATCTTCTAGTTTGCACAGTGAATCAACAACTGACTCATCAGCACAGTTCTGAATGGTAGGTTCTGGGAGATATCCAGGTCATTATAAAATACTTCTCAGCCTGGTTGGACAGTCTGGCTTGCTCTGTACTAGAGAGCATCTGGCATCTGAAAGTGATGAGCTTTTCAGGAAGTCTACCTACCAGATCCCTGGACAATCCTGTTACATTGCTCAGGAGCTCTGTCAATTGGGCACGCAGAAAATGTTTTCCTGATCTTACTTTGGATTTAGTGATACTGATTCTCAAACTTTTGAGTGATGGAATGGGGTCATCATTTACCTTCTCTGATATGTAATGGCATCTACCTTGGACAATGTGCATAGTCCAAGACCAAAGCACAGAGGTTTCAGTTCCTCTAACCTACAGAGAAAAAGTTTTTCCCTACATGTTTGGTTTAATGAAGACAAAAGTGAGTGTTTGTGCTATACAACAAGATCCTGGGACACAACGGCTTCTACAGATCTGCCTGGTACACCAGCTGTGACCGTTCCTGGACTGCAACAGCCTGACCACAGCGGTCCATGTGTTGGTAACCTCATGATTACTGTAATACACTTTATATAGGGCTGCCCTTGTATCTGCTGCAGCTAGTGCAAGATGCAGTGGCCAGACTGCTCACAAGAACAGATTTCTGGCAACATGTTACTCCATTGCTGAGATAGCTGCACTGGTTGCTGATTTGATACCAGGCCAGGTTCAAGGTACATGTGTTAGCTCCCAAAGCCCTGAACAACTTGGGCTCAAAGTACCTTAAGGACCGTTTGATTCCTTATGCTCCACATCGTTCACTGAGATCCTCTGATGGGGCACTTCTGGTGATTCCTCACACCCGAGGTTTGGTTGGCCTTCACGAGAGACCTAGCCTTTAGTATGTTGGGCCCTGACCTGTGGAACTCCCTAACAGCAGAGATTGGGCAGAAACCATCCCTGTCTTCTTTGAGACATTTTCTGAAAACTGTATTATTTAGACAAACCTTTGC
Organism: Rhineura floridana; assembly: GCF_030035675.1. Lineage (NCBI taxonomy): Eukaryota > Metazoa > Chordata > Lepidosauria > Squamata > Rhineuridae > Rhineura > Rhineura floridana. The sequence continues at coordinate 94,378,444 of NC_084483.1, read as the reverse complement.
AATATGGATTTCTCTTTTTAACCAACAAGTATTTATTGGTGTTTTTAATGATGTTTTTGTAGATGCTTTTGCTGATTTTAGTATAACTTTGTATGTTGCATACTGTCTTCACATACCTAAATACAGAGGAATGTTATGGCAACTCTCAGTGAGCAAGAAGGTAGGTCTTAACATAAACTGCCTTAAGGTGTGTGTCTGCAACATTAAGTGGATGCAGTCACCAGTCCTTTCACTATTCCTATCCAGCCTGATCCTTCCAAAATATCAAACTTATATGGGGTCACCTGGCATAATCACATGCAGAGACTTAGTATGAATGTTTGGGAACTTCTCTTGTTCAAACAGAAGCTGGTTAAGCACAGTTATAGAGATTTGTGAAGAGTTTAAGAAATTCAGTGGCATTCTGTATTATAACATCCTCCTCATTGTTATTATATTCATATCCCGCCCTTCCTCCCAGAAGGAGCTCAGGGCAGCAAACAGGTGATAAAACATCTATAAACACTAAAAATATCTATAAAACAAAAACAAAACATCTTAAAAAATCTTTAAAAATAGAACATGTTAAAAACATATTTTTAAAAATCTATAATTTGAAATATCTTAAAAGCAATTCCAACACAGATACAGAGAGGGATAAGGTCTCTACTTAAAAGGCTTGTTGAAAGAGGAAAGTCTTCAGTAGGCGCCAAAAAGGTAACAGAGACGGCACCTGTCTAATATTTAAGGGGAGGGAATTCCAAAGGGTAGGTGCCACTACACTAAAGGCCCAATTATAGTGTTGTGTGGAAAGGACTTCCTGATGAGATGGGATCTGCAGGAGGCCCTCAGCTGCAGAGCACAATCTTCGACTGGGGTAAGGGGTAAGACACTCTTTTAGGTATCCTGGTCCCAAGCTGTATAGGGTTTTATACACCAAAGCAGCATCTTGAACTTAGCCCAGAACCCAATGGGCCGCCAGAACAATTCTTTCAGCAGCAGGGTGACATGTTGATGATGTCCTTGCCCCAGTGAACACTCATGCTGCTGCATTTTCCACCAGCTGCAGCTTCCAGATCAGTCTCAAGGGCAGCCCCACATAGAGCACATTACAATAATCCAGGAAGTTACCGGCGTAGAGACAACAGTGGTCAGGCTATCCTTGTCCAGAAAAGGTTGCAGCTGTCTTACCAGCCAAAGTGGGCAAAAGGCACTTCTAGCGACTGAGGTCACCTGGGCCTCTAGCACCTTTGTTTTACAATGGTAAAACCTTTGTTTTACAAAGTGTCTTAAGCAATTTTTGGCTGGAGTCACTACTTTGATCAGGATATTGAAATACCTACTGGATTATATTATTCATATTAGGGATAGCCAACATGGTGCATTCCAGAATTATTGGACTGCAGTTCCCGTCATCCCATGCTGGCTGAGGCTAATGGGAGTTCAAGTCCAACAATATCTGGAAAGCACCACATTGACTACCACTGATGTATGTAATGATATATATTAATATTTATATCATCCTGCTTGGATTTCAATGTCATATTGGTGTGCTTGACAAAATTCAAGAGTTCCTGGATTAGATATAAAACTAAAAATCCACATTCATAATTTTGCATTACTAGTAATCTGATGATTGTATGTAATTAATTAGGTGAAGCCATTTGACTACAAGAAGTATAAGAGACAGGAGGGAGGGAGGATAAACAGATTTCACAGTAAGTGTCAGGTGTTGATGAAGAGTCTGACATACTGGAATCAGTATAGCAACTCAGTGAGAGGTGTGGTGTAATCATTGTCTGTTAATTAGAGGTATGCACCAATCAGAAAATTTGGTTCAGATCCTGATTCGGTACTTCAGAAAACAGCCTGATGCAGTCTGCAACACTTTGGAGGCTTGCATGATTCAGTTCAGAAAAACAAAGCTTTGTTCATCCCCATTCAATACTACGAGGAAATAGCTGTAACTTTTTTCCTTTGAAGAACTGGATGAAATTTGCAGACATAGTAGCTCCTCCTAAGTAAATAAAGCCTGCCAAATGACAGGCAAATAGCCCAGGGCTTTTGTGCTGGGCACCTTTCAGGGTGTTTTTTTTAAGGAATCAACCATAATGTTTTATTTTGGGAGTGGAACTGGGTGAAATTTGTAGGCTTGTTAGCCCCTTCTGAAGGGATGAATCCTGTTGAATGTCAGAAGGTTAGCTTCTTTGGTTTTCCTGCCAGGACAGTCTTTACCATTTTAGGGTGGTTAAAAAATATATCATTGAATCTCCCAGAAGAGAGAAAAACATAGTGATGCACGACTTAAGCATCCCATTCCCAATGTACTATGATTGGAGAGGCCTGGTAAAATTGTTCCCTTCTGGTTAGAAGCTAGACCTATCAGCCACAAAACAATTCTCCTTCCTCTTTTTTTATTTGGCAAGCTAGCTTGGGGAGAAATATTTCAGTTTTTTGCAAGCACACTGTCTGCAGAGTTTCGTGTTGTTTTTACATTAGAACCTCTGAACTACTCCAAATCACTTTGGAGGTCCCCACTTTGGTTTCGGGTGTTTCAGAGAAGTCCTATTCCATCTTGGACAACTCTCAAATCTGTCCAAAGTTGCCCTCTTCAGATGATTTCACATTCAGATGAATCCAATGCATACTCCAACTACTCACTACTGGTGTGGGGTTTTTTGAGGAGGCATTTTCTAGTAATAAATACTGTTATTACATGACACAGTCTATCTTTTCCCTCCATATTCTACTATAAAATTTTCTAGCTTTAAAAATTGTGTGATATTATCCTAGAATAAATTAGGCCTGTTCTAAGCAGAGTATCCAAGCTGCTCGCTTACTGCACCCTTTGGCACCTTTTGGGTTACAAAGCAACAAGATGTTTACACTTGATGATCTAGTTATTCATTATGGCATCAACTGCATGAGAGGAATTTCCATAAATCTAAAGCATAATCTAGGCATGTTTACTCAGATGTAAGCCCCACTTTTTTCAGTGGAGTTTATTCCAAAGTGAGTGTGAATTTACAACCCTACTGTATCTTCCAACAGAGGCAATGGGTTATATTCAACATAGCACTAAGGCAAACATTCCACCAGTGCAAGGATTTCTCTTTGTGCAAAGGAATGTTCTCCCTCTCTCATCCCACATGCACTTCCTAAATCTATTCTGGATTTCTCCCAACTATTTGGAACAGATTTGGGGATGGCATGGAACACATGCAAGGGGAGGGGAGGCACAGAAAGACCCAGTAATCCTTGTGCTCGCTCAATTCTTTAGTTGAATACTACCCAATGTTTGCAAGATCACTAGCCTACAGCAGCTTTATATTTTGGCTATGCAATATCCTATTAGTAGCTAAGTGAAAAATATCTAACACTTTTTAAAAAAGTGAATCCACTGAATACCCAGGTTTATCATGCTTTCTTTAATGTGAAGATCTGGGATGAAGAAAGGATAATCCATATATTCTTGGCTGTGAATTGTGTCCTTAGCATTCACAATTTACGACCATATGGGCGTCCTTGGCAGGCTGCATATGTACCCATCTGTTCACAAGGCATGAATTACAAACACAGTTTAATGTGATGATTGCAGTAGGTGTGCAGGGCTATCCATGGGAACTGCAAATGGGCTCTGTGAATGATAACAAAAGTGTCCTTCCTGCACCTTTTTACAAAGCTCTGAATAAAGGATATGCATAAGAAGTAGCCCTAAGCTTCAAAGCTGCTTGCATGCATTGATTTTTTAAAAACTCCTTGAAGATGAGAAGGAATTAGCCATCTGAATAATGGGGTGAAATGAGGCTCAAAACATAGAAGCTGTCTAATCCTAAAAGTGTAGATATTTTGGTTATCTTTGCAAATATCAAGGGTCTCCAGTAATAATTGGCTTCTCACAAATCCCAGAGAGTTATATTTATTTAGTGGTTTATTTCACTTTGCCAATTCTTTCTTTTCTTGCACCTTACAACTTGTTCCAAGCTAGGTGTCTTTAATTGTCTAAGAGGAGTAACATAGGACAATTTTTCCCCTAGTGCCTTTCTAAAATATACATTGTACTTATAAGCACAACTTGTAGATGATTCAGTGTAAGGCATTCTGGGAATCAAGATTCACATTTTTCCTATGTGCAGACATAGCTACTTATAGTGTGCTGGTGGGTCCTTACTCCATGCATAGCTGCACTTTTACTTGGCTTGTCTAAATAAGTGGCTGCAAATATAACTTGTAGGACTTTATTTTAATTTTATTTATTTATTTTGACTTGTTAGTTGCTTATTACTCAAAAGTCTGCAAGTGGCTTACAGATATAAATGTCTCACACTCAACTGTGTCCCAAAAGTTTGGGCAAAGATTCTGCTTGAATGTGGCCAAGGTGGGGGACTGCCTGATTCTAGCATTGGTAAGTAATTTAACACCTGTAGCAAGATTGCCACCCTGGGCTCCTACTGGGAGGAAGGACGGGATATAAATCAAATAAATAAATAATAAGATTTTCAAAAATCCACTATCTCAGTGCAGGTCTGAGGCAGTAATGTTGAACTGCTTGATAAGCTGCAGGTCAGCAGTTTCATGCTGGGGCCCATGTAAAGGTCAGCTATAGTGTGCTGCCTTGCATATCTGGTTATTCCACCATCCTTAAATGCTAAACTTGAAAGTGTTCCAGAAAGTCCATAATGCCCACTGTCCTTGGCAGTTGTAGCATTAAACCAGCTTTGAAAGCTGACCCTAGAATAGGAATGGGGGAGAATATTAAAAAAAATCAAACCTGGTACCAGATCCCAACTGAATTTGCTAGTTCGCTATTCCTTCGGAGCAGCACCGTTCTCTTGTGGCGGGTAATGACTGTAATTGGCATGGATTTCCTGGGTGCGACTGCAATCGGAAAGATTTTTTCCCCAAAACCCTCCCCCTATTTTATGTAATTGTTTTCATAATTAAGATCTCGTGTCAACCACAGGATTTCCATTTGTCCATTATATATTATGAAAAAAATGTTATTGCATTATCATTATCTCCTCTCCCAAAGGGGTTTTCAGTATCCCCCCTTTCGTTTGTAAAAAATAGATTATTATGAACAACACACATACACACTGTGCTGCCCAGCAACCACTCAGTTCAGTGCAAGTAGCAATCAAATATTCACCCCAGGAAAGGGATGGGTGTACTGTCCTCTCCTCTATGAGATATCAAATCAAATCAAATTTTATTGTGCGGTCACAGACCCAACATACAGTTGATTGATCAAGCAGTATAAAACATATGATAATACAGCACAATGGTACAAAATAATTTTATGCTGAACAGATTAAAAAGTGTCATTCTTACGTAAAGACTGGGCTAGATTAAGAAACTTTGCAACTGTCTCTAAGATTAAGGGGAGCTTGAAGTCTTAGTGCATCAAGGCAAATATGACTTCATAGGGATAACAGAAACTTGGTGGGATGACTCCCATGATTGGAATATAGCCATTCAAGGATATAAACTTTACAGAAAGAATAGAAGCAACAGAAAAGGAGGGGGAGTAGCGTTATACGTCAAAGACAAATACACCTCTATGGAAATCCAAGAGAGCGAACAAAGGGGTCCGGTAGAGACCATTTGGGTAAAAATAAATGGAGAAACAAATAAAACCGACATGGTAGTAGGTGTCTACTACAGACCCCCTGGCCAAGAAGAGGTGGTAGACGAGGCCTTTCTCAAACAAATCTCCGAAATCTCAAGGAGGCAAGAAGTAGTAGTGATGGGGGACTTCAACTACCCAGATATCTGCTGGGAGACAAGCTTTGTGAAGCACAAAGCCTCCAACAAATTCCTGATGGGCCTTGCTGATAATTTCCTCTTTCAAAAAGTAGAAGAAGGAACAAGGGGATCGGCAATCCTGGACCTGATCTTAACTAACACGGACAAATTGGTCACGGGAATTAAAGTGGTCGGTACCTTGGGGGGAAGTGACCACATAATGCTGGAATTCGGGATTCTGGGGAAAGCCAAAGAAGAATATAGTCAAACATGGACCTTGGATTTCAGGAAAGCCAATTTTAGCAAGCTCAGGGAAATGATGAGTAGGATCCCGTGGCTAGATAGACTAAAGAAAAAAGGAGCCCAAGAAGCGTGGGTGTTCATGAAGAACGTATTACAAAAAGCGCAATCGCTAACAATTCCAAAGAGGAAGAAAAATGGAAGACATCGGAAAAAGCCAATGTGGCTACACGGAAGACTGGTGGAGAAGGTAAAAGTAAAAAAGAGCAAGTATAAAGAATGGAAGGAAGGATGCATCACCAAGGAAGAGTACCGACGAGCGGCTCGGGCTTGCAGGAATAGCGTAAGGAAAGCTAAAACCCAGAATGAGCTGAGGCTGGCGAGGGAAGTGAGGAACAACAAAAAGGGGTTTTTCAGATATGTTCAAAGCAAGAGAAAGACCAAGGAAACGGTGGGACTGCTGCTCAATGAGGATGGCAAAATGTTGACAGATAACAAGGAAAAAGCAGAACTGCTCAACACCTATTTTGCCTCCGTTTTCTCCCAAAAAGGGAACAGTGTGCAACCTTGCATCGGTAGCAATCTCAGTAAGGGGTCGGGACTGCAGTTCAAGATTGATAAGGAGATAGTCAGGAAATACCTAGTTAACCTAAATGAGTTCAAATCTCCAGGGCCTGATGAACTGCATCCCAGAGTATTGAAGGAACTTGCGGATGTACTCTCGGAACCTCTTGCCATCATCTTTGAGAAATCCTGGAGAACAGGAGAGGTGCCGAAGGATTGGAGACAGGCAAACGTCATCCCGCTCTTTAAAAAGGGTAAAAAATAAGATCCGGGGAATTACAGGCCGGTCAGTCTGACTTCAATACCGGGAAAGATATTAGAACGGATAATAAAAGAGTCCATTGGCAACTATCTAGATGACAATGCTGTGATTAGAAGGAGCCAGCATGGGTTTGTCAAGAAAAAATCCTGTCAAACTAATCTCATCTCTTTTTTTGATCGGGTCACTAGCTTAGTAGATGGTGGAAATGCTGTAGATGTCATCTATCTAGATTTCAGCAAGGCGTTTGACAAAGTCCCCCACGACCTTTTGATTAGCAAAGTAGTCAAATGTGGACTACATGGAAATACTGTCAGGTGGATTCACAACTGGTTGGAAAACTGTACTCAAAGAGTGGTCGTCGGTGGCTCTGCTTCGGACTGGGAGGAGGTCTCGAGTGGAGTGCCACAGGGTTCTGTACTGGGGCTGATACTCTTCAACATTTTTATCAATGACTTAGATGATGGGGTGGAGGGAAGCCTTATGAAGTTTGCGGATGATACAAAACTAGGAGGGATAGCTAACACAATGGAAGACAGGAATAAAATCCAAAGGGACCTGGATAGACTAGAAAATTGGGCTGAAATTAATAAAATGACATTCAATAAAGACAAATGCAGGATTCTGCATTTAGGCCACAAAAACAAAATGCACGGGTACAGGATGGGAAATACCCGGCTTAGCAGTAGTGCGTGTGAGAAGGACCTTGGAATTCTAGTGGATCGCAAGTTGAACATGACCCAGCAGTGTGATGCTGCGGCAAAAAAGGCAAACTCAGTTTTGGGCTGCATAAACAGAGCTATAGTTTCCAGGTCGAGGGAAGTAATAGTCCCACTACATTCTGCATTGGTCAGGCCTCATCTGGAATACTGCGTTCAGTTCTGGGTGCCTCATTTTAAGAAAGATATAGAGAAGTTAGAGCGGGTTCAGAAGAGGGCGACAAGGATGATAGCCAGTATGGAGAACAAGTCTTATGAGGAAAGGTTGAAGGAACTTGGCATGTTCAGTCTGGTGAAGAGAAGGCTGAGGGGTGACATGATTGCACTCTTTAAGTACCTGAAGGGCTGTCACATAGAGGAGGGTACAGATTTGTTCTCTGCTGCCCCAGAGGGTAGGACTAGGTCTAATGGTTTTAAGTTGCAGGAGCATAGATTCAGATTGGACATTAGAAGGAACTTCTTGACAGTAAGGGCAGTTCGGCAATGGAACCGACTGCCTAGGGAGGTGGTGGGATCCCCTTCGCTGGATGTCTTCAAGCAGAGGCTGGACAGCTATCTGCGGGAGATGCTCTAGCTGTGGATTTCCTGCTGTGAGCAGGGGGTTGGACTCGATGGCCTACAAGGCCCCTTCCAACTCTATGATTCTATGATTCTATGATTAGTTTGTCAGAATCTGACATTAGGCATTGCAAATACCAGTCAGTAGATCTTCCTGGGAAATGCTTAATAATAGGAGAAATAAGTCAGGAGAATTCAGTGTTATAGAAATTGCAAGAGAGAAGAATATGGGCCAATGATTTGACATCGACAGACGTACAAGGGCAAACTCATTTCTCATAGGGGATACCTTGAAAGTGACCCTCGAGTATCGCAGAAGGGAAACAGTTAAATCTAGCTCTGGAAAAAAAGGTACCGATATTTCAGGATGGTCAAATTTACCAGGTGAGCAGCATGAGTGGGAAATGAGAACTGCAGTCCTAGGTACATAGGCGAGCAAGTTTTGCAAGCACTGGTTCTAGAGTATTGCAGATCTATGTCTTTGATTCGTTGCCCAATAATATGTGATATCAGTGCTTCCAAACTGGCATAGACCCTGTCCAAAAGAGAGTAAGCCTGAGGCAAGAGAGACTCAAAGGCGATCTACCTCATCGATATGTAAAAATAGGAACCACCACATGGAACACTGTGGTCAATTCATTCATGTAAGCAACCTAAAAATTATGCAATGTTTTACCCCACCGCCAAAAAACCCATGTGAAACACTATGATCTGATAATTCATTCAGGGCAGCTAAATTACGCAATGTTTTTCCCAATGCCAAAAAACCATGTGGAATGCTGTGATGATTCATTCATGTCAGCGACCTGAATATTAAGCAATGTTTTTCTCTGCCTCCAGAAAACTATGTGGAATGCTGTCACTTACATAAGTATCTACGAAAATAATTACGCAACCCCTCGAAAAAAAACCCCTGCAGATCAAATCACCAAAAAGCGTGAGCAGCAGATCGAATCGGCAAGCGCCAGTGGAAGCAGAAACAAAGAAAGGACAGACCAGTAATGAAACGATGGACTATCGAACTGCATGTGGATTGGCACCATGCAGCGAACCCCATCCCTGCCCTAGACATCATGCTAGCACTTCAGGATCAGTTGGTGTCAATGTACCAGGAACACTGAAGGGCTTCTGAGCCTATGTGTGTGAATGCTGGTGTTGCCAAGTTACAGAATAGGGAAGTAGGAAACAACCTCACTCCCCCCCTTTTTTTTTACAATCTAAGTCCAAATCCCCTAGAACTTTGACTCTGCTTGAAAATAATGTTGGCCCTTTCCAATGTGCTCCACTCCCTTTTATTTCCCCAACACTTACCTTCAATCCTTTAGTAAGGACCTGGAAATCCCAGGTAAACTACAATCCTCAGAGATCTTTACTGCAAGCTTCCTGTTGGAAAGGCAAAATGGTATAATGACAGTCCAATGAGTCAGGTCCCCCCTGTCTCCCTCTCTCCATAAATGTTGGAAAGTACATTTTGGAGAAAGAAAAAAGATGAGAAGGAGGCTCACAAGGGCACTGGGAGTGAGGGTGCCCCTGGGCCTCCACGGAAAGGAAAGAGGTGGAGTTTCTCTTGCCTTGATTCCTAATGGCTTTACTCTAAATTACTGGTATCCTTCCAAGTTTTAAAGCAAGGCTTTCCCCAAGAAGTCTCTAAAAAGAACAGAAAGACTGAGCCTAGTCCAAATCAAGAAAATGGGATGGGGATCAACAATGTCTGCTGCTTCTGAGAAAAGTGGAAAGGTACTTTTTCTATATATACATTTTAAATAATAATAATAATGGTGTTTTGCAAGACAGGCAGTTTCTAAAGAACATAACCAGATACACAGTCCTGATCAGCAAATTTCCATATTATGGAAGCCATGTAATCCCTGAAATCATATTTGATCAACTGAACTTTACATCAAAGGTTTGCGATTAGTATTCCACTGGGGACTGAGTATATAACTCTATTTGCAAAAGGGAACATGCTTACTATTTTAAAATCTGAACATGATACAGGATGCTTCAGAAGTCCATTCTGATATCATTTGCACTGATACCATTATTTTATTGAGAGGAAGGAAGGAAGGAAGTTATTCTCAGACAGGAAGTTTGGAAGCAAAATTCATGGATTAGAGAAACCCTTTTTAATGTACTTAAGGGTTTTGGGGTTTTTTTTAAAGCATTTGTCCTTGAATGCATCTGGGGACTGGAATACTTCAAGTTGAATGAATATGTGTGCAAATGCCTACATCAATAAAAAAGATTTTTTTTAAAAAACCAGCTTATACAATGTTGAACACAATCCTTCGAGGTAAGCTAATTAGTAAACTAGAGAGTTTTTAAACTCTCAAGTGCCATCTTTGAACTGAGAAAGACATCTACTAATGAAGTCCCCTGTGGGTTAAAAGTCTGTATTTGGCAGCTCTTGCACTGTTACAACTTACAACTGTAATTACAACTATGAGGATATGAAGGCAGCAGTATGAAAAGTTGCAAGAGGGGAGGGGTGGGGTGGGACGGCAAGAGGCCATAGGAGTTTCTGTAAGATTTTAACATAGCCAATGATCTCCTACATTTATTGATGGCAGTTCAATCTTTTGGTTGAAGTTGTGATATAAAAGCATCATTAGCGGAAAGGAGGACAAGAGGGAAACTGGAAATACATACATGATTCATAGTAAGTAGTTCTTGATTCAATGTTTTAACTCTTAGAAACATAATAGGACAGGTTTTACTTTTTTCTGAAATACAGTAATGGAAATACACATGCAATTCTAGGATAAGGACAGAAATACAGATGTAATTCTAGAATAAGTACAAACAAAATCCCTCGCTCTGCAACCTATTCATGTCAACAAGATTGGAAACTGGTAAATACATCATTTGAGTGATTGGCTAAGTAGGTTTCATAGAGTAATATATATAAATTAAACTAATCTTCAAAGTTCTTCTGAGATGGCAACACAGGTATTCTTTAGCAATATTTGGGATACTTTCATTGCTTTTATGAAATGCACATTAGAAACTAACAATTTATGTTTTTACTTAATCAGCACAATAGTATCATGTATGACAAACTTGTACTGTTCAATGTTGGACACAATCTGGCCAAAATAAAGCACTTTTATGGTCCATTGATTTGAACCAGGCCTGTATCCTTGGGGGATGGGGGTACTGTCCTCCCTAGAGCTGTGCTTCATTTCTCCTCAGGATGTTTTTGGGAAATTGTCTTCTTTTTAATTTGTGACATGACAGACAATAACAAGCTCCATTTAAAGAATGAGAGCATGTTTTAAGAACAGGACCCTCTGAAAAATTTAGTGAATAAGGCAGAGCGAGTGCACAACCAAAGCCTCATCTAGAGGATCCCACAAAAGTCTGTTTGTTCAAGACTTTCCCTGACTGAGGGTGGATTTTTCATGATCACAATCACCCTATAATTACTTAATTTGATCCTGCAAAAAACAGCCTGTACAGTAACATAATCCTTCAAAAGTTAAATATGAGAATGTGTATTATGGACTAGAATTAGCTTGCACCTGCTAGATTTTCCTTTGCTCTGCTTTTCATTTTTATTTTCAATTGTGCTGTCTACTCATCCAGCAATAAAGAAGTATGTTTGTTTGCCTGCAGTAAGAAGTGTTCATTTTTTCTGCAGTTATTACGATGAATAGATCAGGACTGGGTGCTTATTGCTAAAGGATGAAATAAAGAGATAACTTAAAGTGGCTATCTTTCCTTCTTTTTTTGATTACTTGATGGCAAAGGATGAAAACAGCCCTAGAGAAATAGAAATATTGTTGTATACAGTACAGTTAGCTAGCTAGCTGGCTAGACACCTAAGCTGCAACACAGCTAATTTTTTACTTTCCCAATATGTGCAGCCCAGCATGAGGCCTTTTCAGGGTTTCTGAACAGAAAAATAAACCCAGCATCCAGTAAAAAAAATCCAATTGCTTTCCACAATTACGTTTCCAACTGCTTAATTCGTCCTTAATATAGCAACCAGTTAAAAAGTTTCCCTTGATTTTTCAGCAGGAAGGAAAATCTAAAGGCCAGGAACAAGACCAGAAGTAGAGACTCTCAAGATGGACCTAACAAACACATCATATAGTAGTTATTTTCTCTCTGCCATTCCCCAAACTTATAGTATGGACACGTTTGTTTTTCAGGTGGAATCTGATGCTAATGCAGCATCAAAGCCAAGCTCAGGAGTTCACTGTCATTACCAAAGTAGTTCAGTTCAAGAAGAATCAGAACATAAGGACAGACCAGAGGTGAAAAGGGACTGTAGCTATAAGCAAAGTTCAGCTTTCAAGTCTGGCATTCCTGGGAATCTCTCAAAAAAGGGTGAAACAATTCAACAGATTAAACTTCATTCATGTAAGGAGGAGGAGGATGGAGGAGGAGGATGGGGCAAGGTCACTGCCTTTTCCTTCCCCTGGTGTGGCCCTCACATCCTCTCCCTCAGGGGATTGGCTGGTGCTATGCACTTCTTTCCCCCCAAATGCCCCACCTAGAAATGTGACTGTCCCAGCTAACAAGGAAGGCTGGCTACAGGGCTGATTTGAACTAGAGATATTTTACATGTTACATTGAAATTAAAGTGTCTTTAAGCAGCTCATGACTTAAAGTTGACAACGAGGACATTGAACTTGTCAAGGACTATCAATACCTTGGCACAGTCCTTAACCAAAATGGAGACAATAGTCAAGAAATCAGAAGAAAGCTAGGACTGGGGAGGGCAGCTGTGAGAGAACTAGAAAAGGTCCTCAAATGCAAAGATGTATCACTGAACACTAAAGTCAGGATCATTCAGACCATGGTATTCCCGATCTCTATGTATGGATGTGAAAGTTGGACAGTGAAAAAAGCAGATAAGAGAAAAATCAACTCATTTGAAATGTGGTGCTGGAGGAGAGCTTTACGCATACCATGGACTGCGAAAAAGGCAAATAATTGGGTGTTAGAATGAATTAAACCAGAACTGTCACTAGAAGCTAAAATGAATAAACTGAGGTTATCATACTTTGGAAACATTATGAGAAGACATGATTCACTAGAAAAGACAATAATGCTGGGAAAAACAGAAGGGAGTAGATAAAGAGGAAGGCCAAACAAGAGATGGATTGATTCCATAAAGGAAGCCACAGACCTAAACTTACAAGATCTGAATAGGGTGGTTCATGACAGATGCTATTGGAGGTCACATAGGGTTGCCGTAAGTTGTAATTAACTTGAAGGCACATAACAACAACAACAAACAGCTCAACCTCAGCTGGATGGTGACCAATTTAAAAAAATCAAGTGTTATTCATTATTACTGGCAACTTTGTACTTTTTTGGGGGGGGTGGAGAAATGCTGAATATATGGCTATGTTTGTCTCTGAAGGGAAATATTTTCTGTGACCTTTGTGACTGTCACAAGGCCCAGTAATGTTATGCTGTTACAAGCCTCTGCTTGGTGACAAGTTCTGAGAGGGAACAGGCACAATCACTTTTAAATTTTATTAGATGGGGCCTGGTTCAGGAAAATTAATTCTGATTGGTCTAGTGGACAGCAGACTCTGATTGGCTAGATGTTTCAGTCAATTGAGGTTCAGTGCATGAAAACTAGTTGGCTATTTATTTATTTATTGCATTTGCATACTGCCCCATAGCCAAAGCTCTCTAGGCGGTTTACAACAATTAAAAACATTGAAAACAAATATACACATTTAAAAATACATTTTAAAAAAAATTAAAAACACATGCTAAAACGCCTGGGAGAAGAGGAAAGTCTTGACCTGGCACTGGAAATGTAACAGTGTTGACGCCAGGCATACCTCATCAGGAAGATCATTCCATAATTTGGGGGCCACCACTGAGAAGGCCCTCTCCCTTGTTGCCAGATTCCAAGATTCCCTCGGAGTAGGCACCCAGGGGAGGGCCTTGGATGTTGAGGGTAGTGTACAGGTGGTTTTGTGTCGGGAGAGGCGTTCCATCAGGTATTGTGGTCCTAAGCTGTGTAAGGCATTAGAAGTTAAAACCAGCACCTTGAATTGAGCTCAGAAATGTACAGGCAGCCAATGCAAGTGGGCCAGACTCTGTTTTATATGTTCGAACTATCTGGTCCCTGTTAGGAATCTGGTTGCTGCATTTTGCACAAGCTGCAGTTTCCGAACCGTCTTCAAAGGCAGCCCCACGTAGAGTGCATTGCAGTAATCTAACTTGGAGGTTACCAGAGCATGGACAACTGAAGCCAGGTTATCCCTGTCCAGATAGGGGAGTAGCTGGGCTACCAATCAAAGTTGGTAGAAGGCACTCTGTGCCACCGAGGCTACCTGAGCCTCAAGTGACAGAGATGGTTCTAGGAGAACCCCCAAGCTACAAACCTGCTCCTTCAGGGGGAGTGCAACCCCATTCAGACAGGTTGGATATCCACCATCCAGTCAAAAGAACCACCCACTAGCAGCATCTCAGTCTTGTCTGGATTGAGCCTCAGTTTATTAGCCCTCATCCAGTCCATTGTCACACAATGTGGTTCAGCACATTGACAGCCTCACCTGAAGAAGATGAAAAGGAGAAATAGAGCTGTGTCATCAGCATACTGATGGCAACGTACTCCAAAGCTCCGGATGACTACACCCAACAGCATGGGGGACAGAACTGATCCCTGCGGAACTCCATACTGGAGAGTCCAGGGTGCCGAGCAATGTTCCCCCAAGCACCACCTTCTGGAGCCGACCCGCCAAGCAGGAGTGGAACCACCGCCATGCAGTCCTTCCCACTCCTAACTCAGCCAGTCTTCCCAGAAGGATACCATGGTCGATGGAATCGAAAGCCACTGAGAGATCAAGGAGAATCAACAGAGTCACACTCCCCCTGTCTATCTCCCAACAGAGGTCATCATACAGGGTGACCAAGGCTGTTTCCATGCCAAAACCAGGCCTGAAACCTGACTGAAATGGATCCAGATAATCGGTCTCATCCATGAGTGTCTGGAGCTGGCCCGCCACCACTCGTTCAAGGACCTTGCCCAGGAATGGAACATTTGCTACCAGCCTATAGTTATTAAGATTTTCTGGGTCCAGGGAGGGTCTCTTCAGAAGGGGTCTCACTACCGCCTCTTTCAGGCAGCCAAGGACCACCTCCTCTCGCAGAGAGGCATTAATCACTTCCCTGGCCCAGCCGGCTGTTCCATCCCTGCTAGCTTTTATTAGCCAAGAAGGGCAAGGATCCAGCACAGAAGTGGTTGCATGAACCTGTCCAAGCACCTTGTCAACATCCTCAAGCTGTACCAACTGTAACTCATCCAAGAAATCGGGACAAGGCTGTGCTCTGGATACCCCACTTGATTCACCTGCTATAACACTGGAGTCTAAGTCCTGGCAGATGCTAAAGATTTTATCCTGGAAGTGCCTAGCAAATTCATTACACCGGGCCTCAGATGGTTCTACCATGTCCTTGGGGCCAGCGTGTAATAGCCCCCGGACAATTCTGAAGAGCTCCACTGGGTGGCAGATTGATGATTTGATAGTGGCAGCAAAATATTGGTTTTTTTGCTGCCCTCACTGCCCCTAACTACAGCTTAGAAACTGCAGATCTGTTGGTTGGAGTTAAAAGTTGGGAGTTAAGGAGGTAAGGTATTGGTTCACAAGGGCAATGTGATGAAAAAGACCAGAGAACAGCTGAAGGAAACCTGAAACCTGTACATTAATACCGAGTCTGTTATGAATACTTGTCTGGAGAAGATCAGGGAAGGGAGATGGTGACTGAGTTGATCTGAGAAGCTATCCTATGTAAAGATCTTATAAGAGGAAGAGACACGAGTGGGTTTTTCAAGTTGGCTAAACTGTCCAAGCAGCCAGAAGGATGACCAGCAGAGCTTGGGAATTACAAAGGCAGGCAGTCCCCATGCTTTGTGGGAGTATTTGGTTGGGGTGGGGGTTTAGGGACGTAAAAGCCACTTAGAGCCTGGTGTCAGCAACAGTGCCTCTTGAGTCTTCAGAAACTGTCATCAAGCACCTTTAAGACCCAACGTATGTATCAGTATTCCCTTCTGTATACAGTATCTTTTTAATAAACCTACAATCTTTGTTTAAGGTTTGTCCTGTCTCTAGTGCTGGTGTCCATTTCATGCCTAATGCCTACTATTCATGCTACTAGCAGGCTTTGGAAGTATTCTGAAAGAAATGGTGGCAGCAGAAAATTAAGGAAGTTGTGTTTACACAAAATGACGCTGAACGGACTGTGACAGGGGGTAAAAGGTATGATGTGTATGTGGAACAAAAGACACTTTGCAAAAATTAAAAAGAAAAAAATGTGGCTTGTTAAGCACTTTAAGTCACACTGGTTTCAGTGGGAGGAGGGGAAGGAAGCACATGCTTAACTCTCCTTCTGAAATCAATGGGCCTGTCAAAAGGGTTTAATCCTGACAGGATTGTTCCCCAAACTATCTCTAGACTTTCTGTGCCATAGCAGACAGCTTCTTGTTCTATATTTCATTTCTTTGTTATACAATATCTGGCTTCATGGCTAGACATAGATTAGAATTTCAAATGTAATAACAGAAATCTTTACCAGAATAAACATTCAATTTGGAGCTCTGTACAAAGATCTCATAATCATCTTAATCTTGGCAACAGAGTATTTTTATCTGAAACAATATAACTCACTGCTAAATAAGAAGACATGATTTATTACAGTGGAACCAGCACAGTTGCCAATATTATCCACATTATCTAATAAACATCATCTTTTCATATGTTAGTATGCTTTTCCCCTTCCCTCACTATTTAGCCTGAAGATTAAAAGTGAGCTTCCTTCAGGAGACAAATGCATCTTATCACTGCTACTAAAGGGAGATAGATTTGTTAACAATATTTTTTTCACTTGTAAGACACACAGCAGAAGCATGAGAGAGAATGGCCTACTGGGATGGGGGACAGGAGCATGGGAGAAAGAAGGCCATTGTGAGAACTGAGACATGCCATAGAGCATAATCCACAGGCTATGGTCTGAAGGCACGAGAGGCCACCACCTTGCTGAAGCTAAGCAGCTCTGGGTCTGATCAGTACCTGGATGGGAGACAATGTCGGAACCATAGGTATGCCACCTTGGATTCTATGATGAAAAAAAGGTGAGACATAAGTGTAAGAAATAATTAAATAAGCCATGAAACACAATCCAAGCTGGTTTCCATTACCAGCAATGGAACAGAAAAGCTCCATCAGTGCATCAAGGACTTGCACTTTCTAGAGTTGACATGATATGATGCATTTCTACCCTTAAACCAAAGTAAGTTATTATCACAATTTTTATCCCTTTTTTTTTTTTACCTCCAGGGAGCTCGAAGTGGCATACATGATTTTCCATCCTGTTTTACACTCGCAACGTCTCTGTGAAATAGGATAGGCTGAGAGAGAGTGACTGCAGGGCCAGGCTTCTAGGATAAATAGTGGCCTGGTCAAGGAGTGCCTTTGGCAGTCCATCAATTTTGTTGTGTTGTCAAGTGATGTGACTTATGCTGGACTGCAAAATTAAGCAATGTAATAGGTCCTACTACCCCCAGGCTTTCCAAGCAAAGTTCATGAAAATGGCCCAGAGTTACCTCTCAATAATTGCATCTCACTGCAGACAGTACATTCAGCATCCCTTTCAGCTCGGCACCCAAGGTGATCCACCCAGGGAGGCCTCCCCTGAGCGCGTATCCCAAGGTCATCCATAGACAAGAGAGGATTTAAACATGGGTCTCCCCTTTACTGACATCACACTACTGGATCTCCGTTTACTTGAAACATCAACCTAAGTAGCAGAAGAGGTGGGGAAAAGGAAAAGATTTTAAGATGTTTTGTTTTTAAGATGTTCTTATTGTTTTATCACTTGTTTGCCACCCTGGGTTCCTTTTAGAAGGAAGGGCAGGATATAAATTTAATAAAATAAATAAAGTGTACTAAGCTAATATATTAAAATATGATACTAATTAGATAATGTAAGTAACTGCCAACAGTTATGGTTCTGCTGTAATAAAGCATAATTTCTTCTTAAGTAGTTATTCATAGTTTGAGAAAACCCTGGCTACCTCCAAGACTCTGCATCACTTCATAGTGTAGTCATCTTGGTTTCTTGAAGATGCTCTCAGAAAAGAAACAGACAAAGGGCAAATGTAAGCATTTTTAAATTATTTTAATGAGACAGAGGGAAGCACTTACTAAACCTTCCCACTAAAAGCAAAGGAGTTTAAAGTACATGGTGTCCTAGGATATTGATCAGACTAGGGATGAGGGAGAAATTTGATTTTGTTCACATTTTAATGAGAAACTACCTAATTCACAATTTTCAATCGATATGCAAACCAAAACACAAATATCCCTCAAGATTCACACCTCCAAATTTTGTGATCCAGTTTCCCAGCCAAACATTAGTGAAAATAACACACAAAAATGCATTATATAAGGGGAAATGACTTGCAGAAATGCATATAAAAACTGCATACAAAAATGTGCATGTTAGGAGAATTCTGCGCTAAAATGCAAACAAATTTTGATGAGATTTCTTTTAAAAAAATGCAAATTACTGCAGAAATGTGGAGAACTAAATTCAGGACTAGAAAAACAAGAAACAGAGAAACTTAAATTGACAGACATCTCATAATGGCATCATCTTCTTTACAGCTGTCTGAAAGAGCTCTCTCCCCATGTATTCTCCTGCCAGACGTTAGTCCACGTAAAGTGTTCTACCTCATGTTGCTGTAACCAACAATATCAGGTCACATCACTGAAAAGAAAAGAAATTGGATCTTATCTTCTCTAGGAGGCATCTTTTCCTCCCATCTTTGCACGGTACTTCACACTCCTTTGTTCTTCTGAGTTAAAAAGTGGCCTTTTTCAAACACATCCTTTGATAGGGAAAGCAGGAAGAAGAAAAATACTTTTAGTCTGCTTCAGATAGCAAAGTGATAATGAGGGAAGTCACAGCTCAAGGATAACAGCACCTCACATTCTGAAGCCTTCCCCCCCCATACCTGTTGATACAATAAAGCAAGGGTTGGCAATTTAAAAGCAGATAGCTCTTGTTGTTGTTGCTGCTGCCGATCTTAAAATCCAGGCTTGCTGAGACATCAGTACTTTTATTTGCCAGATGGGACCAGCTTCAAAGAAACAGTTCTGTTTCCTGAGTTTGCAGATTCATGCAAGTGTATTGGTATTTAGTGAAAGATTGGATCTAACGATTACAGAAAAGCAGTTGAAGTTGTACAGAAACACCTGCGAAAAAGAGAAAAATAAACCGTAATGTTACATTTTTACTGCTTCTGAAACCCCAGCATTATTAAACAACTTCTGACTATAATCAATTTCCTTAATAGATTAAATTCACATTTTACCCTTTTAATCCAAAAAAAAAGCTAGATGTTGCCATGCCAGCCCAGAAGCCAGACACCAGGTGGACACTCCAGGGATGGGCTATTCCAGAGGTAAACAATGAGGTGCCCTTCAGATGTTGCTGGACTCCAACTCCTCATCAGCCCCAGCAACATAGCCAAGAATGATGGGAGCTGTAGTATAACAACATCTGGAGAGCACCATGTTAGCTACACATGGGCCATTCTGATCTTCTCTCTTGCACAGTGTGGTCAGAGAGACAAGTGGCAGCATCCACCAAGGCAATGACTTTTGTCACTGCAGCCATCCTTCCCTCTTGGACTTTTGCCATAGCCCTGTAATATCATATTATTTTTAGTTATGTGGAATCCAGCAATTGTCCCTTTAATGCCCTATCTACTGCCCTGAACAGGGGTCTGAAACTGCTAAATAATATGCTGTTATATGCTATGATAGAAAGTTTAGAGCTGTATTCTGTGTAAGAATAAATGATGTCACCTGAAGTCATAAGAGAGGAGTGGGGGCTACTGGGTAGTGTCAACCATCCAGCTAATCACATAGAATTGGTGGCTTTCGTGCTGTTAGCTTCGGAAAGAGGTGATTCATACAGAAAGCGTGGCTCTCCTTTGAAGCAGAAGGAGTCACCTGACTGAGCATGGAAGGCAGCTGACAGGTTAGGTTGCTGACTCATCCTGTCTGAAAGCTATATAAGAGAGGAGAAGGAAAACCATCATGAGAGTCTGTGTGGACCACCATTAAGAGATCGGGGAAGGAGAAATAGCTACCATCAACAATAGCTACTGTTAAGATCTAAGGAGAGGAGTCTCCAGTAGCTGATTCAGCTGAGAGGGACAGGGGGAGTGTGACTCTGTTGATTCTCCTTGATCTCTCAGCTGCTTTTGATACCATCGACCATGGTATCCTTCTGGGAAGACTCACGGAGTTGGGAGTTGGGGGTACTGCTTGGCAGTGGCTCCGCTCCTACTTGGTGGGTCGCCACCAGAAGGTAGTGCTTGGGGAACATTGCTCGATACCCTGGACCCTCCATTGTGGAGTCCCGCAGGGATCGGTACTGTCCCTCATGCTTTTTAACATCTACATGAAGCCGCTGGGTGCGGTCATCAGGAGTTTTGGGGTGCGTTGTCATCAGTATGCTGATGACACGCAGCTCTATTTCTCCTTTTCATCTTCTTCAGGTGAGGCTGTTAACGTGCTAAACCGTTGCCTGGCTGCGATAATGGACTGGATGGGAGCTAACAGACTGAAGCTCAATCCAGACAAGACTGAGACGCTGTTGGTGAGTGCCTTCTCTGCCCAGATGGTGGATGTTCATCCTGTTCTTGATGGGGTTACACTCCCCTTGAAGAAACAGGTTCGTAGCTTGGGAGTTCTTTTCGATCCTTCCTTGTCTCTTGAGGCCCAGGTGGCCTCGGTGGCACGGAATGCTTTTTACCATCTTCGATTGGTAGCCCAGCTACGTCCCTATCTGGACAGTGACGACCTCGCCTCAGTTGTTCATGCTCTGGTAACTTCTAGATTGGACTACTGCAATGCGCTCTACGTTGGGCTGCCCTTGAAGACTGTTCGGAAACTACAGCTAGTCCAGAATGCAGCGGCCAGATTCCTGACGCGGACCAGAAGGTCCGCTCATATAACACCTGTTCTGGCCCGTCTGCACTGGCTTCCTATTTGTTTCCGGGCTAGATTCAAAGTGCTGGTTTTGACCTATAAAGCCCTACACGGCATGGGACCGCAATACCTGGTGGAACGCCTCTCCCAATATGAACCTACCCGTACACTGCACTCAACATCTAAGGCCCTCCTCCGAGTGCCATCCCATCGAGAAGCTCGGAGGGTGGTGACTAGAACTAGGGCCTTTTCAGTGGTGGCCCCCGAACTGTGGAACAGTCTCCCTGATAAGGTGCGCCTGGCGCCGACGCTACTATCTTTTCGGCGCCAGGTGAAAACCTTTTTATACTCCCAGGCATTTTAAAGTGTATTTTAACAGTATTTCACTATTATCTTGTATTTTGGACGTTGTTTGGTTCTTTTATTGTTTGTTTGTTTTTGGTTCTTGATTTATTGTATTTATTGTACTTATACACTGTGATTGTTTTATCTTTTATGTACACCGCCCAGAGAGCCTTCGGGCTTAGGGTGGTATATAAATTAAATTAAATAAAATAAATAAAATATGTTATCTGTTCTGTAGAATTATGCTTATGTAGTGTGTAGGTGCTTTGATTATTCTGCTAATAAATCCACCTAATTAGCACACCTGGTGTCAATCTTTATTGCTTATCCAGAATTATCTAAAAGAACCCCTTGCCAGAAACGAAAGACGCATCGGACAAAACAAAGCTTGCCCAACTTTCCATATGATCTCCATGGGCCATGTGG
Source organism: Rhineura floridana (assembly GCF_030035675.1). Lineage (NCBI taxonomy): Eukaryota > Metazoa > Chordata > Lepidosauria > Squamata > Rhineuridae > Rhineura > Rhineura floridana. Next base: position 94,356,635 of record NC_084483.1, on the reverse strand, counting down.
AATGCAGGTGCCAAGAAAAGAGGAGGAGGTGGGCTGGCAGTAGGCAGCAAGAATGGGGCTGGTAGAAATGGTGAACTGACCACTGAAAGCCTTTGGCTGACAGAAATGGTGACACTAACCAGGGACAGGTCCCTGATCCACCACCCTTCCGCATGCACCACCTGAGACTAAGGTCTCACCATGGCTAATGGGAGGCCAAGCCTGTTTAAAAGACAAAAGAATGTAAAACTGGCACAAAATAGCACAAAACTCTGGCACAGGTTTTGAGGGGATATGACAAGTTTCATACTTGTGGATGATAGCACAAACTCTAGGTTTGTGGCACAAACTAGCACAAAACTTTGGCATAGCTTTAAAGGGGGTACCAAATTCAGGGATTCATTGATAGTAACTTAATATGTGATTATTCTTCAGGAGCAGCTATGCATTTGGTTAGTATAAAGTATAAAAAAGGATTATATATATAATCTGGGATATATTCAAGAATAAGCCTTTGAACCTCATTGAAAATTCCTTTCCTTGCCATCAAAATCCCTTCCCTCCACCACATTTGGGGTCAGGTCCAAATTTCCTACTCCACATAACATGACGATCACTGATTAGAGGATGGATATCCCACTCTGCCTTCCTGCCTGTTGTCTCCATTGTTCAAGGTACCTATTGCATCTTCATTCTGTGAAATCAAAATGTTGTATGGGTTTGTATTTTCGGTTTTGTTTTACAAGGAATTTCTGGGAGAACTCTTACCAGGTTTGATGTGTCAATAGAAAACAATTTGCAGTCATTGTTCTCATTTCCCTGTTCCCCCAGAGAAACTACAAGTGCTGGAATGTTCTGCTTTTATTTTTTGCTTTCACTGAAACCCTTTGCTTTCTTCTCAGGAAACCAGAATTTATCGCTGTTCCTTTTTTGCCACTGCTACTGCTATTCTCTCTGGCATCCTCTCCCACAAACCCTGTTATAAGGGCAGCATTGATCAATCATATTCAATGCACACTATAAATCAGCATCTGACACCATGATGTGATGTAGGACTGGCAAATCAGTCTGTTTCTAGAATCTGTCACTTTTACATGTGTTTACCCATAAATCCATTCCATCCAGTATTTAATCTGAATTTGTTAATTCACATAAAAATATCTCATTTAAATACATATCTTAACACATATTTTCTGTCAAAATGCACATTTCAAAATATATTTTCTCTTAAAACACACTTTTCAAAAATGCTGCCTTCTGAGAGCCTCAGATCGCTCCGGGTGGGCTGATCCAGGCTGCAACCTAATCTGGCCAATTCAGTTTGGAATCCAGGCTTTGTCCAGATCCGGACACAGCCCCAATATTTTCTAGAGCTGTGCATAGCCCCTCTAATCCAATACTTTGGATCACCCCCAATCTGACTTAACTCAACCTGGATCTGGACCTCAAGTCAAATTGGGGGCCAGCCCTAATGCTTAATTGGGGTTTAAATCCTATTTAAAGATGCAAATATGATGCATCTCCCCCTCCCCCCACATGTTTAATTAGGGGTTTAAACCTTAATTAAACATGAGGTCAGGGATTGGATGAAGAAGGAGATAATGTTTTCATTCCTGCTGGGTACTGCTTCACCAATGTATTCCCTGTGGGAAACACACTGATGAAGTAGACCCTTGCAGAGAGCAGGACTGAACCCTCCGCTCACCAGCTGATGAGTGGAAAGCTCAGTCCTGCTGGGTGTTGCCTTGCCAACACATTCCCTGTGAAGAAGTGCTAGTGAAGAAGACCCTGCAGAGTCTGCCTGCCTCTCCTTTTCTCCCCCTCTGCCTGATAGCCCTCATTTGACAGCCCCACGTCACTCCAGGTGTGCTAATCCAGATCATAACCCAATCTGGCCAATTGGGTTTGGGGCTGTGGCCAGATCTGAGGCATAGCTCTAGCATTTTCACACTTTTTTTTACCCAGTGCAAGAGCCAGTGGATGACTAAATTCCAATCTGCACATTAATCATGACGGTGCAGATCAGGTTAGTTCATATTGGAATTTGCAATACCTAATTCCTTAAGCATCCCTAATGTGATGAGGGCCCAGTGTGTCCCGTACAAACCACTGCAATTCCAACAATAGAAGATATAAGAGGATCAAAGAAATCATAATGGGAGGCCAAAAATTAACCAAATCTAGAATTTGTGAATGGTAAGTGTTTTGTATGAATTCTTTTAATGGTATGATGTATTTATGTTTTTAAATGTGTTGTATGTCACTTGGAGACCTTTGAGTAACAAGTGATTAACAGACTAATAATAATAGCAATAACACATGGTTACATATTAAACTATCATAGCGATATCTAAAAATTATAAGTAATACATTTCCTCGAATACTTAAAGAGCTCATTTTCTTTGGTGTCCAGTTGATTATGGGAATCGTCACACTCTGTGCAACAATAAGGATGAATGGTTTATCTCTGAAAGGGATAAGAGGATGGGCAGCAAAAAGTGCTGGGAAAATGTAACAATATCCTTCAAATCTACAGCTTTCATGTCACAAATCAAACAGCACACAGCATACAGCTCTGTTATGCTCAACAGAGAAATGGTACTCAGGCAGCACATAATGCTTCTATTTATACAGCTTTTGTTTAGTGCTTACTTACCACTGTAATATTTTAAAGACTATATGAAAGTAAAGAGCACAAAGGAACGGAAGAAAGGGGATTTAATCTTTTTTTTCACTGGGGGGGGCAGTTTGAGTGCATAACAGCACCTGTGAAACAGAGCTGTGTGTGCACTTATAAAGTGTGAAGATGTAGAGAGAAAGATGAATAATACTGTCACAAGAAGTGCTCAACTTCAATGTAGCCTGGCCCCTTGCTTTTATTTTCACTCAGTTCCAGAGATCAGCACAACTAGTACATTGTGGTGGTTCATTAACAGCAGAGCTACACAATATGGTCACCATGGGGATCCCAGTTGTGAGTCCTCCATTGGCCCATTGGTAAAATGTGCGAACTCTTAGCATATGTTTCTCATATTCCTGCACTCACCAGCAGCTGTCACTGACTTGCAACAGGACCAGGGATAGTTACAATGTGATGCTGCTGCTTTGTAACAGATGGGGAAGGATGGAGAAAATTTCCACCATGGCTGCCATAGCATGGAGGTCAGGCCTAAGCCTCATTCCCCTGTTCCAATGACTGTTTGCATTGTTTCACCCCGCCCCTCAGTATAGGACAGGGTGAAGAAATGTATAGACCAGCCACTCCCAACCTGTTTTGGACTATAACTCCCTTCAGTCCCAACCAGCATGGCCAATGGTGAAGGATGATGGTAGTTATAGTCCACAAACATCTGGCGGGGGGGAACCAAATTAGGGAAGGAAGTGTAGACATTTTTAAAAATGTATGAGGAATCCTTTAAAGACCACGTTTCCTCACTTGTGCAATGAGGCTTTACTAAACCTATAAGCATTAATCAATTAACTAGTGTAATTAGGCAAGTGAAGCTTCCACTGCAGATTTAAATTCCTTACACAAAGTAATTGGGACTCCTGAAATTCAACTGTACATGTAACCCAGGTGTTAGTTGTTCCATTACAGAAAACATAGAGGTATGTTTATGTGTGTCTAATGAAGCAAACTGAAGGTTTTGGGGCAGGGTTACACCGGGAAAATGGCATCAAGGAAATCTTTGTCATGGTTCTTATTCGATTCATGCAAACACAAATGGAGCAAGTTGCTTTAAAATGCGTTTAAAGAGATGTGAGATCCAATCACAATCTCCAACAACTTATCTAGTTTGGCCCTAAATGCACACCTTAACGTGGTGAGGGGGTTTGAGTGTGCTGAAGAAGCTGACAGCAATGCTGTCAGGAGTCTAGACCAAGAGGCTAGACTCCTAGCAGCAGCACCCAAGGCAGAAAAGCTGAGACACCAGACTAAGATGCATCCAAACTCAGAGGCAGGCAATGGTAAACCACCTCTGAATACCTCTTACCATGAAAACCCTATGAACAGAGTATCCAAAATGCAACATGAGATAGTGCTGGAAGATGAGACACCCAGGTCAGAAGGCACTCAACAAGCTACTGGGGAAGAAAAAAGGACAAGTATGAGTAGCACTGTGACTAATGACGCAGCTGGGTCAAAGCCGAAAGGATGTACAGAGGCTGATGTGCAGAGATGCGAAAGGAGAGTCTGGAGTTGTACGACACACACAATAGGAACATGGAATATGAGAAGCATGAACCAGGGAAAGTTAGAAATTGTCAAGCAAGAAATGGAACGTATCAACATGAAAATACTTGGCGTGAGTGAATTAAAATGGACAGGAATGGGACATTTTCAATCAGGCAACTACAAAACCTTTTATGCAGGAAATGAGAAATTAAGAAGAAATGGGGTAGATTTAATAGTGAGAAGTGATGTAGCAAAAACAATTAAGAGCTATCAAGCAAAGTCTGAGCAAGTGATATCAATGAGATTAAAAGGGAAACCTATTAACATAACCATCCTCCAAGTCTATGCTCCAACGGCAAATGCAGAACAAGAGGAATTGGAGAGATTTTACGCTGAAGTACAGGATGAAATTGATCACACACCAAAACAAGATGTGCTGATAATCATGGGGGACTGGAATGCAAAAGAAGGGAACAGAGAAGAACTAGGAATTGTGAGGAAATGGGGCTTGGGAGATAGAAAGGAAGCAGGAGAAAGCCTATTGGATTCTGTGAAGCCAGTAATTTGTTTCTTGCAAACACATTTTTTGAGCAACTGAAAAGATGACTGTACACATGGATATCAATATAAGAATCAAATTGATTATACAATTGGTAGCAGAAGATGGAGAAGTTCCATACTTTCTGCGAAAACAAGACCAGGAACAGAGTGTGGTACAGATCATGAACTGGTAATATAAAAAATCAGAGTAAAACTAAAGAAGAAGAACAAAGCAATCATAATGCCAAGATAAAATAAATAAAATTTCTCTCTCTCTCTAAATATATATATAGAGAGAAAGAATGTGGGGGGGGGAACTATGCTTTTGCCCCGGGCCCTGCACATGCTAAGGGCGGGCCTGGGCATACCAATAGAGTTGCTACAAGCTACTGAGACTGAATCTGTCCAAATTTTGACAAAAATGTGTCAACAAATATGGAAAATTAAACAATGGCCCACAGACTGAAAACGTTCAATATACATCCCAATTCCAAAAAAGGGGGATCCCAGGGAATGCAGTAATTATCAAACTATTGCCTTAATATCCCATGCAAGTAAAGTAATGCTCAAGATTCTGCAACAAAGGCTTTTACCATATATGGAGCAAGAAATGCCAGATGTCCTAGCTGGATTTAGAAAGGTAAGAGGCAACAGAGATCATATCGCACACATACGTTGGATAATGGAATGGACCAAGGAATTTCAGAAGAAAATCACCCTGTGTTTTATAGATTACAGCAAAGCCTTTGACTGCATAGATCATGAAAAACTATGGAATGCTTTAAAAGAAATGGGGGTGCCACAGCATCAGATTGTCCTGATGCACAACCTATACTCTGGACAAGAGGCTACTGAAAGGACAGAATATGGAGAAACCGATTGGTTCACCATCGGAAAGGGTGTGAGACTGGGGTGTATTTTATCACCCTATTTGTTTAATCCATATGCTGAACATATCATACGGAAAGCGGGATTGGACCAAGATGAAGGAGGTGAAGGATATGTGATTGTTTCAGTTGCATGTGTTTAAGGCATGGCTGCAGGTTTCAATGCAGTAGGGAATGAGAACTAGGGGACTGAGCCAAGGCCTTCACAGAAAAGGTGATTTTGAATAGTGATTTGAAAGAAGTGAAAGAAGTGGCATTCTGCAGGTGTTCAGAGAGGCAGTTCCAAGTATAAAGGGCAAAGTCTTTTGAGGGAGCTGGAGACCTTTGATAGCGGAAAGAGATGTAGCTAGAGAAATGAAAGTCACTGGCAGAATACGAACCCCATCGAGAACTGTAAAGATATTGGCGGTAAGATTATGTTGGATCTGGGAACACGCACGTTAATACTGTGTTTGCACTTGGCACGCAAAATGGCTTCCGTCACCCTCCCTGGCTACTTTGCTGCATTTGCAGTGTTTTAATTTTTTTGCATCTCAGGGGAAAATGTTTGCTTGGGTGGGTGTCCCTTAGTTGGTGGCAAGGCAGGGTCCAGGAGGTGGTTGAGTGAGAAAGATTATGCTTGCTGGCTGAGAGTGTGTGTGGGGAGGTTGCACTTGGTTTAATGTGCAAAGATCTGAGTAGTGGCCTCTGCCTTCCTACCCGCCTCCCTTACCAGCGGAGATACCACCACTGCTATCTTATGGATAAAAAGAATCATTCTACTACCTGTGTGTGTATCTATTTTTAATGTTGTTTTAGGTGACTTAGTGTGCAGCAGCCAACGCCAGCACCTTGTAGGTACTGTATTTTTTTAAAAAGTAACTTAAGTGTAATTGTAGTGATTCCTTTTGAGTAATGGTAAAGTAATCAATTCCTTTCAGAACAATTGTAATTGTAATGGTAATTTATTCCTTTTTGGGTCCATGTAACAGTAAATGCAATTTATTCCTTTTTTCCCAAGCTCTGGAATCTTCCAAGCTCTGGAAAGAGCTCAGGAGACTAAGATCAGTGCCAAAGGTATGCTATGTACACAGGTGAATATGCAGTGTCAGAGGCCTTTTTTTTTTTAGGATCATCAGCCATGCCTGCAGACCTATGCAGATACAGTTTGCTCATGTGTGGACATATTGTAGTCAGTCCAGTGAACATGTATACATCAGGGGAAGAGCTTGCCACCATCTCCCTCTGTGATGTTCACTCTACCCACAATTCAAACATGTGGAAAGTGATGCAGTATGGCTGGATCAAAGAAATAATGTTTAGAAGGTGATCCATCAGTAGCGTTCTTTTGCAATATCCGATACTCCAGACTGGCAGAACCTGTTTGGTTGGCTGGTTAACTACCATAAAAACAAAAGGCAAGGCTCCCTGCCCCTTTCCTTGCTCATGTGAGCCATAGAGGTCACTCAGTCTCAGGATGAATGAAAGTAAAAGGCATATTTTAGAGATGACCTGTAGTCCTTGAATAGCAACAATACAGAAAGACATTCAGAATGCTGAAGAAGGGCACACACAATTTACTAATAAGAAATTTTAAAATGTACACTGCAATGGGGCAGATATACAAAAAGTCTGAATTCTACAAGAAGAGGCAAGTTCTGAGCTAAAGCTGCCACTCAAATGTGAGCAGAGAATAAAAAAGAAGGTTTATGAGGTAATTTGTAACTCCCAAATCAGGAACAGCATGGCATTGAACAAGCTGGTGCCAATATTGCTCTTGTGGTCATGCGGATCTTGGAACATTCATTGAATCAATGGCAATTACGGATTCTGCAGCGCAGTTGCCTATTCACTTCCATAGTGCAGAGACCCACATGGAAACACAAAATGTGCAAAGACCCACCCAGATCTAGCTCTTGGAATGATTAGGCATTCCTCTTACACTATCACTTCCTCCACCTCAAAACTTCTAGAAGAGAAAGGTGAGGAAGTAAACAATTCACTAATAGGCAAAAAACCCTTGCGGTTTAAGAACGCACCTATAGCCAACAGATATTTCTATCAAACTTTAAAAACCAGGGAAATTGGGCAACTATAGTGAATGCACCAGGGGAGCAGGAGACCTGACCTCCTCTCTGAGATACTGTACTGCTCTACAAATTTGTAAAAATGCAAACACAATTTGGGTTGTTCTTTCACAATCCAATCCAGTTCATGTGTAGCTTGGAAGAATTTGGTAACGTGTCTCTGTGCAATGCAGTGAAACTGACCTGGGGAAGGGGCAGGGAGGGGGAGGAGGGGGGAAGGGGCAGGGAGGGGAGGAAGGATAGGGGTAGGGAGGAAGGGGGAGGGATAGGGGGAAGAGGAGAGGGAGGGAAGGGAGGAGACTGGATGGGCACTGGGCAGAAGGAAAGCCCCTTTTCTTTCCTAAAGGAAAACATTGTTAACAATATTATTTTTCAGGGCTTCCCACATATTTTTATTTTACAGCAGATACATGTAGTCTTCCACCCAAATTTAAACCAAAGCTGTCACTGGCCACATCCACACCAGACATTTATTTATTCTGCTTTAAACAGTAATAGCTTTCCTCAAAGAATCCTGGGAAGTGTAGTTTGTGAAGAGTGCTGAGAGTTGTTAGGGGACTCTTTATTCCACTCACATACAATCACCAGAAGAGAGCTGACTGTTAAGTCACTCTGGCCACTGGTATAGAAGTCCCCTAACAACTCTCAGCACCCTTCACAAACTACACTTCCCAGGATTCTTTGGGGAAGCCATGACTGTTTAAAGTGAAATAAATGCCTGGTGTGGGTGTAGCCCTCTTATTAACCAAGCCAAACAGCTGTTAGTCTGGCTTTTAGAACACTGACAGTTGGTTCTTACTGAGCATGCTTGCACTATCATAGACTCCAATGTTAATTTTCTTAAATTAATTAAAAAGCAGACAGCCAATCAATCTTTATTGATACGGTCATAGACCAAAAGACATTTATAAATAAAACTACATACATTTATAATAAAAGGTTACAAAGTTGCAGTCATGTTAAAACAGTAAAACAATAAAACAACAAGGAAAACAGTTACAGTTGGGTGGCGGAAGCTTCTGAAAGGATAGATGCCTTCCGAATTGATTGAGCCGCAAAAATAAATTTAGCAACTGACAAGATAGTATCCTTATTAGCTGCTGACAAAAGATGTAAAAGTAAAGTTAAGCGGTTTGTAGGGGTATTTATTTATGATGGGGGTTATGAATTTGGAGCGAATATCGTCATATAGGGCGCACTCAAAGATGACATGAGAGAGAGTTTCTCTGGCGCTGACACCACAAAGGCATAATCGGTTTGCATACGGGATACGTTTAAATCTCCCTTCAAGTAAGGCAGAGATAAGACAGTTAAATCTAGCCTTTGTAAAGGCTAGACGATATTTGGGGATCGTAAGAGTTTCCAGATAAGGGGCACTGAGCATAGGCACAAAGTTCAGACCAAAGTGAATAGGAGAGCAGGTCGAGGTGGCTGCAGTTATGGAGCGTTGGAAGTCCATATCGTTGATACGAGTCCGGATAGAATGTTTAACTGTCTCTGGAGCGAGGGACATCAGATGTTCAATTGAGAGGCCAATACTTGCAAGGTAATTTGTAAACGTACGGGCCCATTTCGAGGTAAAAGAGTCTTCCCAGAGTAAAGGGAGATAGCCAGTAGATTTTTCATAAGACATTTTAAACCAGAAATTTAGGGCGGCCAACCACGCTTGGGACTCAAGTGAGACTAGGCCAGATTCTAACCTAAGGACCGCCGCAGGAACGCACCTGGGAACGCCAAAAAATTGTCTGAGAAACAAGGAGAGAACTGCCTCCGCAGAAGAGTTGAAGGCGCCAATCCATAAAGGTACCCCGTAGAGAAGTTGAGAAATAGTTTTGGATCTAAAAACCTTTAGGGCTGCCGGAATGTATTGTCCTCCTTTAGTGAAGAAGAACCTTCGAATACCACTGGCTGAGTTGCGAGCAGTAGAAATAGCCCCTCGGATATGGGGATTCCAGGACAGAGAGGAATGAAAAAGTATACCAAGGTATTTGAAATGAGAAACCTGTTCTATTTTATGGGTATTAATTGTCCATGCGTGAGCAGGAGAGTGCTTGGCAAAAGCTAAGATCTTAGTTTTGGAAAAGTTTATAGATAGTTTGTTATCATGACAGAAACTCATAAAAGCTTTAGTTAGGCGTTTTGAGTCCTACTTTAGAAACAGAAAGGAGAACAGCGTCATCTGCATACAATAACAAGGGACAATGCAGGTTTGCTAACTTAGGGGGGTGGAAGTCCGGGGATTGACAATAAAGGGACAGATCATTCATGAAAAAATTAAATAAAAGTGGGGCTAGTATGCAGCCTTGTCTAACTCCTTTTGTTGTAGTAATGGGGTTTGTGAGATGACCTTCACGACTACATCTAACACGAAAGGATGTGTGGTGGTGCAGACGGCTAATTAAGAAGAGGAGTCTCTTGTCGATCGTAGATTTTGCGAGTTTCGCCCATAGTATCTCCTATCTACTATGGGCAGACAGCCATTTTTTTTTAACTTTTAAACTGAAGAAGATGAAAGTCAGAGTATGGGGCAAGGCCAGTAATAGGATTCCTGGTACTCTGTGAACATGGCTGATTTTTAATTAATTTCAACAAATTAGGAGACCACTGACAGAAAAAGTCCAACAGGGGTGTGAGATTTTTTCTCTTGTCTTATAGTTGAACTCTAGATTCTCTCTGAGTGTTTTGTGTATTGCCATGAAAATTTAGAGGGTTGTTAAGCAAGCATTTTGTGTTGTGTGTATTGCCATGAAAATTTAGAGGGTTGTTAAGCAAGCATGAGTTCAGGACTATAAATTTAATAATATTTTGTTTTGAAATGAGCTTATGGGAAGCAGCAGAATGGCATGGGGGTATTTTCAATTTAACATGGCAGAATGTGAAAAAACCATGCTGGCTATAGTATACAGCCACTCTCATGGCTGATTATATCCCTCTCTTCTTTGAGTCTGGTGGTTCTGCTGCCTTCAAATAAAAGGCCCATCTAGATTCCTTTCATTATTATGATCATTATTATTATTTCCATTGATGTAAGCTTAAGATATTTTGCTTCCATAGACATTTACCTTCCTGCATATCCTACATGAAAAATAAACTTTATCTGTATAACCTTTCTAGATGTTGATGGCCACCATAAATAACAACCAGGGAAGCCATTCATACTCTTATGCTCCTGACACAAGCAAGTAGGAGCTGCTGACAGGATTGTGAATGACTGGGCAATGCTCATGCATAGGCACCACTTATGAGAACCTTCTCCACGTAAGGGATATCTCTGTGGCTACCATATTTTGGATGATCACAGCAACCCAAAAAAAGTTATTTTCATATAATCCTCGCTACAAGGATAGCCCTCAGTGGAGAGCTGTTACACTCTTCCCACTTCTCCAGGCAGTGAAAAGTTTCATGGGCATAGCACGGGAGCTTGATTTTCTTTGGAAAGAGGCCACTGGACCTTATGGTGTTTGGTAACTGAGTATTCACAAATATACACGTTGAGCATAAATACATATGGAAAGGCTCAGCTGAATAACAAAGTCATGGTTCTGCATTAAAAGTGATTTAGGGACTGTGGGACATTTTTATGGAACTTGACAATTCATGCCACACTTCTGATTACACCAGCAAAATGTACCCGTGAGCCCAATCCCCTTGGTACATTAGATTAAGTATCCCCTAACATTTTTATCCAAAAACCTCTACTCAAAATAGATTATGATATATACTTGCAATATTAACTGAACCTATCAAATTGATCACCAAGGGCTGTTCTGTAACAGGGTACTCCTGCCAGACTGATTCCTGATACAGAAGGGGTGCAATGTAATAATATTAACTTTATTCACTCATGCACAAAGACACGTGGAAGGGCTGACTGGGGTCACACTAACTGGTCCCATCTCTAGCCTCAGCACATTAAAGTGTGCCATTTTGCCTTACCCTGTGTGGAGATACCCAAATCTGTACAGGATACATCAGTACTGGGGAAACTTTGGCTCTCCAGATGTTGTTGGACTCTGACTCCTATCAGCCCCATCCAGCATGGCCAATAGTCAGGGATGATGGGAGCTGAAGTCCAGTGACATCTTGAGGTTCCCCATCCCAACATCACTGATCCAGTGCCGTCCCTTTTTCAAGGCACTGAATTACACATTCAGGACACCATACTCATTGAAGTGTTCTGTTCCATTTAGCTTAATTAGATTGGAACCAGTGGCAATTAAGGCATGTATATATTCCATCTCTACTGAATCTCAGAGGACACTACTCCCATGGTCTAGGTCAATGGGGACAGCACTGTAACCTCCCTGCTTGCTTGACCTTTGTGACCAGGCCCCTGCTAAATTGCTTTTGCAGACAAACTAGAAACTTTTTGAGTCAAGGTGCTAGAGATACACTCAGACTGAAAGAAGAATGAGCTTCCTTGGCAACAAGATGTATGTATAAACTGAACCTGCTGGCTTTGTATATAGTTTAATGATTAATTATAACAAATTAAAAATGATAGCTATATATATTCCATGTCAGGTTAAACAACACAGAAATGTCCCTGTAATTGGATCCATAGTGCATGGAAGCATTTGAATGTCAACTCACTTTTGACAGCACTGATTTAGTGAGGTGTAATAATCTGAAAGCACTTTGGTAAGCTTTCTTAACAAAGGAAGTAATTAATCTTCCATGATCAGGTAAGATAAATGCATTGAAAAAAACAGTTTTTATTTCAAAATGTTTGTTCTTCCTTCAGACAATACCGCCCTGGGCTCCTGCTGGGAGGAAGGGCAGGATATAAATCTAATAAATAAATAATAAATAATTAATACCTATGTATGAAGCCATAGGTTTTCATATACTGGCAAGCTATGCTTAATTATTTAATTTGGCATAGGTAAAGTCCTACAATTTGGTGCCTTCACTTGTTTTGGACTACAACTCCAATTATACCCATCCAGTTATAGTCCAAAACATCTGGAGGGTAGCAGGTTGAGGAAGGATGATATAGATAGAAAAGTGATGTTCTTAATATTGAAAACATCTATTCTTTGCCCACTTCCGATCAGAGTTGTTATACTGACGGATGTCAGAGAATTCCATCAAGAACAGAAAAGGGAGTGGAAATTGCCACAATTCCCATGTTCCCCTAAGGTCAGGAACAGAAATCACACAAGTGAATATGAGCAGTATTCACTATTATTGGGGGTTTTTAGGCCATGAACATTATATAAATGATTACAGTATTTGCTGTATTTTTGATGTTTCTTTTCCATTTAAATTCATTGACACTAATTATGTAATTAATTAGATAATTAAAAATATTAGTTTCAGCCATAGTGGACAGCAAGATAAATAATGTAAGTGGTAGTAGAAGCTGAACTGTAGCAGAATGGAAACAGTGCTGATTGTGACTAACACAAAATGAAATGGAAATTGCTGCCTCCTTACATCCATAGTTATATTGTATGTCAGCTAAGAAACATGATGTTTTATAGCAGTATATAATACTATATACTCAACAGGAAGCTCACTGGACAATATATTATATTAAAAATCACTTCACCTACACATCTTAATAATAATTCTTGTATAAGGCCCATTTGCACTATACATTTAAAGTACTTTCATACCACTTTAAACAGTTGTAGTTTGTAAGGATGCTGAGAGTTGTTTGGAGACCCTCATGACCCTCACAGAGCAACAATTCCCAGTTACCTAGGAAGAGGGATTAACTGTTAAATCACTCTGGGAATTGTAGCTCTGTGAGGGGCATAGGATGTTTCCTATCAACTCTCAGCACCTTTAACAAACTACAATTCCCAGGATTCTTTGGGTGAAGCCTTTACTATCTGAAGTGGTATGATACTTTTTTAAGTGTATATTGCAGATGGGATCCTAAGAGATAAATTAAGAACCTGAAACTCATGGATTGGAAAGCTGGCTTTATCAGTGTTTCATGCTTTTCATTTGCTAAGATCTTTTTTCTGTCCTTGGCAGCCAGGGGTGCTTCAAGGAGTGAGAGAGCAGAAGTATTGGTTGATTCCATGATGCAATCTCATTGTTTCAGCATCTCTATCTCAAACATGTTTGTGTAATGATCTTATTCTACAGCAAGCTAATGGCAGGTTAACTTCATTTGAATCTCTTTTTTGTGCTAATACTCATATTTCAGAAGGACTGTTCAAACCATAGTACTGGTCACACCATAGTACACATTATTCTGATTGTAATGGGTGACACAAAATTGTTAAATTTCTATAAGAAAATAAATTTCTATAAGAAAAGACCTTATGACTGAGTGGAAAACATTGGGTTTACAAAACCTTTTAAATCTATTGGCTTAAATCTTAGGGAATTGTGATCCAAAGTAATTAACCTGTAGTATCTAACTCCACGTAGACTAATAGAGCACATAGTTATTCAGAAGTCCTAGTGAGCTCAATGGGAGTCACTCTCAGTTAAGTTTGTACAAGGTTGCCACAATAGACACGTGACTGAGAAGAAATCAGATAGATATTAGAAAGGAAGCAATCAGAAAGGTACTCATTTTCATTTAAGGTGAACCTTTGTGAAGAAGTATAAGACATCTGGCCTCTAGTTTTGAAAAGAATGAATTGTGGGTTAGCTTATCCCCAAGAGTCCCATTGTACTTTTTAAAATACCTTGCTTCTTCTACTCAATCTCTTGGTGGCCTTCAGTACCATCAATCATGGTATCCTCTTGGATTGACTCTGTGAGATGGGTATTAGGGGCACCATTTGAAGCAGTCATCAGGGGATTTGGAGCAAAGTATGACCAGAAGACTGAAGATACACCGCTCTGTTCCTCTGTAAGATCTGTATCAGGAGATCTAGATCAGGAGTGGCTGTGCAGGCCCTGGACCAGTGTCTGGTTACAATGGCGGGCTGGATGAGTGTCAATAAACTGTGTTTGAATCCTGGAAAGCTAGGTTGTCATCTGAGGGCAAGTGGTTTACATATCCAGGATTTCATTCCCTCTGAAGAAACAAGTATGCAGTCTAGGGTTACTCCTGGATCCATCTTTGTCACTGGAGGTATAGCTAGCCATGGTGGCTTTTACCCATTTCAGTTGGTAAGACAGCTGCGGCCATTCTTGGAGGGGAATAATTTAGCCACTGTGGGACAAGCACTGGTAACCTCATGAATGGATTACTGCAATGTGCTCTATGTGGGGCTGCCCTTGGGCTTAATCAAGACATTTCAGCTAGTGCAGAATGTAGCAGCTAGAGTGTTGACAAACATGCCATTGACAGCATACAATACCTCTTCTTAGGGAATTGCACTGGCTGAGTATGCTACTGAGCTCAGGTCAAGGTTCTGCTTTTAGCATTTAAAGCCCTATACAAGTTGAGGCTTGGTCATCTGAATGACTGCCTTGCCCCATATAGCCCTGCCTAGCAATTGTGTTCCTCGGATGGGGCATTCCTAAGACACCATATGCTTCAGAGGTATGCTTGATATCAACTAAAAATAGGAGTTTCAGTGTTGCAGATTCAATGCTCTGGAATTAACTTGTGACTGAAATTAGACTAGCGCCTTGGCTTCATTCTTCTAAGTGGTTACTGAAAATTTTGACTTTTAAAAGGACCTTTCCTGAAGTGTGCCATTGTATAAGTTTTTCTCCCTCTGTCATAACACTAGAACTCAAGGACATTCAATGAAGCTGAATGTTGGAAGATTCAGGACAGACAAAAGGAAGTACTTCCTCAGGTAGCAATAAGTTAAACTATGGAATTTGCTCGAACAAGAAGCAATGATGGCCACCAACTTGGATGGCTTTAAAAGAAGATAAGACAATTTCATGGAGGATAAGGCTATCAATGACTACTAGCCATGATGGCTGTGCTCTGCCTCCATAGTCAGATGCAGTATGCTTCCAAAAACCAGTTGCTGGAAGCCGCAGGAGGGGCGATTGCTCTTGCACTCAGGTTCTGTTTGTGGGCTTCCCATGGGCATCTGGTTGGCCACTGTGAGAGCAGGATGCTGGACTAGATAGGCCACTGGCTTGATTCAACAGGCTCTTCTTATGTTATTTTGTTGTTCTTATAACGTATACTGAAATTGTATAATTTGATGTTTTTGTTGTTATTATGTGCCTTCAAGTCGATGACGACTTACGGCAACCTAGGAATAAGTGACCTCCAAGAGCATCTATCATGAACTACCCTGTTCAGATCTTGTAAGTTCAGGTCTGAGGCTTCATCTATGGAATCAATCCATCTTTTGTTTGGCCGCCTTCTTTTTCTACTCCCTTCTGTTTTTCCCAGCATTATTGTCTTTTCTAGTGAATCATGTCTTCTCATGATGTGTCCAAACTATGATAACCTCGGTTTCATCATTTTAGCTTCTAGTGACAGTTCTGGCTTAATTTGTTCTAACACCCAATTATTTGTCTTTTTCGCAGTCCATAGTATGCGTAAAGGTCTCCTCCAGCACCACATTTCAAATGAGTTGATTTTTCTCTTATCCACTTTTTTCACTCTCCAATGTTCACATCCATACATAGAGATCGGGAATACCATGGTCTGAATGATCCTGACTTTTGTGTTCAGCGATACATCTTCGCATTTGAGGACCTTTTCTAGTTCTGTCATACCTGCCTGCCCCAGTCCTAGTCTTCTTCTGATTTCTTGACTACTGTCTCCATTTTGGTTAATGACCGTGCCGAGGTATTGATAATCCTTGACAAGTTCAATGTCCTCATTGTCAACTTTAAAGTTACATAAATCTTCTGTTTTCACTAGTCTTTTTGATGTTCAGCTGTAGTCCTGCTTTTGTGCTTTCCTCCTTAACTTTCATCAAACTAAACAATGGCCCACAGACTGGAAGCGTTCAATATATATCCCAATTCCAAAGAAAGGGGATCCCAGAGAATGCAGTAATTATCAAACTATTGCCTTAATATCCCATGCAAGTAAAGTAATGCTCAGGATTCTACAACAAAGGCTCTTACCAGAGCTTGGAAGTAACTAGTTACAAGTAACGAATTACTTGTAATTTATTACTTCTTTGAGTAACGAGTGGGTAACTTCATTACATTTTGCTGGTAATAGAACGAGTAGTCACTTCATTACTTTTGAGAAGTAATTCTAATGTTTCCAGCATTACTTTTGCGCATTACTTGGGGGGGAGCAGGGGAAGTCTTCTGCTCCTCTGATTTGTGAATAAAAATCATGTGCTTCAAATTGGGCTTCTGTGCAGCGTTGTTCTTCCTTCATGCTCTATGGGTGTTTAGGAGGCAACAAGGGAGGAGGTGGAGAGCGAGATGGGGTGGAGAAAACAATTGTTTAAAAATTGACAGGAGTGGAAGGAGAAAAGAGCTGGAAGCAATATATATACACAAAAAATATGTGTGTTGGGGTACCATCATTGTTGGGGGTGGGGTGAGGGGATGTGAGATTCTGTTATGCCATTCTGTTAATCTTATGGGGGGGGATTCTACTACCGTCTCTGTGTGTGTGCTTATTTTTAATGTTGTTTTAGGCTACTTAGACGTGCAGCAGCCAAGGCCAGCACCTTGTAGACAATTTTTTAAGTAACTAAAATGTAATTGTAGCAATTACTTTTGAGTAAAAGTAAAGTAATCAGTTACTTTCAGAGCAATTGTAATTATAACTGTAATTACTACTTTTGGGGGCCATGTAACTGTAACTGTAATTTATTACTTTTTAAAAGTAATCTTCCAAGCTCTGGCTCTTACCATATATCAAGTGGGAAATGCCAGACATGCAAGCTGGATTTAGTAAGGGAAGAGGCACCAGAGATTATATCACAAGCATACGTTGATTTGTTTAAGATTTGTTTTTGAAACACTGTGTATGTATTTATTGCTATTACATATTTTTAAAACATATACTGTACATTGCTTTAGAAACATTTTGTCAGAAAGCGGTTTATGAATAACTAACTAAATTTTAAAAAAGTAACTGAAAATGTCACTTTATAGATATAAAAAAATGGCATGTATTTGGCTTGTCCCAGAGTTCCATGGGAAGAGGGATTGCTTATTGAACCAATCTGAGAATTGTAGCTCTGTGAGGGGAATAGGAGGTCTTGTACCAACTCTTAACAAGCTATAGTTTCCAGGATTCTTTGAGGGAAGCCATGACTGTTAAAATGGTATAATATTGCTTTAAATGTGTAGTTCAGATGCGACATATTTTTCTTATACAATACATTGAAACAATGAGTTAGTGTAGTCTAGTGGACAGTGGGGAGGACTGGTCCCTAGGTACCACTCACTTGTAGATGTGCTGGATGGCTATGTGCTAGTTTCAGTCTGGAACATGAGAATATTAGGCTGCGTTCCCTCTCCAGCCATTTCTAGGCTGCAAAAATAACAATAACAATAATAATACCCTTTCTCCCTCTTTTCCCTCCCATTGGAAACAATGGGAGGGAAAGGGCAATGAGAGAGTTAGAAAGCATGTCTCAATTTTTGTTCTGTTTGGGGGCATACTGGGGGATCACAAGGATGAAAGATCCTTTGGATCCCATTTGCCTCCTGGCATGCGCGCAAGCACACACACACACATGAATGCCCCCTTTGGGACACTTCTGATGTTGGAGTTCCAATGTCGGATGGGTCGGTGCTTCAGAGGGGCCAATAGCATTAGAGAGGAAGGCTAATCCAACATCAGATATACCTCTCCGATTTCACAGCTTTCCCAGAAACTCTACAATTGCACTCTTAATGAACTGCCTCCCAGTACTTTTTCAAGAAGGAAATAATTAAGAACTGTAAAGCAATTATTCGAAAAGATATACTACGTCAATAGTAATAACCAAATGTTCCCTCTAAATCTATTTACCATTACAAAGCCTGAGTTCCCAAATTGTATGATCTACTGCAGCTAGTAGCCCATCCATTTGCTCTGTTCCATCTTAATCTCTTTTGTTATCGCATTCTATGCAGGGTTTTTTTGCTTCAGTAAAACAATCAATACTTTCCCCCACTCTCTCCTTTTATTTGCTGCCTCAGTTATTCTGCCTTCTTGTCTGTTTTAATAAAAACTTTTTTTCATTTCAGAGGCAGAATTCTTAGCATTCAGAAATAATGAGGCTGACTCTGATCTCAGGTCTCTTCTAAATTAAGTGTCAGTTTAAAGGAACGCTAGGTTGGTTCTCTGGAGTAGTCACCTGGTTATTTCCTAAGATGACTATCCTATAAAAATACTTGATAATGAATAATTGCTGAACACACGGAGTTGTATTCAACCAAGTCAGAGTAAAATCATCTCAGTCATCCACTGAATGCAATGGGCCCATTCGAAGCCCACTGAATATGGCGGGACTTACTACTAAGTAAACATACATAGGATTGCACAGTTAAACAGGGTTGGGGGCTTTCCCCCCCATATCTCATATCTGTAACTTGGACACAATGTCAACATGAGCTAACTTGTATTAACAACATTCATAAATGTACTGCCTTCAAGTAGATTCCGACTTATGGCGACCCTATGAATAGGGTTTTCATGAGGCTGAGAGGCAGTGATTGGCCCAAGGTCACCCAGTGAGCTTCATGGCGATGTGGGGATTCAAACCCTCATCTCCCAGGTTGTAGTCCAACACCTTAACCACTACACCACAGTGGCTCATTCATACATACATAGAAATAACATTTCATGTTCAGAGGCTTATAAGTATCTAGTATTGTTTATGAAGTCCCCCATGGAGGATTTGGATGTGACTAGCACCCACTAAGTGTTGCTGAGGATGTTTTCCATCTTAATGCATCGCTTCTGGACAACTCATCCACCCACTCTGCTCCTTCTCAGGGTTTCCTTCTTTTCTTCACATATTCAACTGTTTTCATGGGCATGGCTTTTTATGGCAAAGCGGGTATGATCCTCACTGCTATGTGTATGTTGAATACTGAGAGAGAGGAATGGAGAAAAGAGTGAGACATAGAGAGACCCTACAAATATACTCACTGTAAGCTGGTTTACGCATAACATATCATACAGAAAGTGGGATTGGACCAAGATGAAGGAGGTGTGAAAATTGGAAGAAGTATCCATAATTTAAGATATGCCATACTACCAGCAGAAACCAGTAATAATTTGAAATGAATGTTGATGAAAGTTAAAGAGGAAAGCACAAAAGCAGGACTATAGCTGAACATCAAGAAGACTAAAGTAATGACAACAGAAGATTTATTATAACTTTATGTTGACAATGAGGACATTGAACTTGTCAAGGATTATCAACACCTCGGCACAGTCATTAACCAAAATGGAGACAATAGTCAAGAAAACAGAAGAAGACTAGGACTGGGGAGGGCAGCTATGAGAGAACTAGAAAATGCAAAGATGTATCACTGAACACTAAAGTCAGGATCATTCGGACCATGGTATTCCCAATCTCTATGTATGGATGTGAAAGTTGGACAGTGAAAAAAGCAGATAAGAGAAAAATCAACTCATTTGAAATGTGGTGTTGGAGGAGAGCTTTGTGCATACTATGGACTGCAAAAAAGACAAATAATTGGGTGTTAGAACAAATTAAACCAGAACTGTCACTAGAAGCTAAAATGATGAAACCGAGGTTATCATACTTTGGACACATCATGAGAAGACATGATTTACTAGAAAAGACAATAATGCTGGGGAAAACAGAAGGAAGTAGAAAAAGAGGAAGGCCAAACAAGAGATGGATTGATTCCATAAAGGAAGCCTCAGACCTGAACTTACAAGATCTAAACAGGGAGGTTCATGACAGATGCTCTTGGAGGTCGCTGATTCCTAGGGTTGCCGTAAGTTGTAATCAACTTGAAGGCACATAACAACAACAAAACTGGTTTACACACTATTGTAATTAGCAAATCCTCACAAATAGCTGTTTGTGCAGGACGTCTACTCAGGTGAGCTTGGAAGTAACTCGTTATTTTTAACGAGTTACTTGTAATTAGTTACAATTTTAAATAACGAGTGGGTAATTCCATTACATTTGGCAAGTAACGGAATGACTAGTAATTTCCCTACTTTTCAGCTGGAACTTTGTTTCCATGTTAGGTTGGACGTTACTTGGGGGCGGGAACAAGGGGAAGTCAGCTCCTGGCTGTGATTGGTTAACACAAGACATGTGCCTCACACTGATTGGACCTCTGCGCAGACTCTCTCTTCCCTTGTGATCTGTGTTAGGAGGCACGAGGGAAGAGGTGAATAGGCAGGGCCTGCTAGCGTCTGAGAGGAAAAAATGGACGCCGGAGGAAAAAGCCAGGGCAAGGACAACGGAGGAGAAGGCAGCAGCAGAATGGCGAAGAGCTGTGGAGGTGAGTGACGATGATTTGTGTGTGTGTGTGTGTGTGTGTGCGCGCCCCCGTGGCCCCTTCTGCCCCCGTGGCATTTTTGCCCCCCCACCCCCCCGTGGCCCCTTCTGCCCCCGTGGCATTTTTGCCCCCCCACCCCCCCACGGCCCCTTCTGCCCCTCCCACTGCCTCTCCTTGCCTTGCTGCCGCCCCCCCATCAATCACAAGGCACTTCTGAAACTTCGGCCTACTCAGAGCTTGGAAAAGTTACTTTTTTGAACTACAACTCCCATCAGCCCTAGGCAACATGGCCACTGGATTAGGCTGATGGGAGCTGTAGTTCAAAAAAGTAACTTTTCCAAGCTCTGGCCTACTTCTCTTCCTCCCCCCCCTTTTTGAACTCTCCCCCTTGTTCCTATGCATACCTGTGTGCTGTATTTATCCAGACAGAGCACTCCTGACTTTTAAAATGCCGGCTAGCTTTTTATTGTATATTTATTTGAACTCCATCTTTCTTTTTATTTGTATTTTTGTCCTGTTTAATCACAAGACTGAATTGTATGTGGGACAAAAACTGTCTCAGTAATAATAATAATAATAATAATAATAATAAATCATTAGGCATATAATAAATGGCTTAAGGCTGATTTTTTATTCTTGGCAGAGATGAGGTGAGAAGTAGGGTCCTTGCAGCTCCTCCTCTCAGTCCCCCAGCTCTCAAACTCATGTTCTGTGAGAAAGAGATTCCCAGTCCCAGACAGAGATAGACTGTTGACAATCTCTGCTAATATCTATACAAATGTACATAACATGCATCACCTGAACTCACATGATCTAGAGTTACCTTAGATCTTGCAAGATTTGCAAATGAGAAGCAATAGGGTTTTATATTAGTTCTGATTGTCTATTGGGCTATCATAGGTTATATGTTTTTTTCATTTTCTATGGCAAAAACTCCAACTTCAGTGGAATTTATGTGATGTGTTCTAATCATTTGAATTTGGCTAATGAATGCTTTATTCTTTCATCAGAACTTTAGCAGTAGTACTAAAATATTAATAAAAAAGAAAAGGGAAAGAAAAAATACTTTACATACATCATTCAGCTGTATTGCTAATTATAGATATAGATATAAAAGATAAACAGCATTTTGTCAAAAGTATTTTTGTCTACATTTTATACCTCATCCTTGGTTTTCCAAGCTTGGCATGGAATGCTTCTCATACAGAATTAATTTGAAATGCTGCATATTTATTATCATAATCATCATATTCAAAATAAAAAATATATGTACCGCCTTCAAGTTGATTCCAACTTATGGTGACCCTATGAATAGGGTTTTCATGAGGCTGAGAGGCAGTGACTGGCCCAAGGTCACTCAGTGAGCTTCATGGCTATGTGGGGATTTGAACCCTAGTCTCATTTTGTTCTCACAACAACCCTGTGAGATAGTAGGTTAGACTGGCCCAGGCAGGGTTATTCAGTGAGCAAAAATGATGCAAATAGGATCTCTTTTAATTGTGCTATCGACCTGCTTACTTCCACTCTGACTGGGGCAACTTGCAGCATGGGGAAGAGATGGGGGCACATCACAGCTGAAGTTCACCCATATAGGAGCATTATCTCTTGTTTATTACAGAGACGCCTGTTGCAGGTTTTGCTGCTGAGAGCAGCAGTCAGTTAGTGCAGCCACTTGAGTCACAGCTTGTTGATCCTGAGGAGGCAAAACTAGAAAGTGAGGTTCAGAAAGGAGGCCCTGTGCATGAGGAGGAGGAGGGCATGAAGCAGTGCCAGTTGCCCACAGCCACATCTGCAGAACAGCAAGTACCATGGTTTGGCTTTGAGAAAGCTTGTACATTTGTGAGCCAGAGTGGGGAAAATGTTGTTGTACGATGCAATTACTGCCTTCCAAGGATCAAAAATCTGAGATCAGCTGTTTCCTCCTCATCCAATGTGAAGAAACATTTTGAGGTAAGCCTTTGTCATGCTGGTCCTCAAAGAGTGTCCATTGTCTATTTATGTTTAAATTGTGAAGTTCCTCTTCCATTTTTTCTTGGATTCATGCTTTGTTCTTCTTCCTCAGAGGGCACACCCTGAGAAGCTGAGAGCAATTGAAGAAGCAATAAAGGCAAGGAGACGTGGCCTTCCTGAACCAATGCATGACACCCCTCCTGCCAAAATGCTGAAGCAGCAGCAGACAACCCTTGAGAGGTGGGGATCTGGCAGGGAGCCTGTCACCCAGAGCAATCTCGACAGGAGAATCATTGATTTCATTGTAGAGGAGACATTACCACTTCAGACTGTGGACAAACCATCATTCATTAATCTGGTTCACACTGGACTCCCCAAAGATCTCACCATCATATGTGCCAAGACTCTGAGAGACAGAATTGAGAAGAGAGCATGCCACATGAGAGAAACTCTTGCAAACCGAATGGGTGCTCTGGCATATATAGCAACCACTGCAGATTGTTGGACCAATAGCAAGAAGAGTAACTTTGGGGTAACAGCCCACTGGATCAACCCAACTACCCTGAAACGTGAGGTCGGGGCCTTGGCTAGTAAGCGTCTGAAGGGGCGCCATACATACAATGTCCTTTCAAAAGCACTGCATGATGTACATGTGCAGTACAGGATCCACAACAAAGTTATGTGCACTACTACAGACAATAGCTCCAACTTTGTGAAAGCATTCAGAGTTTTCATGGCCAAAGAACCAGTGGAAGCTGCAGGCACCAGTGATGATGATGGTGATA
This sequence comes from Rhineura floridana, assembly GCF_030035675.1. Classification (NCBI taxonomy): domain Eukaryota; kingdom Metazoa; phylum Chordata; class Lepidosauria; order Squamata; family Rhineuridae; genus Rhineura; species Rhineura floridana. The sequence goes on along the minus strand of NC_084483.1, from coordinate 94,332,967 downwards.
ACCAGGAGGAGGAGGAGGCTGAGGTGGAGTTTGTGCCTATCTGTGAGATCCTGGACACAGGACCTGAGGCAGAGGAAGAAGCTGCAGACTCAGGAGAGGATTTTGTTTTACCACCACACCAGAGATGTGCTAGCCACACCCTCAACCTTGTGGCAACACAAGACATAGAGGCCATGCTTTCTGACTCCTCCAAAAGTAGTCTTCTTGGTCCTTTCAAGAAACAGTTTTGTTCCTTGATGGGAAAGTGCAGCAAGTTGTGGTCCAAGCAGAACCAGTCAGCCCAGATTGCTGAGTATATCCATGCGCAATATGGTGTGTATCTGAAGGTACCGAATAAGACCAGGTGGAATTCCACCTTTGATGTGTTGAAGCAACTACATGAGCTCCTGTCAACTGTGCCACTAAAAATGCATGCCATAATGGACCGCTGCTCCTTGTCCAGGATCACAGCTGCTGAGATTGAAGTGGTACAGGAATACACAGAGATTATGGAGCCACTAGCCCAGTCCCTAGATATCCTGCAACGGGAGAACGGCATGTTCATGGGGTATTTGCTACCAACCCTCTGCAATATGGACCGCAAGTTAGAAGGACTGGAAAACAAACCTGAGAGGTACACATACTGTTTTCAGCTGCTGAGAGGTGTGCGCAAAGCCCTAAGAAAGCGGTTTGCAGCTATCTGGGAGGACAAGAGGCTTCTTCTGGCAGCCTGCCTACACCCTCGCTTCAAACTAGATTGGCTGGAATCGTGTCAGGCCACCACCCATACCAACAAGTAAGAACATTAGGGAAGCCCTTTGGGTGGATTACTCCAAGGGAAATGTTGTCTCAAGGGAGGCATCAGAGGGCTTAAGGTGGTAGGCAGGGGCTGGGCCTTTTCTTCCTGGGGCTCCTCATCACAACCTTGGGTTGCTGCAGGTAATCCTTAAGGGTCTGCTGTGCTGCCCCATGAGTGTGGTGACTTGGTCACCTTCCTACCTTCCATGTCATCATCCACAGGCTCAGGCTGGACCCTGAACCAGGGGACATGACAAGCATCAGGAAATGAAGAGCAGATGATGGTTTCCTAACATATATGTGTTAACATATCCTCTCTCTTTCTTAGATACACAATGGAAGCCTTGTTGAAAGCTGAAATAAAGATGGGTGTACTTAATGAGGACAGTGATCAGTCTTCAGATAAAGACCAGGAAGGAGATGACTTAGAAGATGACTTCTTTAACTTTCTGCCCCAGGGCAAGAAGTCAGCAGTGGACACTGCTGAGGAGGAACTGGTGAGGTACCTGAGGTCTCCCAGCAGGGAAGTGTCATCACTCCATGGCTTTCCACGTGTGCTGCGGTGTTTTTTGCAGCACAACACAGGCATGCCTTCAAGCGCCACTGTAGAACGCCTGTTCAGTACTGGTGGCAACGTAATGACTGTAAAAAGACATTCCTTGTCTGACATGCTCTTTGAGCATCTTGTTCTTTTGAGACATAACAGAAACATATTATAAAAGCATTTCAAGTGTAAAATTTGATTTCAAGAGTTGGGGTATCTTCATTGCTTGGGGGGATGTGAGATTCTGTTATGCCATTATGTTAATCTTATGGATAATTTTTTTTATTCTACTACCCCCTGTGTGTGTGTGTTTATTTTTAATATTGTTTTAGGCTTCTTAGATGTGCAGCAGCCAAGGCCAGCACCTTGTAGGAGTTTTTTTTTAAAAAGTAACTGAAATGTAATTGTAGTGATTACTTTTGAGAAAAAGTAAAGTAATCAGTTTCAGAGCAATTGTAATTGTAACGGTAATTACTACTTTTTGGGCCAAGTAATTGTAACTGTAATTTATTACTTTTTAAAAGTAATCTTCCAAGCTCTGAATATGGAAAAGAGAACTCACATGAATAGGACTATTTCATAGGAACACATATTGCCTTATATTGAGTAAGAACAGTGGTCCATATAGCTCAGTAGTGTTTACAATGGCTGGCAGTGACTCTCCAGGATTTCAGGCAGGGCCGTCTCCTAGCCTTACCTGGAGATGCCAGGAATTGAACTTGGGGCCTTCTGCTAGGAGGAAGACTGAGCTATAGCCCTTCCCTCTACATTTATGCATGGTGTGGAGAAAGTAGATGGAGATACATTTTTCTCCTTCTCTCATAGGAACATATGAAGCTGCCTTATATTGAGTCAGACCATTAATCCAAGTAGCTCAGTATTGCCTACATTTATTGGGAGTAGCTCTCCAGGATTTCAGGCAGGGCGCTTTCCCAGCCCTACCTGGAGTTGCTGGGAATTAACCTGGGACCTTCTGCATGCAAACCAGATGCTCTTCCAGTGGGCTACAGATCTTCCCTTAGATAGGTTGTGTGGCAGCCAAAGTTTCCCCTTAATAATGGCGATAATGCAAATACATACTGTTACCCCAATCATGTCTACATTACCAGACACAGATAATCAAAGCAAATGTAGAAGAAATAAGGTAGGAAGTGTCCACCTGCTGGGAAATACCGTCCCTCAAAAAAAAAAAACCATCACACCAAGCAAAAGAATATATTATTTGGAAAGTCACTACAACATCTAACATGAATCTGTTGGCTTTTAAGACTGAAGATGTCCTGAGTCCTGTCATAAATTAGCAGCCTTAATAAAGCAACAAACCAACAATAATCTGCTCAATCAACAATAATTTGCTCAAATGAATAAGAATCACAAGAGCAGCATTAGAATCCACTTGGATTTTATTTTTTTTAAAATCCCCTGCAAAGATTACACATTCCATTCAGGGCCCACAATGCTCACTGGAACTCAGTAATACTTCAAGTTGAAGGCTGAAGTGTAAAAGAATGCATAACATTATCTTATCAGCTTGATGGTACTTTTGAGTCTTTAACCATACTGAATAAATTAAGAACAAATGTCTGGTGCATTAATTACATTCTTCAATGGGGCAAAAAGAAAAGTCATCCGTTTGCACACACACAATGTAATCAAAGATGATTGCAACAGAAAAAGAGAAACAAGAAGTTACTAAAAGTTCACTTGGCTTCAGCAGGCAGGGAGGGTGTGTTGCTAATTTGTAGAAAGATTCAAAATGGTTATTGGGATCATGACGTGTGCATCATTAATGCACAAATTCCCCCATAAATTGCTTTGCTCATCTGCACCTGGTAATCAGGAGCTCCAGCAGTCAGTAATTGTGTATGAGCTATGGCCATGAATGGCCGTCATGTGTAGCAACAACACATACATGGTGGTTTGGAACAGTGGTTGGGGATGCTCAGGATGGCTGCAAAAGTCCATTTACTCTGGGAGAAATCTGGTAGTCAGAATCCATACTAAAAGGTAAGCACTTCAGTGGGGAAATGGGCCCAGTCTTTCTGAACGCAGATGTAGGCAGGTCTATACCATGCATTTTAAGCACATCTAACGCACTTTTAAAGCACATGCTTTTGCCCAAAGAATCATGGGAGCTGTAGTTTGTTAAGGGTGCTGGGAATTTGTACCTTTGTGAGGGGAAAACTACAGTCCCCAGAATTCTTTGGGGGAAGTCATGTGCTTTAAATGTGCATTGAATGTGCTTTAAATTGAGAGAGAGACTCTTTTACGCAGTCAGTTCCAGTAAACCACAGGAGTGGAAGGTAAGGAAACATTTAGTCTGGGCTGCGTGTGTGAACTGATGCTGAGGCTGAGCTCCAGATCTGCTCCCTCTCTGTGGCCCCAATTAATTAGCTAGCTAAAATGGAGAGGTGGGAGGACAGCTGCCAAAGTCCTCTGTGTCATGATGAAAGTACCCACTATCAAGTTTTTTCCACTTGTTACACCATGACATGTGTGCATCGTTAGTGCACAAATTCCCCCATAAACTGCTTTGCCCATCTGCACCTGGTAATCAGGAGCTCCAGCAGTCAATAATTGTGTGTGAGCAAGTATTTATACATTTGTAATGAATGACAGCCTGTACACATTGCCTGAGGAGGAGGAGAAGCTACATCTATCAGTGACTACAATATTTACCGTGTTAAAAAAAAGATTTTATGGGTGAACATCTAAGGGAGGAATAACAGAGAAGTATTGTATAACAGGGCAGTCAACAGATCCTTCAGTCTGATGGTTCTATAAGGAACAATGGCACACTTCAGTGGATCCCTTGTCTCTAGCTGAACATCACAGAACACTGAAGTTTGGGGCTATAGATCTTCCTGAAGAAATATAGTTCTACACTCGCACCTCGTGTGGTGGGACAGAGCCACCCTCCAACACCAGCATCATTGAAACTTATCTGGATGGGGCTGGGTCACACCAAGATCAGGCTGTGCAGGTGCACCAGTGCAGCCAAGATGGTGTGCCCCTCAGTACACCTGCACAGCCACAACCTCGCCACCTCCAGGTCACCTCATCCAGGTAAGCAATAGCAATGCTGATGTTGAGAGGAGCAGCTCCAAGGCTCCGTACCACCACAAGCACCACTAATGTCCACCCTGCCATGGTCTGCCTCATGGTGTTGCATTTCTCTCCAAAAATCGTATGAAGACTGTTTTAAAATATATGAATCCATCTTGTCAATACACTTTACTTCTCTAATAGTTTTTGGCTATTTTCCTCAGGTGGAGAGAAACAAGCAATACATATATTTTGAAGCATAGCAAGCGTATCCATTTGAAATTCTTGTCTCAGGGCCTGAAAACACTTAAGTTTCATTCAGAACTCTCATGGAGCGGAAGGGAGAAGAAACTCCCAGCTTATCCTCCTCTCGCACTTTTTCTCTCACAGACTACCATGAGCCACTTCCCTTCTAGGAAGTCTCTTAGAGAAGCATGGCTGCCTAGTTGTGAGATATAGTGGTCTGAGTGTTGAACTAGGGCAGAGTCGACTTGGATACAGATTCCCCACTCATTCCATGAAGCTCACTGGGTGACCTTGGGCTAGCCATACCCTCTCAGCCTAGCCTACTTCACAGGGCCATTGTGGAGATAAAATTGAGAGGGTTGGAACATCTTCACTGCCCCAAGCTTGGAGGAAAGGTGAGCTAAGAATGTAACCAATGTTGCTTGATTGTTTACCATTCTCATCTCAGGTTTATAAGCTACAACGTTTCCTTCATACCTAATGGGTACAGGGTTCCCCCCTTTTTCTCTCTCCACCCCCAATTTGCCTCTTTGTGAAAAAAACAGAAGCTGTTGGTCTTTATGACCCCACTCACCCAGGATGACTGTCAAAGGAGGGAAGCAGCACATAATCAACCAAGAAATGCGGAGGAGGCATCTGAACAGGGGGTGACTGACCAGGAATAAAATCATGGGATGTGATGAGTAGCTCAATGAAGATTACAACCCAATGTGTGGCAGCTGTGGGGGAAAAATCACTAGGAAAAGGATGGAAAATAAAACTGCCAATATCATCATGCTGTTATATCAGGGTCCACTAAACATTTCGGCCAGAGGGCTGCATTGAACAGCCACCTACAAGAAGTGAGTATGGCCAATGTATGCCACGCAAACACACATACACAACACATACATATGCACATTTACCACACATATAGCACACACAAAGCACACATACTGCACACTCACTCACCAGACATCATACAGTATTCTCTCCCCCTCTCACACGCATTTGCAGACACACATATATACAGTTCACATACAAATACACATGCAGATGTGCTCACATGCACATATTCAATCAGCATTTCCACTCCATCCCACTCCAACACTGGGATGTGGGAAATGTTGTGAGGAGACAAGTTGATTTATCTCTCATTTCAGCACTGTGGTTCTTAATGCTACACTTAGAGATAAAAGATCCCTCTCCCTGCTGTCAAGAGAGGATCTTTTATTCTCAGTGCTGAGACTGAGAGATAAAACACTCTGCCTGCTCTTCAGATCTCTCTCTTTCTAAAGAGCCAACAGAGTACTTTATCTCCTGATCAGATCAAGAAATAAAGCTGGAGGCCACTTCCTGCAGCTTGGCAAAACAGAGTCAGGTTGCACTACCCCAACTTTATACAAATTTAAGCTTCACCCACCCTTGGAATAACGTGTACAGTGCACTTCAAAAAATAGAGAGAGCTAAAACAAGTGCAACAAAGCAATCATAATGCCAAAATACAATTTAAATAACATCCCAGAAGAATATAAAGATCAAATTAGGAACACATTTGAGGCTTTAAACTTAGTTGATAGAGAACCAGCAGAACTATAGATTGAAGTCAGAGACACAATCAAGGAAAAATGCAAAAAGACAATATCTCTAGTTAAGAAGAGAGAAAGACCTCAACGAAACTCTTGAAATGGTTAAAGAAAGAAGAAAAACAAAACAAAAGGAGAGAGAAACACGGTTATAACCCTAAATGCAACACTACAGCAACTAGTACGTAGGGACAAAGAGAACTATTACAATAGTTATTGCATAGAACTAGAAGAGGACAACAAAAAGGGTAGAACAAGAGCCCTATTCCAAAAGATTAGAGAAATGAAAGGGAAATTTAAACCTAGAGCAGGGATATTGAATAATCAACAGGGAAACACACTGACTGACCGAGATGAAATAAAAGGAAGGTGGAAGCAATACACTGAAGAACTATATAAAAGAGATGCAAGGATGACAGATTCATTTATGGAGGAACTGTATGATGAAGAACCAGAAATTTTAGAATGTGAGGTGAAAGCTGCTCTTAAAATACTTGGAAGAAACAAATCACCAGGAACAAATGGCATACCAACAAAGTTGCTACAACCCACTGAGACTGAATCTGTCCAAATTTTGACTAAAATTTGTCAACAAATATGGAAAACTAAACAATGGCTCACAGAATGGAAGCGTTCAATATACATCCCAATTCCAAAGAAAGGGGATCCCAGGGAATGCAGTAATTATCAAATTATTGCCTGGCTATCCCATGCAAGTAAAGTAATGCTCAAGATTCTGCAACAAAGGCTCTTACCATATATGGAGCGAGAAATGCCAGACATCCAACCTGGATTTAGAAAGGGAAGAGGCACCAGAGATCACATCGCAAACATATGTTGGATAATAGAACGGACCAAGAAATTTCAGAAGAAAATCACCCTGTGCTTTATAGATTACAGCAAAGCCTTTGATTGTGTAGATCATGGAAAACTATGGAATGCTTTAAAAGAAATGGGGGTGCCACAGCATCTGATTGTCCTGATGCGCAACCTATACTCTGGACAAGAGGCTACTGTAAGAATAGAATATGGAGAAACCCGTTGGTTCCCAATAGGAAAGGGTGTGGGACAGGGGTGTATTTTATCACCCTATTTGTTTAATGTGTACGTAGAACGTATCATACGGAAAGTGGGATTGGACCAAGATGAAGGAGGTGTGAAAATTGGAGGGAGAAATATCAATAATTTAAGATGTGCAGATGATACCATACTACTAGCAGAAACCAGTAATGAATTGAAACAAATGCTGATGAAAGTTAAAGAGGAAAGCACAAAAGCAGGACTACATCTGAACATCAAGAAGACTAAAGTAATGACAACAGAATATTTATGTAACTTTAAAGTTGACAATGAGAACATTGAACTTGTCAAGGATTATCAATATCTTGGTGCAGTCATTAACCAAAATGGAGAAAATAGTCAAGAAATCAGAAGAAGGCTAGGACTGGGGAGGGCAGTTATGAGAGAATTAGAAAAGGTCCTCAAATGCAAAGATGTATCATTAAACACTAAAGTCAGGATTATTCAGACCATAGTATTCCCGATCTCTATGTATGGATGTGAAATTTGGACAGTGACAAAAGCAGATAAAAGAAAAATCAACTCATTTGAAATGTGGTGTTGGAGGAGAGCTTTGCGGATACCATGGACTTCAAAAAAGACAAATAATTGGGTGTTAGAGCAATTTAATCCAGAACTATCACTAGAAGCTAAAATGATGAAACTGAGGTTATCATACTTTGGAGACAAAATGAGAAGACATGATTTATTAGAAAAGACAATAATGCTGGGAAAAACAGAAGGGAGTAGAAAAAGAGAAAGGCCAAACAAGAGATGGATTGATTCCATAAAGGAAGCCACAGACCTGAACTTACAAGATCTGAACAGGGTGGTTCATGACAGATGCTATTGGAGACCGGTGATTCATTGGGTCGCCATAAGTTGTTGGAACAGGCAAATATTGCATGTTCACTTTAATTGATATTTGGGGAAATATCCCATGTACCTGTTTACCATGATGCAACTTTCTAATGGGTGGGGTTAGTTACCTGGCTTCCTCCTCCTTTGTCCTGGAATTTTTGAATATTCTGCATTGCTGATTTTTCTATCACTGGGATGAGGCCTCATGGCAGATGCTCTCTGTTGAGAGCATCACTATAAAGACTAAGATAGACTGAGACTTCTATTTTTCTTTCATCTAAACTAGAGCCTATGTTTCTGAACATATGAAAAGGTCGTGAGTAAATGTTCTTTATCTTTTACCTAAGAAGACTGTGTCTGTTGTTATTTGTCTAGAGAAAGGTGTAGGCTGGTTTACATTCTCACTCTGCTGCTTGTTTTTATCTCTGCTAAGAAATAGGACCACCAAACTTAGTTCCTGTTTCAGTCTGTGTATTTTTTAAAATACCAAACATAAGTGATAATCAACTTGAAGGCACATTACAAAAAGAAGAACAAGTGTGGTCAGCCAATGAAGCCAGATGGTAGGAGAAGCTAATTTCATGTAGCACAATAAACATTATGTTTACAAGCTAATAAATAATGTGATGTCTTTTTCAAAAACAAGACTTATTTCTTCAAAGAGAAAACAAACTGTTCTGGTAGGATGGAAGGGGGGAGGCTTGGCCATGAATGCTTAAACCTTGATTAATCCTTGCAAGTAAACCATCCTCTTATGATCAGTGAGTACCTGGGCATATAAGCAAATAAATAAATAAACCCAACCTGAATATTCCTGATGGGCAGATGGTACTTCTTTTGCAACATGCAGATATCCAATGAGTAACCATGGAAATGTTCAGCTCCCTGATCTTGTGAAGCTGGAATAGCCATTAAACTACTGGGTACATAAATAAGCAATCTACCCATTATTCTTGGACTCAGAAAAAACATTCTTTGATACCAAAGACAGACTATATCAATTAAACTATTTGTTGTTGTTATATGCCTTCAAGTCAATTACGACTTATGGCGACCCTATGAATCAGCAACCTCCAAGAGCACCTGTCATGAACCACCTGTTCAGATCTTGTAAGTCCAGCTCTGTGGCTTCCTTTATGGAATCAATCCATCTCTTGTTTGGCCTTCCTCTTTTTCTACTCCCTTCTGTTTTTCCCAGCATTATCGTTTTAGTAAATCACATCTTCTCATACATACATACAACTTTATTACGGTCATAGACCCAAACAGTTTGTAAACAAATTTACCATGAATATATAATTGTGTTCATTTAAAATAATTACAGGGATATAAACAATACCGTAGAATGAAAATACAGATAGGCCAAGCTGCAAAGATTTACATATATATGGACACCTTCATTTCTTGGCTTGTTGTAAATAAAAATTAAAATTAATGAAATCAGCAATACATATTGTGAACTTGATCTTTCTGTAGCGATTGAGCTACAAAAAAATTTAGCAACTGATTCTGTTAAAATTTTGTCTGTATCAGATAGAAGAAAATAAACTATTCTTTCTGGAGAACTATCTGAAAGACTAGAAATAAAAGGTAAAATAAATTTGGCTCTTAAATTATTGTATATCTCACAGTTTAGTAAAACGTGTTCTAGAGTTTCTGGTATATTCAGATTACATATGCAGTGACGGCTTTCTACGGGAATACCTTGATAGCGACCTGTTAGAAGAGCAGATGGTAAACAATTAAATCTTGCTCGAGAGAACAAGAATTTATAGTGTGTAAAAGTTAGCTCTTCCAAATATTTTGCTGGGGACGGGAAGCAAAAGTTCAATTTAAAATGAAGTGGAGAGCACGATGTTTGTGCTTTGGAGATTAGATATTGGTAGTCTAAATCTTTAATTCGTTGAATTATTACCGATTTAGCCAGGGCAAAGTCCCATGATGATAGAATTTCAAGGGATAAACCCAGATAATTTAGTTTTTCGCTAAAGGACTTTGTCCAAGAGCTGACAAAAGGGTCTTTCCAAATTAGGTGTGAGAATCCTGAAGGAGGTTCAGAATAGGCTGTCTTGAGCCAAAAGGTGAAAGCCTGGATCCAAGCTGTGCATTCGATTGATGAAATTCCTGCCTCTAATCGAAGACCACCTGGAGAGGCACATTTTGGGAGACCGAAAATGGACCGAAGGAACCCTGAGAGCACTGGTTCTATTTTTTTATTAAAATCTATAATCCAGATTGGGATGCCATATAATAGTCGCGGCAGAATTTTTATTTTAAAGATTTTTAAAGCTGCAGGAATGAAACTGCCACCTTTGGTAAAGAAAAATCTAATGGTTGCTCTGGTAATATTATGTGCAGCTTGCAGTGCGACCCGAATATGATGATTCCATGAAAGTGTAGAGCAAAATGTTATACCTAAATATTTATATTTGTTAACCTGCTCAAACACTTTGTCTTTTATTTTCCATGATATTTGCAATCGTTTTTTTGAGAAGACCATTAGTTTGGATTTATTATAGTTGATAATGAGGAAAATTTTTTCACAGTAGGATATAAAAATTCGGAGGAGGCGTTTGAGACCGATTTCTGAAAAGGACATCAGAACCGTGTCATCAGCATAGAGCAGCAGGGGGCAGCACACTCCTGCAATATTAGGCGAGTGTAGATTTTCTTTGTGGCATTTATCATTTAAATCATTAAGGAAAAGATTAAATAAGGAGGGCGCCAAAACACAGACTTGGCATACCCCTATATTTACAGGAATAGAACTGGTTAAATTTCCATTTGTTCCATATCTTACTCTCATCGAGGTACACTGATAGAGTTGTCTTATCAGAAGAAGCAATCGCTTGTCTATTGAGGTCATATTCAATTTTGCCCATAAAAGGTCTCTGGGTACTGTATCGAAGGCCATTTTAAGATCCATATAAGCGACATATAAGCCTCTTTTTGTGTCACTCATATATTTTTCTGCCAAGAATCTTAATATTAGGCAGTGATCGATTGTAGATCTTTTTTTGCAAAAGCCTGCTTGCTCATTGCCTAAGATATGTTCCTCTTCTAGCCAGGTTTGAAGTCTGACATTTAAGTGGCTTGCATATACCTTACCCACAACAGAGAGGAGGCTGATGGGTCTATAGTTTACTGGGTCGCCTCTGTCTCCTTTTTTGAATATTGGTATAATCACAGCTTCTAGCCAGATTGAGGGAATTTTTCCAGTCATATTAATTTGTGTGAAAAGAGATGTAAGAAGAGGTGTCCACCAATGGATATTATTTATTAGCATTTCAGGAAGAATTTCATCAACTCCTGGGGCTTTTCCTCTTTTAAGATTTTTGATCAGAGTTTCTATCTCTTCTTGCTCAACTGGGGGCCAGTCAGGTATGGAATCAAGGCTCACTATGGGCGAAGAATTATAAGGCTTATCCTTGTAATTTGAAAACTGAATAGAAAAATGGTGCTCCCAAATTTCGGGGGAGATATTACAATGTGAATAAACATTTGATCCTAAGACATTAGTGACTAAGGCCCAGAATGCATTAGAGTTATTATTTAAGGAAGCGTTTATTAGCGCGATCCAGCTTTTTTGTTGTGCCAACTTTTTTTTATAAGCGATTGCCTTTTTATAATTCTTTTTCGCTATGTAATACTCAGGCGGAAGGGTGTTTATTTCTGCTTCTCTGTAGATGTGGTATATATTTCTTAAAGATTGTTTAGCATCCTTGCATTCTTTATCAAACCATTTTGGGTGATTTGAGGGTTTTAAGGTGCCCGGACGTTTTGGTACCTTCAAGGATTTTTTTAGATCTAGACACAAGGAAGAGAAATCTGCTAAAGTTTCAGATATTATGTTTGAGTTTATTATTTGGTTCCTGAGTGTGAGAGCCAATGGGGATGTTAGAAATCTTTCAAGCTTGGAAATAGTGCTAGGATTCCACAGGGCTCTTTTGTAGAAGGGGGAAGATGTTAAATTTCTCCTTGGGGGGAATTCCTGGGTAGTATGCTCAGCATTTAGAGTAAGATTAAATAGTAGAGGGAGATGGTCACTCTCTACCCTGTCCCCCACCATAAAGTTGGTAATATATGGGAGCAAAATAGGGGATGACAGCACATAATCTATTACACTGCTACCTCGCCCAGAGATGAAGGTGTACTCCGCAAGATTATCTACACCCTCATGGCCATTGAGAATCTCCAGGTTTAATCGAATTGATAATTGGATCAGACATATCCCGGCATAATTAATCTTTTGGTCTTTGGAATTTCTGCTATAACGTGGTATTAGATCATCGGTATCAGTGTCTACCCATAAGGGGGATAAAGTCATGATGTCATTGTTTGGGCCTATTCTTGCATTTAGGTCTCCCATGATTAAGAAATATGCTTTTGGATATTTTTGTTCCAGACTTATAATATAATTTTCCAGTTGTTGCCAAATAGATGCTGTTTTGTTCTTAAGCGTGGATGGAGGGATGTATACATTTATTATTAAAATGGATATATTATTAAGTACTAACAGAGCTGCTATTGCAATATTATCACAAAAGTTAAGTTTCTTGATTTTTACAGCTAATCTAGAGGAGACCAAAATTGCTAGACCAGCTTTAGACCTTCCCCTGTTTGATTACGATTTGGCAAATACTTCTAGGGTTGAAAACCCCTGTAAGACTATACTGTTGGAATTCCAGGTTTCTTGAATACATATCACGTCTAGTGATCTCAAAAATTCTACACAATCAGGACAATCTAATTTTGAGATCCAGCCTGCAACATTCCAGGAGGCAATTTGTAGCTGGTTAAATTTTTTATTACCAGTTTCAATTTTATTGGGGCACAGTTTATCTTCAGGGGGACTAGTGTTTTCCAACCTAGGGTGAGAAATAATTTCTTGTGTTTCTTTATTTGGGGATAAAATTTGGGTTTTAGATGCTAAAGGATAAAATTGTCAAATTGGATTTGGGGTTTCGTGAATGATTGCTTCACATGTTGAACTGGGTCTGCATACATTTGAGTAGCTTTTCGGTGGTTCATTTAATATTATTTTAGGGGATATGGAAGAAATTTGGGGGGGCGATCCTAGTTCATGACCCTCTAAATATCTTGAGCCTGTTCTTTTGGCCCTCAGATTATTCAGGAGGTTCTGTAAATTACAGAACCTCCATATCTTCTCATTATGTGTCCAAAGTATGATAACCTCAGTTTCATCATTTTAGCTTCTAGTGATAGTTCTGGTTTTCTGTTTAATCTGTCTGTCAGCTAATTTATTTAACTACATAACTCATTTGGAACTTTTAAGAACACAAAGTGTGAGAAGATTTGCAATATTTATTTATTTATTTTATTTATTTCATTTCATTTTTAAACCGCCCATAGCTAGTAGCTCTCTGGGCGGTGTACAAAACAGAGTTAAAATACCATGTCACAATAAAATCCGATTCAAATAACAGGAAAATTTAAAACATTAAGATGAACAATTAACATTAAACATTAAAACATTAAAATGCCTGGGAGTATAGCCAGGTCTTAACCTGGCGCCTAAAAGAAAATACCGTAGGCGCCAGGTGTATTTCCTCTGGTAAGCTGTTCCACAATTCGGGGGCCACCACAGAAAAGGCCCTAGATCTAGTAGTAATCCTCCGGGCATCTTGATGAGTTGGTACCCGGAGGAGGGCCTTAGATACTGAACGAAGTGGACGGGTAGGTTCATAGCAGGAGAGGCGTTCCACAAGGTACTGCGGTCCCACACCGTGTAAGGCTTTATAGGTCAAAACCAGCACCTTGAATCTGGCTCGGAAACAAATAGGGAGCCAGTGCAAATGGGCCAGGGCAGGTGTTATATGCGTGAACCGATTGGTCCTTGTCAATAGCCTGGCTGCCGCGTTTTGCACTAGCTGTAGTTTCCGAACTGTCTTCAAGGGCAGCCCTACGTAGAGCGCATTACAGTAATCCAGTCTAGAGGTTACCAGAGCGTGAACAACTGAGGCGAAATCATCGCTGTCCAGATAGGGGCGTAGTTGGGCGACTAAGCGAAGATGGTAAAACGCATTCTGTGCCACCGAGGCCACTTGAGCCTCCAGTGACAAGGAAGGGTCAAAAAGGACACCCAAACTACGAACCTGTTCCTTCAAGGGGAGTGTAACCCCATCTAGAACAGGTCGAACATCCACCATCTGGGCAGAGAAAGAGTTCACCAACAGTGTCTCGGTCTTGTCTGGATTGAGTTTCAGTTTATTAGCTCTCATCCAGTCCATTATCGCGGTCAGGCAACGGTTTAGCACATCGACAGCCTCACCTGAAGAAGGTGAAAAGGAGAAGTAGAGCTGCGTGTCATCAGCGTACTGATGGCAGCGCACTCCAAAACTCCTGATGACCGCACCCAGAGGCTGCATGTAGATGTTAAAAAGCATGGGGGACAGAACCGATCCCTGAGGGACTCCACAATGGAGAGTCCAGGGTATCGAGCAATGTTCCCCAAGCACTACCTTCTGGCGACGATCCGCTAAGTAGGAGCAGAGCCACTGCCAAGCAGTGCCCCCAACTCCCAACTCTGCAAGCCTCCCCAGAAGGATACCATATCAGACTAAAGGCCTATCTTGTTGGGGATAGGTTTCCACAATGACCAGACAGAATGCCTATGGTAAGCCCACAAGCAGGACATGAGCTTACGAGCACTCTCCTGGTCATGTTGCCCAGCAACTGGCATTCAGAGGCATCGTGGCTCGGATACTGGAAGTAATATGTAGCCATCCTGGCTAGTAGCCATCTCCTGCCGTGTTCATCTAGATGCCCACATTCCTGTTAATGGTGCCACATATTAAAGAATAGGCACTATCTCTGATGAAGGCTAAATCTTGAATTGCTTTTCGTATCTTTGCCATTTTCATTGATTGAATAAAAGCAAAAGATTCTATTATAGATCTCTGACACAGGACAAACAACCTTTTTTTTCTTGACTAAACATAGAAGTATTGAAGAAGACATTAAGGATAAACAGGGATAGATTTGTGCTAATATAGTATAATGCTAGCTAAGTGACTCAACAGGCATATTCCTGCCACTATAGGTTAAAGACATAACACTTACTGAAATAATGATGGTGGTGTTTTGCAATCCTATTGACAGTGACAAATCCACAATTGTATTTAGTTTGACACATGGCTTTGCATAACCTGCAATTCCTCTTACCTTCTGAAAATTACAGCTGCAAGTTTCAGCAGGCCTATAGACAAAGAAAGTTCCAGCCCAATGCCTCCTCTTTTTAAAAATCAAAGGTCCGACACTGTATTTTCCTTTTATTGGAATATCCCTCCCCTCAGTCACTGTGATTGGAATGCCCTTGGAAAATAACTCACTGTGACTAAAACCTAGATCTGTCTATTAAAATGCAGTATCCCCCCCCCATCTCTCCACTGTCCACCTTGGCACCTTTTCTCTTCTGGACCCCTTCCCCACTCAAACTTGGGCTATTTCCCTAGTGAGCTTGGTTTCACTTTGTTGAAAAAATAATAATGCAACTGTCACTTTATTTTAATGGTAAAATGTGGAGGGAGTTAAGGAATCTCTGATCTGACATTCAAGATGCCTTGTTAATGCCACAATCTGACTTGGGCATGCAAATATCTCACCCGAATCATCTTGTAATTCAGGCTGCACACACAGTCGATGCACACATTGAACAAACACACAAGTTGAGCATAAGTGAAGGCACAGTTCACTCTAACAGATAGTTAAAGTCCACTGCTCCCACATTAGATCACCAGCACCCTAGGATGGCCACATAGAGTTGCCAGGTGCCCTCTTTCATACCAGACAGTCCATTATTTCAATAGCTGACCAGGTCAGTATCTGATTTCCTGTATGTCTGGTACCAGCAGACAGGCAGGGAAGGGGGTTCTAGTTCTTACTATGACAAGGTGGCCAGGGAGCAGTCTTTCTTTCTTTTCTGTTAATCCAAAAGAAACCAGTATTGTTGTTTCCCAACAGCATGTCTGAGGCTTCAATGAATGTGATGTGCCAGCAAGGTGGAGCAGAGCAAGCTGCTGACTTGCCTTCAGATTAACAACACCTCCTGCCACTCTTTCTGTGTGTGTGGGGTGGTGGTGGGCGATTTATATAGATTTGATGCAACGGTCAGGAGTACAGCTGTGCAAGGGGGCATGGGCTGGGAAGTTTATCAGAGCAGGTTGCTGACTCTCTTCTCTACCCTTATTAGTGACCTCTGCTCCTTGTGTTCTTCCAATCATGTTGTGGCCTGTTTAATGCATCTGTTTGGTGCTTAGTTCTTTTATTCCTGCCCACACAATTCTGTGCCATTTGTGTTTTAACCAAATGATAATGGACCTTCAAAGAAGAAGAAGAAAACAGTGATTATTGAGGAGTTACTTGTGTATTAACCAAAAAACAAGAAAACAGTAATGATGATGATACTAGTATTATTATTTCTGCATTATTTGCCCTGTATGATTGTCATGATTGAAGTAATCATTAATTCTGATATACATCACAGGCATGAAGACTGCAAACACACACACATTTCTGACAGAATGAGGAAAGCTGACACAGCCCTTTAGGATCTATCCTCTTTTTATTGTTCACTGAGAGGCAAATATCTCAAGTTCATTTTGATGCTCTCGCTCTCTCTCTTTGCTTGAGCAGTTATGCCTGATGTGTTATTTCATACACTTAATACTCCCAGCATGAATAATTGCTTCCTAAATTCTTTTCTGTATCTGTTACTGCCTAACTGTGCTGCTCAAATCACTCTTGTGCCAATTAAATTTTTATTGTTTTCTCTTAAATATATTGAATGACAATTCTTGGGCTATATATATTTTTGATTTTAGGGGATTTAAGAACAAGGAAATGTAAACCCAACCTACAGAAATGAATAGCAATGCATCCAACTTTAATCTCAAATAATTAATGTGTATATGTAACAATACAGGGAAAATACTAATAAATAAAATGTCTAAAAACTCTATATTATTGACATGTATATGGAATATATCAAAACAACTGATATAGCCAACAATGTTGTGACAAACGAAATGTAACATATGAATTGTAACATACAAATGTAACATACTTATATATTAGACCGAACACATTTCTACTCTGAATTAGTATTCTTCAGTGGTCAATATAGATACAGTATATGATTCAATTTTGTCACTACATACTGTATACAGTTTGCTGTTATAACAAAGGCCCTGTAAGTAGGAATGACTGGGCAAATCACATGTTCATTCAAGATCCATTAAAGGATATAAATATATTCTCAGGAGAAGATAGGACATTATATTATGCTTTGTTACATTTGGTTTGTCATAACATCGTTGGCTATATCAGCTGATGTTTTGATATAGTCCCAATAAATGTCAATAATATAGATCTTTTAGACATTTTATTTATTGATATTTTCCCTGTACTGTTATATACATATACACATTACTTATTTGAGATTAAAGTTGGGCACTGTTATTTATTTTATTAACTTTGGTATAAATATTTTTTAGACCCAGAATTCTATATCACTATTCATTATTTTAGGGGATTATTCGCTCTTTATCAAATGTAAAGTATCTGCACCACAGTAAAAATACATTTGGGTTATATATTGTATTTTTAATACTGAACTAGTTATTCAGTATACTATATGTCCTAAATAATGAATTATATATATATAGCTTTCCCCCACCGCACCCCCAAACCCCATTAACTTTGTTATATCTTGCTTCATGGTCTAATTATAGATTTGTGATATTTCATTATTATTGTTTTTAATATTTTACTGTGTAAGCTGCCTTGGAGAGTGAAGACCTTATGGTCAAAAGATGGGACAAAAAGCTTTTAAATGAATGGGACATAGAAAGTCAAGTCAGACCATTGGGCCACATAGCTCAGTACTGTTTACACTGACAGGCAGTGGCTCTCTGGGGGTTCAGATGAGGGATATTCCCAGTCCTATGCCAAGGATTGGAACATAAGAACATAAGAACATAAGAAGAGCCTGCTGGATCAGGCCAGTGGCCCATCTAGTCCAGCATCCTGTTCTCACAGTGGCCAACCAGGTGCCTGGGGGAAGCCTGCAAGCAGGACCCGAGTGCAAGAACACTCTCCCCTCCTGAGGCTTCCGGCAACTGGTTTTCAGAAGCATGCTGCCTCTGACTAGGGTGGCACAGCACAGCCATCACGGCTAGTAGCCATTGATAGCCCTGTCCTCCATGAATTTGTCTAATCTTCTTTTAAAGCTGTCCAAGCTGGTGGCCATTACTGCATCTTGTGGGAGCAAATTCCATAGTTTAACTATGCGCTGAGTAAAGAAGTACTTCCTTTTGTCTGTCCTGAATCTTCCAACATTCAGCTTCTTTGAATGTCCACGAGTTCTAGTATTATGAGAGAGGGAGAAGAACTTTTCTCTATCCACTTTCTCAATGCCATGCATAATTTTATACACTTCTATCATGTCTCCTCTGACCCGCCTTTTCTCTAAACTAAAAAGCCCCAAATGCTGCAACCTTTCCTCGTAAGGGAGTCGCTCCATCCCCTTGATCATTCTGGTTGCCCTCTTCTGAACCTTTTCCAACTCTATAATATCCTTTTTGAGATGAGGCGACCAGAACTGTACACAGTATTCCAAATGCGGCCGCACCATAGATTTATACAACGGCATTATGATATCGGCTGTTTTATTTTCAATACCTTTCCTAATTATCGCTAGCATGGAATTTGCCTTTTTCACAGCTGCCGCACACTGGGTCGACATTTTCATCGTGCTGTCCACTACAACCCCGAGGTCTCTCTCCTGGTCGGTCACCGCCAGTTCAGACCCCATGAGCGTATATGTGAAATTAAGATTTTTTGCTCCAATATGCATAATTTTACACTTGTTTATATTGAATTGCATTTGCCATTTTTCCGCCCATTCACTCAGTTTGGAGAGGTCTTTTTGGAGCTCTTCGCAATCCCTTTTTGTTTTAACAACCCTGAACAATTTAGTGTCGTCAGCAAACTTGGCCACTTCACTGCTCACTCCTAATTCTAGGTCATTAATGAACAAGTTGAAAAGTACAGGTCCCAATACCGATCCTTGAGGGACTCCACTTTCTACAGCCCTCCATTGGGAGAACTGTCTGTTTATTCCTACTCTCTGCTTTCTGCTTCTTAACCAATTCCTTATCCACAAGAGGACCTCTCCTCTTATTCCATGACTGCTAAGCTTCCTCAGAAGCCTTTGGTGAGGTACCTTGTCAAACGCTTTTTGAAAGTCTAAGTACACTATGTCCACTGGATCACCTCTATCTATATGCTTGTTGACACTCTCAAAGAATTCTAATAGGTTACTGAGACAGGACTTTCCCTTGCAGAAGCCATGCTGGCTCTGCTTCAGCAAGGCTTGTTCTTCTATGTGCTTAGTTAATCTAGCTTTAATCATACTTTCTACCAGTTTTCCAGGGACAGAAGTTAAGCTAACTGGCCTGTAATTTCCGGGATCCCCTCTGGATCCCTTTTTGAAGATTGGCGTTACATTTGCCACTTTCCAGTCCTCAGGCACGGAGGAGGACCCAAGGGACAAGTTACATATTTTAGTTAGCAGATCAGCAATTTCACATTTGAGTTCTTTGAGAACTCTCGGGTGGATGCCATCCGGGCCCGGTGATTTGTCAGTTTTTAGATTGTCCATTAAGCTTAGAACTTCCTCTCTCGTTACCACTATTTGTCTCAGTTCCTCAGAATCCCTTCCTGCAAATATTAGTTCAGGTTCAGGGATCTGCCCTATATCTTCCACTGTGAAGACAGATGCAAAGAATTCATTTAGCTTCTCTGCAATCTCCTTATCGTTCTTTAGTACACCTTTGACTCCCTTATCATCCAAGGGTCCATTCGCCTCCCTAGATGGTCTCCTGCTTTGAATGTATTTATAGAATTTTTTGTTGTTGGTTTTTATGTTCTTAGCAATGTGCTCCTCAAATTCTTTTTTAGCATCCCTTATTGTCTTCTTGCATTTCTTTTGCCAGAGTTTGTGTTCTTTTTTATTTTCTTCATTCGGACAAGACTTCCATTTTCTGAAGGAAGACTTTTTGCCTCTAAGAGCTTCCTTGACTTTGCTCGTTAACCATGCTGGCATCTTCTTGGCCCTGGCGGTACCTTTTCTGATCTGCAGTATGCACTCCAGCTGAGCTTCTAATATAGTTTTTTTAAACAACTTCCAAGCATTTTCGAGTGATGTGACCCTCTGGACTTTGTTTTTCAGCTTTCTTTTTACCAATCCCCTCATTTTTGTGAAGTTTCCTCTTTTGAAGTCAAATGTGACCGTGTTGGATTTTCTTGGCAATTGGCCAGTTACATGTATGTTTAATTTAATAGCACTGTGGTCACTGCTCCCATCACATCATGGACGTGATGTTATCCATTTATGTTGCCAAATACAACAGATAGGCTTTCTAATGAGTAACATGCTAGATCAATAATATATTCTTATTTATTTATTTATTTTATTAGATTTATATCCCACCCTTTCTCCCAGTAGGAGCCCTTATTGATTTCATGCTATCAGTATAAGCCAGAAGAAGGCCAAACATGACTTTCTAAAACAAAGATGGGAACCCTCTAGCCCTTCAAATGTTGTTGGACTCCAGTTCCCATCAGTCCCAGCTAGCAAGGCCAATGGTCAAGCATGATGAGAGATGCCGTCCAACATCAGAGGGTCACAGGGTCCCACCATTCATCTAGAAGCAACAGAAACAATATCTAAACATCGGGACTTTGGTGTACTATCGGTTATGAAGGTATGACTAAATAGTGTCTGGAACTAAAATAAATTGAATAAAATGATATTATAAGTGCCAAAGGGTGAAGACAGGCAGATATTCTAAAACAGCAGTAAAAAAAATGGAAATCGGCTGCCTTCAAATCAATCCCGACTTATGGCGACCCTATGAATAGGGTTTTCATGGTAAGCAGTATTCAGAGGTGGTTTACCATTGCCTCCCTCTGAGGCTGAGAGGCAGCGACTGGCCCAAGGTCACCAAGTGAGCTTCATGGCTATGTGGAGATTTAAATCCTGGTCTCCCAGGTCGTAGTCGAGCACTCTAGCCACTACACCACACTGGCTCTCAAAACACCAGTAGCCAGTGCTTTGTATGCTGTTGGGCCCAACCTCCCATCAGCTCTGTGTGATTATTGGTCAAGGACAATGAGAGCTGTAGTCCAATGAAATCTGGAGGGCACCATATTGCCGACCTCCATTCTAAATTGTAGGAGACGTGGATTGAACAAACACTACCTGCATTCATAATCTTGTCATATTCTCAAATGAACACATGGACTGGAATACGGGATCATGTCTACTGCCCCTGTCCCAGTGGTGATTGATACCCACTAGACTTGGCAGGACTGCTATGGGTGTGTGGCCAAATTTTGGTTTCGCCCCCTCCCCCTCTCTTGCAAACATTTTGTGGATACTTAAGCATTCCAGCTTTGCATATAGCACCTAACTGTAAAATGTCTTAAGTTGGTTCAGAAAGGATTCTTACTGTCACAGTTGTTTCTCTGATCGGGGAAAACTGTTCTTGCCCTATCCTCCTTTGCAAAGAAATAGTGGACACTTAGATATTGCAGTTTTAGTAATACTTAGCACCCAACAGAGTCATATGCTTGCTCTGATGAATGTGCACACAGTTTAGTCATACCTCCTCAGAAAACTCGATCTCTGCACATTCAGTAAAACTCTCTCAATCCTGTATAAAAAACAGCACACACACAAAATTAGTGAGTTGCTGGAAACTCACATTTAGTAGGCACAACCAAAAGGCTTCAGTCCGATGCTTGCTCTCATGAGTAAGCCCCACAGAACAAAGTGGGATTTATTTGCTTCTGAATAAGATGAAGGGGATTGTGCTAGTAACCAGCAGTGCTTGGAAAATTCATTTGAGAAAGGAACAAAATAGTTCAAGTTCATCCAAATTCAGTTTAAGTTCATAGGGATTTCTGCCTGCCACACAGCTGTAAAAGGCACAAGAGGGCTGCTGTCCCCCAGTGCCAACCCTAAGCCATGCAAAGTATTCAAGTGAAGAAAACACACATTTGGGCAACTTAATAATGTATTTTTAAACTCAAATATATTTAAAATGAGCATCTGTAATTGTATAAATGTAATGGTTAGAGTGATGAACTAGGACTGGGAAAACCAGGGTTTAATTCTGCACCCCCTTAAAAAAACACAGTGGGGTTTACTTCTAAGTAAAAATAATTGGATTGTTGAGCTGCTACAGGTAAATCATACCTCCTCCTCGGTATAGTTAACCATTACGCATGTGAGACTTATGTGTCACTTCTATGGAGAAAACAGCAAATACTGTGTTCAGTTTTGGGTTTTTTAACTACGTGCTGCCTGGCTTATTCCCTGGTACACAGAAAGAACCCCCCTGACCTTGAGCAGCGTATTTAAGTATCATGGATAATAGTTATTGCCTAAAGATTTCCAGAGTTTCTTTTTAAAAAATAAAAATAAAACCAATCCTGTAAACTGTAGGCTTCTATTGTTCAGAGAAAAAGATATGGCAGGTGGGGAAAACAAGAAGCCAAAATATTACAAAAAGGAGTCTTTCACACCATATGATCAGTTCTAAATACTGTAGCAGGACATTCCACAAGTTCTTCCAGTATTCCACTGGTGCGGGAACTCAGACATTCATACAAAGTGTATTTAAACCTCTTGGTTTTTATAAAACAAGGATTTGCTTATCTCAAAATTCCTTCTCCTTTTGATCAAGCACATTTACACAGGTTCCACCTCCCGACTCCAAGTGAAATTGGGGTGGGAAATGTGCAACAGCCTCACACATGCCCTTCTAATTGGATTACCAATGCCAGGATATCAGTGTTATTAACCACTCTCCTGCTCTCTTCTGCCCCAGCCCCCATCATCAAAGACACAGTCCCAGGTTCAGAAAAAAATAACCATATGGTCTTCAAAGTACTCCTAAGCTTTTTGTTTTAAGTAAAATAATTGTATTAAATCCTTGCTCTTATCCCTAATGGGGTTAATTATCTTGCATAAGCCCATTTCAAATTTAAATAAATCAAAAGTTCAGTCCAGCCCAGACCATTCTTCAGGCAGTTTGCCACCAAGAATCTCCTCTTCCCCCCCAACAATAAAAAGGCCCAGTTTGGCCCATAAAGAAGCCATAGGCAGGAGGCAGGGGACAGGGAGGGGAGGGGTCAGTCGCAGGACGGGAGGCAAGTGAGGCATGAGAGTGAGAGAAGCAAGGATGGCAAGTGGGAGGGCACTGGTAGGCAGGGGGCTGAGCGGACAGGGGCAAGTAAGGGAGCTGCGGGGGTGGATGAGCGACCTGGTTGGCTGAGTAGGTGGACAGAGGGGGCAGATGAGCAGGTGGCAGGGGCGTAGGTGGGCAGTTGTGCGGTGGGGGTGGGCAAGTGAGCAGGAGCAGCAACAACACAGGAGGCAGGTAAGTGGTTGAGGTGAAGTAGTGGCATCAGCCTGGGCAGGTGGGAGGCCCATAAGCTGCCTAAACAGAGTGGTGGCAAGTGCCTGAGGGGCTGTTTGGGAAGTTGCCTCGTGTGTGTGTGTGTGTGTGTGTGTGTGAGTGTGAGTGTGAGTGTGAGTGTGTGAGTGAGTGTGTGAGTGAGTGAGTGTGTGAGTGAGTGTGTGTGTGTGTGAGAGAGAGAGAGACTTGTTGGAAGTCTGTGTGTGTACGTTTGGGAGTCCCTGGCTGGTGAGCAGAGTGAGCGGGGAGGATGGTGAGCGAAGTGAGTAGGGGAGCAGAGCCCCCTTAGTAGAAGTATAAAATGTGTGTGGGACAAGAAAAAGTGTGTAGCTCTGAGGGGGGTTTGGAGGGGGTAAAATTGCTTGACATTCTCATTGGAAGGGCTGTGTCCCAATAGCCCAAAGAGACCAGCCTCCATTGCCTACCCCTGACCTCCACATGTTCATTAGAATTGCCTATGTGCATGCACCCCAACATGCATAGGATATGAATGCATAATGTCTACCTTCCATTTTTGCAGACCACACACTCACAGCCTATGCGGATTGGGGCTTACACACGTAGACACTTGTGCACAAGTTCCAACAAATACACAGAGGCAGGGCAATCAAGCACAATCACATCATCCCCAGCACATTTGTGTTTGTTTTCAGGGAAGGAAATATGTGTTTAAAAATTTCCCCTACATTTACATTCATCTGTCTTCAACCTAAACGAGAAGCATTGCTTAACAAGTGCTAACTTGCCGCAGCTCTGATTGTTGCCACTTTCTGTGCTCTCTGTTTCCTGTATATTCTCTAATCTCTCCATCAAAGGATTAGACATAGGGATACAAATATCCACAAAAATTAGGTCCATGGATTTATGGGTCAAATGAATGATAATTGCATACCTCGAAGCGGCAGAAAAAATTCTTATACCCATGTGTATTGCATGCTACAACAGTTGCAGCAATTCATACTTGTCGTAATTAGGGATAGATGAATTTCAGTATTAGTTTCTCTCCATTACTCATTTTTCCAAACTTAAGTACAGTTTGCCACATGTTCACATCAGTTTCTGATTTTTTGAAGTAATCAGCATTTTAGTATGCATTTCTTCTAATATACACATTTTGTATGCAATTTTGCCTAGTTTTTTTTCACTAATATATGAATGTTATGCCCAGTTTTCATTAATATACACTTTTTTGGCTGGAGAACTAGAAAACTAAAAAAAGAAACCAGATTCTCAGCAATGCCAATGTCAGTTACAATGCAGTAAAAATATTTTGTTGTCAAATAGAAGAGCCCAACGTGTTTCAGGTCTACACAATTATTTTTCAAGGGCAGTCTTAGAGAAAACTTCAAGTTCAAGATCCCTTTGCAATCTTCAGGCAAATAAACCAAAAGCTTCTAGCTTCATATAGCAAACTATTTGACAACACAGCATTTTTACTGTATCGTGACTAACCTTGGCATTCCTGAGGAATTGGTTTTCTCTTTTGGTTTTCTTATTTTCAGTACCTTCTTCCTGCGTTTGTGTGTTTGGCTGGATAACTGCATGACAAAATTTGGACACCTGCACATTTGGGAGAATAGTTGCATTCTGATTCACGTATTGTTGTTTTGGAATTTGTTTAGCCCAAATTTGGTAAGTTTGCATTAAAATGTGAACCGAACCAAATTTCTCTCTAGTCAAAGGTATGCATGTTTTTGGCAGATGCAGAAATATGGAAAATTGGGTTAGTCCATATCAAAACATGTAACAGTACTCTCTTTCTGGGCCGTCCACAAACAGTAACTGTTGGTGAGGCGCCAAAGGTGGGTCAGTGTTGAGTACCTGGTTTCTGGACACCATGCATTGCTGCTACTTACCGAAAGGGGAGGGGCAAGGCATGGGGAGTGAGGAGCAGTGGTGGGAAGAGCATCAGATTGGCTCTGCCACAGCATCAACACTGCCCCTCACATCCCTCCCCTCTGATCTCACCCTCTCCCTCTCAGGAAGCAGCAGTGATCCTCTGTGTAAAGAAGCCAAGTATGTAACATCACCCCACCTTCACTGCTCCACTAATTGCTACTATCCAGAAGGTGGGTTGTTGTTTTTTAATACTAAGCCCCCCTCAGTCAGTCTAGAAACATTCGGATGCATTCCCAGATCAGTCACAATCACTATTTTCAGAATTTGTCCAGATGATGAGTCCTTTGTGTCTGGAAATATACAGATATGCTCAAAGATAAATATGGACAGCTGATGACAGCTTTCCATAAATGAGAGTGAAAAGTTATCACCTCAAGTAAGAAATCAGTTCTATTGTATTTTGGCAGATAATGTTCACACATGAGCAGTAATAATAAACTTCCATAAACAGCAAAGAATCTTGTGGTACCTTAAAGGCCAACAAACTGATTATGGCAAAAGCTTTTTATGAGCTAAGCCCACTTCATCAGATGAATGACTATAGCCCACAAAAACTTCTGTCCATAATGAATGTGTTATTCTTTAAAGTGTGACAAAGTCACAAAACTCTTCTTTTTGTGGCAATAGGCTAACTGGGCTATCCCTCTAGGAAACAGAAACTCACTTGGTTTTTTTAAGTGATTTTGGACATGAACAACAAAAATTGCATTGATACTCAAGCCTTTTCCATATAGTATTTAGTCAAAATATTTCTTAAAGTACAATCTATGATTTAAATCTAAATATCTGGTGTACCAGATATTACCTGAATGTCAATTGGCTCCATAGGGACTACAGGAAGAAAAACTGTATAAAAAAATGCATAAACAGCTGCGGTGCCTCTATGCATTTCATGTCACCTTAACTCAGATTATTTCCCACATCAGTTTGACTCAGACTAAATTTGAAAGCAGGCACTATATCTTCATCAGTTCACCACTGCTTGCCACAGTGCTTGATTTAAAATTGTTGTCAAGCATCTAAATAAACCTTGAAATAAAGCAGAATTAGAATATGGTGACTGCAAAACTGAGAATGTATCATTGACAGTTTTAGAAAACTAAAAGGTCCCTTGCTTGATCAGAAATGGAGGGTGAAAGAGCAAAACAGAAATAGCTACACTTATTATAAACATTTCAGAAATGGTAAAAAAATGAAGGATTCAAAGATTCAAATTATTTATTTATTATTTATTTATTATTTGATTTGTATCTCACCCTTCCTCCAGGCAGAAGCACAGGGCAGCAAACAACAGCACTAAAAACTTTAAAACACCATAAAAACAAACTTTAAAACACATTAAAACAAAACATCTTTAAAAATGTTTCTTAAAAAAAGCTTTCAAAATATTGTCTAAGATTAAAAAAAATTTTTTAAAGGTTTAAGAACATATTAAAAAGCAATTCTAACACAGATGCAGACTGGGATAGGTCTCAACTGAAGAGGCTTGTTGAAAGAGTTAGGTCTTCAATAGGCACCGAAAAGATAACAGAGATGGCACCTGTCTAATATTTAAGGGGAGGGAATTCCACAGATAGGTGCCACCACACTAAAGGTCCATTTCATATGTTGTGCTGATAAGATGGTATCTGCAGGAGGCCCTCACCTGCAGAGTGTAGTGATCAACTGGGTATATAAGGGATAAGACGGTCTTTCAGGTATCCTGGTCCCAAGTGGTATAGGACTTTGAACACCAAAACTAGAACCTTGAACGTAGTCCAGTAGCAAATGGGCAGCCAGTGCAATTCTTTCAGTAATGGGGTGACATGTTGGTGATACCCTGCCCCAGTGAGCAGTCTCGCCGCCGCATTTTGCACCAGCTGCAACTTGCAGACCAACGTCAAGGGCAGCCCCACATAGAGTGCATTACAGTAATCCAGCCTGGAGGTTACCAGTGCGTGGACAACAGTGGTCAGGCTATTCCGGTCCAGAAACAGCTGCAGCTATAATACAAGCCAAAGCTGGTAAAAGGAACTCCTAGCCACTGAGGTCACCTAGGCCTCTAGCAACAAAGATGGATCCAGGAGCACACCCAAACCCTGCTCTTTCGGAGGGAGTACAACCCCATCCAAAGCAGGCAACTGACCAATTATCCAAACTCAGGAACCACCAACCCACAGTGCCTCCGTCTTGCTAGGATTCAGACTCAGCCCACCACCAAGTCCAGGCAGCGGTCCAGGGCTTGCACAGCCTCTCCCGATTTATTATGGAGAAATAGAGTTAGGTATCATCAGCATACTGCAGACATCTTGCCCCAAATCTCTTGACGACCACTCCCAAGGACTTCATATAGATGTTAAACAGCATGTGGGACAAGATGGTACCCTGGGGCACCCCACAGCACAACTGCCAGGGGGCTGAAAGACAGTCAC
Source organism: Rhineura floridana (assembly GCF_030035675.1). NCBI lineage: Eukaryota > Metazoa > Chordata > Lepidosauria > Squamata > Rhineuridae > Rhineura > Rhineura floridana. Next base: position 94,305,051 of record NC_084483.1, on the reverse strand, counting down.
CCAATGCTATTCTCTGAGAATGACTTTCGAAATAGGATCAGAACAACTGTAAAACAGTGCCTCTAATACCCATCTCACTAAGTCAGCACAGAAGGACACTGTGGTCAATGGTATCAAAAGCTGCCGAGAGATCAAGTAAGAATAACAGGGTCACACTCCTCCTGTCCTTCTCCTGATAAAGGTCATCCATCAGGGCGACCAAGGCTGATTCAGTCCCATAACCAGGCCTGAACCCAGACTGGGATGGGTCAAGATAATCTGTTTCATCCAAGAGTAATTGCAATTGCTGCACCACAACCCTCTCAATCACCTTCCCTAAGAAAGGAGTATTTGCAACCGGTCGGTAGTTGTCACAAACCAATGGGTCCAGAGTGGGCTTTTTCAGGAGCTGTTGGAACACCACCTCTTTCAAGGCAGCTGGAACCACTCCCTCCTGCAATGATGCATTGACCACACCCTGGACCCACTCAGTCAGCCCTCCTCAGCAAGCTTTAATAAGGCAAGAAGGGCAAGGGTCAAGAGGACATGTGGCTGGCCGCATCAATGCAAGCACCTTGTCCACATCATCAGGCAGCATCAACTGAAACCATTCCCAAGAAGTTGCAGCAGACTTTGCACTGGACACCTCATTGGGGACTACAGTAAATGTGGAGGGGGCATCAAGACCGCTATGGAAGCGAGCAACTTTACCCTCAAAGTGCCTTGCAAACAATTCACAGTGGGCCTCCGAAGGGTCTAAAACTCCATTTCCTGGAGGTGATGTCAACAGACCCCTGACAATATGGAAAAGCTTCACCAGATGGCTACTTGAGGATGCAATGGAGGAAGAGAAGTGGGCGTTCTTCGCCGCCGTCACCGCCACACAGTAGGCACGGTTATGATGTTTAACTCATGCCCGATCAGCCTCACAGCACGTCTTTTGCAACTTGCGCTCTAGCCGTCGTCCACCCTGTTTCATTGCCCTTAGCTCACTGGTGTACCAAGGGGCAAACCAGGCTCCACAATGCCAGAGAGGGCACTCGGGGGCAACCGTGTCAACAGCCCGACATGCCTAGCTGTTCCACAACATGATAAGGGCTTCAACAGGGTCATCTGCTCTATCTACTGGGAACTCCCCCAGGGCATTCAGGAATCCTATAGATTCCATTGGTCTCCGGGGGCAGACCATCTTAATTTGTCCACCAATTCTACAGGGAAGGATCGGAGCCATAAGTCTAAACTTCACCAGGAAGTGGTCTGACCGTGACAATGGGGTAACATCCACCCCCTATCTCCAGACCACCCCTTCCTCCATCTGGAGCAAAAACCAAATCGAGGGTGTGCCCTGCCCCATGCATTGGTCCGGTGATAACTTGAGACAGCTCCATGATTGTCATGGAGACCATGAAGTCCCGAACTGGAACACTAGAGGCAGCCTCAGCATGGACATTGAAATCACCCAGCACTATCATTCTGGGCTCCTCCAACAGCACAGCTGAGATGGCCTCTGCCAGTTCGATCAGAGAAGCTTCCGGGCAGCAGGGTGGACGGTACACCAGCAGCAACTCTAGTTTCCTGTCTCCTTGGCCCGACACCAGGTGCAGGCCCTCACAGACAGCTCCAAGACAGAGTGGTTTCCTGGTGACAGAGATGGAAGTTCTGTAGACCACAGAAACTCCTCCCCTCCCGGTCCCTGCAGCCTGTGCTGGTGTTGCACCGAGTATCCAGGTGGGCAAAGCTGCGTCAGATCAACTCCTCCCAGCTCACCCATCCAGGTCTCAGTATTGCACACCAAATTGACACCTTCATCCACGATCAAATCATGGATGAGAATTGTCTTATTGTGTACCGATCTGGTGTTACAACACACACAGGCCAGTGGCCACAACAGATGAGCAATGAGGAACCCATCCATGAGAGGAGTGGCAGCAAGGAACAAGGCGCAGATAGCCTTGCCCTCATCTTCTATGGTAATTCACCACTTCCCCATGGCTAGATTTCCCTCTACTCATGATCACTGAAATTGGGGTGGCATCACCCATGTTCCTCCGTACTAAGACTCCTCCTAAATATGGACCCAAGTAGAGCCCACCCATAAACCTGCCTGAGTCAATTATCCCAGTAGGCCTCTGCGAGAATTGGGAACAGTCATACCCATTTGAATTTTTTCACACAGGGCACATCTACTTCCCCTCCTGTCTCACACCCAGAGAGGGCCAGCCTTCTGCCAGTTACAGACTCTCACTCTGAAGGCATCTGGTGACTGTCTCCTATCTTTCAGTTCACTGCACAGACTCTCACCCTGTGCAGGAACTACACATACACCATACACCACACACCCTCCCCAGCACCAATCTCCTCTAGATTGGTTTAACAGAAAAATAATAAAACAAACAAAAAAGTTAATAGAAGGGGGTAGTGCCAAGGGGCTCCCCAAGTGCAGCTGGGCTTTTATGCCTTCTGACCGGGCCAGCAGCTGATGCAAGAGGCTGCGAGATCAACTGCAGCCTCTCTCTGGAGCCAGGGTAAGGCAGGGGGTCCCAGTCCTTGCAGCACTTACCAGAGACTTCAGCTGTCTCGAGGGACAGCACCCCAAAGGAGCGAACAGCAAGCACCCAGATGCTCAGAGACTCACTCCCAGGGCAGGCCTTCTTCAGTCCCCTAGTGCTGCAGCTGTTCCCCAATTTAAGGGTTAAGAATTAAGTATTCAGATACATGCAGAGGATGATTTTCTTAGGTAATGAAATTGTGTGGTACATGAATGGGGTGGTTAGATCAGCATACTTAAAAAAAACCACAGAAGTATCTCCACAGCAAATACCTAGGAGCTATAATTCTTTGAGGAAGGGGTCAGGCTAGAGATCTCTAAAGGGTGAAGACAGATATAATCTAACACTAAGACTCTCAGCATGTTCCTGTGAGCTCCTGCAAAACTGTCCTGCCAAATGAGCATACCAATGAATACCGGTTCTACTCCACTTCCCAACCATTTATCTTCCTGCTCACCTACTACTGATCGCCTGGTTCTCCTCCTGTTCTGGTTCAGAAAATGTAACAAAGCAGCCTGCAGCTGAGTGTCTGAGGTGAGAAGCTTCTCATCACAGGCACCCAGCTGTGAGGCACTTTGCTAATTTTCCCAAGCCAGAGGAGACAGAGAGAGCAAGAAAGTGAGCAGGCAGGAGAAGCAAGGTTTGTAGCCTTCAACTAGCATTTGATTAACCTGAATTCTTATCTGACAGCTCGCATATGCTGGGGGCATCTATTTATATTACATCTGCCTTCACATTAAAAGAAAAGTCTCGATACTCTCTCCAAATTGCAATTCTCAGGATTCTTTGGGGGCAGCCATGACAGTTACCTAATTCTCCAATGGTAGATTTCATTGTAGATATAGGCACAGCAGCAGCATTTCAGGGATTTGGGGGAGGAGAAAAAGGGGGCAATATTTAGCAAGGTCTCAAAGTGCAAATTGTGAAAAAGCAATATATTTCAAGAGCATAAATTATGGTTATTTATTTTCTCTTTTATAATACATCGTGCTGACATTCCGCACTGTTGATCTAAGACAAACTGTTCTTCAGCAATATCTTTTCTGAAGCCCAATGATTTGTGCCTTTGGCGCACATACTTAACACACAGGTAAAGAACCACTGAGCTCACCAGAAATACAGGTGCTCCTGAGGAATAAATCACATACGGTCTGAAACACCAGCAGGAAGACTGCTCCCTCTTGCTGTTCCTTAATGGCACACTACCAGGAGCTGGGGAAATAAATAGCAGCTATTTAAAAAAAAGTTTTGTGATGAAAGTGAAACTTTTATGGTTCATTTATTCCAGCCTGATATGTATCTGATGGTCCCTTCCTGTCCCCTGCAGGCAAGACAGAGGCTATTCTTATTCTGCCTCATCATCCCATCCAAATTTCTCATCAGATGTCTGGTGTGCAAAGCTTTATATAGCTTGGGACGAGAATACCTAAAACATTGTCTCATTCCTTATATACTCAATCAATCACTATGTTCTGCAGGAGAGCAGGTACCCTCTTATCAGAGGTCTGTTTTGTACAGGAATCAGGGCTTTAGTGTCATGGCATCTACCCATTGGAACTCCCTCCTATCAGTAGCAGATGTTGGGGCTGCGTGGGTGGGTCTGTGTTACTCTTCTGGCATCCCAACACCACCTTTCATTGCCGATTACCAGGAAGGACAAGGGGAGGAGGAGGGGGAGGGGCAATGCAACGGGGAGCTTGACACAGTGAAGCGCAGTGAAATGCCGACCCAACACTCCCAATGCTGCACTCGCACCGCAATGAGCGTCCCACTGTGTTGCCCTCCCCCTTCTTGGGAACCAGCAGGAACATGCGGGGTCAGGAAGCCAGGAGAGCTACACAGTCACACCTGTGCAGCCCCACTGGCCACTACTGCCTCCTGTTACCCATCAGACCGATGCTGTTTCTATTATCTTCTCAGCACCTGTTGAAGGCCTTTCTTTTTCAACAAGCCTTTTAAATGGAGATCTTTATCCCAGGCTGCATGGAAATTGATTTTTTTTTAACGTATGATTTAAAATATATATTTATAGATTTGTTTTTAATTGTTTCTATTGTTAATGTTTTTACTGTGAAATTCATTCAAGATATGTAATGGGAAGCAATTCAGACATGGAATCAAATAAATATATATAAAAATAAATAAATGTCATTCTTAGTCACCTGTGTTGTTTCCAGAGTGATTTGTTTTGTATTTACACATTGTTTTGTTCACAATTATCTGTGTTTTGCATTTTTGTACTTATTACTGTCTGAATGTTTTGCATGTATAAATTGTGGCTTGCAGACACAGTCCCATTATTGTCCCATCAGGAGCCCATTTTTTGGCGTTGTGTTTTATGTTGTTTCCAGAGTGGAACCAGTCCACCAGGAATTCTCCATTGTTCATTTTTTATTTCCAGTTTTGGTTTTCATAATGTTGCACATGCACTGCTTGCAGGAGCTGCCCCTCTCTTCAGCTCATTTGTTTCTTTCCCATCCTGCCCACATTCTGCATTGCTAACACAGATGTGTATATTGATATAACACTGCCAAAAAAAAAAAAAAAGCAGCAATCTTGATGTGATTGTAGGGATGGGGGGAAAATCAATTTGGTTTGCATTTTAATGCAAACCTACCTAATTCACACTTCAGGAAACAATATGCACAAACCGAAATGCAGCTATCCTCTGAAAAGTACCCTTCTCCAAATTTTGTGATGCAGTTCTCCAGTACTTACCAAAATGTGGATATTAGGGGAAAGTGTGCATAAAAATACATACATTTGTGAAAACAACTTTTCATGTATTTGGGAAAATTGCAAAAATGTGTAGTATTAGACAAAGCTGAATAAAAATGTGTATATTAGAAGAAATGCACATTAAAATGCTGATGAATTTTCATGAGGCCTTTTTAAAAAAGTAAATGCACACTGATGTGGAAAAGTGGTGAACTGAAGATTAAAGGAATGAGAAATTGAGGGAAAGTGAAATTGACAGATTTGCCCATCTCTCTCTCTCTCTCTCTCTCTCTGTGTGTGTGTGTGTGTGTGTGTGTGTGTGTACACACATCAGTAATTCAGAGGGGGGAGAGATGCAAATGAACTGAAGAAAATGACAGGATGGGATACCTTCATTCTTTAATTTCAAAATTGATTTTAGAAGTTCCCCTAGTCATCTCCAAGTCAGGAGCAATGGAGTGCACAGCAGAGAAAACCAGAGGAACAATGAAGAAATGGAAGGAGGAGAAACTTACCCTCATATGCACTGTAGGTGTGGTATGATTCCACAGACCAAAGCATGTAGGCCCCATCAGCATGGTAACAGCACTGGTGTTGGTATCAACCAGCTTCTAAATCATTCCTATTTTGACTTCTCATGTTCTTTCTTTCATGGTAGGAGGCAGGATGCTTCCTGAATACCATCTACTGGAAACTGCAGGAGGAGACAGTGCTGTTGCATTTAAGTCCTGCTTTCAGGTTTCCCATAGGCATCTGGTTGACAACTATGATAAGGCTCTTCTTACGTTCTTAGAACTAAAACCTAAGGATACTGTTTGGAGAACCCTTGTGCAAGCTTCCATTACAAGCATTACTTTGGACTTCTGTGAGCTTCTCCTTGTATTCTAGTTTAAAAAAAAAAAAAAGAGAGAGAACAAAATCCAGCCCAAATCAAGTGCTTTTAAATCTCCTTGATTTGAACCGCACAAAATGGAATTAAAACATTCCTACATTTGGCATGACCATGCCCAGTGTTTTAGTCATTTATTTACTTAGTATGTCCCCTCCCTTCTATAGTACTTTTGTACTTCAGAAGTCTCTGTGACTGATCCCAGATACCCTGGCTTTATTGAAACCCCTGGGAGCCCCACTGAGTCTGTCCTCTACACCAGCACCTCCTGTTGACTCTCATATGCTCAGCAGGCCACAATGATGGTTTGTACCTGCTGAGCTAAACAGCTGGAAGGAAATATTAATAAACAACAATCTGCAGTTTCTCTTTCAGAAGCTGTCACAGTTCTCAGGTTTACATAAGCCCAGTCTGAATCACTGGTAATGAATGAGAAGAAAGGATTGTCTCCACCAAGCAGCTATTATAAGTTAAAATAGGGGGGGAAATTAAGAAAAGGTCTCAGACCATACAAATTTGTTACAGTGCAGATCCTTAAGGAGAACTTCATTCTGATCCAAACATTAGTCCAGGAGGTTTGAAACAACTGAATTTCCCTAGAAAATGGGACCCAATGAATTCTTCATACATCCCTAGGTAGGAGTCTGATGCACATCAAATAAACCACAGTTTTCACAAAGTTAAGATACTGTAATACCATACAATGAAGGAAGGACAATTTGAAAGATAGGCTACTAAGGCTGTATTGAAAAATGAACTTATCTGCACCCTATTGTTATCTAACACCCACATTGTAACATACGCTGGATGACTGTAATGTGGGGCTGGCCTTGAGGTTGGTCTGGAAGTTGCAGTTGGTGCAAAATGCAGTGACGTGACTGCTCACTGGGGCAGGGTATCGCCAACATGTCACCCTGCTGCTAAAAAAATTATACTGGTTGCCCATTAGCTACTGGGCTAAGCTCAAGGTTCTGGTTTTGATGTACAAAGCCCTATACAGCTTGGGACCAGGATACCTGAAAGATCGTCTTACCCCTTATATACCCAGTCGATCACTACACTCTGCAGGTGATGGCCTCCTGCAGATACCATCTTATCAGGAGGTCCGTTCTGCACAACATATGAAACAGACCTTTAGTGTGGCGGCACCTACCCTGTGGAATTCCCTCCCCTTGAATATTAGACAGGTGCTGTCTCTGTTATTTTTTCAGCACCTACAGAAGACCTTCCTCTTTCAATGAGCCTTTTGAGTGGAAACCTTATCCCAGTCTGCGTCTGTGTTGGAATTGCTTTTTAAGATCTTTTTAAAGCTTTTTTAAAAAATATGTTTTTAAAAGATGTTTTGTTTTAATATGTTTTTAAAAGATGTTTTGTTTTAATATGTTTTTAAAGATGCTTTGTTTTAATATATTTTAAACTCTGTTTTTATGATGTTTTAAATTGTTTTTAGTGTTTTTGTTTGCCTCCCTGGGCTCCTACTGGGTGGAAGGAAGGGTGGTTTGTGTGTGTGCGTGTGCGTGTTTGTGTGCACGCGCACATGTGCACAGTAACAATGACATTCACCTTGTATCTGTACCATTTGGAAGCACTCCAAACTGCTTCAAATCTGTTCTGTGTCATTGCAATTCAAGTCATTATTCAGATCTCAATCTGATGTGTTAAATCTGAAGCTTTGTGTTTGTCTCCATTGACTATAATGGGGAATCTAAAAACAGCTATAACATTTTTTCCTTTTCACAGAAATGGATGAAATTTGCAGGCAAAACAGCCCCTCTAAAAAGAATGAAGCCTGCCAAATTTCAGTCAGATCCATCCAGGGGTTTTCATGAAGGAAATCTTTAATTTTTTAAAAAAGGTTTGTACTTTTTTTCTTTCCTACCAGAAAAGGATGCAAATTGCAGGCATGTTCACCCTGGGATGGAGATGAAATCGTCAATTTTTCAGAAGGATAGGGACAGTGGTTCTCCCAGAAGGGCAGACTTTGGGGGTGGAAAAAAGAAAGCAGGTTTATTCCCCTATATTTTTTTGCCTGATCCAGCAGGCTCTTCTTTCCATGTGGATGAGAGAGAGAGAAAGAGAGATGATTTTTAATTGTTTGTTAGGAATAAGGAACAACTAAGAAAGAAGCAGGCCACTACAGTAGTCTAGCTGCTGACACCCTGCTCTCACCAGCTATAACTTTGGGTAGAATGGCAGCCCATGTATTTACTTCAACAATTCTCCCCCAGATCACTTTGATTGAGGTACACTGGGAAAATAATCCAGTGATTAAAAGCTAGAATTGCCATCAAAATGACCCGCCCTCTTCTCCATCCACCTTCATGAGCTTTGGGCATTCCCCAGTCAGTTTGGTTTCATTACTCAAGGAAACAGAAAGGAACGGCTACAAAATGTTGTGTGTTTATGTTTTTTGAAAAACCGAGGCAACAGAGCTACTGAGGAGGTTGGGGACTTCTCAGTCCATGGCACACCTTGTTAATGGCACGATCTGACTCAAATGTGAGTCTGGTCTGAATCACAGGGATTCACCCCACTAATGGACACCTCGTGTGCGTGTGGGCATGAGAGAGAGAGAGAGAGAGAGAGAGAGAGAGAGAGAGAGAGAGAGAGAGAGAGAGAGATGCGATCCTTTTTCCATTCCGCTTCGAAAGCATGCTGTTGACCTAACAGCCTGGTATCAATTTGAGCTTGTTCTTTGTGCACTTCCCACTGCTTTTACCAATCTGTTTTTTCCCTCACAAAAATATTGATATTAATATCAGTAACAGTAAAGAAAATATACTTTGAAAGGAATTCTCATTCTTAATATCAATATTTTAGAAGCAGTTTTTTTTAAAAAAAAAACCATTTTGAAAAATAGCTGTGAAAAATCGCTGCATAAAAATCTGATCCACAATGATAGAGAATAAGTGAATTAATAGAAATTTTGGTACCAAATCGAATTGGGCAGAATTCTAGCACATCCCTAATATACAATCTGGCATAAGGCATCACCCTTGCCACTGGACATTTGCAGAAAAAAAGGAGACAATGAAACTCTGGGAAGAGATATACTCAACAAGATGGAATACATTGCAAAAAAGATCAGTATCTGAGTGGCAGAGAACACAGATTTTCATGTGAAGTCCCAGGGTCACTCCCTGGCATGTACAGGTAGAGCTGAGAAAGTCTCCTGTCTGTAACCTGGGAGAGGTAGTGAGCGTAGATCAGAGGTGGCTAACCTCTTGGTCTCCAGACTGAGCCCCAGCTTGCATGGCCAAATGTCAGGGATGATGGAAGCTGGAGTAAAGCAACATTTTCTGGAGGGCCACAGGTTAGCCATCACTGAAGCAAACAATACCTAGCTAGATGGCCTGATTTCTTATGTTCCTAAGGCAGTTTCCTTTTTAAAACAGAAAAGATCCATGAAGATCTTTGACCATGACAACACCCCAAATGGGCTCCTTCTGGAAGGAAGGGTGGGGTATAAATTAACTAACTAAATAAATAAGAAGTAATCCAATGGATCATGTAGTCCAAGCCTCTGCTCTAAAGCAAGATGTCCCATATCAAAGTTATCTCTGACACGTGCCACTCCAGTGCTTTTGGGGAATGTGGGCATAATTACATTAGTTAGCCTTACAGGTTTGTTGTCAGGATTATTGATGTAATGTATATGAAGTGCTTTGAATTTTCTAAAAATAAACGATAAGGACATGGAAACAGAGAAATGTAATCAGAACAAAAGACTTTCTCATGCCATGGAAAGTAGCACTACACTTTCCAACAATCATATTTCTTCTGTCATTCATTTCTAAATGATTTATTCACTATGCCTTTGAACAACGTTTTTAGGCTCTAAAGTTTTGTCTAACATGAATGTAACAGCATGAGCCATGCCCTGCATCTTTAAGGCTCCTTGATAAACCAATGTAGTTTGATAAACAAGCCCTGATGTCCAAAGTAATGTTGCAGCAAGTGTATTAACATGTAGATCATTTCTAATGAAATCTATACAGGTAATTCGGAAGATGGCAGTCATTTTGCAAACCACTCATGCAGAACACAGCCATTATTCCCATGAATGTCTCTTTAAGGTAGAAAGTTATAGAAGTGAGAGATCCCCCAGGAGTTGTTACTATAAATCTTTGCTGACTTGTCTTTATAAGCAAGAAGGGCAAAAAAAAAATCGATTGATGAAAACGCTCCCAGGCAAAATGTAACCTAACTTCATCTCAAAATTTTCATTTATTAGGAAAGGTGTAAAAATGTCTCCAAGTGCTGATAGAGTTGTTGTGAAGAGTGGGAGTGGAAAAGCCAATCCAGGGAAAACAAATTTCTGTTCTGGCACTGTTCTCCTTAAAATAGAGAGCAGTATACACAATGCCATATCAATCACACAGACACGGCTCCAAGTGTAAGAGAGCTGTTTCAGGGAACTAGGCAACACATGCTATATGTAATACATACCAAAGGCAATTTCAGCTCTCATTGTGACCACATCGGTACTCACAAGTTTATACTCAGGAAGCAACTCATTTTCATCCTGCAATCTCATTAGATAAATTTCTGCCACATTCTAGCTATCTTGTATGATCCTAACTTCTCACTAGCAGTTGCTAGTTGGGAATCAGTCATCCCCATTCAAATTAGATATTTTCTTCACTTGCGCTCTGCCAAGTAATGTGATTCTCCAAAGAATCCTGGGAACTGTAGCTTGTGAAGGGTGCTGAGAGGAAATCCCTATGCCCCTCACAGAGGTACAATTCCCTGAGAAGATGGATAGATTAGTAACCCTTTCTGAGAAGTGTAGAAATGGGAGTCCTCCTAACAGCTCATCACCCTTAACAAGCCACAGGTGCCAGGATTCTTTGTGGGAACTGTGACTGTTTAAAGTGGTATGATACTGCTTTAAATGCATAGTGCAGATGGGCCCTCAATTTCTCATTTTTTCAGTCTTAAGTTCAGTTTGCCACATTTCCACATCAGTTTGCCACTAGAAATTTGTTGGCATATTCATGTGCCTTTTGCCTAATATTCACATTATTTTCAAGCAATCTTTGCTAAAACTGCAATTGTATATGCCAATGGATGCATTTTTATGCACACTTTTCCTAATATATATGTTTTTACACACATTTTTCTGCTTAGAGAACTGCATTACAAAATCAAGAGAACAGCAATGATTTCAAAGCTCTGTTGCATTTCATGCATTGCTTTGGGAAGTGTGAATTAGGGACGTTCACATGAACATGTGAACTGAACAAACGTCTTCCCCATCCCTAGCCTGAATCTAGACCTACCAGCTTAGGGGGCCAGTTTGTATAGATGATCTCATTCCTTTTCTTAAAGCATTGCAGAGGTTGGAAAGAAATTAGTAAGCATTTCATTGGCTGGACTCCAACTCCATTGTACATGCATACATCTCATTGCAGTGAGGGGAGGGAAAAGGAATGGGATATATATACACAACTGTATCTTTGGGCAGAATTTTTTTCCCAGCACTGGTATAGTGGGAAGGCTATCTTTTCCCAACAGGCCAATAGAATGTAGCAACATGTTCCCCATAAACCTAAATGGAAACGGCCTGTCTGAATAGCTGCTGTGCTTTGTGGACTTATTCTCAAAGGAAGGATTGTTGTCAAAAGCTTTCAGGAACGCCGTGGGAAACAGGCAGTCAACTCGAGTGCTGTTTCCTGTTTGCTGGCAATATCTACTGGAGTGACTGCTTGTTCTTGCCACTTTGAATCTTCTAGAATTACAGGCTCTGAGCAACAACATGACCCAGTTGTGTTCCACATTGAATAAACACACTCACCTGGATCCACTGAGGCTTCTGTCCTTTGCTGGAATAGGAATGGCATTTGTGGTTCTGGGTGCTAGATTGGGCACTGCATGTAGCAGGGACTGCATGCATGGCTTCATACTGACAGAACCAAGCAGCTGGTCAGTGCTGTCAACAACTATGAAAGCGCTACATAGGAAGCTGTGTTATAACCAAATCAGACCACTGATCCCTCACAATCAATATTGTCTACAATGACTGACAGTGGATCTCCAGGGCTTCAGAGAGGGGTCTTTGAACTTGGGACCTTCCACAAGCAAAGCACATGCTCTATCACTGAGCTATAGCCCTTACCCCTCCCCCCTCGGTACTCAACACCTGCCTGGAAGAAAGGGGCCAAATCTATCCTCTTTCCCCCTCACCTTCCCTATCAAGAGTGTGGGAAAAGTGGGGTTAATTCAGGATCAATTCCACACAGGATTGATGCTGTTGTATGTTAGAAGTTTGACAAGAGCACACTTTGGTCCTCTTTGCATGAGGAGAGAGAGAGAGAAAGAGAGAGAGACCTCATCGCTGGCTAGGCTGCCACTGACCTGCGCTCATCTTTTCCATCTGTCTTACTTTCACGTAAACTAATATGTCTCAGGGAGCTATTACACCTCTGACTCACCTTCCTGTTTCTCTTCTCTTCTCTGTTGGCCACTGGAAGAGAAGCAGCCATGTTTTCTTTGTCATCTGTCCTCTCGAGCATGAGGGGCAATGTCCAGGCATGGTGATTGCAGCCTCCAGCTTAGTTAGTTAGAAGTAACACCTTCCTATCCAGTATGTATTTCTATTAATAAAGCAGTCTTCTCTTATTCTGAAACCAAGTCTAAGTCTGAATGATTTAAAGCAAGGTAAAAGCTCACTTTCTCTCAGGTAAAATCACATCCATGCAGCACAGAGCGCTGACCAAGCTACACTAAGCTAAACTCTGCTAATTTACTAAATCTCTAATTGGTCTACTAGCCATTGGAGAACCCAGCATTGTACAGCTAGCTGAGTATAGCAGTGCAAAAGCAGCGCACATGGAAATAGATGTATGTTGTTTCTGGCTAGAAATTGAAATATATAATGTCTGCCACAGCAGCCTTATCTACATGCTTGATGACACTCGAAAAGAACTCGAAAAGGCTGTTGGAGAAGGACTTCCCTTTGCAGATGCCATGCTAATTCTTCCTAAGTAAAGCATGTTCTTCTCGGCTTAATAATTCTCTATCTCTAGTAATGCTATCCTCTAATTTATGCTGAACAAATATTAGGCTGACTGGTTTGTAATCTCCTTGTTCCTCACTGGGAAGTCTATACATGCTTGTTTACCACTTGACTGTGACATCAAGTGATGTCTTGTATACATAAAACATCCATCCCAGATGAAACACCACCAACTGAGAGGGAAAATCAGACTATGTCTACATATAGCTCATTCTCATTGTATTTATTTATTACATTTATATACTTCCCCATAGCCAAAGCTCTCTGGTATTATGGTTTGGCATTGGATCTGAACTGATCCACTGTCTTTCAATACAGACAGTTCACACAACCAGCAGTGTGCCATCAGATGACAAATCATCAAATGATGTACACATGTGTGAACTGGCCCACTGGATATTAATGAGATTCCAAATTGGAGAGAGAGACAGACAGACAGACAGAGAGACAGACAGACCAAAGACAGCTGAAAACAAAGAAGAAACAGAACATTAAAAAACCCAAATAAAGTCGTACAAATAATAAGTATTTTCATAGATATAGTGACCCCTTGGGTGGATGACGTTGTAGTGACAATACTCACTAAACTTCAGATTCGTTCATGGAGGAACCGTATGATAAAGAACCAGAAATTTTAGAATGTGAGGTGAAAGCTGCTCTTAAAATACTTGGAAGAAACAAATCACCAGGAATAGATGGCATACCAATAGAGTTGCTAGAAGCTACTGAGACTGAATCTGTCCAAATTTTGACAAAAATTTGTCAAGAAATATGGAAAACTAAACAATGGCCCACAGATTGGAAGCATTCAATATACATCCCAATTCCAAAGAAAGAAAGCGGATCCCAGGGAATGCAGTAATTATCGAACTATTGCCTTAATATCCCATGCAAGTAAAGTAATGCTCAAGATTCTACAACAAAGGCTCTTACCATATATGGAGCAAGAAATGCCAGACGTCCAAGCTGGATTTAGAAAGGGAAGAGGCAACAGAGATCACATTGCAAATATATGCTGGATAATGGAATGGAGCAAGGAATTTCAGAAAAAAATCACCCTGTGCTTTACAGATTACAGCAAAGCCTTTGACTATGTAGATCATGAAAAACTATGGAATGCTTTGAAGGAATTGGGGGTGCCAGAGCATCTGATTGTCCTGATGCACAACCTATACTCTGAACAAGAGGCTACTGTAAGGACAGAATATGGAGAAACCGATTGGTTCCTCATTGGAAAGGGTGTGAGACAGGGATGTATTTTACCACCCTATTTGTTTAATCGAGCCAGTGTGGTGTAGTGGTCAAGGTGTTGGAGGCCACGGTTCGAATCCCCACACAGCCATGAAGCTCACTGAGTGACCTTGGGCCAGTCACTGCCCCTCAGCCTCAGAAGAATGCAATGGTAAACCACCTCTGAATACTGCTTACCATGAAAACCCTATTCAAAGGGTCACCATAAGTTGGGATCGACTTGAAGGCAGTCCATTTCCATTTCATATGCAGAACATATCATATGGAAAGTGAGATTGGACCAAGATGAAGGAGGTGTGAAAATTGGAGGGAGAAATGTCAATAATTTAAGATATGCAAACAATACCATACTACTAGCAGAAACCAATAATAAATTGAAACGAATGCTGATGAAAGTTAAAGAGGAAAGCACAAAAGCAGGACTACAGCTGGACATCAAGAAGACTAAAGTAATGACAACAGAATATTTATGTAACTTTAAAGTTGACAATGAGGACATTGAACTTGTCAAGGATTATCAATATCTTGGTGCAGTCATTAACCAAAATGGAGACAATAAAGAAATTAGAAGAAGGCTAGGACTGGGGAGGGCAGTTATGAGAGAACTAGAAAAGGTCCTCAAATGCAAAGATGTATCACTGAACACTAAGGTCAGGATCATTCAGACCATAGTATTCCTGATTTCTATGTATAGATGTGAAAATTGGACAGTGAAAAAAGCAGATAAGAAAAAAATCAACTCATTTGAAATGTGATGGTGGAGAGCTTTGTGCATACCATGGACTGCGAAAAAGACAAATAATTGGGTGTTAGAACAAATTAAACCAGAACTATCACTAGAAGCTAAAATGATGAAAGTGAGGTTATCGTACTTTGGACACATAATGAGAAGACATGATTCACTAGAAAAGACAATAATGCTGGGGGGGGAAGAAGGGGGTAGAAAAAGAGGAAGGCCAAACAAGAGATGGATTGATTCCGTAAAGGAAGCCACAGACCTGAACTTAAAAGATCCGAACAGGGTGGTTTATAACAGATGCTATTGGAGGCTGCTGATTCATAGGGTTGCCATAAGTCGAAATTGACTTGAGGGCACCTAACAACAACAATACAGTACACCACATTTAATTCCATTTCTTATCTTTGTAACTGCCATGGCATCCAGCTAAGGAACGCTGGGAACTGTAGCATTATGAAGAAGCACAGAATCCTCAGCAACTTCCCAAAATCCCAATTCCCATGGTGCTTGGAGGAAGCTCTGGCAATTAAATCAGTTTCAGACTGGTTAAACTAGTATAGCTGTATGTGATTACTAACTGCATAGTTCTGTTCTGTGATTGTACCATGGATCCATGTA
This sequence comes from Rhineura floridana, assembly GCF_030035675.1. Classification (NCBI taxonomy): domain Eukaryota; kingdom Metazoa; phylum Chordata; class Lepidosauria; order Squamata; family Rhineuridae; genus Rhineura; species Rhineura floridana. Next base: position 94,289,290 of record NC_084483.1, on the reverse strand, counting down.
TGCAGGGAAACTGATTGATTAGTACCTGTCATCTTACATATACCAGAGATTAAAAGCTTTGTTTGATGCAGTGGAGATATTTTGCAGCTGAATAACCAGGAGAAATGGCTGCTTCCCAGATGGGTAGACATTTTTAAAATATTGACATCATGCTCACCACATGATCTCCCTGCTGTGAAAGATGACAGGGGACAGATCAGCAGGAAAAGAAAAGATTGAGTGTTGCTGTGTCTGTCTTTGAGGCTCACTTGCTGGCTGATGGCCTAGAGAAGGTGAGCTGTGAATCTGCAGGGGGCTGCAGCCTGCTTTGTTGCAAGTATTTGTTCTTTTTTATTATTATTATTATTGCTTTTGGTCTCCAAATAAAGTTAGTTGAGATCTTCTGCTGGCGTTGGAGTGAAGCCTATGCTTTACAGCCTCGACCTGTGCTGCTATCAGCAGTGCAGGGATGGCTAGCCAGTCAGCAATTGCATGCTTTCTGCTCTCCCATTGATTACCTTGCAGTAGCAGCCAGCAGTGCCTTTGCCAGCAAACTGTTGCGCTAGAAAGCTCCTTTTCCTTCTATATGTTTGGTTTTGTGTGTGTGCAAGCAGGAGAGTGGGCAGTAGTGCTTGACACGTGAATTCCATGAATTCCAGGTGCATAGGCTTTCAAATGTGTCTTAGTAAAAGACCCCAGGATCAGTGTTGGGCTATACTAGGTACACTACCCAGAAGGGTTAGATGTATTTTTTAAAATACAGCGCTATTTCCTGGGTTGTTTAATTGCTGGGGGGAAATTGTAAAGATGATCTACAACATCTGCTGTCTCAGGAGATGTATTATTTTATTACTTTTTAATTACGGTGATATCCCACCTTTCCTTCAAGGAGCTCAAGGTGGCATACATGGCTCTTCACCTACACATTTTATCCTCACAACAACCCTGTGAGGTACGTTAGGCTGAAAGATTGTGACTGGCCCAAGGTCACCCAGTGAGCTTCATGACTGACTGGGGATTTGAACCCTGGTCTCCCAGGTCCTATTTGAACACTCTCACCATCACACCACTTTGCCTTTCTGGCACCATCATCATCATGAACCAAAGTGGTAGTAGTAATGTTTATAGTGCTTTTAGGCATTCAAAGCATTTCACAAGCATCATCTAGTTGTAATCTTTACAACAATCAAGTAAGGTACCCAGAGGCAACTGAAGCTGAGAAAGTGGCTTAACCCATGCCACCTAGAAACTTCAGTACAAAGGCGAGATTTAAACCAGAAATATTCTGATTTATAGATTAGTTTGTTACTACACAACACCACAATAAAGGCCAAAGTACTGTTGTTTGCTACAATAAGAAGCTCAGAGTCCTTCAGCTTCCTCAAAATTCAAAATGGGATAAGCTAAAGAGAAGGGAATAAAGCAACCTTTTTATGCACAGTATGAAATATAAAACTTTCCAGGTCATGAAATGACCTGCAGAATCCTATAAAGAATCTTAGGAAAGCAACCAGATTTATCAGTATTCAGCAACTTTGTACCTACACCAAGTGCATGGAAACAGGAGGAAATATTGTAGTTGCTGTGGATGCTTGTCCTTGGTAAAAGAGGCAGTGGTTTTTTTTAAGGACCACTACATTATGTTGCCAATCAGTTCAAGCCTCAACCCCAGGGAAAACATAATGCTTGCTTTGCAGTATTGAGTAACAGACTGGATGTAGTCAAACAGAATATTATTTCATTCCAAAAAGGCCACTCCCCCAGTAGTCATTCACTGGAGGAAGCATATAAATATTCTGCTCAAGCAGAGGTAAGTAAGTAAAGCTTTGGGTTTCATCCTGCCCATATGTATTTCACCCAGATTGTATAGACTGTGGCAGGTGTTTAGGGCTCTAGGATAGGGTTACCAGGTCACTGGCCAGATATGGTGCCTTTACCTTTAAATAATCTGATTATAGGGTGACCGTATGTCCTAATTTACACTTGGCAGTCCTCTGTTTGAAGGACTCTTCTCTTTGAAGTGCTGACTGGCCCACGTCTGGTTTAGAGATAATGAGCCATGAGAAGGAAGAGCAGGAGCCCTGAACTCACCCATCAACAGTTAGCAGCACCTGACAGTAGCCTGAGCAGGAACAGAGGTCATCTGGTCACAGTTTTCCCTGCGAAGGTAGGACGTATTCTATAATTTAGAGTACACATTTCTCAGTTTGGTCTGTACATTACACCTTAGCATATGCAAAGTTGATACAAATGTGTCCCCATTTTTAGTGATGCATTTCTTTTCTTTTTTTACGATGTGCATCATGCTAACAAGGCTGTTGCTCGTTTGCCTCCCCTGCCATTCACCCACTGGTCCTATCATCTACCTTCATCCCACCTTGTTGTGAAGCACTATGAAAGTTCAGCTGACTGCAGCAGGAGAGGGAGGGGGGAGGGGGGAGAGAGATCTGGTGGAGGCAGAGGACAAAAGGCATGGCACCAGATGCCTTGTTTGTTCCTCAGCCCATTGAAAGGGATAGGCGAGGACGTGACATGTCTACGGGTAAGCTGGATGCGACCACACCACAGACTTCCTTTAATTCATTCATTAGGGGAAAGGCCATAGCTCAGTGGTAGAGCATTTGCTTTGCATGCAGAAAATGGAAGTCTTGTCCGAATGAAGAAAATAAAAAAGAACACAAACTCTGGCAAAAGAAATGCAAGAAGACAATAAGGGATGCTAAAAAAGAATTTGAGGAGCACATTGCTAAGAACATAAAAACCAACAACAAAAAAATTCTATAAATACATTCAAAGCAGGAGACCATCTAGGGAGGCGATTGGACCCTTGGATGATAAGGGAGTCAAAGGTGTACTAAAGAACGATAAGGAGATTGCAGAGAAGCTAAATGAATTCTTTGCATCTGTCTTCACAGTGGAAGATATAGGGCAGATCCCTGAACCTGAACTAACATTTGCAGGAAGGGATTCTGAGGAACTGAGACAAATAGTGGTAACGAGAGAGGAAGTTCTAGGCTTAATGGACAATATAAAAACTGACAAATCACCGGGCCCGGATGGCATCCACCCGAGAGTTCTCAAAGAACTCAAATGTGAAATTGCTGATCTGCTAACTAAAATATGTAACTTGTCCCTCGGGTCCTGCTCCGTGCCTGAGGACTGGAAAGTGGCAAATGTAACGCCAATCTTCAAAAAGGGATCCAGAGGGGATCCCGGAGATTACAGGCCAGTTAGCTTAACTTCTGTCCCTGGAAAACTGGTAGAAAGTATGATTAAAGCTAGATTAACTAAGCACATAGAAGAACAAGCCTTGCTGAAGCAGAGCCAGCATGGTTTCTGCAAGGGAAAGTCCTGTCTCAGTAACCTATTAGAATTCTTTGAGAGTGTCAACAAGCATATAGATAGAGGTGATCCAGTGGACATAGTGTACTTAGACTTTCAAAAAGCGTTTGACAAGGTACCTCACCAAAGACTTCTGAGGAAGCTTAGCAGTCATGGAATAAGAGGAGAGGTCCTCTTGTGGATAAGGAATTGGTTAAGAAGCAGAAAGCAGAGAGTAGGAATCAACGGACAGTTCTCCCAATGGAGGGCTGTAGAAAGTGGAGTCCCTCAAGGATCGGTATTGGGACCTGTACTTTTCAACTTGTTCATTAATGACCTAGAATTAGGAGTGAGCAGTGAAGTGGCCAAGTTTGCTGATGACACTAAATTGTTCAGGGTTGTTAAAACAAAAAGGGATTGTGAAAAGCTCCAAAAAGATCTCTCCAAACTGAGTGACTGGGTGGAAAAATGGCAAATGCAATTCAATATAATCAAGTGTAAAATTATGCATATTGGAGCAAAAAATCTTAATTTCACATATACGCTCATGGGGTCTGAACTGGCGGTGACCGACCAGGAGAGAGACCTCGGGGTTGTAGTGGACAGCACAATGAAAATGTCGACCCAGTGTGCGGCAGCTGTGAAAAAGGCAAATTCCATGCTAGCGATAATTAGGAAAGGTATTGAAAATAAAACAGCCGATATCATAATGCCGTTGTATAAATCTATGGTGCGGCCGCATTTGGAATACTGTGTACAGTTCTGGTCGCCTCATCTCAAAAAGGATATTATAGAGTTGGAAAAGGTTCAGAAGAGGGCAACCAGAATGATCAAGGGGATGGAGCGACTCCCTTATGAGGAAAGGTTGCAGCATTTGGGGCTTTTTAGTTTAGAGAAAAGGTGGGTCAGAGGAGACATGATAGAAGTGTATAAAATTATGCATGGCATTGAGAAAGTGGATAGAGAAAAGTTCTTCTCCCTCTCTCATAATACTAGAACTCATGGACATTCAAAGAAGCTGAATGTTGGAAGATTCAGGACAGACAAAAGGAAGTACTTCTTTACTCAGCACATAGTTAAACTATGGAATTTGCTCCCACAAGATGCAGTAATGGCCACCAGCTTGGACAGCTTTAAAAGAAGATTAGACAAATTCATGGAGGACAGGGCTATCAATGGCTACTAGCCGTGATGGCTGTGCTGTGCCACCCTAGTCAGAGGCAGCATGCTTCTGAAAACCAGTTGCTGGAAGCCTCAGGAGAGTGTTCTTGCACTCGGGTCCTGCTTGCAGGCTTCCCCCAGGCACCTGGTTGGCCACTGTGAGAACAGGATGCTGGACTAGATGGGCCACTGGCCTGATCCAGCAGGCTCTTCTTATGTTCTTATGTTCTTATGTTCCAATCCTTGGCATAGGACTGGGAATATCCCTCATCTGAACCCCCAGAGAGCCACTGCCTGTCAGTGTAAACAGTACTGAGCTACGTGGCCCAATGGTCTGACTTGACTTTCTATGTCCCATTCATTTAAAAGCTTTTTGTCCCATCTTTTGACCATAAGGTCTTCACTCTCCAAGGCAGCTTACACAGTAAAATATTAAAAACAATAATAATGAAATATCACAAATCTATAATTAGACCATGAAGCAAGATATAACAAAGTTAATGGGGTTTGGGGGTGCGGTGGGGGAAAGCTAGGGTTGCCATATTCCAGTTCCACAAATCCGGTCAGGTTAATTTGCATATTATGCAAATTATTTGTATATTATTTGCATATTATGCAAATATTTGCATATGAATATTTGGATTGTCCAGTTGTTTTGTTTTTGTGCCTAGGAATTACCACCAAAAACTGGGGAAAGATGTGAGAAATCTTTTTTTTTAAAGCAACATTTTCAGCCTTAAATGCCTAGACTCTAGTTTCCAACACAATGGAGTATTTATTGATTAATTAAGAGAATTTATATCCTGCCCTTTTGCTGTTAAAAACAGAGCTCAGCACAGCTTACAAATGTAATAAAGATGCACAATCAATATAAAAACATAATAAAAACACAAAATAGCAACAAACATAAAGTAAGTCAGGGGAGCAGCACGGTTAACCATAACATATACAATATATTTCAGAGATGTAGTGGGTGGAGAAAAACAAGCCAAAATGTTAGGAAAAGGAGTCTTTCACACCACATGCTCAGTTCTAAATACTGTTGCAGCAAGTTTTACAAGTTCCTCCAGTATTCCACTGGTGCAGGCACTCAGACATTCAAAGTATCTGTATGTTTCTTAGGTTTTATAAAAGCAGAGCTTTGCTTAACTCAAAATTTCTCAACCACATCTACACAGGTTCCACCTCCATACTCAAAATGAAACTGGGCCTGGAAGTGTGCAACAACCCCACACATACCTTGCTAATTAGATTACCAATGCCAGGATGTCTGTCTTATCGACTACTCTCCTGCTCCCCCACACACACCGGGCATCATGAAAGACCCAGTCCTGGGCTCAGAAAGAAAATAAATATCTGGTCCTCTTCAAAGTATTGATAAGCCTCTTGTTTTAATTGAAATAATAATTATAAATTCTTGTTCTTATCACTAATGGGAGTTAATTATCTTGCATATGCTGCTGTTGCTTCTATGGCTGTAACGGAGTGAGGTTAAAGATAAGTGAAATGCAAATAGGAAAAAAACACACAGAAGGCAGTAACACTTTCCTAAATGTAATACCATACCAACCACAACAAGATTCCTATGAGTAAGGCAAAAAACTAAGCATCTCACAACCAGTCAGGATTCCTAACCAAAAACCAAAAATATGATAAATGAAGAAATATATATATAAGCATGACTATCAAATATATTTATTATTTACACAAACTGTAAAGATATTTATAGTGCAATCCTAAGTTTATTTATTCAGAAGCAAGTCCCAGTGTATTCAGTGGTGCTTACTCAAACAGGGACAGAACTGCAACCTCAAGTGATAAGCAACTTCATTCACACAACCCAAAATTCCAAATCATGCCACTTTACGCTGTTTTGCAACTGTTTATACTTGTTTTATGGTCATTGGATTTTAAATGGCTTTATTTCTTGTTGTGAGCTGCCTTGGTTTCCAACCCTACCTCACAGGGGTGTTGGAAAGACTCCATACACGCACACGCACACACAGCAGATGTATAAATACATACAGCCCATATAATAGTTTATTGTCAAACCAGTTGGTCATTGGAGAAAAATCAGTATTAGTTTTAAAAAAATGAGTATTACTTTCCTACAGAATAAAAACTGTAATACCTAAGTAAGCCCTGCCTACTTGCTTTAAAATTGGACTGGAGACAGAAAGAGTTAGAACACAGACATAATTCTTTTTTACATTCACTCCAAAGACCCATTGATTTTCAGCACATTCATAACCATGTCTACTCAAAGTAAGTCCTATTGAATTAAATGGGATTTACTTTGGGCATATGGGATTAGCATTACTTTTACAAAAAGCAAGTATTGGGAAGGTTTTCAAAACACTGCCCAAGCTCTGACTCCTGCACACAAGAGGAAAAAAAACTGAAATGTATATACTTACCCAATTTATGAGATTTTCAGATAAACGGGGGGGGGGAAGGGGGTGAAACCACCATTTTATTTTCTAGACACTGCCTCAGGTCAATGAAACTGAAACACAATCCCTGATTGGCTGCAATGCTGAACGGGAGGGGTTAAAGCTACAAAGTGCTATAGTACAGTACTGTTTAAAGAAAGATTTAACAGTAGAGGGGGTGGCTGACGTTTTTATGTATATCTCGAGAACCGGACCACCTAGAAACTTTTTTTTTTTAATTAAAGCTGAGAATCCGGGCCACATAAGGGGCTAGCCGGGAGCTGGGCGGCATGCATAGAATCCGGGTAAAACCCAGCTATCCGGGCAATATGGCAACCCTAGGGAAAGCAGTGTTTTAATAGGATGCCTCCATGCTAATGGTATTGGTAACTGACAAACAGAACAGTTCCATCATAGTCAGGGTGCCACCACAGAGAATAGAAACCTATCCATGGTAGGCCCAGCCTTCCTCGCCATTGAAGAGTGGGCCACTCAGAACAGGGTCTCCATTGTAGGTATTTTAACAAGCAAGTAGTTGTTCAGTCCCCCGTGTCCCAGACCATATAAAAACATAAGAAGAGCTTGCTGGATCAGGCTATTAGCCCATCTAGTTCAGCATCCTGTTCTCACAATGGCCATCCAGATGCCTAAGGGAACTCTGAAAGCAGGATTTAAGCACAAAGGCACTCTCTCATCCTGCAGTTTCCAGCAACTGCTTTCAGAACCATACTGTCTCTGACCATGGAGGAACAGTGTAGCCACCATGGATAGTAGCCACTGATAGCTTTATCCTCCATGAATTTAAAGTTGTATGGGTCAAAAACAGCATGTTGAAATGTGCCCAGAAACAAACTGGACTTATTTATTCATTATTTAGAATATTTGATGACCACCCAATCAGCAAAATCCTCTGGGCAATTGAGTAGCCATTGTAGATCTTTAACCACTGAAATGTTATCTAAAATCCCAGTTACAGCCACACTGTTGAATTTTAGACAAGTTGAAATTTCCAGATACATTTCAAAGGCAACACCATTACCAAAGTACGGATAACTGTGACAAGATCATGTTTCTCCAGGAAAGGGTTGCAGACAGAACACAGACCAAAGTCAGTGAAAGGTGCTACACACCACATACACTATCTAAAATGACCACTGTGCAAAAGCAAGGGAAGGTGTTATATAATTTTATCCTATTTTGAAAAAGGGGTTGAACACCTGAGTACTGCAATAGTCAATAGTGCTATACAAGATCACACTTAGATTCCTTACTAAAGTGTGGCATTTGCATCCCTGCTTCGATTTTATACAAACAACATTGACTTGGAAATGCATTTATCATCACTTTGTTGGCAATCTAGCTTTGAGGTATCAGATGGGGCAATTCAGGAGAGATTTCTTAGTGTTCTATTAAAACTATAAAGGTAGACAAACCTAGGAACAAGCTTGAAATGTTAAAAAAGTATTATTTACACACAAAAAGCCATTTGCAGTATCCCCCCCCAATAGATTGCATTTTGAGCTTTGCTACATGTTGAAATGAGAAGATTCATTCCTTTTTGTTGGTCCTACATGAAATATGTTCCTTTGGGAACAACCAGGATAAGAACAAAAAACTATTAAAGAAAATGTTTGGATGGAATGGGGAAGGGAACAGGGCTTCATTCCTGCAAATGAACACTTTTTATTATTATTACAAAGTCCAAATTGCATTTAACAAATAGCCCTATGAAAGGATGACCTTCCTTGTATTTGAATGAAGGTTCTCACTGGTCATCCCTTTTCATAAGGCTATATTTTTTTATTAAAAAATGAAGTTTAATACATACAATATGTCAAGCATGCTTATTTTTAAAGAACTGAATTTTATTGAACGTTTTTCAAGTAACATATCAGCACACAGCTAGCAAATAAGGAGTGTACACTAAGCACAGCTATTCAACCATAATATCATAGGAAAAGGCCTGCTGGATCAGGCAAGGGCTCATGTGGTCCAGCATCCTGTTCTTACAGCAGCCCACCAAATGCCTATGGGAAGCCTGCAAGCAAGATCTAAATGCAACAGTGCTCTCTCCACTTAGCATTCCCAGCAATTGGTATTCAGAGCCATACTGTCTCCAACCTGGAGGTAAAACATAGCCATTATGGCTAATAACCATTGATAGCCTTGTCCTCCATTAACCTGTGTACTCTTCTTTGAAAGCCATCCAGATTGGTGGCCAATACTTCCTCCTCTTGTGGGAGTAAATTTCATAGTTTAACTATACAAACTCCACTGTAACAAATGGTGGTTGTGCTGCAGCAGTGCTTAGCTCACTTCAGTCATGGACAACAGATTGTCTTAAGGAACTAGATCCACAAAATCAAAAGCTTTCAGATCCCTTTATTTCCATGAACACAATATAATTTGGGGGCGGAAAAAGCCAGAGTTAATCTTCTGGGCTGATCTTCAGAACTGAAGGACAGAAGCAAAGAAATAATTTATTGCATCAGTTCTAGTTTTTCAAATACTGTTGTCAAAGCTTTCAATATCAAAGTTGTTCAGAACGGAAAAAAAGAGGAAATGCTTTTTGCACAATTGCATATTTATACTGGGTGTTTCTGGACAAGTATGTTAGTCACAGGTTACGAGTAGCCACTGCAGAGATGGTATAGGTTTCAAAACTTTTTTTGGGGGGGGGAGTATGTAGCTAGGGGATTGGGGTACCAGGAATCATACTAAATATCCTATATACTCATTGTGAACTCATCCTCTGAGTGTGGATCCTTCTGTAGCAAAAACACCACCATCCATGCACAAAAGGGAGATATTTAGGGATGGGGGAGAAAACTGATTCAGTTCAAAGTTCGTAGTCATTGGACTGAAATATGAAATTTGGCAACTCCAAACCTTAGCTTCAAATACGAGGAGTTTCGACAGGCCAGTTTGACTCAGCTTGATGTATTTTAATTCATTTTCATGCTAAAAGGTTGACAACAAAGACCACTGTTGCTACACAGATTGGAAAAACACTAACTTCTGCAAGGTTTAGATGAGAGATGTAAAAAATTACTCAGAAAACAGTAACTTATTTTATTTATTTATTATTTGATTTATTCCGCCCTTCCTCCCAGTAGGAACCCAGGGCAGCAAACAAAACACTTTAAAACAACTTAGGGATGGTCCAAACACTGCCAGGAGAAAAACTCATTCCCAAGAGCACTGTTTCAGTTTCAAATGCTATTTTAATGTGATGTCCAAAAATACAGCTACCACACATTGTACATCATCTTTTGGTTGGCATTTAATTTTGTCCTCCATATGACAAGTTTGATGTTTTAGTGCAAGCAGGTATGATAAAAATTAGGAGTTGCTTGTTTGATCTCAGGATCATAAATATGAATCAAACTCTCCTGAGAAGGGTGGAAAACACTAAGGTAGTTGGTCAACACTGAGAAGGTAGGAACAAACATTTGCATGAAAGGCACAATGAGAATCTAATGAGAATCTTATTCATTCACTGACACTTCACATTTTAATAATCCAATAATGAAGAAAGAAAGAAAGGAAGAAAGAAAGGAAGAAAGAAAGAAAGAAAGAAAGAAAGAAAGAAAGAAAGAAAGAAAGAAAGAAAGAAAGAAAGAAAGAAAGAAAGAAAGAAAGAAAGAAATCCATCGGCCAAGAAAGCAAAAAGTTCAGTAAAGCTACAGAAGTTCCATCAGGCACCGCTTACAGTGCTGTGTCTCCCTATACAGCAGACTGCCAGAAAAGACCTCATACCAGACGTTCTTCGGTAGAAGGGGGGGGAAGGCTTGTGTATGGGTAGTGATAGTGGTTCTATGGGTAGAAAAGGTGGTGAACTTTGTGGGTCACAACTATTTATTTTCCAAGCCAATCCAATAATGTTTGTAGCCTTGTGTTAGTTCTGGACCAAAAATGTGGCCAAATGCTTATAGAGTAGCAGCCATAACCCTTGCCTTATGCAACATCTTGTTGAGAGCCAGTGAGACCAACCCAACCTTTTTCTGGGCTTTAGTTATACTAGTAATAGTAAGGCACTGGGGAAAGGTTTTGCCTACTGGGTGGGAGGGATGGGACAGAGCCTTATGAGTCTCCTTTAGGATGCAACACTAGCTGTGGGGGATCTATGTTGTCATTTGTGCCCCAGAGCTCAGCTGTCATGGATAGACAGGACTGGGTTTGTCAGCATCCCAAACATTCCTTCATTTATACAGTGTTTGCATTAATTTTGCACTGTACATAAATCAATTTAAGACACAGGCTATGCCTTTCAGCTTTCAATTCAATTAACAAAATGTTTCAGTTAACATGTTGTAAAACGGCTTTCTATGTTCACTCAAGCTCCAAAATGCCAGGAGGTTACATCTGTTAAGGGCCTTTACATATGTGTTATTCAGGAAATATTGATATGGTGTATGGGAAAAAGACATCTTGATGTAATCATACAATCATAGAATCATAGAGTTGGAAGGGGCCTTGTAGGCCATCGAGTCCAACACCCTGCTCACAGCAGGAAATCCACAGCTAGAGCATCTCCCGCAGATAGCTGTCCAGCCTCTGCTTGAAGACATCCAGCGAAGGGGATCCCACCACCTCCCTAGGCAGTCGGTTCCATTGCCGAACTGCCCTTACTGTCAAGAAGTTCCTTCTAATGTCCAATCTGAATTTACGCTCCTGCAACTTAAAACCATTAGACCTAGTCCTACCCTCTGGGGCAGCAGAGAACAAATCTGTACCCTCCTCTATGTGACAGCCCTTCAGGTACTTAAAGAGTGCAATCATGTCACCCCTCAGCCTTCTCTTCACCAGACTGAACATGCCAAGTTCCTTCAACCTTTCCTCATAAGACTTGTTCTCCATACCGGCTATCATCCTCGTCGCCCTCTTCTGAACCCGCTCTAACTTGTCTATATCTTTCTTAAAATGAGGTGCCCAGAACTGAACGCAGTATTCCAGATGAGGCCTGACCAATGCAGAATATAGTGGGACTATTACTTCCCTCGACCTGGAAACTATAGCTCTGTTTATGCAGCCCAAAACCGCATTTGCCTTTTTTGCCACAGCATCACACTGCTGGGTCATGTTCAACTTGCGATCCACTAGAATTCCAAGGTCCTTCTCACACGCACTACTGCTAAGCCGGGTATTTCCCATCCTGTACCCGTGCATTTTGTTTTTGTGGCCTAAATGCAGAATCCTGCATTTGTCTTTATTGAATGTCATTTTATTAATTTCAGCCCAATTTTCTAGTCTATCCAGGTCCCTTTGGATTTTATTCCTGTCTTCCATTGTGTTAGCTATCCCTCCCACTTTCGTATCATCCGCAAACTTCATAAGGCTTCCCTCCACCGCATCATCTAAGTCATTGATAAAAATGTTGAAGAGTATCGGCCCCAGGACAGAACCCTGTGGCACTCCACTCAAGACCTCCTCCCAGTCCAAAGCAGAGCCACCGACGACCACTCTTTGAGTACGGTTTTCCAACCAGTTGTGAATCCACCTGACAGTATTTCCATGTAGTCCACATTTGACTAGTTTGCTAATCAAAAGGTCATGGGGGACTTTGTCAAACGCCTTGCTGAAATCTAGATAGATGACATCTACAGCATTTCCACCATCTACTAAGCTAGTCACCCGATCAAAAAAAGAGATGAGATTAGTTTGACAGGATTTTTTCTTGACAAACCCATGCTAGATAGTTGCCAATGGACTCTTTTATTATCTGTTCTAATATCTTTCCCGGTATTGAAGTCAGACTGACCGGCCTGTAATTCCCCGGATCTTCTTTTTTACCCTTTTTAAAGAGCGGGACGACGTTTGCCCATCTCCAATCCTTCAGCACCTCTCCCGTTCTCCAGGATTTCTCAAAGATGATGGCAAGAGGTTCCGAGAGTACATCCGCAAGTTCCTTCAATAATCTGGGATGCAGTTCATCAGGCCCTGGAGATTTGAACTCATTTAGGTTAACTAGGTATTTCCTGACTATCTCCTTATCAATCTCGAACTGCAGTCCCGACCCCTTACTGAGATTGCTACCGATGCAAGGTTGCACACTGTTCCCTTTTGGGGAGAAAACGGAGGCAAATGAGGAAGTATAGGATGGCATGCTCAATTCCCCTGTCCCATGCCCCTGCCTCCCTGCCAGGTGGGCCTTGGGCATGCTTTCTCATCTATCCTATGTAGAATACAATAATCTAAGAAGCTTTGTTTATTTAACACAGATGAGGTAAGAGAGGCTCTTAATTGGCAAAAATAGATAGTGCATGCCAACAGATCATTAGGAAGAATGTTTACACACACACTGCTAAGCGTTGGGAACTTGGCCTTCAAAGGCAGCTGCAGTGACTCAGGCTGCTACAAAGCAAGGATACTGACCAACAAAATCAATAAACAAGACAGAAGCGTGATACTCAAATTAAAAAAAACACATCCCCACAGGTATAGCTAAAGTCACAGGTGCTAAAGTCACAGGTGCAAACCTGCACTCCAGGGGCTCTTTTGGGTATAAATAAGGGTCCCTAACTCCTGCTCAGGGAGCTTCAACACAGAGCATCGGTGCAGTGCTGTGTAAGCAGGTGGCCAACTGGAATCTCTCCGTTGTTCTTATCAAGGCTCCCAGACAACAGAAAGGAGATGTAAGATAACAACTGTGCTCAAGAGCTGCTTTTATCTGTTTAAGCACCTTGTCTGTAATAAAACACTAAATCTTTCAATTAAAGCATGGTAAATCTTTTTTTCCACTTGAGTGCTCATTGCCTCTGGAATCTCTTGAATTTTCTGGCCTGTTGGCAAAACATATGGTATGGTATACCATCCTATCCTATGGTTAGTCCCAGCTTCACCACTATCTCAGATCTGGATAGCTGTTAGTGGCAGAGTGGTGGGTCAGATTTGTCTGTTCACTGTGATAGCCACATGCATGGAGTCTATGTAACTGAAGCAATCATGAGATTGAAGCTACCATTTCACATTACAAATACTCAACTGGCAACCAATGCTATCCATATAGAATCCAGATAGAGTTGGAAGAGGCTTCATAAAGGACCCTCTGCCCAGATGGTTGACGTTCGACCTGTCCTAGATGGGGTTACACTCCCCCTAAAGGAACAGGTACGTAGTTTGGGAGTCTTATTAGATCCGCTCCTGTCACTTGAGGCTCAGGTAGCCTCGGTGGCACGGAATGCATTCTACCAGCTCCAGCTGGTAGCCCAACTACGACCCTATCTGAGCAAGGAGCATCTTGCCTCAGTTATCCATGCTATGGTAACCTCTAGATTGGACTACTGTAATGCACTCTACGTGGGGCTACCTATGAAGACGGTTCGGAAACTTCAGCTAGTGCAAAATGCTGCGGCCAGAGTTCTCACTGGGACAAAGAAATTTGACCATATAACACCTGTCCTGGCGCAGCTGCACTGGCTACCGATATGTTTCCGGGCCAGATTCAAAGTGTTGGTTTTTACCTATAAAGCCCTAAACGGCATCGGACCGCAATACCTGATGGAGCGCCTCTCTCGCTATGTACCTACCCGTTCACTACGCTCGACGTCGAAGGCCCTTCTCCGGGTCCCAACCCATAAAGAGGCCCGGAGATTAACAACTAGATCTAGGGCCTTCTTGGTGGTGGCCCCCGAACTATGGAATGCCCTCCCAGATGAGATACGCCTGGCGCCTTCTCTGTTATCTTTTCGGCGCCAGGTAAAAACTTACCTTTTCGCCCAGGCTTTTTAAATTTTGTAAATTTCTAAATTATTTTAAATTTAATATTCTAAACTTAATATGATCTTAATTTATAAATCTCAATGGCAATTTTATTAATGTTTTATAATTGTACTATATATATATATATATATTTTCCACACTTGCTCATATTTTAATTGTGATTTTATTTGTTGTACACTGCCCTGAGAGCTTTTTGCTATAGGGCGGTCTAGAAATGTAATTAAATAAATAAATAAAAAATAAATAAATAATGACAGAGTTGGAAGTGATAGGAAACTTTCCTTCTGTGAACGCCAACTTCTCTTAGGATTGAAACCATTATCTCTCAGAAACCCCTTTGTGTACATAAAGGCCTGTAACAATCTACCTATCAGCTTGTTCTGATGGTTAATCAGAAAGCCCTTATGAATCTACTTGTATGAAGGGCAAGTGACACTCGGCACCAATACCATCAAACATTGTAAGTAATTGACAGCACTAAAGAATACCCCAGTTCTCCACTCAGAGCAAACGATGCAAGGCATGCAATTGTGTACTAGAGCTTTAATTTGTGTAATTTGCACTGATTATAACATTTCAGTTTTTCCAGGAACCAGTCTCAGGTGTGAAGAGAAACAAACAAACGGGAAGAAACAGGAACAGAGCAAAAATGCAGCACATCAAACCATGAGTGGGAAATAGGGATAGCAGTAAAATGTGGCTTTCATTTGCATTTTAATGCAAACCTAGGCTACCTAATTTGCACTTCTGAAACAGAACATGAACTGAAATACAGCTACTCCTTACAATTCGCACTTCTCTGAATTTTCTGATGCATTTCTCCAACCAAATATTTGTACAAAAATGCATTATATTCAGGAAAATTGCTTTCAATAATGTTATCTTAAGCAAACTCTTAGAAGCAACTGGTTATCTTGACCCATTCCAGTCTGGGTAAATGTCCAGTTTGGGGACAGAATTGCCCTGGGTCACCCTGGTGGATGGCCTTCATTAGGAGGACAGGTGGAGTATGACCCTATTGATTCTCCTGGATCTCTCAGTGGTGTTTGGTACTATTGACCATGGTATTCTCCTAACCATCTCTGTGGATTGGGGGGTGGGGGTACAATGGTTTCATTTCTATTTATGAGGTCCGTTCCAGAGAGTATCGTTGGAGTTATATACAAGGTTTTCAAAAATTTTAATAAAGGGGAAAATCAAATTTCTAACTCAGCTAACAAACTGTAACTTTAATAGCAAATTATCCAGTGCCCTTAGTGTGGCAGTTCGTTGTTGTGCAAACTACCTCTAATAAGACTGTACCAGAGGCAGTTTGCTCAACAGCATCCTTGTAAAAGACCAAGAAATATACCTATAATTCAGTCGGTAAACCCTTAGCTCCCAGTTTAGACTTATTAAGATATAAATAGAATACAGACTTCAAAATCAAATATGGCCCCCACTTTGCAAAATGGCCCTGCACACTATCAAAGCCACCACCTTAGATGCTAGGTTAAGTCTAATGTACTGTACGTACACACACATGCATGCATACATTGGACATAATGGACACTGATTTCCTTTCGGTGTCTAGGTATCCTGCCTGACGGTAAGTGTTGGAGATGTGGACAATCACAAGCAGACCTCACAGATCTCCTGTAGAAATATTCAGTAATCGTTCCTTTCTGAAGAGGCATTAACATGTGCATTAACATAATTCTAGACAGAAGATTTAAATGCCCTAATTGGTCTCAAACCTAAGAAACAGGAGCTGATGGAAGGACAGAGGAATCGGTTTTATAGACTCAAGTAAATTGCGGTACAGGAAACCCTACACCACACCAAACAATGCAACTAACTGTGCATGAAAAGGTCCTCTATTATGAAATACAGAAGTAAGAAAATTTTCAGAACATTTGGCATAGCTTTCTGGAGCATATGCAGAACACTATGATTAGCAGTGAACAATGCAGAAATGAGCCCTAAGGAATCTTTCTCTACCCTCCCCTTCCCTTTTAACAATCCAAAATTTGGTATATGTTGTGGGGAAAAGTGGGAAGGAGGGGTTAGAGATGCAAAAATGTTTAGGGAACGTTGTATGCCAAGAACTGAATTCAAATAAACTATGAATCTTTTTTTTAAAAAAAACCAACAGCAAATAGTTGATTGCAATAGTGATAGTCAGTAGATCTCAAACAATACACAGGTCAACGCACTTATAGACAACATTTGTCAAATTATTCTGGATAACTAACAAATGAGTATGTTTACAGACAATTTGCCACTAAATATAAGCTGAGTTTATCAACTAAATTGTGTGCTACAAACTGCAAGCCTGGCCACCCTTCTGCTCAATAATTTCATTTTTGTCACCCATGCTGAGAATATTTTGTTTCTCATATTCTTCAGCCACAGGCAGAGACATTTAATAGTCTTCATTTCCTTCTCCCGATTCCACGTTTGTCATTATTCTCCTATTCTTCCCAGCCATATAATTTGCTATGCCTTAAATTTGACGGTGACAGGAGTTGTGTTCCCCAAATGGCTGCTACATTTTTCCCCATTAATGGTTCAGAAGTAGAAAGAGAACATTTTCCACTGTCTTTCTGTTATGCCTCCAAAAAAACCATTCTTTCCACTCACCAGGAGCTACTACAGTGTAATCTCCACATATGCCAAGGGGATGCATTTGTCATTGTTTGGACCTGAGTAATATGCCGCTTATCCATCTGTTTGAACATGGGCCTGATTAATATGCTGTTAGGCATTCTGGAAATGCTTATATTAAATTGGTAGACTGAAAGCTGAACTAATTGGGCTGTTGGTGTATGTGTGTGTGTGTGCATGCACACACACACCAGTAAGGAACAATGAATGAAATTAAGTTCAGAGAATCACCTTCTGAAAGAGTGCTAGTAATACAACCAGCTAGGATTACACCTCTTGTTCCCTTCAACAATGGCAGCCCTTCCTTGGGAAGATTATAGGCAGATGTCACATCTATCCCCACTGATGTGGAAATTATGACTAGCACCAAGAGCTGTGATGGAAGGATAATTAAAAAATAATTAACAAGAATAATTTGCACAGGGCCATGGGACAGCGTTTTTTATTTCATCAGCTGCAGTAAGTGATTAGATAGATACACAATGTTTCTGTAGAAGCATTAGTCATTTGTGTTTTTTCCAAAAAAAAAAAAAAAAAGGAGGGAGGACAGGACAGTATTCAGGGAATAGTAACTAATTATTTTATTCCTTTTGTTTCTTGTACTCTTGATAGAGTAAATCACATGACCCAGAGGCTTAATCCAAAACAAGCAGTTCAACATGAATCATTTCACTGTTCTCCTTTTAATTATTTATCTAGTCAGGAATAAGATAATCTGTATAGTTATGGGTGTGATGGAACATATGCTTTGCATACAAGGTCTTGGGTTTAACTTAGCCTCCTTGGACCTTGAGATGATGGCATCTGTTCATGGCAGGAATACCTCTACTGAGACCTAGAGGAAATATTTCTATCTCGGGTTGGTCTCTTTGGGCTAGCTAGATGGACCATTGATTTGACATGCAGTACACATGGCAGATCTCTGTTAAAAGGATGAACAGAGATGCTAATTTTCTTAAGAACTTGGAGGCTGGTTTATACAAGGGTCATAAAATGGAGTGTGGAGGAAACGGATGTGGGAATGAACAGCAGGTGGCAGCAGAGAGAAAATGTATTTTTGAAGAGGCAAGAAACCCATTTGGTTTCATAGTACCATGTAGTGGTGGGTATAACTATAACAATGATCAAGAGCAAACAGTCAGTGCAAATATCACTACATGAGATCTGCTTTCACTTTTCAGGTATAACTGTTCATTTACTACACATTTTAATGCAGATCTTTGAACATGGGATGTAAAATTCTCCTTATCACTCAGTAGGCTGATACAAAGAGCCACATAACATGTTCTGGTTACATTCAGGCTGGATTACTGTAATGCCCTCTATGCGGGTCCTTATTTAATGACAGGGATGGATGAAATAATCATGATCTGATCCGTGCGCCTTGCACATGAGTAGGGTGGCAAGTTAGTTCCATCCCAAATCTGTGTAGATTTTTTAGGAAACATTTAAAAACTGTGCATGTTCAAAACAGAAGAAGCCAGGGGAGGCTTCCAGGTTCTCTCTCCTGCCATCCCCAGCTTTTAAACTATTTCTAGCTGCTTTCAGCTACAAACCATGGGGCTTACCCCACTTGTTCAAAGTTTTGGAAGCAGTGGTATAAAATGATGTACCACCCCTTCCTGTACAGATAAAAAGATGGCTGCCCCATGTACCTATGGAAGGAGCCACAATTTTTTTCCGTACAATATCTTGTTAGTAGGAAAAAAGTATGAACTAGGGAAGCACTTGGACCACCTTGTAAAAAAAGAAAGAAAACCATATAAGTTGCAGTGAACCTTGCTTGGAAATGTTCTTAGGCATGCAATATAATCCTCACATGTATATTCCAATCTGAGCATGGTCTGTTGGATACAAACCGAGGAGGTCCACACCTACTGTGGGGCAAACTGAAATCTTCCCGCATCCCTAATTAGAAGTTCCACTTGGGACAAAATATGGTAGCAAAACAGTGGATAAAGTATTCAGAACATATTACACCAATTGTTTATTGGTTACATTGGCTACCTATTTGTTCCCTGCCCCTGCTGGTTTGCGCCTTTAAAGCATTAAACAATTTGAGATGAGATTATCTGAAAGATCACCTGCACCTATATGAACCTGCCCAGGCTTTACAATCAACCCCTGAGGTCCTGCTCTCTGGCCCATTGATAGGAGATAATATGGACAGGGCCTTTTAGTGGTGGCCAAGCACCTATAAAATTATTTGGAAGTTTTAAAGAACAAGCTTAAATATTTTTAATTCTGTCTGCTTTGTATTAATTGCAACCCTGGGCTCCTTTGGGAGGAAGGGTGGGATATAAATAAATAAAATTCACTAATAGGCAAAAAAAAACCCTTGCTGCTTAAGAACATACATATAGCCAACAGATATATCTATAAAACTTTAAAAAGCAGGAAAATTGGGCAGCTATAGTGAATGCACCAGGGGAGCAGGAGAACTGACCGCCTCTTTGAGATATTGTACTGCCCTACAAATTTGCAAAAATGCAAACACAATTTGGGTTGGTTTTTTACAGTCTAATCCACTTCCTGTATAGCTTGAAAGAATTTGGTAACATATGCCCCTGAGCATATGGTGGGTGATGGCAACACCTGCAATCACCTGTGATGATCAGAGGGGGGAGGGGCAGGAGGGGAATGGGAGCAGCCGGGAGGGGGAGGGGAAGAGGAGGGCAGGTTTGACCATTTGCATGTTTATTGAGTTCAATGGGATTTACTCCCATGCAATCATGATTAGGATAGGTGAAACTGCCTATGTGGAGGAGGAGAAGGAAGAGGGCAGAAAGGCTGGAATGGGGAGGGGAGGAGCACAGAGGGGGAGGAGGAAGGGAGGAGGAAGGGAGGGGGAGGGAAGAGGAGAGGGAGAGGAGGAAGGAAAGGGGGAAGAGGGAAGGAGGAGGAACGGACGGGACGTAGGGGATAGGGAGGAGGAGGAGGAGGGGAGGGGAGGTTTGATCATTTTATGGTTGTTGAGTTCAATGGGATTTACCCCTATGCATCATGCTTAGGATATGTGAAATTGACCAGTGGGAGGGGCAGAGAGGGGTTGGAGAGGGAGGGGAGGAGATGCAGAGCTTGGGAAAGTTACTTTTTTGAACTGCAACTCCCATCAGCCCCAGCCAGCATGGCCACTGGATTGGGCTGATGGAGTTGTAGTTCAAAAAAGTAACTTTTCCAAGCTCTGAGGAGATGGGGGGAGAAGACAGGGGGAAAGTAGGAATAGGGGAGGGAGGGGAGATGATAGGGTGGGTGGGCACTGGGCAGAAGGAAAACCCCTTTCCTTTCCAAAAGGAAAACATTGTTAACATCACATTTTTTTCTACAGCAGACACATGTAGTCTTCCACCCAAATTTAAACCAAAGCTGTCCCTGGCCACATCCACACCATACACTTACTCCATTTTAAACAGTCATGGCTTCCCCCAAATAACCCTGCAAAGTGTAATTCGTGAAGGGTGCCTTGTTAGAAGACCATTATTCCCCTCACAGAGCTACAATCACCAGAATTCTCTGGGAAGAGGGGCTGATTGTTAAACCATTCTGGCCCCTGGATCTCTGTAAGAGGAACAGGATGCCTAAGAGTGCCAAAGACAAGGGGGAGGCAAATGTGTTTGCTTCTTTGAGAAAAAGAAGCCTGGGAGATATGGCTGTATGCTGGAGGAGGATGCTCATCAACAAGGAGACCCAATTCTTCCATTATTTGTAATTTAGGTGTACATATAAAACTGCAGTTGTTCACATTCATAGCTCACTCCGTGGCTTGAATCCAAAGCTGTCTTGCCTGAGCAGGAAGGCACTTCCTCTTGCGCAAGGCGCTCCAGCTGAATTCTTCCAATTTTCCTTTTCCTTGGCCTATCCTATGCTGTTTGAGAGGGTCCCTTAACCCTCAAGAACAGCTTTTGGAAGGAACCAGGAAAGGGCCATGCTGCAAGCAGAGTTCTGCTTGCTCTTCTCTGCATCCAACCCCTTATCTAGTTGTTGCACCAAAGAGTTACATTTTGGCTTCAAGGTGCCACAAGATTCTTTGTTGGTTTTGCTGCCAATGTCTAATGGTGCAACCCCTACAGAAATTCATGAACTTTGAAAGGAATACCCAGGAAAGGTAACTGATTTGGAAATATCTGTTGAAGGCTAAGATATGCATGGCTATTGTGTAGGGATTAAAAGATCCGTCAATTTTGGTTCTCCCAGTTTCTCATTTTTCCAATTTCAAATTCAGTCCTCCACATTCCTGAAGCAATTTGTGAATTTTTCTTTTAAAAAATCCTCATGAAAATTCTCAGCATTTTAGTGCAAATTTCTCCTAATAAACATATTTTTGTAGGTCGTTTTGACTAAGTACATATTTTTGCAAGCCTTTTCTTGTCATATAATGCATCTTTGCATGTTGTCACTCATATATTCATTCTTATGCACACTTTCCCCTAATATATGCATATTTGTAAACACTGTTTGGTTACCAAACTTCATCGCCAAATTTGAATATGTGCAAATTTAAAAGGATGGGTGTGTTTCGGTTCTCATATTGTTTGGGAAAGTGTGGATTTGATAAATTCAGCTTGAAATGTGACCTGAATCAAAATTCTCACCCATCCCTACTATTGTGTGCTATGATAGACATTAAACAAATACATGTATTTCTGAATCAGAGAATGATGAAACAGAAGACTTGTGAAGATAAACCAATTGCAGCCGAAGTGAAAATACCAGATGAAAGTGCAAATGAATGTTGGAACAGAACGAGGCACACAGTATTCATATATCCCTACTTGTAGCTCTGTGTAGATTTTTTCTTATTTCTGTGCAGGGATCTCCCCAAGGAAGTATCCTCTTAGGAACGATGTCAGTATTGAGTTTACCCCTCCCTGCTTTTTGGCAGCTGCACTGGTAATAACTGTCTCCTTTTATTAATATTGTTTTTATCCAGAGTTCTAATGGCCATTCCACACAGGTGAAATGAAAGACATTTATTTTGTCTCTAACACCTTTTTGGGAAGAAACAAAATCGATGTATTGGACTAATTTGCTGAATAACTTTTCTCTCTCTGGGAGAAACAGCCCTCGAGGGTTGGCCTTCTCACCTGGAATGTTCAAAGACTAATTGCAAATTACTCTGCTTCTGATGTGGAATCCAGATGCTGAGTGTGCCATGGCCTGTAAGCACTGAGTTCTAATGTAATCAGCAATGACAGTGCTGATTATGGACACGTTCCTAGAGGACAAGTACGTAGTTTCTATAATGCTAATCAGTATCTTCATAAAAAGTGACAGGCATAGCACATTGTGGCTGGCAAATCCTGCAGCAGTCAAACATTAGAGCCACATGAATAAACTTGGTCTGGTTTTCCTTATTTGGTAGAACGTGACACAAACCATTCCAAAATTGGAATTCAATCAGATCAAACAAATTAAATACAAAATTCCTGTTTGCGTTTGACTTTTGTAATTAGACAGATACTAACTGATCCTAACACTTACTGAAGTTTCATCAGCAATACTGAAAAGTATCTCTGGTGCGAGATGTTTCTTCAGTTCTCTGCAAACTCCAGAAACGCCAGTAGAGTAATAACTGCTGCTGCTAATACATGTGCAAATGCAGTGGTTCTTGCATGAAGCAAGGGTGTACTTACACAGGCACAGTGGATCAAAAGTCTCACTATGATTCAGTAGGCTGCAAAGTCCAAAATGCCATGCCACATAAAGCTAGACTTTGCTTAAAGGACAGATGTGCATTTCAGATGGATGTGTACTTATTGTAGGTATGATTACACAAAACCATCACATCACATTCACTGTTCAGAGAAAACAGATTATCTAAAAAAAATAGGGTGTGTGCTTTTCTGATATAGGGTACCATCTAATCAGTAAAACATTGTTCAGTCCCATCAGTTTTGATTGGAGAGGTTTAAGCACATGCTCAATTCCTCCCCACCAGCTCAAAATCAATGGATTAGCAAAGTCTTGATGCTGGCTAGATTTCTTGCTAGAGATAATAGTATGGTGCTCTGACCCCATCAGCTAGCCTCCTCCCTGCAGCCCTCAAGCTCCAACCATGCCCAAGGCTGCCCAAATGATGCCCAGCACACCATGACAAATCCCATGGAATCCCTGCTGCAGTTTCACCAAAGATGTATCAGCTGAGTCCAGTGCAGACATTGTCTATTGGTAAGTAGGAAAAAAGTCTACTTCAACAGCTAGTTACTCTGAGACTCTAGAAGTCAAGAGGAAGAACACTCTGGCTTCTGCCACTGGCCAGAGAAATAAGGGCTACTGGGAAATGACCTCCTCTCTCACAAGCATGGTACTACAGGAAGGGCCTCTTCTGAGAACCAGAGAATGGGCAGCTGCAGGGACTTTGCATTTCTTCTCCTTGCCTGTAAGGGTGGTAGATTTAAGTCGACAAATGTGCCATGCTAGCCCTGATCTGGTACGAGGCGTGGAGTCCTCAGCGGATGAAAGGGGCACCCCACAGACCAAGTCCCCCAAGCTGATGATGTTTGCTTAAACCTTTCTATCCACCAGGCTTATGCAGATGATATATGAAAAAAATTGTGATCTGTGATTTTTATTTTTATGTGGTTTTATTGTACATCACTTTGATATTTTTAAATGAAATTGTGCTATGTAAGTATTCTTACAGATATAAACAGATAAATAAATAATGATTTTGGACAAGATCCGCTGAAACCAATGCTGAGGATCTCCTTGAGGGACCCTGGAAAGGGAGAGACCCTAGGAGGGGAAAGACTAATCGAAGAACCTCTGGTGATGTTAGTGGAGCCCTCAAGAATGCTGGTGTCAAAGATTCAGCCTAGGCTGAGGAGCTATGACACATTTACAGACCCAGAATCATTGTACAGCTTGTAAGCAGAGGATTCCTCAAGAGTCAGGGGTCTCCTTGTGAGTGAGGAATCTTAGAAACATCATCACCACCAGTAGCTGTTGGTAGTTGGAATGTGGCCTGGGAGGCCAGACTATATCAGCTGTGTCTTTTGAGCTTTCCACTTGCTGGAAGCAACATTGTCTCTGGCTCCTTGAGCCTGAACCTTGTTGCTCAACTTGCTGCACTGACTCTTGACTTGATTCCCCTTGGTGTTGTCTTTGGATTCCCTGTCCTTGACCCTCATTGTTTTGGCTGATGCTGCATCACCATCCCTGCTTTCCTTTCTGGGGGACTTGGGATAGGAGGCTTACTTCCCTGGAATGCGACTCCAGCCTCTGAAGCATCTGCCGTTGCTCCATTACTTTGGGACTGCAGAAGCAAGGAGGAGTACACTGGGAAATGTTCAGAATTTTTGAATTTCCACAGCAGCCACCCTAGTCAGAGGCAGTATGCTTCTGAAAATCAGTTGCCGGAAGTCTCAGGAGGGGAGAGTGTTCTTGCACTCGAGTCCTGCTTGTGGACTTCCCCCAGGCACCTGGTTGGCCTCTGTGAGAACAGGATGCTGGACTAGATGGGCCACTGGCCTGATCCAGCAGGCTCGTCTTATGTTCTTATGTTCTTAACACCTTTCCCCATGCCTGTCCTACAACAAACAGTTGTTAGAACCTGCCCAACTCATAGCTGTGTTTCATTATAGTGATGGGGATGGAGGACAGATTGCTTCAGGATTTCTAGATCACAGCCATAATTTTGAACTAAGCTTCTGTGGAAGGTCTAGGATTTAAACATATGGAGTGACCTTGGGCAAGTTACCATCTCTTAACCTAACCTACCTCACCAGGTTGTTGTGATGATAGAATGAGGAGGGGGAGCTCATAGGAAAGGGGCACAGCTCAGTGGCAAAGCATCTGCTTTGTATGCAGAAAGTTCCAGGTTCAATCCCTGCCATCTCCAGGTAGGGCTGGATACATTCCCTGCCTAAAAGCTAAAGAGTTGCTGCCAGTCAATGTAAACAATACTGAGCGAGATGGAATGTTTGTCTGACCCAATATAAAGCAGCTTCCCATGTGTTCTGCCATGAACTCTGTAGAAGAAAGACAGGATTTAAAGGTAATAATTTATTCATATTTATTTTTCACAGGCAATAAATAATATATTTTCAAAGAGAAGGAAACTGCCTTTTCTATTAAAGGGCTGGGGGGGGGGCTACAATTTCCAGCTGTGTGGATCCACCTAGGATCTTCCACTAACTTCTTCACACCAAGAATATAGTAATGTTAACATTTGTTTAATTCCGATCTGGATCTCCCATGCCAGTTATTTCTTCTTTAAAAAAGAGAAGAAAACCAAGGCACATAAAATGTGATCATGTATTTCTTTAATTGTCTACTTTGGCTCTGAGTTCACATTTGGGTACTTTTGAGTAGACATGCATAAGATTGGGCTCTGCTAAGCAACAGGATCAGATTGCAAATCTGAAGAGAGGATATTCATCTTTTAGTTAATTTGAAATCTTTTCTAAAAAAAAACTGTTTGAGGTAGCTTGGCATGTTAGGTCAAACATGCAAAGAACCCAACTGCCTGTTAGCTTCAGGATTTTGTGCCACATGGTGCTCCAAGGTTTAGGCAGGACTACTTGTCCTTAATTTCCCAATTCCATATCCCCAAAGTGATAATAAACCATTTTATTGGAGTTACGATTGAGAAGGACCCCAAGCATTACTGTGGGAAGTCTCGATTCCTTTTATTTC
This sequence comes from Rhineura floridana, assembly GCF_030035675.1. Lineage (NCBI taxonomy): Eukaryota > Metazoa > Chordata > Lepidosauria > Squamata > Rhineuridae > Rhineura > Rhineura floridana. The sequence goes on along the minus strand of NC_084483.1, from coordinate 94,263,392 downwards.
TGTGTCATTTTTTTATTTTTTATTTTTAAAAAATGTTCCTGGTCATGGCACCACACTAAACTAATTTCCACAGATAAATGTATTCTTATGCAGAATATTACTCAGGGCTAGAGGGTCAAGTACTATGGCTCCATCATTTTATGATAGCTAATAATGTTTTTAGCTTGCATAGCTACAAATAAGGCAGTTAATTGAATCTCAGCCTTCAGGGTATAAACTGATTAAGTATATGAATTAGGAAAGAAATCTTCCTTCTATTTTTGCCCATGTGCACAAACGTGTGAGCATACACATGCATGAGACTTAGCATTCAGCAAGACTGCACTGCTTGAACCCCACAAATCAGACTGTATCCCACCAGTTATGTATGGTAGCCGACCAAGGAGCTGCTTATGACAGCTAGAAGTAGCATTCCTCTGAATACAAGTTGCTAAGGAACAACCATTGGAAAGGGCTAGTGTACTCATGTTTCCTCATCAGGATAGATCAGAAGCATCTCCTTGAGATTTCAAGGGTGGACCCTAGTGATGTCAGAGGTGGTAGGCCCTAATGATGTCACAGGGGCAGGCCCTAGTAATGTCATTAAGCTTGATACATTAAGCATCAACCACAGTTCCTTGGAGCATACCACTCAAACAAACAAAAAACCCTGATTGGAAATTAAGATAGAAATCTTAGCTAATTGTTTCCAGGTCCAGCTGAAGTGATGGGATCATCATGCAAATAATAAGGTGCATCATCAGTGGCTTTAAGGGGTTGAGCTGACCACATGGAACCACTGTTGTTGCTTCTATGGATATAAGGGAGGAAGGTGAGTGAAATGCAAATAGAAAAATAAAAATAAAATACAGTGATGATTTCCTAAATGCAATACCATACCAACCACAACAAGGTAACTATGAGTGAGACAGAAAACTCTGCATCCCACAGCCAGTCAGGGTTCCTAAACAAAATTTAAAAAAAACCTGGCAGCCAGTCAGCCAAAGTCACAGAAATCCTCATACAGCACAACCTGACCCATGGGCTGCAGTTAGTGCAGAATGCTGTGGCATGATTGCTGAACATGAGTGAGATAATATCTCTGTTCTGAAATCTGCACTGGTTGCTGATTTGCTACGAGGCCAAGTTCAAGGTGTGCTTTCCATGTTACAGGTTCCACATAGTACATATTTTGCTCTTGTAAGAACTCGATCCTTTAGTGTGGCAATACCTACACTTTGAAACTCCCTGCCTAGTGACATTAGGCAGGTGATTCATGGTACTCATTTTGGCATCTGCTAAAAACATTTTTGTTTAGGCAAACTTACCCAGGCATGTAGAAGCTATTATGTTTTTTATGTTTCTAACTTGGTTTTATTATTTTGAATGTTTTAACTGTCTAACTGTTTTTGCCAATAATTTCATTGTTTTAATTCCTTCTCTTTGAGGGTTTTTTTTTACAATAAAGCAGTATATAAATGTTGTAAATAAAATACATAAATAAATTTTGGAGTCATTAAGGCTCTTGGGTCTCTTTCCTCTTTTAGGCACAAAGGAATCTGCCTTATACCGAGTCAGGCCATTTGATACCATCTAGCTCAGTGCTGATGACATGGACTAGCATTGGCTTTCCAGGATTCCAAGCAATAGTGTCTTTCAGATATTGAATTTTGGATCTTTGCATGCAAAGCACGTGCCCACTGAGCTATAGCCCTGTTTAGAAAAGTATCGTTTAAAACTGTTCTTTTTAATTCATTGATGAATGCACATCATACCAAAGGCAGATCCACACCATGCATTTAAAGCACATTCAACATACATTTGAACCACATGAATCCCACCACAGAATCCTGGGGAATGTAGTTTGTTAAGGATCATGGGAACTATAACTGTGAGGGGAAAACTACACTACCCAGGATACTTTGGGGAAGTCATGTGCTTTAAACGCAAGTTGGGTGTGCTTTAAATGTATTATGTGGATCTGCATTACTTCATAAACTTTGCCTGCCTATAAATCATTTTAATTAATGTTTTTAATGGAAATAAGCTACAAAGTTTACTGGGTAACCATGGGCTACGCAACATCTCTCAGCCTGATCTGCCCCTCAGGGTGAAAACAACATGCGGGACCATGACCACCCCAAGGAAGAAGGGCACACTTAAAATGTAGAGGAAATAATCATTTGTAAATAATTTACAACCATAGTGTGAAATCAGATACATATCAAGACATAATATGAAGAAATATTTATATAAACATGAATGTCAAAGATGTTTATTATTTACACAACCTGTAAAGATATTTAAAGAGCAATCTTACGCATGTTTACTCAGAAGCAAGTCCCAATGTATTCAATGGGGCTTATTCAAACAGGGAAGCATGCACAAGACTGCAATTCAGTGATAAGGAACTTCACTCACCCAATCCAAAATTCAGAATCATGCTACTGTTTTATATTTGTTTTATGGTTATTGGATTTTAAATAGCTTTATTTCTTGTTGTGAGCTGCCTTGGTTTCCAACCCTACCTCACAGAGTTGTTGGAAATAGTCCATATATATACACACACACTGGAGATATAAAAATGCATGCATCCCATATAATAGTTTATTGTCAAAACCAATTGGCCATTGCAGAATATTTTTTTTGAAAAGAAGTATTAGTTACCTGCCAAATAAAAGCAGTGACACCTAAGTAAGCCCTGCCTAACTTCTTTAAAAAAAAAATGATCGGAAGGAGAAAGATTTACAACACAATCCTTTTCTATGTTCACTCAGAAGTCCCTTTGATTTTCAGCACAATCCTAACCATGTCTACTCTAAAGTAAGTCCTGCTGAATTCAATGAGGTTAACTCCCAGGTATGTGGAATTAACATTACAGCATTATTCCCAGAAAAGCTTCATATTGGGAAGGTTTTCAAAAGAGGTCATGAATAAGACAAATAAACTGCCCTCTTCAACACTCCAGTAAAATTTAAACTTTTGACTCCTTAATTAGAAAAGTATAACACTGCAGCGTGTACACTTCTATTCAAAAATTATTTGAAAGATAAAATGTATTATATGCCTTTTTTGCAAGTAATTAAAAAAAATCTGCATGCGCACTATTATAAGTAAAATTGTTTTTTTCAATAATTTTTATTCAAATTTTCATAAAACAAACAAAACAAAATCAAAAAACATTCAAAGACAAAAAAACAAAACAAAACAAAAGTAATTAAACAGTAAAATAAAATGTTGACTTCCGATTTGTCGCAGATCAGTTATAGGTCTACAATATATAACAATCCTGTCTCTTAAATTATATTATAAAATCACTTTCCTCCAGTAGTTATCTTAATCAATCATCAAATCTCTTAAACATTACTTTATTCTTTCCACAAAAAGTCAAAGAGAGGTTTCAATTCTTTGAGAAATATATCTATCAATTTTTCTCCAAATAAGCATGTCGATTAATCCATCTCATTCAAATCTATTAGGTCCAATAATTTCAATAGCCATTCTTCCATTATCAATGTTAATTCCATCTTCCATCTTCAATAATCCTGTTAAGTCCAGTAATTTCAGTAGCCATTCTTCCATTATCAGTATCCCATAATAATCTTGTTGTCATAGCCATAGTCCAAATAAACATATTGATTAATCCATCTCATCAAATCTATTAGATCCAATAATTTCAATAGCCATTCTTCCATTATCAATATTAATTCCATCTTCCATCTTCAATAGTCCTGTTAAGTCCAGTAATTTCAGTGTCCATTCTTCCATTATCAGTATCCCATAATAATCTTGCTGTCATATCCATAGTCATATAATAAAAGTCTGATGGGAATTTCCTTTATCACAAATATTTCCTTGCCATCAATTCTGAATATGTTGCTGAAATATTGTTGTAAAGTCATATCTCTGTTCTTCTTTTTTACAAAATGCACTGGCTCATCTCTTGAAAGTTTTTCCATTGTCACATATCTGTAGTTAATTCCATAGATTTTTTCTATATCAAGCTCCATCACATCATTCCAGTCCAGAAAATTATCCAAGACATTGATAACTTTATCTCTAATATCTTCATTAATTTCTTCAGAGACAACGTTGAATTCCAAACAGTAAACTTTGTTTCTAATATCCATAAACTCCAGATCTTTTTCCAATTCCACATTTGTTCCAATCTCCAGGGCTTGCATCTTCCCTTTAATTTTTCTTTTTTCATCTTCTAATGCTTGTCCAGTTATATCTCTGATCTCATCAACCTCCTCTCTCACAAGATCCCCTATTTCTTTAAGCTCCTGCTTCATTTTGCCAAATTCAAATTGTTTACTGTGTGTGCCTATCAAGATCCTGCTGTGATCTTCTGTTGTGTGCTTCCCTGTTTGGCCACTGTTGGAAACAGGATTTTGGGTTTGATAGGGTCTCTTCTTATGGGCTGAGGCGAGATTATTTATTTTATTTATTATTAAATTAAATCCTGCCCTTCTTCCCAAAGGGAACACAGGAGGGCCAACAACAAGCAATAAAATACTAAAAACATATTTTTAAAAAATCTTTAAAACAAATCATTTTTTTCTTTTTTTAACATTTTATTTCTACTTTGCCATACAAATATCAGAACAGTATAAAACAATACATAACACACAACAAAAGAAAGAAAGAAAGGAACATTAATCACATTGTTGCATATTAAGAAGTCAATTTTGTGTTAGTAATTGTTCTCTTTTCCACTTTGAGTTTTCCTATACAGTCTTTTTAGAGTGATCCATGTACACACACACACAATCGCATAACCCCATATGCAATTCACTAAGAGGCAAAAAATCTTGCAGTTTAAGAATGTACCTATAGCCAAGAAATATTTATACCCAACTTTAAAAAGCAGGGAAATTGGGCAGCTATAGTGAATGCACCAGGGGAGCAGGAGACCTGACCTCCTCTCTGATATATTGGACTGCCCTACAAATTGGTCAAAATGCAAACACAATTTGGGTTCGTCTTTCACAGTCCAATCCACTTCCTGTGTAGCTTGGAAGAGTTTGGTAACCTGTCCCTCTGAGCGCATGGTGGGTGGTGGCAACACCTGCAATCAGCCCAAATAACAAAAACAAGACATGTGCTGTGCTGATGTTGTTTTAGCAAGGAGGAAGCAACTATATTAAAACAGTTGATATTGTTCAGATAGTCATTTTAAATATGTTTGATTTACTTTGCAATTTTAGTGAAGTTTCCTGTAGTAAACCATTCTTTTTTGCTTCTGTTTCTGTGAATATGTGCACTACAGAAACATTTTGCAACACTAGAAAAAGCTCCAAAAACAATTGTGGAATAATGGCACTGACTGTTCTGCAGAATAGTTTCCAATGAACATGAGGAGTGTCTCAGTTTGCACAAGATAAAACAGTGGGAGGTGAAATATATTCTAGAAAATTCTATGTGTGCTCTATGTTTTTAATTGACCATGCCCACCTTTCCTTAAGTGGAGTAGTTTAAGCACAGCAGGCTGAAAACATGCATCTTGGGCAGGCCAAGTTTGTTTTTTCCAACAGCTGGGATCATTGCTGAAGTAGGAACATATTGTAATCTGTCTGATTTTACATCAAACTGCAGTTTCAGATTCAACAGTTAATGTGTCCAAAATAGAAAGAGAGCATAACCTCTAGTTTGAAACAAAAAAGGCTATCTTCACCATCATATGACATCAACCAATAAAAGACTTTGAAATTAATAAAAATAAATTTGACACAGATTCTAGGATGAATAATGAGAGAAATATAATTTTCTAGGTTAGATTCTCTGTAGAAACAGTAGTAACACAGAAAAGAAGCAAAGTAAGAAGAATACCAGCAAACATACAAAAATGTAATTCTCCATCTTTGGAGATGGCAGGTGTTGCCACCACTCACCATATGCTCAGAGGCACACGTTACCAAATTCTTGCAAGCTACACAGGAAGTGGATTGGACTGTGAAAGACCAACCCAAATTGTGTTTGCAGTTTTACAAATTTGTAGAGCAGTACAGTATCTCAGAGAGGTAAGAAATGGGATCCTGTACAAGTTTGCTGAAAATAGATTGATCATTTGCATGCTTATTGAGTTCACTGCAATCACGCTTAGGATACGTGAAACTGACCTCAGGGGATGGGGAGGGAGCAGGCAGGAGGGGGAGGACAAGGGCGGGTTTGATCATTTGCATGTTTAGTGGGATTTACTCCCATGGGATCTACTCCCATGCAATCATGCTTGGTATAGGTAAAACTGACTATGGGGAGGGAAGACTGGAGTGGGCAGGGGAGTGTCCCACCCAGAGTTGGAGAAGCGAGTTGGAGGTTCGGTTCAGTCTAATTCTCGTTTTATTAGCGTGATGGTTACATCCAAAGTGGTGCACTTTATAAACCTGTCAACTCTGACTCACTACTTTCCCTAACTAGCCAGCTAAACAGTCTCTGCAGCATGTCGGGAGAGTTGACTCAGCACTAGAGTCTGGGTGGGCACCTGCTTAAGTAGGGAAGGTTTTTGCGCATAAACGATGGCTCCTCCAGAGTTCCACCCTCTGAAAGCCTCTCTTCTCGCGCCCCAAAGGGCTCTGTTTTTTCTCTCTCTCTTTTTACACTTTGAACTCTTGATTCTCTCTGTTTTGTGTATCACCATGAAGATTTAGAGCAAGCATTTCTGAGTTCAGAACTATAAGTTGTGTAAGGTTATGTTTTGAAACGAGCTTATGGGAAGGATCATAATGGCATGGGGGTATTTTCAATTTAACATTGCAGAATACGAAAAATTCATGTTGACTATATTATACAGCCACTCCTGTGGCTGTATAATAAAATTTAACCAAGATGCTCAAAATTTGTCTACTGCGTTTCTTAAATCCTTTCTTTTTTCTTTTTTTAAAACCAACTTCTTAAGTGTACAAATCATCTTTAAAACATCTTAAAAACAGCATTCTTATGTGTATTGTGGAATCATTGCTTGCATGAGCACGCATGCACGCACACACACACACACACACAAATACATCAACAGCAGCTACTGGCACATGCATTGAGGGCACTTTTTCCCTGCTATCACACCCAAATTACTCCTTGTTTGATCATGCATAGCCTTTTTTGCTTGGCCTCTGGCAATCTTTTCTACAATAAACTATGATTTGTGTGTAGGGAATGGGAGAGATTTCTCCAGGCAGTAAAAACTTCCACATATTGTGGACAGCGCTAAAACAATTTCACTGTGACAGAAAAACCAATAAATCATAGCATCAGACTTTGACCACAATTTACAATTTAAGGTATTAAAACACATACAAACAGTATATATATAGACTTCAACAAATAGATCAGATATATTATTTACTACAGCAGGAAAGCTTTGGAATCATTATATCAACTTCAGCAGAAGCAAACAAGAGCCTGTGTTATTTGGCCTGACATCACCTAAGGTACCACCTATGTCCGTTTTTTTTAAAAAAAAATCAGTCATGTTCTCTCTCCTTCTGTAATGTATCCCATAATTTGACTCTCCTGGTTTGTGCTATCAGCTAGTGCAAGTATACATGGAATGGGCCTTGAAGAACAGGCTTCAGAATGGAGAAGTAAACTTTGTCCCTTTCCTCCTTCATAGTGTACCTGTGGGCAGCAAGAAAATGAAGCATGCTCCTATCAGCCTGCTCTCCCCATTCCTGGTCTTCCACACCAGAGACATCACCCTTCGCTTTCACTTCCCTGCTGTCTACATGCAGGGCCACAAAGTAGCCAACACCCCTCCCTTCCCTGTGCGATTCAAACCATGCCACTTCTGATAGCTCCCAACCACTGGAAGTTGCTCCATCTGCACTGACCGATGGCACAAACCAGGACAGTAAATTCTGGACATGCTCCGCTCTGGCTGAATATCCACCACAGATGCTGCTCCTGCTGCACAGGGGTCCGTGAGCTCTCACATAAATTCAATAAATCGTCATTGCCGTGCAACTTTCCTGACTAAGGCTTGATTTCTACTTCATTTGTTCTCACCACTATTTTGTGTGTCTCAGTCCACCCAAATAACAAAACCTGTACTGTAAGCATTAATCTTATATAACAGTAGTGAATTCATTCTCTGAGACTAATGGAGCCAAAATTGGCAGGTTGGGGGGAAGCCCAATATAAAAATATTTAGAAAAAAAAACCTAGGGAGAGACAAAGACCCACAACAGCTCCATGAGGACTGAGCATGCTCAGTGAACATAGAAGGCTGACTGATTGTTGGAGGGGAGGAGATAAAAAAACAGGAGAAGGTGGATGAAATGGAGTAGCTAGGGAGAGGGCATGGCTGGCTGGAACGCTGAACAGAAACATTCAATAGAAGTATTTTGTTGCAGCAAGTCCCACTTGTAAACTTTAAATGGATGCCATAAAATATAAATTTGTCCCAAAAGAACTGTGAGCATTCTTTTCTTTTCTTTTTTGGAAAGCAATCCAGTAGCCCAATAAAGGTTTGAAATTATTCAATAGCATACTGGAAGTATATCAACCCATTTTTTGTCTGATTTGAAAATCTCTTCTTTCTGTTAAGTTTGACATACACCTGAGTTTTAAACTCAGCCACCATGGAATATAAATAACAAGCCACATAATGACTAGTTATGTGCTCAGAATGAAGCTGTGAGAATCAAATGGGTAGCAACGTGGAAAGGCAGGCTATTTATTAAACGCCATAGGAAGCTGCAACAATGACACTGGTGTGAAGATGAGGGTCAGGGTCAGAGAGGAAAGCAGACAGATACAGGAATCTGGCAGACTTCACAGGGAAGGATGCAAAATGTCTAATTTTAAAGCAAAACCAAAAAGAAAAGGCACAATTCTGCTGAAAAGCTAATTTTGTCACATTATTCCATGTAATCCCAGAACCCAAAGCACAAAGCGGAATAGAAGTTAAAGAGGAAATCTAGGGGTAGAGACACACTTGCTGTTGTGACGGTTCCAGTGCGTCTCCGCCTCTCTTTTTTGAAAGCAGGGGCACACAGCGCTACTTGGCTTCCAGGTGCGGTCAATGGAAAAGCTTTGCTGCAGGCTCTGGCAGAGACAATGATTGGCCCATCCAGTAGCATAATGGCAAATTCAAAAGTACAGGGTCCCTTCATGATAGTCACAGTCACACCCCCTCATATATTTCTTTCTTTTTGCTGCTGGGTTGAGAATGAGGTCCTTGTTAATGCCTTCTCCACAACAACAGATGCCCCTAGGAGCCAATAAGCATGGAAGGGGAGTGTGTTAGCTACTGAGGAGAGTCTTCTAAGTGGCTAACTCACCTCTTTTCACTCTGATTGGCTCCAATCAGCAGGAAAGGATAAGGAAGCATGTTAGAAGACTCTTCTCAGTGGCTAACACACTCCCCAGTCATGCTGATAGGCTCGTAGGCTGCTGGAGACATAGGGATCCTGCTGAGACCCTGCTCCTAAAAAGGTAAGGGGTCTAAGACCCCCTGAGACCCCAGACAACTACACCCCTGAGCCCATCATTTTGCTGTGGTTGCTCTTGAAACGTCTAAAGTCAACAGTGGAGAAGGGAGGTGTGGCCAGCAGAGAACAGAGTCACTTCAAAACGCAGCCAGAAAAACCATTCTGGCTGCTTTTGAAGCAACTAGTATGCCCATAGTCTTAGTTTGTGAACAGCTTAAACAATAAAAACAAAAATGTTTGTGTTAGTGTTTTTTTCATGACTAAATATTGCTGGAAATGAGGACCTTGTGACCACCCCCCAGGCATCCATTGTTAATAGGGTTGCCAGGTTCAGGGCCTAATCCTGATCCTGTATCTTTAGGAGAAGAGAAAGTCAGCCAAGTGCAGGTGTTCTTGCAACATTGTAATAGGAAAAACTACAAGGTGGAATTCTCACTTCCCCCTGCACAGCTTTTAAAGCTACAGAAGACCTCTTGGAGGCTGGGTCTGGCAACCAAGAGGTCTTCTGTAGCTTTAAAAGTTGTGCAGGGGGAAGGGAGAATTCCACCTTGTGGTCTTTACCATTACAGTCTTGCAAGAACACCTGCACTTGGCTGACTTTCTCTTCTCCTAAAGATACAGGATCAGTCTCAGGCCTTGAACCTGGCAACCCTAATCGTTAATGGAAGGGGAAAGGCCCTAGCTCAGTTGCAGAGCATCTGTCTTGCATGCAGAAGGTTCCAGGATCAAACCCTAGCATCTCCAGGTAGGGCTGCAAGAGGTGCCTGTCTGACACCCTGGAAAGCCACTGCTAGTCAATGTGGATGACACTGAGCTAGATGGATGAATGGTCTGACTCGGTATGAGGCAGCTTCCTTTGTTCCTAATGATCCATGCCAAGGCCCACTAGATCAGTCTAGTCTCTCCAAAAGCACCGAAGGTACCCAAAGGAGTATTGGCTGTGGCCTGCTCTCATTGGGTCAGCATTCCAGCACCTCCAGCCACATGATACAGAAAGAGACTGCTGGTTATCAGTACTGCAAAGGGATTCAGTCCCAACACAGTTCTGATTGCTAATGCCAGGTATATAGTGCTTTACTTTTATTTTTCCATCATAGAGATGCCAAAATAGAGTGGTGTTTCTGTTGGCATCTATAAAGTATAAATTATCCATAATGACTTTCAGTATAAAAAAAGGAGCTGAGGCTGGGTGTGAGCTTTAAGTAAGCAATCCACTTGTCTGATTGTCATGCTGGGTGAGATTCAGTACTACACCACCAACCTCTATTTATTTATTTTACTAGGGAGGGCTTTACCCCCGTTTGCTTCACTCGCCAACCAGGGACTCCCAAACACACACACAGACTCCTAAACAGGTCACCCTCCCCCCCAATGAGTCACTAAGCTTCCTCTTCTACTTCCCCCCAAACCGGTCACTAAGCTTCCTCCTCTCTGGCCCTTTAGACCTTCTGTTGCAAGGAGGAGGGAGGCAACCAGCTGAGGTGAGCAACAGAGAAACAATGGGGAGTGGCCAGGGCAGCGTCTCAGCAACCATCCGACTCTCCTACTGCTTCCCTCCTCCCTGTTTTCTGCCACCAAGGTTGTCGGTGAGATGGGGGGCAGCGACAGCAGAGCAGGACGGTTGATGAGCTGTCCTGACTATTCCTCTGTGCCTTACCTGGGCCGCCTCCATCTCCCACCTTGCTTGCTTGCTTGCCTCATGCCCGCCTCACCTGTCAACTGGTCTGCTGGCCTCACTTGCCTCACACCCACTGCCCCTCCCCCCAGCCCCATGGAATGCTGCTGTCACACTGCGTGATGGTTGTGGGAGCTTACAAAAATATATGTATAGATAGAAAATACCTACAATATAATGTATGATTAGGGCAGCCACATGCACCAGCTATATAGCATTTTAGAGGGAGAGCCTGTGTACAGGGATCTTTTCTTTCTATTTTTGTACAGAGCATAGGGTATAAAAAATACATAAATTATGGTGATTGTGGTGGTGACTTGCATGATGGTGGCTTGATAACATACAAGGTTCAAAAGAGCCCCTGTTCAGTATCTGGCTCTTGTTTGCTTTTTACCAGGTGAATTGTTGTATAAAGTGAAAATATGGGATCTTAACTTGCAATAGTGCATTTTTCGAGCACCTATTGATCTTTTTGTGTCCTTTGTGCATGGATGGAGCATTCTCTGTTGTTCATTAAGATTCTAAAAGAGAAGATGACAGTTGCTACTGCTGTTGTTCTGAATCACTGAAGCACTACACTTGCTAAAGCAAAGCCTTGCAAGAAAAACTTTTTAGAGTGTAATCCATACTCTGGAAAAGTGACATGACAAACTTTGCATACGAATAAGAGACAATCAATCAATGTTCATGGACTTTTCTTTTCTTTTTTCATCTCATTAGGAAAAAAACTTGAATTCTGAAGTATATAATGCAGATGGCATTTTTTCAACCTCCTTTGGCATAGTATCATTGAAGTCAATGGAACAACTTGAAAGTAAATGGTCTGAGATGCTTGGATTTTAGTCGATTTCTCTATGTTGCACCAGTCTTGCAGAGTAGCAAGTAGGGATGTGGTTCATTGTTCTGTACCTGTTTGTCTTTTGATTGCATTATCATTATTCAAACTCAAACCATTAGGTTTGCATTTTATTACATTTGTATGATCTTGGCCCAGTATGGTGATCTGTGAAAATAGTGTTATTGTTTTTGATTCTCCTGATGGTGGCTTGATAGCCTCTTACTTAATGGATATCGTTATTTTCCTGTATTTTTTGCTGTTTACAGTACTGCTACTGTTATTGATCGTTATTGATCAAATAGCCATCTGCCCCTGGGCAGTTTTACTTTAAGCTTTATTTACTTGGGTCAGGAAACAAAACAAAAGATTTAAAATCACCGTCTGTATGTGAATAATAATAATAATAATAAAATTTTATTTCTAGGCTGCCTATCTGGCGGAATTAACGGCGGCGTACATGACACAGATCATCAGCAAGGCATCCCTGAAAGGGGGGGGGAGAACCATTGTAGCATAACAACAAATCCAATCATCTCCTTTACCCTCCCTTCCCCTCTTTGCAAAGATATGAACGGCCACATGGAGAAGAAAAGTTGGCATGGGTAATTGCTGCAAAATGCAGAGAGAGCAGCAGTATTTTTAAAATTGATCAAAATTTTGGATGATGGCATGTGTGTGAGTCTGACATCTATTGATGATGATAAAAGGAAGGGCATGAAGTACATGGTTGGGTTATGTCCCCACCACCAAACAATGAAATGATGCAGAAGCTTGGTAAACCGAGCAGGCTAATTTTTCTTTAGTGTTTTGCAATAGTGGAACTGATACACTTGTTGTACAACAGTGTATGAGACTGTGACTTTGAGAAGCTCAGGGAATCATCATTTGTTTTAAAATTTATTTGCTTATGTATTTATAAAGCTACTACCATTAAACTTGCTACCTTCACCTTCCCCCACCCACTCAGTCATGTAATGGAGAGCTATATAGGTAGAGACACAGGCTAAGAAACATAACAATGAATGTTAAAGGCTACCATCATCGCATCAATAAAAGAGAGTTTAATGGAATACACATTTAATGGAATACACACATCTAGTAACATTAGTGTAAGAAATCATAGTTAAATATGTCCTGGGTTCAAAACCAGTGTAATTAATTTTGTCAGATTTTTTTTTTTTTACAAAAAAATGGTATTGACAAAGATTGCTAGAGCTCCCATGGAAACTAACCAGCTCATCTGGAAGGCAAATGAGCAAACTGCTGCAGAGCTCGCATTCATGTTTGACTATTGTAAAATTCTCTACCATCCCTAGTAAGTAGCAAGTTTACAGAAGTTATTTATTTATATATTTATTTATTATTGCTTTCATATCCCACTTTTCCTCCAAGGAGCTCAAAGTGGTGTTTATGGTGGTCCTCCTCCTAATTTAATCCCCACAACAACCCTGTGAGGTAGGTTAGGCTGAGAGGCAGTGACTGGCCCAAGTTCACCCAGTGTGCTTCATGGCTGAATGGGGATTTGAACCCTGGTCTCCCAGGTCCTAGTCCAACGCTCTAACCACTTTGGCACATGGCATTTTCGCTTGCTTGGGTTTGATGTATTTTGTGCACATCCACATCCACGTGTGCACACACAGACATACAACCTTCTATAGAAAAGGGTACCTACCTTTACAACAGCAGTCTTTAGATTTGTTCAACTGTGATACTAAATACTGAATGTATGTGTCTAATTAGACATGAATATCAGTCCTACTATAAGAGAAAGAATTGCTCAGCTCTATTATCAGTTCTGATGATCAATACAAATTTGCCACTACTACACGATACGCTGTTTAGATTTGCCGAGACAAGGGGGAATGAACAACAAATACAGGAGAGGGCTATTAAATTACTGCTGTTTTGCTGAGAGAAAGATTTGCCATGAAGGAGTTGCTTTCTCTAAACATTTGGAAAGTGTATGTTGACGGAAATTAAAATTCAGAAAGCTTTGCCAAATGCTTAAATCAGCATATCCATGAATAGAAAGCAGGACTGTAATGATGCCTAGCTATGAAATATGAGAAGGCTGCTTAGAATCTGATGGAGGTAATAGCAACAGCACAATGACTATATTTCTGTTAAAGGCATTTTAGTAATGCAAAAACACACACACAGGCACACACATTTAGTTAGTTAGTTTGAAGAGATTTAGATTACAAGACTGTTGTGGCCCAAATTTCACTCTTTCTAAAAAGTCATGCCTGTTTTGCCTACCTAGGCAAATGGTGTTGGGCGACCCCTCTGTGATACAGCATCAAGACAAAGTGGAGACAGCCTCCTGTGGCAACGGGGAAATCAGCCACACATTTCGCTTAGCACGTTTTGCTTGTAGCGAACAATCTGCCCTGTTGTGCTTGGAAAATTAGATCACGGTTTTACATGCACTTGATTGACATGATACCAGCAGAGTGTGAGTGAGAAGACAGCAAAAGGTCATGTTGCAAAGGGGAAATTCTTCCCCCCTCTCTCTCCCTTTCTTTCTCTCTCTGTGATGATAAACCTAAAGGTTTGTGGTTTTGCTTTTTAGAATAGTCGGCACTATATGATTTTAGTACCTCCAAGTTATTCATTTATTATCTTTTTTAACCCTAGGATAAGGGGGGGAAATACAAAACCACCACTGAAATCCTAGCTAAAAATATTGTTGCCCACACACCGCCAAGGAAGTGCAATTTGATCAAACAGCCATAAAAATGTTGCCCTTTTCCTTGTTCTCTCAGGAATACTATCACCATCTTCATCATCAACGACAAAATCTCTCCCATGACTTTCTGCAACAAGTGCTGTCAAGGCAGTGCACACAAACAATATGAAAACAATACATTCGCCATAGCACAAGCAAATAAAACAATAAAATATGAATTGCTGCAGTTTAAAACATTCATGGGAGAAGCCAAGTTCATGAATGCATGCTGAAATGAAACCATCCTCCCTGACTTTGGAACATCTGTAAAGGGGAATACATACATGTAGAGTTGCACCTGTGCAGGGTTCCATGCAATTAGGGATCCTGTACAATCAAAATTCAGGTCATGCGGAATGGAACAGTACATGGATAATGTTTGTTTATTTACATAATTTAGATCCTCCTGTACCTTCAACAAAAATTGTGTTTCCAGAGTATTTGTGCTTGTTTGTTTCATTCTATTCATGAATCATTTCCTTTGAAACATCTTGAAGGGATTTAGCAATAAAAAGCATCAACATAAATACTTATATTAAATAATTTCATATATAAAAACAATTTCAAATCCACTACAGTTGCAGATTGGGATTTAAAAAAAAAAAACTCCACTTAAAAGGCTTGTTGAAAAAGGAAGGTCTTCAATAAGTGCCCAAAAGACAAGAGAGATGTTGCCTGTCTGATATCTAACAGGAGCAATTTCCAAAGGAAAGGTGTCACAAAACTAAAGGCCCAGTTCCTATATCATACAGAATGGACATCCTAATAAGATGGTATCTACAGGAGGAACTCTCATACAGAACACAATTATCAGCTGAATATATAGGGCATGAAACATTCTTTTAGGTCGTGGTCCCCAAACTGTATAGCGCTTGGTTAACAAAGTTTGCAAAGTCATAAGAAACAACAAAAGTGCAATAAAAATAGAAAATAATAAACTAACAGAAACAGAAACACTTCATTCAAATATGCTGTAAAATCAAAGCTGCTCTTTTAAAAAAATGGCTAATATTAGACATTCTTAAAAGTCTGGGAAAACAGTTTAGACTTGGTGCATAAATGACGATAATAAGGTGTCAGGCAGACCTCCCTAGGGAGGGTATTCCAAAGCCAAGGAGCCACTGCTGAAAAGGCTCTCATTCTGTCCATGGCCCACCATGCTGAAGAAAGCCCTCACATGTTAATCTCAATGGGGTGATAGATGGATGTAGCAGAAGGAGGCCCAACACAGTGAAACTATCTGGGAGCCAGTGGAGTTGTTTCAGTGCTGAGGAAGCTATATAGGGATATAGGAAACTGCCTTATACTGAGTCAGACCATTGGTCCATCTAGCTCATTATTGTCTACACTGACTGGCAGCAGTTCTTTGGAGTTTCAGGAAGGATCCTCTCCCAGCCTTACCTTAAGATGCCAGGGACTGAACCTGGAACCTTCTGCATGCCAGACAGAAGTTACAGCCCTTCCCCATACTTACATCACATATTGGAAGTATGGAGAAGGACCGTCCCTGTTAGTAATCTAACCACAGCAATCTGGATTAGCTGCACTTTGTCAGTTGTCTTCAATGGCAGCACCACAAAAAGCATATTGCAATAATCCATTCCAGAAGTTACCAGGACATGAAGAACTGTGGTTAGACTGTCTCTGTTCTGGAGGGCAGTAGCTGACATAATAAACTCATAGAAGGATCGTCATGTCACTGAGGCTGCTTTAACCTCAAGAGATGGATCTAATAGCACTCCCAGGCTGTGCCCTTGACCCTTTAGGAAGACTGCAATCCTATCCAGACCTAGTTCAAAAGCACCTTGTTTGCCAGACAAGATTTAATTTCACTTTATTGACCCTCATCCAGTCTATTTCTGCTCCCCAATACTAGAATGACATTTCCTCCATCTCACCTGACTCAGCTGGAAAAGACAAGTGGAGCTGTGTGTCATCAGCAACTCCATATCCCCTTATGATTTTATTCCAATAAATCAGGGATGGGGAACCTCCAAGTCATAGACCAATCCTGGCCCGCCAAGGGGTTCAAGTTGGCCTGTGAGGCCATTTCCCCCCACTCATGTTCACCTATCCATCATCTGAGATGACTGGGTGACATCAGCTGATGGGCAGGGACCTGGTTTCAATCCTGCTGAGTGTTGCTTGCTAGCATGTTCCCACAGGGAATGTGCTGGAGAAGCAGACTCCTGCAATCAGCAGGATTGCACTCTCCACTCACCAGTTGGGAGGCAGGATTCAGTCAAGCTGGGTGCTTCCCTGAAGTCATCAGATGATTGACAGGTGGGTTGCCCCTGCAAGGTTGCAATCCAAGGTTGGCCTGCAGGGCTGGAGGGAGATAAAGATCCCACTGGGCCAAAATGATTCCCCACCCCTGATATAAATGTTGAACAACATGGGGGAACAGACTGAATCTCTGAGGAACCCTATAATGTAAATGTCATAGGTCTGAAGCAAAGTCCCCCAATATCACCTTCTGAAATCATTCCTCCAGGCAGAAGTGGAACCATCAAAAGACTGTGCCTCCAATCCCCAACCCAGGGAGACTATCCAGAAGGACAGCATGTTTAATGGTATCAAACACTGACAAGAGATCCAGTAGAATCAACAGGGTTGCACTCCCCCTGTCTCTTTCAGATGAGGTCATCCAAGAGGGTAACCAAGGCAGTTTCAATTCCAAATCCATGCCACCATCCAGATTGAAATGGATCTAGATAATCAGTTTCATCCCATAGAAGTGTACCCACATAGTCTTACTTTGCAAACATTGCACTGAATGCACAGCCATTGAGGATGGGGCCACCGGCCACCAGGAAGCACAACATCAGGCAGGGCCACAATACCTCCTGCCAGTGTTAGTACGCACATGGAATAGAACTGAAGAAAGCTATGGGGCACAATTAATCAAACACTGTGTGTGTTTACTTCTGCACCAAGATGAGAAAGATTAACCAGTTCTGTCTATATGTCTGTCTCCTGTATCTTCATTCATGCACCTCCAGATTATGACCAAGATGGTTAGGATTTGAGTACACGTGAGTCAAAGACATTTTTTTCAAAATAGGAAAGTTCAGCGATGTACTAGGTCTGTTTGTTACCCTCTTCTTTGAATTAACCAGCAGGAAAAGAAGATGCAGGTTTTAGCATTGAAAAGGAGATCCAGATAAAGCACCCATTTTATACCAGAAAATGATTTACAAGTTTATTCAGTTTATTGTTTTGACATTCAAGATGTATAGGTTCAAAAGCAATTATTTGTAGGGCAAGCAGATGTCAAATAATATCAGAGTGGGAGGAAAGCAGTTTGTTCAGTTGTTAAAGCTGCTTCCATCTTCTTTCATGGAAGACTAGTGTATTTGCCTCGCAGTTTGTCTGAGCAAAGAGCAAGGTTATATGTTCCTCCATCACACTTTCTAGCTGTAAGGTGCTGAGGCACTTAAGCCAAGGATGGAGGCAACAGGGCCTAG
This sequence comes from Rhineura floridana, assembly GCF_030035675.1. Taxonomy (NCBI): domain Eukaryota; kingdom Metazoa; phylum Chordata; class Lepidosauria; order Squamata; family Rhineuridae; genus Rhineura; species Rhineura floridana. The sequence goes on along the minus strand of NC_084483.1, from coordinate 94,245,277 downwards.
GGTAGCTTGTATGCTTGAAGGAGTTCCTGCCCTGATCTTTCCTTTCCTGTATCACCAGCCACTAAATACCTAGAGAGGGAACTGCTTCTCATCAGTCTAAATAAGTGCAATGGGTCCTGTTGCTCTAGACTTGGTTCATCATTCAGAAAAATGTGTCCCATCAAGTAGACTTGTCTTTCTGGTTTGATCTGGAATTTGACCACCCAGCCAAGGAGTGGCTGATCTGGTGGAATGACAGGTGGGTGGGAGCACTATTGCTGTCACTTACCAGCAGCATTAGGGGTAAAGCATCATCAAGGTTGTGGCCCCATGGACACAGTGGGAGATCCAATCCATTGCTCCCGCCATTGCACTCACACAGGCCCAATCTCATCACCACCTTGCGCATTGCACCTTCCTCTCCCACTAAGGGGCCACAGGACCACTTTTGGAAAGCTACTGCTGCAGCTCCACTGGGTGAGCTGCTCCTGTCCATGTCTTCTGCCTCCTCCTCATCTGCCTATGTCAGGGCCAGCCTGAGTTGGAACTTTTTTGTTCTGCCTACTTAATGAGCATCTTTGCTGGTTCCTTTTTCACAGTTTGGTCCTGTCTAAACTCTAAATTTAAAGTATAATGCCACTTTAAATAGTCATGGATTCCCCAAAAGAATACTGGATACTGTAGTTTGTAAAGGGTGCTGAGGGTTGTCAGGAGACCTCTAGTCCTCTCTTAAAGATACAATTCCCAGAGAGGTTTAACAGTCAATCCCTCTTACCAGGGAATTAGTCAAAACATAAAAATGTGTTTTTGAAAAGAATGCACTAAAATAGTGAAGAATATTCAGAAGAACTTTTTTAAAAAAGCAAAAATTGATGCAGAAATGCGGAGAACTGACTTTAGGATTGGAAAACCAAGAAACTGTGGACTGAAATTGACAGATACTATAATAATAATAATAATAATAATAATAATAATAATAATAATAATAATAATGAAATTTAATTTGTGTGTCGCCTATCTGGCCAATGGCCACTCTAGGCGACGTACATATAGTAAATACAGTGAAATACAATACACTAAAATACACTATAACAATATAAATTATAAATTATAATAACAGCAGAATACAGAGTAGGAAGCATTTCAAACATAAGAACATTAAGCCTCCCCAGATACTCATATCCCTAGTGGGTGGGAATAGTTTGGCTTGCTCTGAGCAAATTCAGTGCAATCTTGCATTGTTTCAAAGGCCATGAAGGTGGTTATACTACAATAGCTTGTTATCCTACAACAGTTGTGCTGGCTGGGACTGATGGGAGTTATCCCAAAACATCTGAACAGCACCAGGATGGTAAAGGCTGTCCTTCAAACTCTACCTGATTGTCAAAGTAAGAGTCATCACTATGTGAACTAGGATGTTGTACACTACATGGCATCTTTGGGTTCATGTGTGTGTATTACGCTGCATTCAGACATTGGGTTTACTGTATTAGTTTTACTGATTATAATGGTAGCACTTCTGTCCCAACTTTCCTTTCACACTGCAGTACCCATTGCCTTATGGAACTGTGGCATTTATTTATTTATTATAATATTTGTACACCGCTATTTTGTTAAAAACATCAAAAATGTACTGCCTCCAAGTCGATTCCGACTTATGGTGACCCTATGAATAGGGTTTTCATGATAAGTGGCAGGGCCGGTTCCAAAGGGTGGCCACGTTGGGCACTGGCCCGAGGGCCCCACAGCTCTAGGAACACCTGGGGAGGCCCTGAGGGGCCCTCCACTCCCCTTCCACGATCCCACGGATCACAAGACGAGCTTCCGAGCCGCCCACCATCCCCCGCGCTTCACCTACCTTTCTCTGCTGTTCACGCAGGGTTCCCATCAATAAAGATGGCGGCCGAGGTTTCCGTAAGGGACTGAAGCCTCTGCCGCCATCTTTATTGATGGCAACTCTGCGCGAACAGCAGAGAAAGGTACGAGAAGCGCTGGGGATGGCGGGCAGTTTGTAAGTTCGTCTTGTGATCCGCAGGATTGCGGAAGAGAAGCAGAGGGGCCCGGGGCAGGCTAATGCCCAAGGGCCCCTGCATTCCTGGAGCCGCCCCTGTATTCAGAGGGGGTTTACCATTGCCTTCCTCTGAGACTGAGAGGCAGTGACTGGCCCAAGGTCACCCAGTGAGCTTCATGTTGCCAGGCTCAGGGCCTCATTGGCTGGGCCTGGCAACCAAGAGGTCTTCTGTATCTTTAAAAGTTGTGCAGGGGGAAGGGGGGATTTCACCTTGTGGTTTTTCCCATTACAGTGTTGCAAGAAAACCTGCACTTGGCTGAATTTTCTCTTCTCTTAAAGATACAGAATCATTCTCAGGCCCTGAGCCTGGCAACGTTTAAAAACAGCAACTATAGAATAAAAATATTAAAAATACAATAAAAATAAACTGTTGACCAAAATACTGCCATATCATACTAAGGGCTTATCCACATGGGAGCATTTCTTTATAGCAAATTTTACCATCATAATAGATTTGCAAGGTCCATGCTTCGTGCTCAATGGTAGCTTCAAATCCATTGTTTTCCATTCACCCAGGTAGGTGTTCCTCTGGGAAGGATTTGTGTCACTGTTTCCTTGTGGCCCCGCCCTCTAATTTTATATTTTTACTCCCTCTGGTTGATCAGTTACTGGGCATGTGCAAATATTTTTTACCTGAGCAGTATTTCCACTCCCTCCTGCCCCCCTGCTTCCTAAAGTTTGGCAGTTGAAAAGAATTAGGGTCATCTGCCTCCCCTTTCTCCACTGCCCCTTGCTTTTTCCGAGTTAATTTTTCCCCACTGGAAAAACAAATCAACATAATTTTTAAAAATATCAATATTTGCCAAAAATACCAACACCAATATCAATATTTTCTCAAAATATCAATACCAATATTGATAGTTTCTGAAAATATCAATATTGATATTTTCTCAAACTATTAATAATGATATCAATATTTTTGAGGTGACTTCTTTTTAAAAATCCATTTCAGATTTTTTAAGAAACAAAAGGAGTGAAGGCAGTTTGCTCGGGGTGAAATGTAGAAAAGAAGGGAGGGCTGCAGCAAACTGTGAAAGGGGGAGGACAGAGCAGTCAGAAGTTTCTAGATAAAGCACAGGAATCCAAATGGAATTTATGGGAGAGTTAGTGGGCAGAGAAAGGAGAACAGCTGAAAGTGACGATTCACTTGCCCATTAAAAATCATTGAAGCAAACCATCTTCAAAGACATGTGGAGCAGAGTAGAGCCATAGTGTTCTAAACTTTTTGTATTATAAGCGGATTGGGTTAGTACAGATTTACAGGGGGGAAACTGTGTGATAGCTTCAGTTTGCCAGTAATGTCATGTGAGCCATGCAAATTAAAAGGGGATGCAAGTAGCACCAAACACACACTAAACCATAATGGACTGCCTCCAAGTCGATCCCAACTTATGGCGACCCTATGAATAGGGTTTTCATAGTAAGCAGTATTCAGAGGTGGTGTACCATTGCCTTCCTCTAACTGCAGTGTAGACGAGCCCTAAATTTCATTCACACCAGTGGGCGTGGTGTGATGCAACAATAAATGTTACTGGACATATCGCTACTCTACCCTTTCCGCACATGTGCACTCCTGTTCTCCCATGATAATGGCAGGAAAAAACTGCATGCTGGTATACTGCCCCAAATTTCATCACTTTACTCCCACAATTTTCTGGGTTAATGGGGTTTTCTGGAAACATGGAAATGAATGCTAAACTTCCACTATATTCCACTAGATTTCCAGAAGTGGCTTTTATGTTGTGAGAAAGATAGAATAAAGTGCTGACATTACCAGATAAGGAAACTTCAGGAAAGAGGAATTAACTGCTGTCTGAATGCAGCCTGAGACCAGACACCTCAACCACCAGATATTTAACTTACAGACATCTGACAGAACCAGCTCAACCCTAAAGAATAAGTATTGTAATAATGGGACCTGTGCTTTTTAACTTGTTCATAATTAATTTAGAGCTGGGGTGAGCACTGAGGTGGCCAAATTTGCTGATGATACTAAATTGTTCAGGGTTATTAAAACAAAAAGAGATTGTAAAGAGCTCCAAAAGGACCTCTCCAAAGTGAGTGAATAGGTGTCAGGCCCAGGATGTGACTCAGGAACCAGACCAACGGCTGTAGTTAATTCGTGTTTTATTAGGGTAATGTCCAAACAAAGACTGCGTTTTCTCATGAAGCAATACAGGGATACAGGTCCTGCGGCATTGGGAGAAAGTTGACAGAGCAAGGGACTTCTTCCTGCCTGTTCTTTAAGAAGGGGCCAAACGGGCGCGCAATCTTTCGCTCCTCCTTAACTGCCCCTCAGGTACTGCCCGCCTTCCCCCCTTCTCTCCTGTCTTTTGAGCTGTCTGCGTGTGCGCGGTGAGGGGGGAAGCATCACCCCCTCCTCTTCTGAAGTTTCTGATTCCAGGATGGGGGATAGGGGAGGGGCTGATGATAAACTGCCTCCCAGCTTTTTGGCTGTGAGCAGCCCTCCCTCTTTCCCCTCTTGCTCTGAGCCTGAAAGAGGGGGAGGCGTGAAAATGTCCAGGGAGGGCTCAGGCTCCCCGTTGCTAAGCGACCTTATCACTGGCAGTTCCTCTGTTTCGTCTTCGCTCCAAAGGGGGGAAGTTCCTCCCCCTTCCCTCTGCCATCCATCCGAATACTCTTCTCCCAACTCTCTGGGATCCAGCTCCCCGGGATTGGGACCCCAGCTCTGCCTTCCGACAATAGGTGGTAAAATGGCAAGCACAATTTAATGTAAGCAAGTGTAAAGCGATGTGTGTTGGGGCAAAAAAAATCTTAATTTCACATATATGCTCATGGGGTCTGAACTGGCAGTGACTGAGCAGAAATGAGACCTTTGGGTCGTATTGGATAGCTTGATGAAGATGCCTACCCAATGTGTGGTAGCTGTGAAAAAGGCAAATTCCATGCTAGGGATCATTAGGAAAGGTACTGAAAATAAAACTCTCATAATTATGCTATGGTGTGGCCGCATTTGGAGTACAGTGTACAGTTCTGGTTACCTCACCTTAAAAGGGATATTATAGAGTTGGAAAAGTTTCAAAAAAGAGCAACCAAGATGATCAAGAGGATGGAGCGACTCCCTCATGAGGAAAGATTGCAGCATTCGAAGTTTTTAGTTTAGAGAAAAGGCAAGTAAGAGATATGACAGAAGTTTATAAAATTATGCATGGCATGGAGAAAGTGGATAGAGAAAAGTTTTTCTCCCTCTCTCATAACACTAGAACTCGTGGACAATCAATGAAGCTGAAGGCTGGAAGATTCAGGACACATAAAAGAAAGTACTTCTTCACACAGTGCATAGTTAATCTATGGAACTCACTTCAAGAGGAGGTTGTTACGGCCACCAACTTAGATAGCTTTAAAAGAAGATTAGAGAGATTTGTAGAGGATATGGCAATCAACGACTACTAGCTATGATGGCTGTGCTCTGCAACCATAGGCAGATGCAGCACACTTCTGAAAACCAGTTGCCAGTAGCCACAAAAAGGGAGTGCTCTTGCACATAGGTCCTGCTTGTGGGCTTCCCATGGGCATCTGGTTGGCCACAGTGAGAACAGAATGCTGGACCAGATGGGCCACTGGCCTGATCCAGCAGGCTCTTCTTATGTTCTTAATTCACACTAGCAAACTCTTAACAAGGCATCCTTAAAAGGCAGAATTAGGGACAAAAACAGGGATAATAATTCATTAGGAAGAGCAACCAGAAAATAAGGATTGCCCTTGCTAAATAAGGACATTGGAGCTTATGCCTCTCATCTCTTTCTGGGAAGGATATAAAACATGTTTAATCTTGTGGGCATTCAGCTGTGGAGAGCTGCTAGATAGTTATTATTTTGGTTTTCTGCCTGTCCAGTTTTCATTGTTATGATTTTAGCTGTTTCAGATGTGATTATTGGCTTTTGTTATTTTGATCCCGCCCTTTTATTTTGCTGTCTTGAGTTGTGAAAAGGCACTGTTAAAATACTTTAGGTGCATAAATTAAATGATTACAAGCCTGCTAATATAGGTCATTGCAGAATACGTGACCCAAACTGTAAAACATTATGTACACTCAAGTGCTGTACATGTGCAGCCCAAAGGTATCTGGCTCTCTTAATGGATTGGGTTCTCTGCAATGGAAGCTGCCTTATATCAGGTCAAATTATTTGTCCCTTTAGCCCACAGTTGTCGGTGTTGACTGGCAGCAGCTCTCTAGGGCAGGGGAGAGGAACCTGTAGCCTTCCAGATGTTGCTGGACTCCAGTTCCCATCTACCCTAGTAAGTTCCAGCAAATCCAATGGTCAGGTTCCTAATCCCTGCTCTATGGTCTCAGGCAGAGATCTTTCCCATAACCTGATGCCTGAGTCTTTAAAAAGGGGATGCAAGGGATTGAACCTCATATCTTTTACAAGCAGAGCATATGCCCTACCACTGAACTGTGGTCCCTTTCCTTAATGCAAAAGGATGAAGTGTGGATGATTCCTGTTGCCTCACTAGGCTCACTCATGAATTATCCATCAAGATCTCTAACACACTGATTACCCCATCCTAGTCCCTCAGTTGATTTGCATTTTCAAAATTGTCTTTTTAGCACTGCTTGTGTGGTCATCCATGGCTGCTATGATTATTATTAGTAAAAATAACAATAATAAAAGCCAAAGACGCATAAGAAGTAGGGAAATTCTCCTTGCAGGCTCAACCATTTCCCATGAGGGTTGCTAATTCTAATTTTTTGCTTAATGCATATTTTCCAGCAATCAGATGAAAAGAGGTGCATTCATCATGTTTATGTAAGGAATCAGAAACTGCTTAAACCATAAAAAATACATTTTATCTTGGGTATATCCTCAATAGGCAAATGTGTCAGGTAGGAAAAATGAAACCCATTAAATAAATTTACAAAATAACAAGGCTGCATGCAGCAAGTTATTTTCTTGTCAAGTATAATCATTATTTTAACCTATAAGGGGCAAATTTTCACTTCTATGGTTACTCTTTCTGCTAGAAAATAAAATTAGAAGAAGGCGTACAAAAAAAAGACCATTGATGTACCTGCTATTGAAAAGGAGCCTTTGAGAATCAACAGCCATCTCCTATTAGGCTACATTCTCTTAATCTGACTACCAGTTGGTCAGAGCTTGGAAGATTACTTTAAAAAGTAATAAATTACAGTTACAGTTACATGGCCCAAAAAAGTAGAAATTACCGTTACAATTACAATTGCTCTGAAAGTAACTGATTACTTTACTTCTCCTCCAAAGTAATCACTACAATTACATTTCAGTTACTTTAAAAAAAATTCCTACAAGGTGCTGGCCTTGGCTGCTGCACATCTAAGTAGCCTAAAACAACATTAAAAATAAACAAAAACATACAGAGAATAATTATTTTTATCCATAAGATAGCAATGGTGGTCTCTCCGCTGGTAAGGGTGGTAGGGAGGGAGGCTGAGGCCATTACTCAGATCTTTGCACGCCAAACCAAGTGCAACCCCACCCTCCACTCAGCTAGCAAGCATAATCTCTCTCACTTAACCACCTCTAGAACCCTGCCCTGCCACCAACTAAGGGACACTCACCCAAGCAAACATTTTCCCCTCAGATGCAAAAAAGTTAAAATACTGCAAATGCAGCACAGTAGCCAGAGAGGGTGGTGGAGGCCACTTTGTGTGCCAAGTGCAAACACAGTATCACACACACACACATTGTCATCTTTCACCTCCACAGTTCTTTATCTCCATTCTGCTGCTGCCACCTTCTCCTCCTTTATCCATGTTCTTGACCTCCGGATCCTTTTCCCCTCCACTCCATTCTTCACCACCACTATCTGTTTTTTTAAATAATTGTTTTCTCCACTCCACCCTGTCACACTCTCCGCCTCCTCCCCATCCACAGAGCACGAGGAAAGAGTGACACTGCACAGAAGCCCAGTTTGAGGCACATGATTTTCATCCACAAATCAGAGGAGCAGAAGACTTCCCCTGCTCCCCCCCAAGTAATGCCCAAAAGTAATTCTGGAATCGTTACAATTACTCCACAAAAGTAGTAAAATTACTCCTAGTTCTATTACAATCAAAATGAAAAGGAATTACCCACTCGTTACTCAAAAAAGTAATGAATTACAAGTAATTCATTACTTGTAACTAGTTACTTCCAAGCTCTGTAGTTGGTAAGAAATCCACCTGAGTGAATCCCAAAGGTCAACTTTACTTCTGAACTCATATCTGTCAGGTTGCAAAGAAAGGGATGAGACCATGGTGGTTACATAAGAACATGGGCGCTCTGCTGGATCAGGCTAAAGACCCATCTAGCCCAGCATCCTGTTCTCACAGTGGCCAGACTGCTTATGAGGAGCCACAAGCAGGACCTGAGTGCAACAGCGCTCTCCCCACTTGTGATTCCCAGAAACTGGTATTCAAAGGCATACTGCCTTCAACAGTAGAGGTAGAGCACAGTCATCATGAGTAGTATCTAAAAAGCCCCCAAAATGGTAATCTTTACTCATAGGGGATTTGACCTGAATTTGGACACAAATGCTTCTTAGTGTTTAAGAATCATCCTGAAGTGATTCTGAATATGTCATGCATGTGGGGTCACGTGGAGTAGTCTCTGGACTCATAAGAGACCCCAAAGACCCGCTGTGGCCTGCCAGTCCAATTATGCCTGTGACAGATTGGTGAGCAGTTTGCAAGTTATTTGGGGCAATAATTGGACAAGATACAATTCATTTTCTTTCCACCTTTACAGATCATCAAAACTGTAAGAGAAGTGGTTCAACTTAGAGTGTATCCATTAGAGCAGGAGTGGGGACTCTGTGACCCTCCAGATGCTCCCGGAGTCCAACTTCCATCAGCCCATCAGGATAATGGGAATGGCAGTCCAGTAACATCTGTAGGGCTACAGTTCCCCCAACCCTGCATTAGAGTGTATGCATTGATTCCAGCACTCAACACTTTGGGTTAAGCTATGACACTAAGGGTGCAATTCTACACGACAGGCCGATTCTTATAGTTTATTTTGGTATATAATGGGCTGCTTTCTATAGTTTTGTTTATTTGGGTGATGTTTTGAGCTGCTGACAATATTTTGTGGCTTTTGGGGGTTGGTATGATTTTATAGTATTATGATGTTATTTATAGTTTCTGTTTTAAATTTTTGTATGTTTTTAAATCTGTTGTGAGTTGACTAGAGACTGATATTAAATGACACAATAATAATAATAATAATAATAATACACCAGCTAAGAGGACTCTAGTATATTGCAGAAGCCCACTATGCCAATGAAATGCAAGGTATGTTGGTGCCACATGAGATATGCCAGCACAACTGCACAGATATGCCAATGCTGGTGTGTCTGCAACATTGTCACAACTCTACCTATGTAGCAGCTAAAAAGGGGCTGTAGATGTAGATGGACAGGACAGGGGAGAAGTAAAGTGATGACAATTCCTATACCTGCTGACCCCAATCATGCCCCCTACAATGGTGGAACTTTGTGACAGAGCTGGTCCAAATCTTCCCAACCAACTCAGCCCCCATACTGCCTCTCATTCCATCCACATTACCACAATGGAGTATAGGACATGGCATAATTCTGCATATAAACCTCCCCAACATGGAGGCATGGGGCTATATCATTCTGGCTTCATGTCATAGACACTTAGAGTACACAAGGGAGAATTTAGGTGATGAAAAACATGGAGAAAGGGCACTTTGCACAAAAAGGGAGCACTTTGCATAAAACAGCCTGATAGGTGAACACATATAGAAAGAATGAATGGCAGTTTTCTTTCTAAAGTCCCAGATGTTCCTTGCCTTAGGACCCCAGATATGAGTGACCACTAGGGATGTGCTAGAATTCCACCCAATTCAGATTTGGTACCAAATTTTCCATTAATTCGCTTATTCTCTGTTGATGCAGACTGGATTTTTACATAGCAATTTCCACAGCTTTTTCCAAAAATGGTTTTTTTTAGAAAAAATCTGCCTCTAAAATATCAATATTAATAATGATTATTTTATCAAAATTTCCTTCATTTATCAACATTTCTCTAAAATTATCAATATTTCCTTTAAAAATATCAATATTAAGATCAATATTTTTTGCAAGAGAAAAAATTAGATCAGTAAAAACAGCTAGTAGACAAAGAACGAATTCAAATCAATACCGGCCTATTAGGTGGATAGAATGCTTTTGAACCAACACTGGCTAATGCATCCCATCTCTAGTGACCACCAATTAGAGGTGAATGTGATGATGCTGGAGCAAGATCACAAAGAGGGCATGGTTGACATCACAGATATGACATGGCAACACAACACCTGTATTTGCAGAGGTTAGGCCTGAGTCCCACACATGTAAGCAAGGGAAAGGAACAAGCATGCTAAAAAGTATCATTGCCTGCAAAACCAGGATAAATCAGAAAATCCCTTCCAAAATATGTATTTTGTAAAAAGAAGATGGGGACATGTTACAGAAACCAATGTTATAATACAATCTTAAACAATGGATAGTTTTAAAGGCATGCTTACAAAAATTTGCTTTCTGAAAAGCTACACTATGTATGACACAGCATTGATAACTTGTAAATATGATTAACATATCAGTTCTTGGCCAAATTCACCCAAAGGTTTGCTCAGTGCATAGGCAACCAACCATGCACATAGTTAGAGCTGGCTGAACCTTTTTATATTGCAACTATTCACTCTGTAGTTTTCTGTTTTCACCCGAAGTTAACCTTTGGAACTGTTCATGCATGGCTGGAATAAGAAACTATTGAAGAGAGAGAGAGAGAGAAAGAGAGAGAAAACGCCTATTGAAGAATAGGCATTCATTATTAATCTGTTTACAGTCTTTCTTTTATGAAATTTTGTTTCTTGAAGATCTCAGTAACTTTTCCCCTAAAGCCTTCTCTCTAGTTTCTTCAAAAAGGCATGTCATCTTGTTAAGAACGTTCAAGATCCTTTTGTTTATCCATAAAACCCAATAAAAAAAATTCTGGCTTTGACTGAATATTTATCTTTAAGATTTTTTGCATCATCCTACCTATCTGTGCCCAAAATAATTTTGCCTGTTTACACAACCACCACATATGATAAAAATATCCTTCTTGTTGTTTACATTTCCAACATACATTAGAAACATTACTATACATTTTTGACAACTTTTCTGGAGTCATATACCAATGATACATCATTTTATAAAAAATTTCTTTAAGATTATAGCATAATGTAAATTTCAAACCTTTTTTCCACATATTTTCCCATTGATCCATTTGTATATTATAACCAATTTTTTTTGCCCACTTAACCATATTCTCTTTTACTTGTTCTTCTTCCATGTCCATTTTTAATAAAAATTTATACATTTTTGCAATTATACATTCATCATTTGTACACAAACCTATTTCAAAATCAGATTTATTTATTTCAAACCCATACATTTTCTTGTCCATTTTAAATCTTTCTAACAATTGTAAATAGGCAAACCATTGTGAACTATATCCTTCCTTTATTAGTTGTTCTTTCTCTTTCATTATATATTCACCATGCCCATTTTCTAATAGTTCTTGGTAAGTTAACCATTTCTCTTTTCCAGCCATTTCTCTTCTATAAAATGCTTCTTGACTTGAAACACATAGTGGTATTTTCAAAAAAAACCTTGTTTTGTATTTATTCCATATATTCAACAAAGGACGTCTTATAAAATGATTATTAAAATCCACATTAACTTTTACTTTATCATACCATAGATATCCATGCCATCCCCACTTCAGGTTGTGACCCTCCAAATCCAATAATCTTTTATTCCTCAATAGAATCCATTCCTTTATCCAGACTAAGCAACAAGCAGCAAAATAAAGTCTCAAATTTGGTAATCCCAGCCCTCCTCTTTCTTTGGCGTCTTGTAATAATTTAAATTTAACTCTTGGTTTTTTCCCCTGCCAAACAAATTTAGAAATATCTTTTTGCCATTGTTTGAAAGGTAGATCAGAGGATATGACAGGTATTGCTTGAAATAGAAACATCATTCTCGGCAATACATTCATTTTTATTACAGATATTCTACCCATTAATGACAACTGTAATTTATCCCATCTTAACAAATCTTTCTTAATCTCTGTCCATAGTTTTTCATAATTATTATGAAACAACTTTGAATTTTTATTTGTCATAATGATACCTAAATATTTCACCTTTTCTTCTATTTTAAAATCTATCTTCTCCATTAACTCTTTTTGATCTCTTACAGATAAATTTTTCACCAGCATCTTCGTTTTTTGATTATTGATCTTAAATCCTGCTAATGGTCCAAATTCTTCTAATTTAACCATCAATACTTTGATTCCTTCCAAGGGATTTTCTAATACAATTATCAAGTCATCAGCAAATGCTCTCAATTTATATTCCTCTTTTTTTATCTTTATTCCCGAAATCCTTTTGTCTTGCCTTATGTCTCTAAGCAGCACTTCTAAAACCAGAATAAATAGAAGGGGGGACAATGGACATCCCTGTCTTGTACCCTTTTGTATTTCACATGAGTCCGTTAAATCCCCATTGACAATTATCTGTGCCTTCTGTGATGTATAAATCGATCTGATCCATTTTATAAAATTATCTCCAAAGTCCATTTGCTCTAGAACCTTAAACATAAATTTCCAATTCAAATTAACAAATGCTTTCTCAGCATCCAAGAAAATCAAAGCAGCTTGTATGTCATTTCGTTGTTCTAGATATTCCAACACTTTCAAAACATTCCTGACGTTATCACGTAATTGTCTTTTAGGTAAAAACCCCGCTTGATCTTCCTGAATAAATTGTTGCAATATTATTTTCATTCTTTCAGCCAAAATCATTGTAAAAATTTTATAGTCATTATTCAGTAAAGATATTGGCCGATAATTTTTTGTTTTAGTTAAATCCTGCTCCTCTTTAGGTATTAATGTTATATTGGCATTTTTCCAACTATCCGGTATCTTCCCCTCTTGTAAAATAGAATTCATTGTATACTGTAAAGGTAGTAAAAGTTCCTCCTCCAAGCATTTGTAATACATTGCTGATAGTCCATCCGGTCCTGGCGCCTTTCCTAATTTAATTTTACTTATAGCCTCAGATATTTCTCTTGACAAAAGGAAAAGAAATATGGAAGAATAATATTATATATGATCACGGCAGCAAGATTACTATATGCACAAAAGTGGAAAATGGAATCGATACCAACAATGGAAGAATGGCTATTGAAATTAATGGGCTTAGTTGAGATGGACAAATTGACATGTCTTATTAGAGAAAAAACGACAGATATATTTCTTAAGGAATGGAAGCCTCTTTTGGACTTTTTGTTGAAAGAAAAAAATGAAATGATGATAATGGGATTTGACGATTAATTAAGATAGACTTTGGAAAAAAGTGAATTTCGTATGTTCTAGGAGACAGGTTTGATATATATTATATACTTATAGCTGATCTGTAACAAATCGGAAGTCAAGTTTTTCTTTTTATTTTATTTTTTTTCTGTTGTATTGTTTTTGTTGTATTTGTATTTGTTTTTATAAAAATTTGAATAATAAAAAAATTATTATAAAAAAAAAAAAGAATGTTCAAGATCCTAGCTAGCATTTAGTTATTCATGCGACAGCTTCATACCTCCACATCTTCTTCTGGGCTAAATTACTTTGGGCTAACCAATCCATTTCCATGAGGTAAGTTTAAGACACCAGTTCTTAACATCTCATGTTATTTATTTATTTATTATTTTCAATTTATATACCGCCCTTAGCAGAATAGCTCTCAGCTTTAGCTTTTGCCACCATTCATTCAGTCAACCCATGGAAAGACTGGGGGGGGGTGAATTTCCCTAGTTACCTCAAGATGAGCTCTTAAACCCTAGTATCCCCAGATGGAGTATTTGGAAACAAAACATTTCTGTGGTTTTATTGAAGAAGTCATTTTTTCCAGATTCCCTTGAGATTCATGAAGACATCCTGGCAGATTGTCCATCAGACTCCAACCATTTCATTTAAATATAGGTTACATCGTGTAATCTCAGAACGATTTACCATACAGGATGTTTTTAATTGTTTTTAATGCCGTATTTTAAAATTGTTGTAAGCCACCCTGGGACCTCTGGGTGAATGGTGGGTAATAATAATAATAATAATAATACATATAGTAGCTGAGGAAGAGAATATCCCTAAAAACTCACATTGCGGCCAGAGGAATGACATCTGAAGAAATAGGCATTCATGTATTAAATGATGCTTTTACCCTGCTTTTCCACTGAAAACTTTCAAGGTGACTTTCTATATAGTAAACCATAAAATGGCAGTAAAATACAGATAATAATACCATGTAAAAGAGAAAAGAAACAGCAGATAAAACTAAGAGATAAAGATTAACAGTGCAACAAGTCAAATGCCTGCCAAAATGGAAATGTCTTGCCCTTCCTCAAAAGCTACATCAAATTAGCGAAGACATTTCTCCTAAATACTGGAGAGGGTGTGGAGCAGCGGCAACTCACTATGTGTGGTGATTGTGTAAGTTGACAAGAAAATATTGGGAAGATTTGTTAGCAGTGTGTGGCACCTGGTGCAAAATTAGACCTATTGACCATTTGTGAAGATGACTTGGTGCAAAGTTCCTTCTTCAGGCAATTAAAATGGAAAGCAACCCAGCTGCCTGCACTTCTGTGGGCAGACTGTGGAGGCAATCTTTGATGGAGAAATTAATGCAACTAATGCAGGTGAGCAATGGCCTTGTGCATTCAGATGCCTTCACAGAAAGATAGTACTCATTCATTTCACATGTTAATAAAGTCTTCAGCTAGACTCCTTTTTTACCAAAAGCCATGAATCATTTTGGACAAATGCACTTACCTTGCAAAGGGTTTTGACTCTTCTCGTTCCTGAGTTGAGATATGAATTGTCCTCTACTGACATTTAAACTCACATTTTCTCTGATGTACCATGACCACATGGTTCTTTTCTTGTTTGTTGTTGACTCTAAAACATTAAAATAAATCAATAAAAATATAGTTTGTTTTTTTAAAAAACAAAAGAGGAAACAAGACAGACCCGATTCAGAAAGAAGTTCCAGAGTTAAGGTGTAACCATCGAAAAGGTCCTCCGTCCTGTCTCACCCAAACACAACTTAGATATTTGGTGGGATGCAGCACAGACCCTCTAAAGGCGTTTTAAAGCTGAGTCGGCTCATAGAGGGAGGGGGAGGAATCTTGTTAATCTTCTCCCAAGCCATTTAGGGCTTTAGGGGCAAAAACAACACTTTGAATTGGGCCCAGAAATGGTCTAGAAGCCAGTAAAGATGCTGCAGTATCGGAGTCATACGTTCTAATAGTTGGTTCTGGCCAACAGTCTGGCTGATGTTTCCAGAGACTTTACAAAGGCAGCTCCACACATACTGCACATTGCAATAATCCTGAAAAAGTGGGTGTGTCATCATGATCAGATCTGTTTACAAACAGGCACAGCTAGAATACCAACCAAAACTGGGCAAAAGCACTCCTGGCCATAACCATCACTGGGACATCCTGGTTCAAAGCTGGATCCAGGAGTACCCTTGTTCTGTAGATCCTGTTGATCATTCAACAGATGCAAATTGCATTGGATACCATTTTGATATCAGCTTTTCCAGTTTTCATGATTCCAAAAACAGTACATTAGATAAGACATTTTTAAACAAAAGCTGGGATGTCACAACTAGCTGCACTGTTGGTATATATCCCACATCACCAAATGCTTCATGGTTGCTTTTCTTCCCAATTATTTCTGTTTGTCTCCTTCTAGATCTCTACAAACACTCCCAAAAGGCTCACAGCTACAGGGCTGAGTGTAAGCCAAAAATAATTTGATATTATTACAGAAATTGTGTTAACTTTCCTCACAATGTACAGCCCTCTTTTGTCCTCAGAGTCACTAGTCAGCTTCAACTACCCTTAAGCAGAATTCTGTGGCAACTCAGATAATCCCTAAGGCCTTAAATTCTGTTATTCCAAGAGGTAAAACATAATTAAAGAAAAGTAATTTCTAAGAGACTTAATAGATTCCACCAGGAAGGGGGTAGAGAAAATTATTTTGCTCATGCAATGTTTCAACATCACAAGCAACTTTGGGGAAAATCAAGATAATTATAGCAACAGCAACAAATCCAGATTTGTTACTGATAGCAGGATTTTTACCACAAAGATGCTTAGAAAAGAAAGTAACTCAAAAGCGAAGACTATGGAACGATCTTCTAACCTTACCAGATAAAACCTCCCTGATACAAAGCACTAGAAGTCCAAGGCTGAGAAGCCCAATTCAAATGTAGTGTGCTGTGTTAATCAAGAAGACAGACTTTATTCTCTTAATATAAGAATTTCAAAACCTACTGTGATTTTCTCTCCAGGAAACTGCTCATTTGTACTATGCCATGTACTATACTTAGTGTTACATGTGAACCAGGTCCATATGTTGCCTCCAAAGAGGCAGGAGAGGACCAGATCTAGTGTGGCACTACTGTACTACATGGGAGGTGGAGGAACACAAAAATACAGGAGCACAAAAGGCTGCTATGCAAGGGTTGAAATAGGTTCAGTACCCTGGGACTAGTCACCAGTTTTAATACCACCAGGAGGGGAATCCTTAATGCACAGCCTCTGTGTGATTCAGAGAAAGTAGCTATAAAATCAGGCTGTTGACCTTGTTTACCTTGGTTCTTATCATACACCTTTCTCTTCCACTATAAGCAATATTTGGAGCGCCACAACACTTGCCTGTGGTGATCCTCAGCATTCAACTAATGGAGTCCAAAAGAATCTGATCAAGGTGAACACCATCTCAAAGCAATTTATTACACTTCCCATAATTTAAAACTATTTTTTTATTTAAGGTATTTATTTACTTCTTAATTACCCAAGTTTCAAAATGGTGTACATAAAAATGATAAAAACCGTACAGTGGATAAAATCGATTAACATTAATCATACAAACAGAAAACTTCCTTAAAATTCCTGCTGAAAAAGAAAAGCCTTTGTCAGGCACCTGAAGTCAGTGGGGAGGGGGCTTGTCTCAGCAGGGAGGGAATTCCACAGAATAGGGTTCACAGTATGCACGGCTTGTGATGGTTACAAGCTGTGCCTCTGAGCATTGGGGGCTCACTAACAGAGACTCCCCAAAGTAATGAAGTGATTTGGCAGGGATATAACAGATCAGACACACACACATATCAACATGGAACTTTGAGGTGTCAGTGATTCCCCTGCAAGGAATGAATTTCAATAGAGAAAACTCATCTTGTACAGGAAATAAATCCTATTTGGTTAGCTCATAAAGAAAAGGTTCATAAGGAATCTATGAGGATGAAAATGGTTGAAAAGACACATTGTAAGGAAAGAGAGATGGAATAGGGTACACTAAGGTTACAATTGTTCACACTGTTTCTCAGGACAGGACAATGGGCTGAAACTTCAGAAAGGCAGCCTTACCTTAGGGAAGAATATATGTCTTAATACTTTTCATCCTATGAAAAGGTGCCCTCCAGCTCTATGATTTTACAGGAATACAGGAAGCTGAGTGCCTTCCCCATTCTTTAAAATGCTCCCATGAAAGGCAGTTATGACATTCAACAGGAAACTATAATAGAATTACAGAAAGGGCCAGGTCACTCTCCTTTACAAACATACCATCTTGGGTTAGATCTGGTTAATGAATGACTTTTTGCACAACCCTGTATTTGTGAATAGTGAGTTTTCTTTTACTGTGTTCTGACATACTAAATGTCTTCAAAGAAAGAGCACTGGAGAAGCAATAAAGTATTCAACAGCGACAATCAGAGCTGTACAAAAACCTTTGTTGATAACTCAACCAGCAGGAGGGAAGCTATTTACACTGGAAGCTACTGATACGTCCCAAGCATAATAGGAAACAAATGCTTCTGGGGAGAAAGAGGTCTCAGCAGGCCCATTTAGAGATCTCAGTAAAATGGCCAAGAAAACAAATATTATTTTGATTGATTTAATTAATCTCAGTGAAAACTCATGTCATTTTATAGCCAGCACAGTGTAAGGGCGGCAGCAGCAATAGGAAAATTGCCAGTCGGGCGTAGAGAAGCCACTTTTCACATTTGCTAACAGCCATTTATCTAGTGTCAATCTCAATAGTTTTTAGGTAAACCTACCTTCTGAGAAATGCTCTTTCTGAATTTCTGAAAACAGCCTGTCCATATAAGCGTTAACTTTGGGTGAAGCATCTCCTTTTCGCAGAGGCACAGCGTCCATTTTCAGGCAATTTGGTTACTGCTGTAAGTCATAATCATAACTGTTTCTGTCATCCTAGAGCAGATAGCACTTCTGCAGTATGATTTCACCCCCTCTCTCCTAGTAAAAAATATTAGTTTAGGGAATAGTATTTTATCAGGGCAAAGTGTCTGAATGACAAACAACCTACAATAAAAAAATGTGCATGATAGCTGCTGCTTTTAACGAAACTTAATTTGACGGCCCCGTAAGGCAGATGCTACAAGGCACAGGTATGACATTATTCCTCTTTTAATATCCTTGGTATTTAAAAAGTCTCACCTTCAACTTTTGTACATAACATTGGTGGATTTCTTTTAACCTTGAATCTGTATGAACACTGTAATAGTGGAATATTGCCAGTTAGCTGCAGAAGAGAGGGGGGAGTAGAGAAAGAGAAGCTGCAATGATCAAGTGGTTTTTGCAGGTGGTGGAAAGTCTTGCTATGATGCCCACATGGCTGGGAGCCAAACGTCTTCCATTCAAGCAGAGCTGAACAGCTGTGACATTCTCTCCAGAGCTTCAATCGCACAGTCCAAACACAGCAACTCCTGACTGCACCAGCTGAATCCCAGCCAATACGGTGAACTCTAGGGGTGAACTCTAGGGGAGAGCTCTCTGTCAAAGCTTTTCAGACTAACCCCTGCCCTAAGAAAGGTCTGCAGCTAAACTCATTCACAGCCATCAACTGGCAAAAGGTGAAAGTATGTCAAGGGGGTAATCTTGTTTATCAGTGTTTTCGGAGCAAGGAAAGCCTGAATGTGATCTCACATGGTGCTCACAGTAGGGAGGTTGGGGTGGAGAGGATTCAGTCAGCAGCCAGCTCAGCAGCCGTATATCCAGCCGACAGTGTCTCGAGAGAGAGCACAGGGAATTGTGAAATGAGAAAAAGGAAAGGAAAGAAAGAAGAAAAAAAGAGAAGTAGAAGGGAAGAGAAGTAGGCAGAGCTGGGGTAAAAGACAAAGATATGATCCAAATTAATGAAAGAACGGTGTTTAATTGGCAGTGCCACTTCCACCAGGGAACTCTCTGACCACCTTGGCTATTTGGAAGGCCCCAGTTTCTTCTATTATTGGTTAAGTCATCATTTCAAATCTACAGCCTTGCAGCTTGTCTCTTTCATGTACATGATTAGCATTGTGTTGGAGCAATTGACAACTCGCACCAAGCTAAGACTAATATCAAGAAGGATCAGGAACCTATGTAGGGTGAATGAGATAACCTTTGTAAGTGGAGTGATGCAACCTTATGAGCTGGCTGCTATATTTAGTCTTGCTGAAGAAGAATCAACTTGGCTTCTGCAAAGGTAATTCCTGTAAGCCTTTAAGAGTACATTGAGAGTGTCAAAAAGCAGGGGTGGACAGAGGTGATATAGGAGACATTGTGCAGGAGACAATGTGTAGGAAGGGCCAAGCACACATGTGAGAGTGAGCCAAGCACACAAGACCTTGCTCTTATCCCTTATGTGATTATGGCCAGTTGTTTTAGAATGCCCAAATAGGGCTAAAATCCTGCACCAGAGGCTCCTTAGTAAAGCCATGGGATAAGAGGAGAGGTCCTCTTGTGGATCAGTAACTACTGATCCATAGAGCAGAAACTGACATATAGTTCTTACTATGAAGGGATATAACAAATGGGGTTTTAAAGAATCTGTATTGGGATTTGTTCATAAATGATCTGTACTGAGGTGCCATATTTACTGCGCACTAGCTATAGCCAAGTTCAAGGTTCTGGTTTTGTGTACAAAGCCCTATGCAACTTCAGACCAGGATACCTGAAAGATCATCATACCCTATATACACCCAGTCAATCACTGTGCTCTGCAAGTGAGGGCCTCCTGCAGATACCATCTTATCAGGAAGTCCATTCTGCACAACATAGGAAGCAGACCTTTAGTCAGAGCTTGGAAGTAACTCATTACAAATAACGAGTTACTTGTAATTTATTACTTTTTTGAGTAACAAGTGGGTAACTTCATCACAGTTTGCTGGTAATAGAACGAGTAGTAACTTCATTACTTTTGAGCTGTAACTATAACTTTCCAGAGTTACTTTTGGGCATTACTTGGGAGGGGGAGCAGGGGAAGTCTTCTGCTCCTCTGATTTGTGGATAAAAATCATGTGCTTCAAATCGGGCTTCTGTGCAGTGTTGCTCTTCCCTCATGCTCTATGGGTGCTTAGGAGGCAACGAGCGAGGAGGTGGAGAGCGAGACGGCGTGGAGAAAACAATTGTTTAAAAATGGACAGGAGTGGAGGGAGAAAAGAGCTGGAGGGCAAGAAGGCAGCAGAAAAATGGACATGAAGAACTGGTTGTGGAGGTGAGAGATGATGTGTGCGAGTGTGCGTGCGTGCGCACACGCACGCATGTGTGTGGCATGCAAAGCTCGAAGTGGCTTCTGCCTCCCTCCCCACTTCTCCTTTCTTACCAGCAGGGAGAGAGAGAGCCAAAAGCTCAAGGCTTTGTGTGTGGGTTTTTATGTCTACTGTCTCATAACTTATTTTTGCCAGAGAATGTCGTATTTCATACTGTTCTTTTTTTAAAATAAATGGCCCAATACTGTGGTTGTTTTTTTTACTTGAGTTCTTTGCATGGTTTAGGGGTGGCACTGCAGGAGATCAGGCTCTTATGGACAGCTGTGGGGCAGGTAGAAATTAAATGGAGTAACCTTTTTTGTACAAAATTACAATTATGGGGAAAGCTTCACCTGTTAACATTCTAGCTGTCAGACATCTTATTACTTGTGTGTGGCCCCTTCCCCAGATTTATTTTGATTTGTGAATGCCATGACCATTGCCATTCCCTCCCCCTGTTTATCTTTGCATCAACTCTGTGAGGTAGCTTAGGCTGAGACAATATATGTACATAAGCAGGAATTGGTACAGCATTAATAAAGTATAGCCCCTGAAATGCTGAAATGTATTCTGGTGGAGTCCAGCCCTACATATGTCTACTCCAAATTAAGCCTCATTGAGTTAAATGGGTAAGTATATATGATTGCAGATTAATTTTTACCTCTGAAAGGAACGCACTGTCAGACATAGAATTTAAGAGACATACTTTTCTGGATGTGTTTGAAACAGATGGGTAGGTGGGAAGGGAGTTGTGTTAATCTAATTGGGTCTTCAACATAGTGCCCTCCAGATGTTGTTGGACTACAACTCCCATCAGTCTCAGATAACATAATGACGCTGAAGTTGGTTCCTAGTTCCCAGTTCCTTATTTGCTTGAAAGTTAAAAACACTAAAAAAAGACAAGTTCACAGCTACAGCAACTCCAAGCCAAAGTTAGCATGTCTCTGAACCCCAAAATATATATTGAGGTACCCCGTATCATGTATCGCTGTGATCTGGGGACTCTCCCTGTCAAGAATAACAAAACATTTATTCCATCAAAATCATCACGCTTCTGAAATGCTCATAAATGCATAATGATGTCATAAAATCATAAAAAATAAGTAACTGGGTGTGCCCACCCCAAAATCTGCTCTGAGCTGGGCTTGGCAACCAAGAGGTCTTCTGTATCTTTAAAAGTTGTGCAGGGGGGAGGGAGAATTCCACCTTGTGTTTTTTTTTCATTACAGTGTTGCAAGAACACCTTCACTTGGCTGACTTTCTGTTCTCCTAAAGATACAGGATCAGGATCAAGCCCTGAACCTGGCAACCCTAGTACAGACCTTGTCGCAGTTTGCATCTGTTTTAGAATTGCTTTTAAAGGTTTTAAAGCTGATTTTTAAACTTTTTTTAAAAAGATGTTTTGTTTTAATATATTTTAAAGTCTTTTGTTTTTAAGATGTATTAGAGTGTTTTCAGTGTTTCTGTTTGTTGCCCTGGGCTCCTTCTAGGAGGAAGGGTGGGACAGAAATTTAATTAAATAAATAAATATTTACTGATGACACCAAATTATTCAGGGAGATTAAAAGTGGGGGGATTGTGAAGAGCTCCAAAATGATTTTTCCAAACTGGGTGAGTGGGCATTAAAATCGCAAATGTAGCTCAATATAAATGAGTGTAATGTGGAAAATCCTAACACAGTGAATGGGCACTAAAATGCCAAATGCAATTCAAGTTTAATTTCACATATAGGCTCATGGGGTCTGAGCTGGCAGTGAGTGACCAAGTAGGAGACCTTGGGGTCCTAGTGGGTAGTGGGGGAGAGACAACTTGCACATATCTACACACACACACACACTCACTCACACAGAGAGTGGGGTGGGAGGAGAGACTTAGCAGTATGCACATACAGCAGCTGCAGCAGCTCCATGACTGCTCCCTAGGGCAGGGCTGGTGTATGCAGTTATGGGCTCCTTCAGACAACCTGTTTATTGAACATTCATCCTGATTTGCTTGCACAAAGCTTACATAGAATTTAGACTATGTCTGGTCTTTATTAAGCATTTATTCCAATTAGCTTTCAGACAATTAGCTTTCATCCTGATTCACTTCCAAGGACACAGAATAATGGGCTCAAGTTACAGGGATTTCAGAACATCAGGAGAAACATCCTAACTGTTAGAGCAGTACAACAATGGAACCAATTACCTAGGGAGGTGGCAGGCTCTCCAACACTGGAGGCATTCAAGAGGCAGCTGGAAGCCACATGTCGGGTATGCTTTAAGCACTCTTCAAGTACATGAAAGGTTGTCACACAGAGGAGGGCCGGGATCTCTTCTCAATCATCCCAGAGTGCAGGACACGGAATAATGTGCTCAAGCTGCAGGAAGCCAGATTTCGACTGGACATCAGGAAAAACTTCCTAACTGTTAGAGCCATACAACAATAGAATCAATTACCTAGAGCGGTAGTGGGATCTCCAACACTGGAGGCATTCAAGAGGCAGCTGGACAGACATCTGTCAGGAATGCTTTGATCTGGATTCCTGCATTGAGCAGGGGGTTGGACTTGATGGCCTTATAGGCCCCTTCCAACTCTACTATTCTATGATTCTAGGTTGGATTCCTGCATTGAACAAGGGGTTGGACTTGAGGGCCTTATAGGCCCCTTCCAATTTTACTATTCGATGATTCTAAATCTTCCTGTTAATTAGTTAATTAGTTAATTAGTTGTACAACCCACCCTTTTCAGAGGATTTCCCAATCACTTTCCTAACAGCAAAAAGTTTTGGTTTTTTTACAAAAAAAAGTAAATTTGTTGCTCTAGGTGACAGGCCCTTTAATCCACTTTAATTGTGCAAACCCAAATTTCTGATGTGCACTTGAATTCCTCCCACAAAATAGTAAGAGTCTGGTGGCACTCTATATCTCTGGCTCCCAAATACATGAAAAATCATATCTCATTTCTTTACTCAGAAGCTCTGTTCTTCTTTGGCCTAACGTGTTCATGTATATAAAGCCTAAGTCAGCTGAATTTCTTTTACATGGATTCTTGAGGTGTGTACAAAAATCAGGGAAAATGCTACATTATTAGGATCTCATTCAAAACCATTAGTCTGGCATTCCCAAATGCAGAGCTTGGAAGATTACTTTTAAAAAGTAATAAATTACAGTTACAATTACTTGGCCCAAAAAGTAGTAATTACCGTTGCAATTACAATTGCTCTGAAAGTAACTGATTACTTTACTTTTTCTCAAAAGTAATCACTACAATTACATTTCAGTTACTTTTTTTTAAAAACTCCTACAAGGTGCTGGCCTTGGCTGCTGCACATCTAAGAAGCCTAAAACAATATTAAAAATAAACACACACACACAGGGGGTAGTAGAATAAAAAAAATTATCCTTAAGATTAACATAATGGCATAACAGAATCTCACATCCCCCCAAGCAATGAAGATACCCCAACTCTTGAAATCAGATTTTACACTTGAAATGCTTTTATAATATGTTTCTGTTATGTCTCAAAAGAACAAGATGCTCAAAGAGCATGTCAGACAAGGAATGTCTTTTTACAGTCATTACGTTGCCACCAGTACTAAACAGGCGTTCTACAGCGGCGCTTGAAGGCATGCCTGTGTTGTGCTGCAAAAAACACCGCAGCACACGTGGAAAGCCATGGAGTGATGACACTTCCCTGCTGGGAGACCTCAGGTCCTCAGCAGTGTCCACTGCTGACTTCTTGCCCTGGGGCAGAAAGTTAAAGAAGTCATCTTCTAAGTCATCTCCTTCCTGGTCTTTATCTGAAGACTGATCACTGTCCTCATTAAGTACACCCATCTTTATTTCAGCTTTCAACAAGGCTTCCATTGTGTATCTAAGAAAGAGAGAGGATATGTTAACACATATATCTTAGGAAACCATCATCTGCTCTTCATTTCCTGATGCCTGGTTCAGGGTCCAGCCTGAGCCTGTGGATGATGACATGGAAGGTAGGAAGGTGACCAAGTCACCACACTCATGGGGCAGCACAGCAGACACTTAAGGATTACCTGCAGCAATCCAAGGTTGTGATGAGGAGCCCCAGGAAGAAAAGGCCCAGCCCCTGCCTACCACCTTAAGCCCTCTGATGCCTCCCTTGAGACAACATTTCCCTTGGAGTAATCCACCCAAAGGGCTTCCCTAATGTTCTTACTTGTTGGTATGGGTGGTGGCCTGACACGATTCCAGCCGATCTAGTTTGAAGCGAGGGTGTAGGCAGGCTGCCAGAAGAAGCAGATCCCTGCCAGATCCCCACCTCTCAAGGGTTGTCTGCTGCTGCTTCAGCATTTTGGCAGGAGGGGTGTCATGCATTGGTTCAGGAAGGCCACGTCTCCTTGCCTTTATTGCTTCTTCAATTGCTCTCAGCTTCTCAGGGTGTGCCCTCTGAGGAAGAAGAACAAAGCATGAATCCAAGAAAAAATGGAAGAGGAACTTCACAATTTAAACATAAATAGACAATGGACACTCTTTGAGGACCAGCATGACAAAGGCTTACCTCAAAATGTTTCTTCACATTGGACGAGGAGGAAACAGCTGATCTCAGATTTTTGATCCTTGGAAGGCAGTAATTGCATCATACAACAACATTTTTCCCACTCTGGCTCACAAATGTACAAGCTTTCTCAAAGCCAAACCATGGTACTTGCTGTTCTGCAGATGTGGCTGTGGGCAACTGGCACCGCTTCATGCCCTCCTCCTCCTCGTGCACAGGGCCTCCTTTCTGAACCTCACTTTCTAGTTTTGCCTCCTCAGGATCAACAAGCTGTGACGCAAGTGGCCGCACTAACTGACTGCTGCTCTCAGCAGCAAAACCTGCAACAGGCGTCTCTGTAATAAACAAGAGATAATGCTCCTATGTGGGTGAACTTCAGCTGTGATGTGCCCCCATCTCTTCCCCATGCTGCAAGATGCCCAGTCAGAGTGGAAGTAAGCAGGTCGATAGCACAATTAAAAGAGATCCTATTTGCATCATTTTTGCTCACTAAATAACCCTGCCTGGGCCAGTCTAACCTACTATCTCACAGGGTTGTTGTGAGAACAAAATGAGACTAGGGTTCAAATCCCCACATAGCCATGAAGCTCACTGAGTGACCTTGGGCCAGTCACTGCCTCTCAGCCTCATGAAAACCCTATTCATAGGGTCACCATAAGTTGGAATCAACTTGAAGGCGGTACATATATTTTTTATTTTGAATATGATGATTATGATAATAAATATACAGCATTTCAAATTAATTCTGTATGAGAAGCATTCCATGCCAAGCTTGGAAAACCAAGGATGAGGTATAAAATGTAGACAAAAATACTTTTGACAAAATGCCGTTTATATTTTATATATATGAGCCTGGGTAGGGAACATTTAATCTAGCCTACTTGCTTTCAGCAAGAAGGGTTAAGTGCCTTCAGGCTAGAGCAGTCACCAGAAGGCCACAGCAGAGACAAAGGAGCCTAGTGTTGTGGAGATGTTAGATGGGAGCTTTGGGGAGTAAAGATGGAGGCTCCTGAAGGCTGCAATTCTAAACACACTTACTAAGGGATTAAGCCCCATAGAACTCAACAGGACTGACTTCTAAGTAGATATAGTTTGGACTGTGCTGTTGGTAAACCTTGACTAGGGTTCTTCTGCAAAGACATCCATATCCAAGCAGGGTTGGCAACCCCCTGCCTGGAATACCCTGCCTTTATCTTTTAATGTGGCTGCTCCAAATGTTTTTACAGATTTGACCCTTTACTTCAGAAAGAGGTCTGAAAAATGAGTAAGAGTAAGAAGTATCTTTTAAAGTTGTTCTTTTCAATTCACTCTTGAATGAACATCATACCTAGGGCAGATCCACACCATTCCTTTAAAGCACATTCAAAACCCATTTGAAGCACATGAATCCCACCACAGAATCATGGGAACTGCAGTTTGTTAAGAGTGGTGAGAACTATAACTGTGAGGGGGAAATGACACTTCCCAGAATTCTTTAGGGGAAGTCATGCGCTTTAAATGCGAGTTGGATGTGCTTTACACATATTGTGTGAATCCGCTTAATAAATTTTGCCTGCATGTAAATTGTTTTAATTAATTTTTCAAAATGAAAATAAGCTATAAAGTGTAGTGGGTGACCATGGGCTACTCACCATTTCTCAGCCTATCTGCCCCTCAGGATGAAAACAATGGAGAACCATGACTACCCCAAGGCATACTTAAAATGTAAAGGAAGTATTGTACAACCATAGTATGCAATTGGATACTTATAGGGACACAGCATGACAAAACTGGGTGGAAGTAAAAGTTCTACACTTAGGAAAAAGAAACCAAATGCACAGTTATAAGATGGGACACACTTGGCTCAGCAGTACGACATGCAAGAAGGATCTTGGAATTGTTGTTGATCACAAGCTGAATATGAGCCAACAGTGTGATGTGGCTGCAAAAAAGGCAAATGCTATATCAGGCTGCATTAACAGAAGTATAGTTTCCAAATCATGTGAAGTATTAGTTCCCCTCTATTCAGCACTGGTTAGGCCTCATCTTGAGTGCTGTGTCCAGTTCTGGTCTCTGCACTTCAAGAAGGATGCAGACAAACTGGAACAGGTTCAAAAGAGGGCAACAAGGATGATCAGGGGACTGGAAACAACGCCCTATGAGGAGAGACTGAAGGAACTGGGCATATTTAACCTGGAGAAGAGAAGACTGAGGGGAGATATGATAGCACTCTTCAAGTACTTGAAAGGTTGCCACACAGAGGAGGGCCGGGATCTCTTCTCAATGATCCCAGAGTGCAGGACACAGAATAATGGGCTCAAGTTGCAAGAAGCCAGATTTCGACTGGACATCAGGAAAAACTTCCTAACTGTTAGAGCCATACAACAATGGAACTAATTACTAGAGAGGTAGTGGGATCTCCGACACTGGAGGCATTCAAGAGGCAGCTGGACAGCCATCTGTCGGGAATGCTTTGATTTGGATTCCTGCATTGAGCAGGGGGTTGGACTTGATGGCCTTATAGGCCCCTTCCAACTCTACTATTCTATGATTCTATGAAGATATTTATATAAGCATGACTATCAAATATGTTTATTTATATAACCTGTAAAGATATTTATAGTGCAATCCTATGTTTGTTTACTCAGAAGCAAGTCCCAATGTATTCAATGGGGCTTACTCAACCAGGGAAAACTGCAGCCTCAAGTGATAAGGAACTTGTTCTTTTAACAAGTCCTTTAAGTTGAGAGCTTATCCCAGTCTGCGTCTGTGTTGAAATTGCTTTTTAATATGTTTTTAAACTTTTTCTTAAAAAAATGTTTTTAAAGATGTTTTGTTTTAATATATTTTAAAGTCTGTTTTTATGATTTTTAAAGTGTTTTTAGTGCTTTTGTTTGCTGCCCTGGGCTCCTACTGGGAGGAAGGGTGGGATATAAATAAAATAATAAAAATAAATAAATAAACTTCATTCATTTTTTTAAAAAATGAGTATTAGTTTCCTACATAATAAAAACTGTGATAAACCCTGCCTAATTTCTTTAAAAATAGGGTTGGAGGGAGAGAGATTTACAACACAAACACAAGTCTGCACTTTACTCACAATCATGAAAGGGCGGGGTTGCAGCCAGAGCTTTGAAAAGTTACTTTAAACTACAACTCCCATCAGCCCCAGCCAGCATGGCCACTGGATTGGGCTGATGGGAGTTGTAGCTAGAGCATGATCTGTTTAAAAAAAAGTTGTGCAGGGGGGGTTTACGTTTTGGTGTATATCTCGGGAATTAGACCACCTAGAAACTTATTTTTTTTTAAAATTGAAGCGGAGAGTCCAGAGAGTAAGGGGTGGTAGCCAGAGAGCCGGAGCCCCCCCCAAAACCAGAGACTCCAGCCGAAAACACACACACCGGGGCACACACACACAAATCATCGTCACCTCCACAGCTCTTTGCCATTCTGCTGCAGCCTTCTCCTCCGTTGTTGTCCTTGCCCTGGCTTTTTCCTCCGGCGTCCATTTTTTCCTCTCAGAGTCAGACGCTAGCAGGCTACCCCTGCCTATTCATCTCTTCCCTCGTGCATCCTAACACAGATCACGAGGGAAGAGACAGTCTGCGCAGAGGTCCAATCAGTGTGAGGCACATGTCTTGTGTTAACCAATCACAGCCAGGAGCTGACTTCCCCTTGTTCCCGCCCCCAAGTAACGTCCAACCTAACGTGGAAACGTTAAAGTTGAAGCTGAAAAGTAGGGAAATTACTATTCGTTCCGTTACTTGCCAAATGTAATGGAATTACCCACTCGTTATTTAAAATTGTAACGAATTAAAAGTAACTCATTAAAAATAACGAGTTACTTCCAAGCTCTGCCCAAATGTCAAGACTAACATACTAGTTTTTACAATGAGACAAAGCCATGGCCTTTTTTCTTTTAAATCTATTCTTAGCCTGAACCTCTAGTAGAGAGTAGATTTCTGCAAAGGCATAATTTATTTTAAGAATGCGGAAGATGAAAATGCTTTATTTTGGAACAGCGTGTCACTGACCTCCACAGCTCCCAATGGTTTTAGATGGTGTTAAGACATTTTACTATATTCCACAGTTTTCAAATACAAAAATAATTCAGTAACCTGAAATGATTATCCTCACACTAGTTGCAAGAACCAGAACAAGAGAAGATGATATATTGGGGTCTTAACCTAGAGCATTATTTTCTATAATAGAGGGAAAACATTCCCATCCCAGAAGCTGATTAGTAGTTTCACCCTAGTTAACTGAGTGAGAGGAAATAATTAGGTGGAAATATTACCACCCAAAATGTACTGCTAATAAATCAAAGTATGTGAAAACTCAGAAAGTGGGCTAGATGATCTATCTATTCCAACATTACATATAATTTTATTCTGTTTGAAAAGGATATCAGTCATGAGACATAATTTAAAATTTCCATATGTATCAATACAATTCCTTGTGCTAGGAATTTCTAACAAATACAAATTTATTATTTATTTATTTATTATTTATTTATTTATTGCATTTGTATACCGCCCCACAGCTGAAGCTCCCTGGGTGGTTTACAATGCATAACATGGCTAGCATTCATAAAACCATGTATAAAATCATCATATATAACAATAAAATGTCATTGTGCTGAACATGTCCCAAACGCATTTCAGCCTATACAGGTCTTCTTCAGCGGGAACTGTACATTTCTATCAGTTAAATGCTGCTGTGCTCCTTTAGCATTCCTAGATCCTGTAAACAATAAATGCGACCTACATGTGGTGCATGGCAGATGCTATTGGAGGTTGCTGATTCATAGGGTCGCCATAACTCATAATCGACTTGGCTTTCCTTAAGTGGAGTTGTTTAAGCATAGCAGGCTGAACACATGCATCTTGGGTGGCCAAGTTTGTTTTTTGCAAAAGCTAGAGTCATTGCTTAAGTAGCAACATATTGTAATCAGTCTGATTTTATATCAACTGCAGTTTCAGATTCAACTGTTAATGTACCCAGAATAGAAATAGAACATAACCTCCAATTTGAAACACAAAAGGCTGTCTTCACCATCATATGACATTGACCGATAAAAAGTATTTGAAATTAATAAAAATAAATTTGACACAGATTTCTAGGATGAATGAGAGAAATATAATTTTCTACATTAGATTCTCTGTAGAAACAGTAGTAACACAGGAAAGAAGCAAAGTAAGAAGAACACCAACAAACATACAAAAATGTAATTCTCCATCTTTGTAGATGGCAAGTGTTGCCACCACTCACCATATGCTCAGAGACATGTTACCAAATTCTTGCAAGCTACACAGGAAGTGGATTGGACTGTGAAAGACCAACCCAAATTGTGTTGGCATTTTGACAAATTTGTAGGGCAGTACAATATCTCAGAGAGGAGTTCAGGTCTTCTGCTCCCCTGGTGCATTCGCTATAGCTGCCCAATTTCCCTGCTTTTTAAAGTTTGGCTATAGGTACGTTCTTAAACTGCAAGGTTGTTGTTTTTTTTGCCTATTGGTGAATAAATATTAAGGATCTAAAGTAAATTTTAAAATAATACAGTTAGAATGTATCACAATCACATTAAAATTGTCTCCAGAGAGAGAGAGAGAGAGAGAGAGAGAGAGAGAGAGAGAGAAAGAGACAAGAGAAAGAGAGGCAGGCAACCTTGTAAATGGTTACATTTACATTTTCTATGCCATAATTTTCTGTGTGGCTTTTGTTAGGTTTTACCTTTAAAAAGTGAGCATGACAATAGGACAAGGTAAGTTTCTGTTCAACCCCATGTGGAGGCAGGACAGAATGGACTTCAGATGATATGTCCATCAGTATCAGGGATAACCTAGCACATGGGACAATGTTACAGTGCTACAATAAATAATCAAGATATGATCATGTGATGACAACACTGAAATGAAGTGAGGGTAAAGTAAATGAATCAATGAACAATTTGGAAGGGCTGCCAAAAATCACTCCAAGTGGGGTTTTTTTCCAGCACTGCAAGAAACATTCATTAAAAAACCCATCCCATCCTATTTTAGCTTGATTCTGACTTAAAGTTTTATGGAGACTACTGATCCAACCATGACCCTTGTGTAATCAAATGACCCATCAGATAAATATGATGACTAACTGTTTTCTGATGTGCAAGAAACCTGGAGCCTATGTTTCAGCTGATAAATTCCAGCACACATCACTCTTACCATAGTTCCTAATAAGAGGCGTGTGGGGAAATCTCTCTCATGCTGTCATATGCCCTTTCCTGCTCTTCTATTGCATTCTATTTAGCATCCCTGATTTCACATGGGGGGGGAGTGAAAGAGAGAGAGAGAAAGAGAGAGAGAGAGATGCAGCTCAGGATGTTGTCTTTTCAGATGAACATTCACCAAAACTCATCATACCCATTCCTGAGCTTACTCATCTTGGCTGGATCCACCTGAAGTTCAGTACAGGAAACAGCTGCTGCTTGCTCCCAAACAGAGCATAAAAGCATACGCCACAAACAACTGATGAGTCAACTAAATGCAATATGCATCCGCTTCATTGCTCTCTGTTGTCTGTATCTATCATAAATGCACTTAGTAAGGCTAGATGCTGGATTTAATTTAGCTGAGATCTAATCACTACAGAGAGGATGGATACCATTGCCTGTAATGTCATCTCTTACTGTCCTTTCGTCCCTTCTCCTTCCTTAGTTGTCTACTCCCCTATCAGTTTTAGACTGTAAGCTTCTTGTGGGCAGGGAATTGTCTCCTTTTTTGTTTACAGTGCTTGGGAAAGTGTTCTGTGTATTGTCACTGTACCGCATGAATGAATAATATCCATATGAACAGAAGTCAACAGCATTAGTCTGGGGGCTTTTTAGAAGGCCATGACTTACTTCTGTAGAGTTTGTAAGTGCATAATACACTAAAATAAATTCCCCATTGTTTCTCCACAGTGCATAGTGAAGCTTTGTGGGAATATCCTAGTTCTCTTCTGATCTACTTTCTAGCAGGTACTATTGGTGAAGAGTGGCACCTGAGAAGAAGAGCAGAGACTGCTGTGGTAATATTTACATGAAACATTCAGAAAAAGAAATGTAGATTTCTCCTTAAAGTTACCAAATGTTTTCTTATTTCATTTTTTTCTTTTTTGATTGAGAGTAATATTGGAGGGGAAGGGCTGAAATATTTCTCCTCCCCAAAATCATATCCTCATTCTGTATCTGTTCTCTGCTGTTCTTTACCCCAGTCTCCTCTTTTTGTGTCTCTATTTTTTATTTTTATGTTGTCTTCTTCTTGAGAATACTCACAGGGGTGGTCCTAGCCAATCAGGGTTCGTATAGTGAACATGGTGATGTCACAGCACTACAAAGCTGACATGATTTGGCCACAAGCAAGATGAACAAAGCCAGTTGAGAAGGAGAATAAAACTTTCTGGATCAGCATTGTCCTGACTCTGAATATTTCAACACTTTCATCCCTTTTCTCAGAATTATCTAAAAAAATCCAGACATTTTGCAGCAGTCAATAGGTTTCATGAAGAGTCCCCCATTTCAGTTCAGCATGTCTATAGCATATTCCTCCTCTCTATAACTCTTGATACTGAACTGTGCATTGTGATGGTATCCAGTGGTATCTGTCTGCCAGTAAAATGGGTTTCTACTAGCACAATGAGACTCTACACACACACAGAGTCCCACATGCCCCTAAAATCTGCTCTGGAGGATTGGGGGATGCTGTAGACAAAACCAGCCCCAGACATGCCAGGGCCCTTGGGAACCAGCTTACTCTGGGCCCCAGCATGTGTGTGCATGTGTGCACGTGTGCCCCATCTACCTGTATCCTGTCTTTTGCGGCTATGTGGGCTGCACACGCAGCACTACCATTAACCAAGATGGCAGCCAAGGTTTTCCTAAGGGGCTGAAGCCTCCTCTGCCATCTTGGTTGATGGCACTCATGCGTGCTATGTGTTCGCATCTCTGCCATCAACCAAGATGGCAGCAGGGGCATCAGCACTGTAGGGAAACCTCAGCTGCCATTTTGGTTAATGGCAACCACAAGAGAAGTCAGCAGAGAAAGGTAGGTGGAGCAAGGGAATGGCAGGCGGCTTGGAAGCTTTGCAGATCACGGAAGGGAGGCCCTCAGGGGCCCTTGTAGCCCCAGGGACCCTCGGCCAGGGCCCCACCTAGCCACCCTTTGGAGCCAGCCCTGGCTGTAGAGCAGATGGAGAAGTTGCCAACAAAATTATAAAGGCACGAATGTTTAATAAAGATGTTTCTAACTAACTCTGAGCAGGTTTGAAAACACTCAAAGGCTCTTCTCTCAATCAAATCATCTTTTAAAATCTGGTATAAATTTTGGTATTATCTGAATCCTGGTTTCTCCCCACTGACTTCAATATCCCATAATGAATACTTAATAAATTCATTTTAAAACATGGGAGATTAGAACAATGGGGGTAAATAAAAATACTTAGACATGTAAATTGTGTACTCAACAGGTCTATTAACTCACAAAGAGACTGGCTTGGCCAGAACTGTTAACTTATGAAAGGAACTTATTTGACTAGTTCATCAGGTTCCTCAATACAAACTGCATCTACACAGTTTCAAAATCACAGGCTGGAAAGGGGACCCAAAAACAGCATCCAGACCAACCCCCCAATCCTATAACTATAACTATGTTTGTGATAGTACTTATCATTATGGAACACCAGCACTTTGTGTCGGACTGCCCATGGCAACCATTTTTTGCTGGCACTCACAGCAGTGTTATCAAGGTATGAGTACCGGCACCTCATTTTTACACCCCCCCAAATATTGTACATATGGCATCTCACTCCACACAGATTAAAAGCAATTTACTCCAGTTTATTAGTATGCAGCCCTAGAAGGTCATCCTAGGGACTTGTATCCAAAGAGTGCTAAGTAACTTGTTCCATTAACATAAGAATTTATGTTTGTGCAGTGGAACTTTCCTCCCTCTCCTCCCGCAATGTGCCTTCTAAATCTGTTCTGAAGATTCCCAGATGGACCAGATTTGGGGAGGGTATAGGGTGCATGCAGGTGGAGGAGAGGGGGTAAATAAGCTAGGAAGGAAATGGCAGCAACTCTGCTGCAGATCTCCTGCAACACAAGGAGAATTGCTCTAATAGACATGCCATTCTCCTCAAGTTGACTTCATCCACATCTTTTGGTCCTGCCCAAACTTTAAACAATATTAGAAGTATATTTTAGTTATGAATTATGAAATGACAGGATACCATCCTACATTTGACCCTGAAATGATTCTATTATGTCGTTTAAAGAGAAAATTGAATCAGAAGTCTTACAATTAAAAAGAAACCTATTAGCAGCAAGAATATGTTATTGCTTTTAACTGGAAATTTTCTCAAACTCCACAGGTCTCTGGTTAAATAAATGTGGGAAATTGAACTGTCAATTAAATTAACATATTTTTCAAGGAGTCAGTACAAACCACAGACAAGTACTTTTATAGATAAATGGTATCTGTTTATAAATGTTTGGCATAACAAACACTATGAATGTGTCAACCCTTGGGTTGTATTCAACTCAGAGTAGACCCACTGAAATTAGAGAACCTAACTTAGTCATGTCTGTTAACTTCAGTGAGTCTACCCCGAGTAGCACTTGCATTAAATACAATCCCTTATGTCAATTTAACTATGATTTATGATATTCTGTAAACCTAGCCCTAATCTTTGTATGGCTGCAATCCTAAGCACACTTATTGAAAAAAGTGGCACTTACTTCAGAGTAAGCATGCATTGGATGACATTGTATGTTGATTTTCTTTCTCCAAATATAACAGAAAATTCAAAATAGTAATAGCAATAATCATAATGAATCTTTATGACTAACCAAACTATATCTCTTCCGAGATACCTTTCATAAGGCCATCAAGGGAGGAGTTTCCAGTTCAAATCTGGAGCCAGGCTGGAGAGGGAAAATCACAAGCAAGTTCATCCCTGTCATCTCTGATCTAATGCCTCTGGTGAGAATGCCAAAAGGAATGGATGGTACACTGCCCTCCATTCCCTGACTTAAGGTTGGTTTATACAGTATACAAATATCAGTTATAGCAGGGTTAGCCAACATATATAAATATCAGTTATAGCAGGGTTAGCCAACATGGGGCAACTTGGATGTTGTTGGACTGCAGCTCCCATCATCCCTGACCACTGGCCTTGATGGCTGGGACTGATGGGAGTTGTAGTCCAACAACATCTGGAGGGCACCTCATTAGCTACCCCTAAGTTACAGTATCCAGAGATGCCAGGAGCCAGTGTTAATGGAGAGGTATGTTTTCAGTTGCCAGAGGTAGCACTCAACTATCAGTGTCTGTCTATTTATTATTTTATTTATTATTATTATTTATTAAATTTATTAGTCGCCCATCTGGCTGGCTGTCCAGCCACTCTGGGCGACGTACAAAATAAAAACATACAATACATTAAAACATTAAAAATGTCAACAATAATAAAAGCTACCCCACCCCAAAAGCCTGCCTGAAGAGCCAGGTCTTCAAGGCCCGGCGGAAGCTCATCATAGAGGGAGCATGGCGGAGATCATTTGGGAGGGAATTCCACAAAGTGGGGGCCACAATTGAAAAAGCCCTCTCTCTAGTTCTCACCAGTCTAGCTGTTTTAACTGGTGGGATAGAGAGAAGGCCTTTTGAGGCTGATCTTGTTGAGCGGCATCCCTGATGATGTTGGAGACGCTCCTTCAGATAGACTAATTTCATGGGCATGATCATTTCACAATGGAGGCACCATCTTATAAAAAGCCCAGGAGAAAGGACATAGCACAATTGGAGGGCACCTTCTTTGCATGGACAAGTCCCAGGTTCAATCCCTGGCATCTCCAAGTAGGACTAGGAAGGACCGCTGTCTGAAACCTCAGGAGCCACTGCCAGTACTGAAGTAGATGGACCAATGGTCTGACTTGATATAAGACAGCTTCAATGAACAGTTGTGTCTGGTTTGTTGTTGTTTTGTAGCATGAGACTACCTCACTTTCTTTAGCCATTGGAAGCTATCTCCTTTTCATTCAGCTTTTTCTGATTTCCTATGTCCTCTGTGAAGCACTGGGATTCACATAGGGTCAATTCATTGGTGGTAAGGTTAATGTTATAGGGATCTTGAAAAGTTGATCTAGGTGACATTTTGTTTCTTTAAATTGATATTGTTCATTCAGTATTATTCATATTCATAACATCAGTCATTTGTAAGCTGCTGATTTTATCTGTCCTTATTTTCAATTTATATATAAAAATATATGCGTGTACCTTTGGCTCTCCAGATAATAAATTATAAGAAAGTTATTTCTCCATTGCTTCTATAAGTCACTTTTGTTTGCATTCATTGACCTCATATTAATCTTTGGCTCTGTCTTCTGGAAAGCTTTTAATTTCATTTATTATTTCATTGAATTTTCACATTTATCATCCACCTGTCATTCATTATGCTGCCTATACATGTACTGGAGTTCTAATATTTGCTGGTCACTACATTGGAAAGGAATCTGTTATGTAGCCACACAAGAATACCTTGAGAGACTGGATAAAGTTAGAGGCACCCAAGGATTTTTTTTGGTGTTATTTTTCCAGGATTAGGAGTAACTTTTGCTATGAAAGAACTTAAAAGGATAGCTGGAGTCATGGAGGAGGTTGCAAATGCAACCATAGCAGGGTTGGAAGCCCTTACTGTAGAAATGGGTACTATTCACCAAATGGTTTTAAAAAATAGAATAGCGTTAGATTTTTTGTTAGTTGAAAAAGGAGGTGTATACACTCTGACTGGAAAAGAATGTTGTGTTTTCATATGTGATCATACAAATACAATCTTTTTTTCTTTTCTTTTATACAAATACAATCTTTAAACAGACTAACCTAATCCAAAATCAAATAGCTAAATTTCATGAAGAAGATGAATGGAACTGGGATTTATTGGGATGGCTAAAAGAAAGATTGGGTACATGGGGTATGAATTTCTTATACTATGTACTTCTGTTTCTTGGTGTTTTGATGCTTCTATATGTTGTTGTTCAAGTATTAATTGCTTGTGGCAGATGCTGTATCAACAAATCAATTTCAAATATACAAAAAGGCTATAGCCCAGAAAAGTGGAGAGAAGCACATAACATATATGTAGAAATAAAGAAAGGAGAGGAAAGGGAGATACAAGAAATTTATGAAGCAAATATGAACGGTGGAGCTACTAGCTCCAAAGAGGGGAGTATGAAAGCAGCAAAAGCTAGGCTTTAACTTTGTTTCAGATTCCTAGCTTTGGTTCAGGATTGTGAATGCAGAGAATGACAGGTAGAATGCTTCTGTTTAATGTACTAAGAGAAGTCAAAAAGATATTCCGAGAAAAATGCTGATGCTGTAATGGAAGTAGTGCAAACAAGAGAAGAGCAAACAGGTTAGGAAAGCATTGGCAAGCCGTGTGTATGTAACAGACTTTAAACTGCTAAATGTTTACCCTGATTAATGTTTAATTTTCTCTATTTATTTATTTATTTATTTATTTGATTTCTATCCTGCCCTTCCTCCCAGCAGGAGCCCAGGGCAGCAAACAAAAGCATTAAAAACACTTTAAAACATCATAAAAACAGACTTTAAAATGCATTAAAACAAAACAACTTTAAAAACATTTTTTACAAAAACTTTGAAGACTTTTTTTAAAAAAGGTTAAAAACATTGTTTTTTTAAAGAAAGGTTTAAAAGCATATTAAAAAGCAATTATGAAAATATATGAAAGACAGTAGATACATGTCAAGCTGACATGCTACAATGACTTTGAAATGATGACATACTGTAATTTGGTTACATGTGCTTTGGGGAATGGTATAAATATGTACTGTAAAAATTAAGGGGAAGAGAACTTTGGAACATCATGGGATCTCCATATTAGTCTAAATTCTCTCCAAACAGCTGTTTGAACTTGCACAAAAATAACGGTGTCTCTAACAAATTTGATCTAAACACAACATGAAGCCTTGTTTTCTTCCACACTTAATGTAACAGAGATCTTGAAAAGTTGATCTAGGTGACATTTTGTTTCTTTAAATTGATGTTATTCATTCAGTATCATTCATATTCATAACATCAGTCATTTTTAAACTGCTGATGTCCTTATTTTCAATTTATTTATATATATATATATATATGGAGGTACCTTTGGCTCTCTGGATGATAAATTATAAGAAATTTATTTTTCCAATGCTTCTAGAAGTCACTTTTGTTTGCATTCATTGACTTCATATTAATCTTTGGCTCTACCTTCTGGGAAGCTTTTAATTTTATTATTTCACTGAATTTTCACATTTGTCATCCACCTGTCATTTATTATGCTGCCTACACATGTACTGGAGTTCTAATAATTGCTGGTGACTACATTGTCACGTCCTTTTGGAAAAATAGATCAGTGTTAGATCAAACATCCTGTTCGGCAGGTGCAGGCCACCTGCTGACCAAACTTTAAGTAATTGTATACATACTAGGGTTATGCACAACCCCCCATCCACCCCAGGGACCACCCAATTGCCAAGATCCAGCCCCAGATCAATTGGGAGGGCAGGGATAATGTTTAATTAGGTTTTTTTAAGACCTGAGTAAACATATGATTTGAGGGGAAAAGAGAAGATGCTGCATCTCCTCCCTCCCCCAAGAGCAGGAAGCTTTGATCTGGTGGGGTGTTGTGCCTTCACAACCACACTCCCAGCTGGTAAGCAAAGGATTCCATCCAGCAGGGTGCTGCTTCAGGGAGCGGTGGGTCAGGTGAGGGGGCAGGCAGAAAGGAGAGCCTGGGTGGGAAAGCCTGCACCCTGAATAAAAAGGCATCCACCACCCCCATCACCCCTTTAGCCAGGATGGGGTAAATGGGTACAATCCCCCTGATATGTCCTCCCCCCCAATGATTTTTTGGCATGACAGACAATACAGCTTCTATTTAAAGAATGATAGTTTCTCTTAAGAACAGAAGCAATTTAAGAATGGGACCCTCTGAAAGATTCAGTGAATAAGGCA
Source organism: Rhineura floridana (assembly GCF_030035675.1). Taxonomy (NCBI): domain Eukaryota; kingdom Metazoa; phylum Chordata; class Lepidosauria; order Squamata; family Rhineuridae; genus Rhineura; species Rhineura floridana. The sequence goes on along the minus strand of NC_084483.1, from coordinate 94,206,080 downwards.
ACTTTTCAGGATTTCTGGGCAGAAATAACAACCCAGCAACCAGTAATATATATATTCCAATAGCCTTCCACAATTAGTTTCCGGTTGCTTAGTTACTCCTTTATACAGGAACCAGTTAAAATGTTTTCTCTTGATTGTCCAACAGGAAGGAAAATTTAAAGGTCAGGAACAAGACTAGAAGGAGGGACCCTCAAAGAGGAATTAGCACACACACCCTAAAGTATCTTCTTTCTGCCCTTCCCTAAACTTGTAGTATTGACAAGTTTGGTTTTTGGGTGGAGTCTCAAACTGAAATACCTAATCCAGCTCAGAAGTTCACTACCAAAGTAGTTCACTTAACGAGGAATCAAGACAGACTACAGGTGAAAGAGGACTATCAGCAAAGTCAAGCTTTTGAGTCTGGTATTCCTGGGGATATCTCAAAAAAGAGTGAGACAGCTCAACAGATTAAACTTTATTCATACCTGAAGAACACTGAGCGCTATACGTCCTGACAAGAATGGTTTCAAAAATATGAAAGGTTAGAGTATAATGCCAAAATACAATTTAAATAACATCCCAGAAGAATATAAAGATCAAATAAGGAACAGGTTTTAGATTTTAAACTTAGTTGACAGAGAACCAGAAGAACTATGGAGTGAAGTCAGAGACATTATCAGGGAAGAATGCAAAAAGACAATACCTTTAATTCAAAAGAGAGAAAGACCTCAGTGGATGACTGAAGATACTCTTAAAATGGTTAAAGAGAGAAGGAACACAAAAGCAATAGGAGATAGAAACATGGTCAGAACCCTAAATGAAACAATACTGCCACTAGTACATAGGGACAAAGAGAACTATTACAATAGTTATTGTATAGAAATAGAAAAGGACAACAAAAAGGGAAGGACTAGAGCCCTGTTCCAAAAGATTAGAGAAATGAAAGGGAAATTTAAACCAAGAGTAGGGATGTTGAATAATCAACAGGGGAACACATTGACTGACCAAGATGAAATAAAAGAAAGATGGAAGCAATACACTGAAGAACTCTATGAAAGAGATGCCAGGATGACAGATTCATTCACGGAGGAACCATATGATGAAGAACCAGAAATTTTAGAATGTGAGGTGAAAGCTGCTCTTAAAATACTTGGAAGAAACAAATCACCAGGAACAGATGGCATACCAATAGAGTTGCTACAAGCTACTGAGACTGAATCTGTCCAAATTTTGACAAATATGTCAACAAATATGGAAAGTTAAATAATGGCCCACAGACTGGAATCGTTCAATATACATCCCAATTCCAAAGAAAGGGGATCCCAGAGAATGCAGAAAGTTTATCAAACTATTGCCTTAATACCCCATGCAAGTAATGTTCAAGATTCTACAACAAAGGCTCTTACCATATATGGAGCGAGAAATGCCAGACATCCAACCTGGATGTAGAAAGGGAAGAGGCACCAGAGATCATATCGCAAACATATGTTGGATAATGGAATGGACCAAGGAATTTCAGAAGAAAATCACCCTGTGCTTTATAGATTACAGCAAAGCCTTTAACTGTGTAGATCATGAAAAACTATGGAATGCTTTAAAGAACTGGGGGTGCCACAGCATCTGATTGTCCTGATGCACAACCTATACTCTTGACAAGAGGCTACTGTTAGGACAGTATATGGAGAAACTGATTGGTTCCCCATTGGAAAGGGTGTGAGACAGGGGTGTATTTTATCACCCTATTTGTTTAATCTATATGCAGAACATATCATACGGAAAGCAGGATTGGACCAAAATGAAGGAGGTGTGAAAATTGGAGGGAGAAATATCAATACTTTAAGTTAAGCAGACGATACCATATTCTTAGCAGAAACCAGTAATGATCTGAAACAAATGCTGATGAAAGTTAAAAAGGAAAGCACAAAAGCAGGACTACAGCTGAACGTCAAGAAGACTAAAGTAATGACAACAGAAGATTTATATAACTTTAAAGTTGACAATGAGGACATTGACCTTGTCAAGGGCTTTACATCAATTGAGTGCTCAGCCTGGCTCCAGGCTTTAAGATTTTGGGCCAAAGTGGCCTACTCTGGACCTTCCTTAGGGTACTTAAACTTGTTATGGAGGGATTCCTTTATAAGCTCTTGGTCCAAGATCTTTAATGAAAAGATAAAGTGTCTTGGTCTTTCACTGGAGCTATTGTCAACCTGGGACCTTGAGGTAACGAATCATATTGTTGGTCAACGTATTAAGGACATTGACCTTCAATTCTCAATGGCCGGAGCACATACATCTTGCTCACCCATCCAGTTTGGCTTGAGCTTTTCGTTTCCAAAATATGCAGCTTATTTTGAAACTTTGACTTTTTCGCACTACCGATCCCTGTTTACCAGAGCCAGATTTAATTGTCTTCCCTCTGCAGTATTAGAGGGCCGTTTTCAAGGAACCCCCCTGGAAAGGCGTCTATGCTTCTGTAAATTGGGGGAGGTTGAAACAATTGGACATGTCCTACTTTCCTGTGAACTATACAGGGATGCCCGATCTAGACTTATTTTTCCAATTACCAAAGCCTTTCCCGGTAGATCTATTGAGTGGCTCATGCAATATCTTCTGTCTGACAAGGATAAAGACACTACTGAATTAGTTGCGAAGTTTCTCTATGTAGCTCAGACTTTACGGAAAAGGCCAATCTGTACTACCGTGGCCTCTTGCTAAATTATTATCGTTATTACTGTATCTGGTTTTAATCTTGTTTGTTTAACTGACTGCTTAATCACTTGTACTGTGGGTCTATGACCGCATAATAAAATTTGATTTGATTTGATTTGACCTTGTCAAGGATTATCATACCTCGGCACAGTCATTAACCAAAATGGAGACAATATTAAAGAAATCAGACAAAGGCTAGGACTGGAGAGGGTAGCTATGAGAGAACTAGAAAAGGTCCTCAAATGCAAAGATGTATCACTGAACTCAGGATCATACAGACCATAGTATTCCTGACATCTATGTATAGGTGTGAAAGCTGGACAGTGAAAAAAGCAGATAAGAGAGAAATCAACTGATTTGAAATGTGATGTTGGAGGAGAGCTTTGCGGATACCATGGACTACGAAAAAGACAAATAATTTGGTGTTAGGACAAGTTAAACCAGAACTATCACCAGAAGCTAAAATGATGAAACTGAGGTTATCATACTTTGGACACATATTGAGAAGACATGATTCACTAGAAAAGACAATAATGCTGGGAAAAACAGAAGGGAGTAGAAAAAGAGGAAGGCCAAACAAGAGATGGATTGATTCCATAAAGGAAGCCACAGACCTGAACTTACAAGATCTGAACAGGGTGGTTCATGACAGATGCTCTTGGAGGTCACTGATTCATAGGGTCGCCATAAGTCGTAATCAACTTGAAGGCACATAACAATAACAAGAGCTACACTCTTTAACTTCTTAGTTACAGCATAAACTATTTTGTTTGTTTTGCACTTTTTGGTATCCTCTTGTTCACTGTATCCTTAACATTTTTTTTTCTTATGTAACAAAAAATATGCCAGACATTTAATTCCTGGTGTTCACACTAAATTTTCTGTTTATCTGACCTTGATATAGCTCATTATGTAACACACTCTCTGCAGGGAGGAGTGAGGGGGAAGGTCACTGCCTTTCTCTTCCCTGGCCCTGACCCTCCCATCATCTTCACCAGTAGGGGGGAGAGGAGATTGGCTGGCGCTATTTGCCCCCCCTCAAAAAATGCCTCACCTAGAAAAGTGCTATCAAGTAGGTTTTGGTCTTTTTGTGGCTTTTCTTCTTTTACTTGCCATTTGGCTACCTTTCTTTCCTACCTGATGCCAGGCCCCTGCCAGCTCCAGATTGCTCTGGGCCACCCAGCCTGACCTGTGGCAATCCAGGGCTGTCACAACCTGACTCAAAAAATGCCCAGGTCCTCGCTAACCTACCCATTTGCTTCATGCCTTGGCCAAGTCCAGTGCACAACTCTAATACATCCATACCAATTTAATGATTTGTCTCTTGACAGGTCTTTAAATAAAAATTAGAGATGAGCCAGTGATCTGTGGCTTACTTTGGATTATCTCAGAAATAATCTGAGCCATTTCCCCAAAGAATCAGGAAATGGCTCAGTTCATTTCCAAGACAAACTGGAAAATCCTCCCCCTCACCCACCTATGTGAAAGACCCACATAGCTGGAAGAGGTCATAGCTCAGTGGTAGAGCAATTGCTTTTCATGTAGAAGGTTCCAGGTTCAATCCCCGGCATCTCCAGGTACGGCTAATCCTATCTGAAACCCTGGAGAGTTGCTGCTAGTCAGTGTAGACAGTACTGAGCGACATGAACCAAGTGTCTGACTCAGTATAAGGCAACTTCCTATATTCTCCTTGCCATGTAAAATTATCATTTGCAGCCAGGGATTATGGAGCTTTATAGCCTTTATAGCCTTTCCCCTGTTATGCAAAGCTGCCGCTGCTGTCAAATAAGTTCACAAGCCTGGCTGCAGTGATGGCTTTACAGAGCCAGGAAAGGTCTTCTGCAAAGCATGAAGCAATTCCAGGATTTCCTATTGAAACTTCTCCTTCTTTAAGTTCATTGTGATATGGTGTCATTGGAATGGCAATGCGTCTTTTTGACAATGTACCAGCCATGACTTTATATTCAAGAGTTATTGGTACAGAATTGTTGTCATTGTACAGCTGCCCACTGGCTTTCTTCCCAGATATTTCTGAAGGAAAAAGTGGTCACTGGGTCCTTTGTATCAAATGGAATGAGATGTACTTTCTCCTTCGTGTTCCCATCATGGAGACAATAAAAAAATGGCACAAAAACAATTAAGCAAATGAAATAGAGGGATTAGCCATAAGTTAGAGGTCACATATCAGCGTTGTAAACATGTTTCATTTAAATTTGGCAGCCTTTGGAGAATAAATATGAGCCAAGAGTCAAATAAGGACAAAACAGAAAATTATCAGTTTCTTGTTTTAGAGGTAGAAAGAGCAAAAAGGTGGCAGGGAAAAGGATGAATTCAAGATTGGAAAAATTAGAATCTGAGAGAACCAAACATTGATAGATTAGTCCATCCCTGGTGGCCTCCTAGTTCCACCAACAAACATGACTATCAGAGTGGTTGCTAGAACCAGAGACTACTACTAGGGATGGCTGAGAATTCCAATTACTTCTGATTTCTGATTGGATTTTGCAACAGTTTGCATGCTCATTCTGTGTGCGAAGCGAGCATACTTGCTGTGAACTCAGCTGATTTTCTGCAACACTGGATTTCCCTGACTTTGGACCGTGAAGCACTGCCCTCCACACCATCAGGCATACTTCCCATCCCTGCCCAGGTGCACTGAGCCTACCTAAACCTCCACGTGCAAAAGGATGCCTCTTCTTGCTCCTCCCCAATCTAGCCTGGCTTGGAGGAGCTAGCGTCACTTCTTCCTTTCATCTGGGAGGAGTATCTCCTCTTCTCTCCTTCTCCTTCAGGTCAGCGAGGACTCAGGAGCCGTGATCAGGCCATGCCACTATGGCTGAGTGCACCACCACCATCACAGCCACGTCCTCCTCCTCTCCCTGAACAGTCACCTGGATATAGGGTTGCCAGGTCAGAAGCATCCCAAAACCTGAGGTTTTAGGGGCGGGCCCAAGTGATGTCACGGGGCAGGCCCGAGTGATGTCACGGGGTGGGCCTAAGTGATGTCATTAAGCATGATACATTAAGCATCAATCACAGCTGCTTGGAGCATACAATTAAAAAAAACTGACTGGAAATTAAGCTAGACATCTTAGCTAAAAGATGGAGCTTGGGTAGGGAACATTTAATCTAGCCTACTTGCTTTCGGCAAGAAGGGTTTAAGTGCCTTCAGGCCAGGCCAGTCACCAGAAGGTCACTGTAGGAAGAAAGGAGCCTAGTGTTGTGGAGATGTTAGATGGGAGCATTTGGGAGTAAAGATGGATGCCCCTGAAGGCTGCAATTCTAAACACACATACTAAGGGACTAAGCCTCCATAGAACTCAACAGGACTTACTTCTGAGTAGATAGTTTGGATTGTGCTGTTGGTAAAGCTTGACTAGGGATCCTCTGCAAAGACATCCATATCCAAGTAGGGTTTGCAACCCCCTGCCTGGAATGCCCTGCCCTTATCTTTTAATGTGGTGGCTCTAAACTTCTTTACAGATTTGACCCTTCACTTAAGAAAGAGGTCTGAGAAATGAGTAAGAGTAAAAAGATTCTCTACCCTTTCTGTCTGCATAGATGCCCTCCTCCATATCCTGCGCCCATCAGAAGCTCTGGGCCAGGCGGGATGCAGTGGCATCTCATAGAGGACACCCTCCCCTTTCCTGGGGTATATGATTTGTCCTGGCCCAGAGCAGATTTTGGGGTGGGCAGCCCCAGTTACTTATTTTTCCTGCATGTTTTGGTCTGCTTTGATTTTACATAGATGCCCTCCTCCGTGCCCTGCGCCCAGCAGAAGCTCTGGGCCAGGCGGGACGCAGTGGAATCTCACAGAGGACACCCTCCCCTTTCCTGATGTATATGATTTGTCCTGTCCTAGAGCAGAGTTTGGGGTGAGCACCCCCAGTTACTTATTTTTTTATAATTTTATGACATCATTATGTATTTATGATAATATCAGAAGCCTGATGATTTTGATTGCATAAATTTATTGTTATTCTTGATGGGGAGAGTCCCCCGATCACAGTGATATATCATACAGGGTACCCCAACATATATTTTGGGGTTTAGAGACATATTAAGTTTGGTTTGAAGTTGCTGTAGTTGTCAACTCTTCTTTTTTAGTGTTTTGAACTTTCAAGCAAATAAGCAACTGGGAACTAGGAACCAACTTCAGTGTCGTATCAGTTAAATAGAATAAACAGTCGCGGGGGGGGCGGCTGACATTTTGGTGTATATCTCGGGAACCATACCACATAGAAACTTAAATTTTTTTTAATTGAAGCTGAGAGTCCGGAGATTAAGGGGTGCTAGCCGGAGAGCCAGAGGGGCCCCCAAAAAACCGGAGACTCCAGCTGAAAACCAGAGATCTGGTAACTCTACCTGGATATGTGGCTGCTGACAGTCCTGGTGGAGGGCATTTTGTGGTTAATGCTACAGAGATTAATTGACAAGGCCAGAAAAGTTGAGAAGACTGTCTCTAGGTTTGACCTCTGTGGTTTTAACAATTTTTCCTTCTATGTTCACAGGGCTGGGGGAATCAAATCGGATAAAGGAAGAAGGTGGCGGAAAAAAGCAGGCACGGAACAGAATGGCCTGCTGTTCTGCAGAATTAGAATCAGATCCGCTGCCATAAGTGGATCTAGGGTTGCCAGGTTCAGGGCCTGAGACTGATCCTGTATCTTTAGGAGAAGAGAAAGTCAGCCTAGTGCAGGTGTTCTTGCAAGACTGTAATGGGAAAAACCACAAGGTAGAATTCTCCCTTCCCCCTGCACAGCTTTTAAAGATACAGAAGACCTCTTGGAGACTGGGCCAGGCAACCAAGAGGTCTTCTGTATCTTTAAAAGTTGTGCAGGGGGAAGGGAGAATTCCACCTTGTGGTTTTTCCTATCACAGTGTTGCAAGAACACCTGCACTTGGCTGACTTGCTCTTCTCCTAAAGATACAGGATCAGTCTCAGGCCCTGAGCCTGGCAACCCTAAGTGGATCCCATACCTAACTAATACATGGTGGGCCTGTCATCCTTTCAGCCCCTGGGATATGGCCTAACAGGGTGTCCACCATCACTCAGCCTTGACTGCAAATGCATCTCCCAGTATGGCTGCCCCCCCCCATTAGACTGTGGCTGCATAGACCCTGCGTACAGTCCAGGCATACATAGAAGGGTAGGTTGAGACCTGGGTTTGTTTGATATATCATGGCTAGGAGGTGCATGGGCTTTGCCTGCCTGTGTCAATGGGTTGTTGCATACAACAACACATTTCTTAACCATGGCACTGTCTGGGATCTCAGGTCCTAGATGCAAACAATGGCAGCTGCATATATTCGAAACGGAAGTGTCTGCACCATCCCCTCACACTTGAGTAACTGAACCAGGGTTGTGTTTGCACTGGTGGAAAATTTCATTAAATTAATGAGATTGTGGGCTGTGACGCCCTTCCCTGGCTCTCCCTGTCAGGTTCCTACCTGCTCGTGGCTACTGCCTGTCACTAGGCACCACCAGGGACTCCACCAGTCCGGACTGTCCTTTTTTATGGTTTCTCTCTCTGCTCTAGCACAGACCTCACCAGATCCCCCTGCTAGGCAGCACCACCAGTCACGTCCTATAACCAGTATTCCCAGAGACTCTGCCTGAGTCTCTCTCAATCAGGTTACCTCTGTGACTGCGTGCTTAAGCTGTCCCAATCCCTTTGATCTATATAGAATGCATATAATTCTGGTTTGCTCTGGATACTTGTGGTGTTATATTCTTCCCTTCACCGCTGCCACCAATTGTTACAGTTTCCCTTCAGCCTTGGTAAGTACCTTGCCCTCCCCTCTGGTCTGTATATTCCCCAGCCAAGCATCAGGCCTCCGGTAAACCAAAATAGTGTTTATTAAATATCAGAAATAACAAGATTACTTTATAAAGGCACATAAGCATATGGTTTCATCTATTCCTGTGATACTTGTCTTAGTATTAATCCGAACTCCACACTCTCCCCACATCCACCAACTCTCCACACAATCTCCTCTCAAAAACCCCACCAAACACCTCTCAAACAACCCACTAACGTCCACCAAGATTCAACTGTCATCCTTCCATTTATACTCTCAGCCATTCTAACACTCAGCCAATCATCCAGCATTCTACTGCTCATTTACTACCCCCTCCTCTTTCATTCCACTTACCACATATCTTCTATACAAACAGCACTTACCATATTTACATTAATACAGGAACATCACATGGGCACTGCAACAAGCCTGACTAAAGTACATCAGTAGTATTCACCAAAATTGGAAAGAAATATATGATGTGCTTTATGCGGGGAGAAGGGTGTTAATGTGGCAATTTTCAGCAATGTTTAACTTGCTGTATCTATGGCAGTGTTTATCAAATTGGTTTGAAATTTGTCCCTGTTGTAGACCTCATCAGGTAGATCATGTATGCCAAGTTTCAAGCTACTTGTCCAACAAGCCACTTTTATAAGCTATCAGTTTTGTGGCTTATAATGAAAAACCTTGCTTTTGTTACTTGCCTTAATAGAAACACTCCCTTGCTGATATAATGTTTTTTATTTTATTATATTTTCTTGATTTTGTTTTATTGATGTATATTTGTATGGAAAACACTTTGAGATCTGCATGTAAGAACTTTATAAAAATAAATAAATTTAATGGGTTAAAGTTACAGGAGCATAGGTTTCATTTCGACTTTAGGATAAACTTTGTAATGTTAAGAGCAGACCAATAGTGGAACAAACTACCTAAGAGGGGAACCCTCTGTTAGGGATGCTCTAGCCTTAGATGTTTTGCACGGACCAGGGGGTTGGACTAGATGACCTACAACCTCCAATCCTATAATATGATCCAACGGTGTTTTATGAAAGGTTCCCAAGATCTGCAGGCAGGATTATCTACAACTGATATTTTCATTATGAGAATGCTGAGCCACAACTGCTTACTCTATTTACTCATAAAGCATGAAGAACAAGGGATTCCAGTCTTTGGGTAGGCTACATTGGTGGACTTGGTGGGTCACACTCAAACTAACTACTCCCCTTCAGCAATGCATGCAGAGTCTGTAAAACTTAAATATCAATTAACTGAAATAGTCATCTGCCACACACACAGGCTACTGCTTCTAGGTTACAACATAGGAGGCTGCCTTATACTGAGTCAGACCATTGACTGACCATCTAGCTCAGTATTGTCTACACTGACTGGCAGCTGCTCTTGGGGTTTGAGACTGGGGTCTTTCCCTGCCCTACCCGGAAATGGCGGGGATTGAACCTGAGACCTTCTGCATGCAGAGTAGATGCTCTACCACTGAGCTGTGATGTAAGCTGAACAAATATAATCAAGGGAGGGGAACATGCACTATGTGTCTCATCCAGGCAGAAACTGTGGCACACAGCTTGGAAGTAATTTGTTAGGAAAAATGAATTACTTGTAATGTATTACTTCTTTGAGGAATGAGTGGGCTTTTTCTTTGCATTTTGATTGTAATAGAATGAGGAGTAATTTTATTACTTTTGAGGAGTAATTGTAATGTTTCCAGCATTACTTTTGGGCATTACTTGGCGGGGGGAGAGCCAGGGAAGTCTTCTGCCCCTCTGATTCATGGATGATAATCATGTGCCTCAAACTGGGCTTCTGTACAGTATTGATCTTCCCTTGTGCTTTGTGGGTAGGTAGGAGGCGACAAGGGAGAAGGTGGAGAGCAAGACGGGTGGAGTGGAGAGAAAAAATTTTCTTTAAAATGGACAGTGGTGGAGAAGAATGGAGTGGAGGGAGGGAGGAGCCAGAGAGCAAGAACATGGATGAAGGAGGAGAAGGAGGCAGCAGCGGAATGGAGATGAAGAACTGTGGAGAGACGATGATGATGATGATGATGATGATGGTGGTGGTGGTGGTGGTGGTGGTGGTGTGTGTGTGTGTGTGTGAATACTATGTTTGCACACCATCATTCCTGGCTACTTTGCTGCATTTGCAGTGTTTTAACTTTTTTGCACCCCAGGAAAAATATTTTCTGGGGGGGTGCCTTAGTTGGTGGCAAGGCAGAGTCCGGGAGATGGTTGAGTGAGAGAGATGACACTTGCCGGCTGAGAGAGTGTGCGTGGGGGGGGTTGCACTTGGTTTGATGTGCAAAGCTCTGAGCTGTGGCCTCTTCCTCCCTTACCAGCAGAGAGATCACCACTGCTATCGCATTAATAAAAAAAAAATTCTGCTATCCTCTTTGTGTGTGTGTGTGTGCGTGTGAGCGCGTGCATTTATTTTTAATGTTGTTTTAGGCTACTTAGGTGTGGAGCACCCAAGCCCAGCACCTTGTATTTATTTATTTATTTAAAATATTTCTAACCCTCCCTTCTACCCTATAATAGGGCACTCAGGGCGGCTTACAATACATCGAGTCCGTACATAATAAAATTGTATACAATAAAAATCACAAAAACATTAAAATAAATTAAAATACATAAAATGCAATTAAAATACATAAAATAATATACATACATATACACACATACACGCATATATGCATATATAGGGAGTGGTACTGAAGGGACTACTGAGGTAAAAAGTAACACTCTAGTTTTTTTTTTAAGTAATTTAACTGTAATTGTAGTGATTACTTTTGAGTACAGGTAAAGTAATCAATCCCTTCCAATTGTAATGATAATTTATTCCTTTTTGGGGCCATGCAACAGTAATTGTAATTTATTCCTTTAAAAAAGTAATCTTGCAAACTCTGCTGTCGCACTCAGTTTACAAATTTTATGGACTTCCGGGAAGGATTGCTTAGCTTGTGCCTGCCTCTCAGACGAGCTCTCATCTCAGAGGAAGCTTTTTCAGTTTTAAAACCAGCCAAAAGGTTTTTTTGACTGGTAAAAACTTTCTCCCAGGCAAGGGAGAAACGAAGAGATTATCCACATGCTTCGTTGTGTTTGTTGGGGGACTTGAATTCATTAGGAACGAAGGACCTGCCAACAACGTCGGACGGAGCCAGGGAATTTGAAGCAAGCTCAAACTGATTAAGCAAGATGTTTTTTTTCTTTAAAGAAAAACGTATTCTAACAGGCGAGCATTCTTCTATCTACGTTTATCATTTTGTTATCATTACAGTAAAAGAGATTTGTTCAAGGATCAGCAACAAAGAATCCCTGGGTGAGTTATAACTTTCTCTCATATACACGGAATTAAGGAGGAAGAAAATCGAAACAGCCTATCTTTGTTTTTTATTGCAAAAAGCTGGCATGGAATTGAGCATTTTAAAGATATAAACGGATGAGGGGCAACAAATCTAAAGAGGAAATCTGATTTTATGACATTTGAGTATTATCTGTCTGGGACTATTTTTTCTGGTCTATTTTTTTTTTGACGAATCTGCTTACTTTTTATGCCACTAATTTTTTGGATGCTGTGAACTAAATTTGTTTTGCACTTTTGGACACATAAGAGATAAGGCGGTTTGTGCTGTCTAGAGGGTGATGTCAGCAGGCTTGGAGGATTAACTCCTTTGTGACTGGAAAAAGAAATAAACTGTTCTTTGCTTGGGAATAGTTAAGAATGACAATCAAGAAGGTGGCTGAGACCCTGGATGTACAGGAAGGGGTTCTCTATCTAGATATGTTTCCGAAAATAATGAATGAGATTAAGCTGGTGAGACAGGAGCTGAGACAGAGCAGACAAGAGATGAAAAGTGAATTTGGCAAAATGAGACAGGAGCTGAAGGAAATTCAGGATTCTGTGAGAGGGGAGGTGGATGAGACCAAAGATATGGCTGGACAAATAAAAGAAGATGAAAGAAAAATTAAAGGAAAGATTCAAGCCCTGGAGATTGGAATAGATATATCAAATATGGACTTGGAAGAAGATTTGGATTTTATGGCTGTGATGGATCCTGGAGACAAATATCACTGTTTGGAATTCAGCGCTGTCCTTGAAGGAATTGGTGAAGAGATTAGAGATAAAGATATCAACGGTTCAAAAAAATTCCTGGATTGGAAGGATTTGATGGAACTTGAAATGGAGAAAGTTTACAGAATTAATTCCAGATGTGTGACAATGGAAAAACTCTCGGGAGATGTGATGGTGAATTCTATGGAAAGGAGGAGCAGAGATGCAGCTTTACAACAACATTTCAGTGGTACATTCGGAATTGATGGCAAGGAAATATTTGTGATGAAAGAAATTCCTATCAGACTTTTATTATATGACTATGACTATGACAGCAAGATTATTATGGGTGCAAGGATGGAGATGGAAGATGGAATTAACACTGAGAATGGCTATTGAAATTACTGGACCTAGCAGACTTGATGAGATGGATTAATTGACATGTTTATTTGGAGAAAAATCGATGGATATATTTCTCAAGGAGTGGAAGCCTCTCTTTGACTTTTTGCAGAAAGAATAAAGTAATGTTAATGTGATTTGATGATTAATTAAGATAACTACTGGAGGAAAGTGATTTTGTAATATATTAAGAGACAGGTTTGTTATATATTATAGACCTATAACTGATCTGCGACAAATCGGAAGTCAACATTTTATTTTATTGTATTAGTTATTAATTGTATTAGTTATTAATTAGTTATTAATTTTTTTTGTTCTGTTTTGTTTTTTGAAATTTTGAATAAAAATTAATGATAAAAAAAAAGTTTACAAATTTTATGCATGCATTGTTCATTGCAAGCAGATAAAAAGATGAAAAGCACCTGAGCTCTCCGAGTCATGACATGGGTCTTTGTTTCCTTGTGCTGAATATATTGGAGACATGATAGAAGTGTATAAAATTATGCATGGCATTGAGAAAATGGATAGAGAAAAGTTCTTCTCCCTCTCTCATAATACTAGAACTCGTGGACATTCAAAGAAGCTGGATGTTGGAAGATTCAGGACAGACAAAAGGGAGTACTTCTTTACTCAGCGCATAGTTAAACTATGGAATTTGCTCCCACAAGATGCAGTAATGGCCACCAGCTTGGATGGCTTTAAAAGAAGATTAGACAAATTCATGGAGGACAGGGCTATCAATGGCTACTAGCCATGATGGCTGTGCTCTGCCACCCTAGTCAGAGGCAGCATGCTTCTGAAAACCAGTTGCCAGAACCCTCAGGAGGGGAGAGTGTTCTTGCACTCGGGTCCTGCTTGTGGGCTTCCCCCAGGCACCTGGTTGGCCACTGTGAGAACAGGATGCTGGACTAGATGGGCCACTGGCCTGATCCAGCAGGCTCTTCTTATGTTCTTATGTTATGTTCTTATTGTCCACCCCTGAATTAACCTAACACCCCTTGCCTGTGTAAGCCCCTGCTGCTAAAAGTGTGCTGGAAATGCGTCTTCTGTGCTGTTGATTATCATGATTCTCTCTGTCGTTCAGAGAAAGTGGTCACTGTGGTCATTAAAAGCAGGAGACAGCTGTATATTCCTAGTTTCTAAGCCTCGATCTGACAATCTTTGCAAATCTCCATGGAGGAGCCTTTCCAAGATGAGATGAGATGAAACAAGATGGTGATGATTATCTAAGGTGGCAGCAAGATAGCAGTCACAGTAAACAGTTTAACTGTGCTAGAGGGTGAGGAAGAAAACACAGCAGCTACAAATAATAATAATAATAATAATAATAATAATAATAATAATAATAATAATAATAGTACATCAGGCTGTCCCAGTGTGAAAGAAGAGATTTTGATAAAAGGGTATCAGCCTGGCATTGGAACAGCAGTGGCAGTCACAGGAAATTTACTGCCAGATATACCTATGACAGCTACTTGCCTAAAGACAACTGGGCAAGACTCTTGTGGGTGAGCACATGATAATGGTAACCAGGATTTGCCAGGGGAGTGGGCATTTCTTGTAGCTGGAAAGGTGCTTTTCCTCTGTTGGAAAAGCATTGTGTCAGAGGTGGTTTTAGAGAGATGAAAGCTCTCAGTTTGCATTGCGGTCACTGTGGGATGAACATGCAGTTGTGAGCTCACAGGCAATAAAAGGGGTTCTATCCAGAGTCAGGCACCAAGCAGCACACCAGGGGCCCATTTTAGGTAGGCAAAAGAAGCTTATATATGTGGAGTCATCATAGCCAGCACCATACTTATAGTGGGTTGCCAGTTCCTGCATGAGCACACGGCCATAGCAAGATAGAAACGGGGAAAGTTGCCTTATGCTAAGTCATTTGTTGTTGCTGTTGTTGTTGTTATGTGCCTTCAAATTGATTACGACTTATGGCGACCCTATGAATTAGTGACCTCCAAGAGCATCTGTCGTGAACTACCCTGTTCAGATCATGTAAGTGCTAAGTCATACTGAGTCAGTATTAGCATGCCAGATTTACAGGTGCATGCTAATGCTGCATGCATAAGAATCGGCAATCCAGCTTAAATAGGGTGCTGGTTCCCTATAAATCAGAATTATATATTATATTATATTAAAAACATGGAAACATAGGAAGCTGCCTTATACTGAGTCAGACCATTGGTCCATCTAGCTCAGTATTGTCTACACTGACTGGCAGTGGCTTGCCGGCGTTTCAGGCAGAAGTTTCTCCCAGCCCTTCATGGAGATGCCTGGGATTGCACCTGGGACCTTCTGCATGCTCTACCACTGAGCTACAGCCCTTCCCCAAAGGGACCTTCCTTTAAGGAACAGAAGCTGTTGGGATGGGAAAAGAGCAAGACTCAGAATGGGAAAAAGGACTGACTTAATAGTTCTCCAGATAACACTGGGAAGCCACATAACTGAACCTCAGGGTATTCAAGCGTTCTTATTATAAATGACAGAGTACATTAACTGCTGCTCCAAGGACCGCTTCATGTGGTACGGTAGACGCTGAAAGGTGCACTGAAAATCATTGATTTGATCTGACACATTTCAAACCTTGCAGCTCTTCTCCTACTATGGCAAATGCAGGGTCTTCTCTGGTCTTTAAAAAACCCAAATCCAAATTGAATATTTAGCATGTGCCTCCTTCTATCCTGTAATATGCTATGCTGTTACATAGGAGGAGGCTACATACTGCTCCCTGACACCACCCCTGGGTGTGTGTACTCTGTAACAAGGTCTGCACTCGGATTGACATTACTGCTTCCCATAACTAAAGTCTGCAGGAGGTGCACCTCAGTGAACAAGACCAACATATTGGAGTATGTTTTTCTCCCCTCTACCACCAAATGCCCCAATCTGCTGCTCTTCCTGTACTCTGCTGTGCAAGAAACATGTCACACAGGAACACAAGAAGCTCCCTTATACCGAGTCAGGCCATTGGTCCATCTAGCTCCATGCTCCCTACACTGACTAGCAGCAGTTCTCCAGGGTTTCAGGAAGAAATCTTTCCTAACCCTCCCTGGAAATGCCAGGAACTGCACCCGTTGTTGTTGTTTTTTACATTTTTTTACACATAGCATGTGCTTTACCACAAAGTCCTTTCCCCCAAGTCATATATCATCTCCAAACAACTTTCCTTCCACCTGTAACTCGCATGTCACATTGTAGCTTCAGAGACTTATGCATCTAGAAAGAGGCTCGGATTACTGAAACATCTGGCACTACAGCAGGCTTCTAAGTCAAAAGCAGCATTATTGAACTTGAAAGCTTATGCCTCACAGGGGTTTTCCAAATCAATGACAGGGTTTCACCTCCTTCCATACCCCTTTCCAGTTTCTACAAAATATTTACATTTTAGGGTCCAATCCTATAGCAGGCCAGTAACTGGCTGAAGGGGCTTTCATATGCAAGGAAGTTCCACTCTGCCAGTGGGGTGGCATCTATGCCCTTGGTAGGGATGGAAGAGAAACTCAATTCACATTTAAAGCTGAGTCTATCAAATGTGTACTTTCTGAAACATGATGAGAATCAAAACACAGCCAACGTTCAAAGTTAGCTCTTGTACGAATTCTGTAAAGCAGTTCTCTAACCAAAGTTTACAAAAAATACATATATTGGTGGAAAGTGTGCATAAAAATGAATATATTCATACCAAATGCATTATATTAGGGAAGACTGCTTGCAAAAATGTGTACATAGTCAAAACTGCATACAAAAATGTGTTCATTAGGAGAAACTGCATGATCCAAAAAAGCTACATTTCCCTGACATACCCCCCCCCAAAAAAAGGCCAAGAACAATGCTAGCCCTAGAACTGGCATAAGTAAATCTCCCTCTCATTGGTGTCAGTGGGAAGGAAACAGGATAAAACCATTTGGGGGGGGGTAAACAAAAACACTGCCTGACATGACTGCATCAAGCCAGCAGGACCTAGGAACTGGTAGTAGCTCTGACATGGAGCTCTGTAGTAGCTCTGATTCCTCACACACACACACACACAGAGAGAGAGAGAGAGAGAGAGAGAGTTGTTGCTTTACCAGGTGTCTGATTTACTCACACTGAAATGTATGGTGAAACTACCAAGCTCCTAAACTGTTTGGGGTCCATTCTGTTCCCAGTAAATGGAGTAGGGGGGAATCACTTAACATGTTCCCTGCCATCTTACATCAGCCACTGGTCTTCTGGGTAGTGATGCAGTTAGGTAAGTTTATATTGTGAACTTAGGGAGCCCCCAGATTGTCAGTATTTTGCAGGAGGGATCCAAGCACATACCAGAAGTGTAGGTCTTTGCCATTAAAATGGATTAAAGTAATTGAACCCTGGCACAACAAATCCAGTTTTTTAAACAAACCAGAGTTTGGAAGTAATTCGTTAGGAAAAACGAACTACTTGTCAAAGACTTGTCCCCCTGGGGTCCCTTGTCCTTGGTTCTGAGAACAGTCCCACTCCTTTGGGCCGCTGCGTCCCAGGCAAACTCTCCCTCTTTCAGGAGTAACTACTCACGATAGTACTGCCACCACCCTTCCTCCCGGTTCCTTTCTCTGAGGGAAGGGACCTGAGTCCAAATGTGAATCCCAAGGGATTAACTCTCATCAATTAACAGTAACAGCAGCATTCAGCAGTCAAAGGACTAGATTTAGAATCCTCAGTTCCAATACACACAGTTTATAAAAGGATATTTTATTTAAACGTAAATGAGTTGGTATTTACAAAAGAGAGCAGCGGTTTGTTTCTTTAAAGATAATCACCCACAAATGGGTTACACGAGGCACATTGGCATGACAAAAGGGGAGAGGTTCCATTCAGACAAAGGAACACAACAAAAGTCTTTCTAAGCTAAGATCCTATACTTACATAGATCAGCCCGGTTCCCGCAAAAGGCTTTCTCTGTCGCATTTCAGGCAGGTTCAGTAGATGGAAAACAGGGAACTCTCTTGGAAGTTTTTTCTTCCTTTTTTATGGAGTTTAACAGTCACCAAAGAGGGGGGAAAGCAAACAGTCATCTCCCACCTCTGCAGGGTCTACCCCTTTGAAGCCTTTGGAGATAAGGAAACCGTCCGGTCTCACCCAGGGGTTCTGATCTACACACCCCTTCTTCCTGATTTATAATCCCAGGAAGCTGATAAGGAATAATAGCTAGGGATCAGTTACATCCCCCTGCCCAGGTTGTAAATTGCTTGTCTAACCCTGAGCTTTGGATCTCCCCCCCCCCCGTGGGGAGTCTTAGGCAATCATGGGCTCCCAGAATCCTCCCTGGTGGCCCATCTCAGCTTGACCAAAGTTAGCTATTCTTGACACTTGTAATTTATTACTTTTTTGAGGAACAAGTGGGTAATTTCTTTACATGTTGCTTGTAATAGAACAAGGAGTAATTTTAATATTTTTGAGGTGTAACTTTAATGTTTCCAGGCTTACTTTTGGGCGTTACTTGCTGGGGAGCAGGGGAAGTCTTCTGCTCCTCTGATTTGTGGATGAAAGTCATGTTCCTCATAACGGACTTCTGCACAGTGTCACTCTTCCCTCGTGCTCTGTGGGTGTTTAGGAGGCAACAAGGGAGGGGATGGAGAGCGAGACAGTGGTGGAGAGAAAAATTTAAATTGTTTCAAAAACAATTTGTGGAGAAGAATAGAGTGGAGGGAGAAAGCAGCAGGAGGGCAAGGACGTGGATGAAGGAGAAAGAGGAGGCAGCAGCAGAATAGAGATGAAGAACTGTGGAGGTGAGAGACGACGATGTGTGTATGTGAATACGCAGAGCTTGGAAAAGTTACTTTTTTGAACTACAACTCCCATCAACCCCAGCCAGCATGGCCACTGGATTGGGCTGATGGGAGTTGTAGTTCAAAAAAATAACTTTTCCAAGCTCTGTGAATACTTTCTTTGCACTTAGCGTGCAAAGCAGCCTCCACCACCACCCTTCCTAGCTACTTTGCTACATTTGTAATGTTTAAACTTTTTTGCATCCCAGGGGAAAATGTTTGCTTGGGCATGTGCGCCTTTAATTGGTGATAGGGCAGGGTCCAGAAGCTGGTTGAATTATGAGAAATACTATGTTTGCTGGCTGAGAGAGAGTGTGCATGTTAATGCTGTGTTTGCACTGAGCACGCAGAGCGGCTTCTGCCGCCGTTCCTGGCCACTTTGCTGCATTTGCCATTTTTAAACTTTGCATTTGCAATGTTTAAACTTTTTTGCATCGCAGATTTGTTTTCCAGCCCTTCCAACTTGCAGTCCAGATTGTAGAGTATTGGTAGCAAATACCCCATGAACATGCCATAGTCCCATTGCAGGATGCCTAGGGACTGGACTAGTGGCCCCATGATCTCTGTATATTCCCACACCACTACAATCTCAGAGACGATGCTTGCTGGCTGAGAGAGAGAGTGTGCTTGTTAATGCTGTGTTGGCACTGAGCACGTGGAGCAGCCTTCACCACCCTCCCTGGCTACTTTGCTGCATTTGCAGTGAGAGTGAGAGAGACGATGCTTGCTGGCTGAGAGAGTGAGGGGGGTTGCATTTGGTTTTGCCCTGGACATCTGCCCTGAAGTCTTGCCCTAATGGCACCACTGCTTCTGGCCAGAGTCTGGAGCCAGGTTACCTGCCCCCATGCTTCTGCAGCCACAGGACAACAAAGAAAGTGCTATACATATTATAAAAGTGCTCTGCCCTCTAGAAGTGCTATAGAAATTATTAATATACAATTGCTAGGCTTTTATAAATGCCAACTAAAGATCCCTGATAAAAGAGAAAAATCATTGTTAGTGATGGGAGTCTTATATCAGATCCATAGTCAAAAACATTAATAACAGATTACAGAACTCGGGGGGATTTCTTGCAGCAATGAGATGCTGCAAAGGAAATATCTTTGATTCTACTCTCAAATGGGGACAATGCAATCAGAAACAATTTGCATCTAATCTGAGACTTTGATATAGCCAACAGCTGAATCTTCACATGCCATGCCAGTGCAAACTTGACTGAAATAAGAGTATTATGCTAGCAGAGCAGCCTGACAATTTGAGCCCCAAAGTGTACATAAGAATATAAGAGCCCTGCTGGATCTAGACCCAAATTCTGTTCTCAGAATGGCCAACCAGATGCTCAAGGGAAGTCCACAAGCAAGATCTGACTGTAATGGCATTCTGATTCCCAGCTAGTTGTATAGAGAGGCATACTGCCTTTGTTGACACTGGAGGAAGTACATAGCCATCATGGCTAGTAGCCACTGACAGCCTTATCCTCCATGAATTTGTTTAATCCCCTTTGTAAAGCCATCCAAGTTGGTGGTCATTACTACCTCTTGTAGGAGATAATTCCAAAGCTTTCATTCACAATTAAAGAGATTGTAGTTAAACCATCATCTGTACATTCCCTAGATTTGCCAAGGTTCTGTTTGGGCTTGAAATGGCAGAAAACATACAGCAAGCCCTTCTGACCATACAATGAGCCCCAATATGAAGGCCAGCAATTCAAATCTAGCATTGCTGGCACATACAGTATATACGTGTAACAAGATAAAAGTGTGAAGCATTCACTGAAAACACAAATAGGAGGTCAAAGACCAATATGCTGAAAAGATGTAGCTTTATTCTGTGCACAAAGGCACCATTGATTTCTTGTGTATAAAAATTTTTCTGTGTAAAATATGCTAAAGCCCAACGCGTTTCAGCTTGTGCAGTCAAGCCTTCATCAGGGGAAAATTAGACTCTTCAGTAAAATATTAAGACAAACTTTGTCTGGTATCTTCCTCAAGTTTGTCTTAATATTTTACTGAAGAGTCTAATTTTCCCCTGATGAAGGCTTGACTGCACAAGCTGAAACGCGTTGGGCTTTAGCATATTTTACACAGAAAAATTTTTATACACAAGAAATCAATGGTGCCTTTGTGCACAGAATAAAGCTACATCTTTTCAGCATTCTGGTCTTTGACCTCCTATTTGTGTGTACATACAGTATATACACCTTAAGGAATTTCTGGTAGGAAGAGAAAACAATAAGAACTACACATCTCAGACTGCAATGCCTCCATGTTTAGAAACTATGGACTGCTTCACCCACCAGGATGTTTTGCCCACATTCTATTCCCACCCACAACCTATGCATTGAATGTCAATGTTTGTACATTCCAGTGTATATATTTCCCAGACTTAAAAGTGATTACCGATTTTTGAAGTTTATACTAGGGCTGTGCATCGTATTTGTACAAATCACAAACCAAACTGCACCGATTCAGGCTGATTTGTATCCTGCCAGATTGGGTTGAAGCAGCTACAAATCTCTACAGAGTGGATTGGCTAGTCCCAAATCAATTTGTAGAGATTTGTACAGCTCTATAGCTCAAAACAGTATCTAATGAATCCAGACAGGTTGTCTCTGAAATGGAGCAATTACAACACCATAAAGGAGAACACCAGGGTGGGGAGAGAGAGAAGAGGCTAAAATGCTGTCGTTCCACCCAACGTTCTCCAATCACAGTGCTTGGAAGGGGTAAAGTCTTAAAATGCAGAAATCATTTGTAAGTTCCATCTCTTAGCAATGTTTGCTGGGAGTTGTTTTCTATTGTTTACGAATCAATCCCAGTCCCATCCTTATTTACATTTTTTCTAAAGGTTTGTTATTTGTGTTTTTTTATTATTTTACTCTGTTCTCATTGCTAAGAATTATTATCAAATCTTGTTGGCATATTTAGGCATAGCTTTCTGAATTCACTACTACTACTACTACTACTACTACTACTACTACTACTACTACTACTACTACTAGCATTATTGTTATTATTAGCCAGCTGGCCAGCCAAATCTTGTAGGCACATTAGCCAGCATTCTGAGTTATGAATTATTATTATTATAAGTATTATTATTATTATTATTTCCAATTGCTAACCACAGTGAATATTGTTAATATTAAATAGTGTTTTTATTTTTCCTTGCTGTTGGCAATCTGTCCCTTATATGACAGGGTCTTTAAAAAAAAAATCTTTCTTGGAAAAGGCCAAAAGGTGGCTACCATGAAAACCCCTAGAGCTACCCACCGGAAATTTGGCAGGGCTAATCCCCTCTATAGGGGCTACCGTGTCTCCAAATTTCATGTCCCTGTGTCCATACTATCTCTATGGTGCTGCCAGCCTGTGCCTGCTTGATGCTACTTATTCATGTCTAGTATTGCAAATCTTATTTTAAAAACATTTCCCCAAATACTGAAGAAAGGAACAGCGGAAACACAGAAACATGATAATTGACATGACTAAGGACTAACAGACTTTTAAAAAAATTTGGGAAAAGGCAATTTTAAAGGCGGCTAGCATGAAAACCCCTAGAGCTATCCACCTGAAATTTGGCAGGGCTAATTCCCTCCATAGGGGTTATTGTGTTGCCAAATTTCATGTCCCTGTGAAAAAACAAAACTGTCCATTTTAATTGTGAAATGTTTAAACTTTAAAGATTGCTAGCATGGAAACAGCTGGAGCTATCAACCTGAAACTTGGTAGGTTTAATCCGCTATATAGCAGCTACTGTGGCTCCAAATGTCATGCCCCTAGGTCAAAAAACAAGAAAGATATGGCTCTTGTGGTTTTGCAACATAAGTCAATGGGATTTCTAGATATTTGTAATATCTGGATTGTGATCCAGATCAGGTCAGACTGTCTGGGCTGGATTGGGCCTGATCTGTATTTACAAATTGCATTAGGGGGTCTGTACAAAGCCCTAGTTGAGGCACATAGGTTGAATGCACCACATCATATCCAGTTAGGGTTACCATCATTTTGTCATTTCAAAAAGAGTACATTTGGCTTCGATAAGTGAAAAGTAAGAGTATGCTATTGCACCATCTCAAAAAGAGTACATGTACTCTTTTAAAAGTACGGTTGGTAACCCTATATCCAGTGCATGGATATCCAGGGGACTCAGATGTAAGACTGATGAAATCCCATTTCCCATTGCACATAAGCTCTTTTCACTTATATCCTCATTCAAGCCAGCTTAATCTTCTCTCTTTAGCTACCTGAAGAAGTAGCTTCTTATTTTCCTTCCTCGTCAAAAAAAAGCATGTAGAACAGAAAGAGTTAAGTGCAGAGAAAAGAAGCTGCATCTTAGAGAGCAGTGTCAAAAAGTCATCATAATTTTTCTAGCAGTCTGTTTCAGGGGAGCACCCATTCAGCAAAATTATGATTCAGTCGGAATTAAATCTAAAACTAGTACTACCAAGCAGCCAAATTATTGTTAATTATGGAATGGTTTGAAGATTGTGATAGTATCTTATTAAAAGCGGAGCAAGAAATGTACAGGAGAAGATTATAGGAATTACTATGGGTTAAGCCAAAAACAATAATAACTAAACAGAATTTTCTTACATCTACAAACACAGTATTTAAAGTATGGATTTATTGCGTAAAAAAGCTGGCCCCAGGTTTCTCCCCTCTGATTTCAATTTTGAGAAATGAATTTGTAAACAATCAACTACAACAAACTATTAATTACTATACATGGGGAAAACTGTTCAAGTATAGTGACTGGTTTAAACAAGGATTTATTATTTCTTATGAAAATGCAGCTGAAATTTTGAATAATAAGAGGCCTCCATTATTTCAATTCTTTGAATTAAGGCATATAGTAGAACAAATAAAAACAAAACACAGAAACCCACGTCCTCCTACAGCTTTTGAGACTTTTTTACTACAATCAGAGGAAAATGCTATTGCTAAAATATATCAAATCCTCTCCTCATTAAGTATGCAACAATTACATTAAACATATAAAAAGAAATGGATCAGAGATTTAGATAAATTTAATTTATCAATATTGGAAGAAGAGTGGATTGGGTTGTTTAAGAATATCCCAACCACATTATCAAATAGTAATTTGAAAGAAATTTTTTTTAAAGCAGTTTATCAATGGTACTTAACACCACGTATATTGGACTTCCGGGAAGGGTGACTTAGCCTGTGCCTGCTTTTGAGACGGGCTCCTGCCTCAAAAGAAGCTTATTCAGATATATCAGTCAGTTTTTTCTTTTTTTTTTGACTGATTAAACTTCTCCCGGGTAGGGAGAAACGAAGAGATTAACCTCAAAGCCTATTTTTGTTGGGACGACCAGATCTCATTAATTTATGGGACGAGGTCCAGCCGACGAAGGTGGGACGGATTTTCAACAGCAAGCTCTATCTGTTAAAGCGAACGTTCATCTTATCTTCTAAGAGAGAACGCACTAACAGGCAAGCACCCTTCTTTCTATATTTTTCTTTTACTTGACTTAAATTGTTGCTGTTTAAAAGAGATTTGCCAGATTGATCGGTTTTTGACATCTCACTGGGGAGCCGTAACTTCTCTCTGCTACGCACTAATTAATAGCTTATCTCTGTTTTTGTTGCAAAAAGCTGTCCTGGATTTGCATTCTAAAGATATACACAGAAGAGGGATTTCTATTCCAGATTTTTATTTTGAAAAATATTATACTGTTTTGAGACTACTCTCTTTTTGGTCTATTTTATTTTGACGAATCTGTTTCTTGACGATTGCCATTAATTGTTTCGATCCTGGGAACTGCATTTTGTTTACTTAACTATTGGAGAGATAAGGCTGTCTGCTCTGTTTATACTGTGATGTCACCAAGTTTGGAGTATTAACCCAATTGTTGCTGAAATAAGAAGTGGTTTTCCTATATTTTTCTTTTAAAATGGCAATTAAGAAAGTGGCTGAGAATCTGGAAATAACTATGTTTCAGAAAATAATGGATGAGATTGAGATAATGAAAATTGAATTGAGTAAAATGAAGCAGGAGATTAAAGATATAAGGGTCCCTGTGAGAGAGGTGACCCTGGAAGGGGTCCCTGTGAGAGGGGAGACCCCGGAGATTGGAACAGGGGTCCCTGTGAGAGAGGAGACCCTGGAGACTGGAATAGGGGTCCCTGTGAGAGAGGAGATCCCGGAGATTGGAACAAACGTGGAACAGGAACAAGATTTGGAGTCTATGGACTTTAGAAAT
This sequence comes from Rhineura floridana, assembly GCF_030035675.1. Lineage (NCBI taxonomy): Eukaryota > Metazoa > Chordata > Lepidosauria > Squamata > Rhineuridae > Rhineura > Rhineura floridana. The sequence goes on along the minus strand of NC_084483.1, from coordinate 94,181,132 downwards.
AAAATCTATTGTTTGGAACTCAATGTTATCTCTGAAGAAATTAATGAAGATTCTAGAGATAAAGTTATCAATGGCATGGACTATCTTCTGGACTGGAATGATGTGATGGAGCCCAATATAGAGAAAATCTATGGAATTAACTGCAGCCATGTGACAATGGAAAAACTTTTAAGAGATGACCCAGTGTATTTTGAAAAAAAGAACAGAGATATGATTTTACAGCAGTATTTCAGCAACCTATTCAGAATGGATGGCAAGAAAATATTTGGGATAGAGGTAATTCCCATCAGACTCTTACTATATGACTATGGCTTTGACAGCAAGATTATTATGGAATACTGATAATGGAAGATTGGATATTGAAATTACTGGACTTAACAAGACTACTGAAGATGGAAGATGGAAAATGGAATTACTAGAGATAATAGAACAATGGCTATTGAAATTACTGAACCTAACAGATTCTGATGTGATGGATTAATTGAAATGTTTATTTTGACTATGGTTATGACAATAAGATTATCATAATTAGTAATGAGATGGATTAATCGATATGCTTATCTGGAAAAAAAAATTGATAGATATATTTCTTAAAGAATTGAAACCTCTCTTTGACTTTTTGTGGAAAGAATAAAGTAATGTTTATGAGATTTGATGATTAAGTAAGATAACTACTGGAGGAAAGTGATTTTATAATATGACTTAAGAGACAGGATTGTTATATATTATAGACTTATAACTGATTTGATCTTTGACAAATGGGAAGTCAATATTTTACTCTTTATTTTTTATTTTTGTTTTTTTTTTCTTTTTTTCTTTTTGTTTAACTATTTTTGATTTTGTTTTTTGTCTTTGAATGTTTTATGATTTTGTCTTGTATGTTTTATGAAAATCTGAATAAAAATTATTGAAAAAAAAAAAAAAAAAAAAAAAAAAAAACACCACGTATATTAAGCAAAATATTTAATCAAAATATGTACTGTTGGAGATGTAGAAGAAGTAACACGGATTTTATACATCTTTTTTGGAGCTGTGTTCAAATAAAACCATTTTTGGAACAAAATTTTAGATATAATACAGAATATTACAGGTCAAACGTTATACAGAAATCCTAAAACAATACTTTTGTGCTTATTTCGTGAAAAAATTACAGGCATACCCCGCTTTAACGTATGCAATGGGACCGGAGAGTGTACTTTAAGTGAAAATGTACTTAAAGTGAAGCAATTATCTTCACTCGTACTGCACACAATCACCACTAGATGGCAGCGGCGTCATGCCAATAAAGTGTCCATTATTGCGAAGCACACATACTTTAAGCGAGGTATGGTAGAGTATGGAGCATGTACTTTATAGCGAGGCTACTTTAAGTGAAGCTACTTTAAGCGGGGTATGCCTGTATTAATGCAGATTTTCAACTAGTAGCTACTTTGCTCACAGTGGCAAAAATATGTATCGCACAAAAATGGAAAAATAATAAACCCCCAACATTGATGGATTGGTTGAAAAAAACTTGGGAGACAGTATTAATGATAAAAATGACTTATAATAGAAATGCGATGAATTATAACCATCAAAATAAATTTCTAGAGAAATGGGCTTTATACAATTCTGGAATGATAGTGATAGATGAAATAGCTCCATTTAATCTTTTTTACCTCAATATAGGAAACTGTTGTATTATATTATTACACTTAAATATGAAGGGGTAAGAAGTTAACTTTAATAATTACCTATTATTACTTTTATTCATTCCATATTCTTTTTAGTTGTTGTTGTTGCTTTACTTTGTAATGCTTCTATGTAATCAAATTGGAACATTTTGTACTTCTACTTTATCTTGAATAAAAATATTTTTTTTTTAAAAAGTGAATGAAATCTAAAACTAGTGGTCATATGAATTGTCTCTGGCCACGTTCTGTCAGGCAGGTGAGCTGCTAAAATAAGGATGTGGAACTGCATTCCTCCAGAGATGCTGTTGAATTCCAATTCCCAAAGCCGGCTGGGGCTGATGGGAACTGGAGTCCAACAACATCTAGAGGGTACCAGGTTCCACATTCCTGGTCTAAAGGCTCTCCCAGTCCGTCCCTCTGGAAGCCCTGCCAAGCCATGTGCTCCATGTGGGGCTGCCTTTCAAGTTGACTCAGAAGGTGCAGCTGGTGCAGAATGCTGCAGCTAGACTGTGAACGTGGGACCAGCTACTGTGAACATATTACACCCAGGACCAGTGCCAAAGGGCAGCCAGGTTGGACCCTGGCCAAAGGCCTCGCAGCCCACAGGGGCCCCTGAAGGACCACTCAGGGTGAGGGAGTAGCGCTCCCCTTCTGCGATATGCAGGGTCCCTGCCAAGGATCACAGGGAGGGAGCTGCCCGCCCACCTGCTTGCTCACTCACTAGCCCACCCTCCTCCCCCCTGCCCGCTCGCTTCCTCCGCCCACTTGCTCGCTCGGTAGGTGGGGCATGCATGCAGGTGCCAGGGCCCAGGGCAGGCTGGTGCCCAAGAGCCCCGGCATGCCTTGTGCCGGCCCTGATTACACCAGTTTTGAAAAGGCTTAATTGGCTGCTTATATGCTACCGAATCAAGTTCAAGGCAGTGCTATGCCAAAAATCTGTCCTGCCAATTCTCAAAAGTTTTCTTCCCCTGAGAAAGAGGCTTCCATTTTTCTGCCTCATTCTCTGGGCATTTGAGAATATCTTTAGCATTTTGGTCAGTGTGGATTTTTGAGCTTACCTTATTGTTGTGAGGTGGATGAATGTGGTATATGTTTTTCCTTCCAGTAAACATTTTTTTTCTGTACTCGGCAGCCTCCCTGTCTGCGCACACCATGGGGAAGTTCCCTCATGATGCCTTCCCCTGGTCTTTTAATTGAAGCAGTGGCACCTAGCAAGTCTACAGAGTGTAGACCACTGGTGAGATGATTTGCAGAATGAAAGAATTTGTTGAACAAAAGGGCACTCACAAGCACCTCTCAGCCACCTCATAAGTTCAAAATCCTACACACTGCCCATGTGATTTTCACACACACACACACACTTCCCTTTCACAATTTTTGAATACATTTCCCCCCTCATTAATTGATGAAGATTAAAAAAGCCAAAAGAATTTTTCGGCACAGCACTAGTTCAAAGTGCTTGTATCAATAGGCCCTAATTATGTGAGATTTCAGTTTGCTAATGTTGTATGATTTATATACGATGTTTTGTTTATGTTTAATAATGGTGTAAAATTACTAAAGAATGATTAAAAAATAAGCCCTATATAGCCTGGGACATATGTACCTGCTCCCGACCTGCCTGTGCATTAAGGTCCATGTGAAAGGCCCTCTTAACTGCGCCACATTTAACTGACAATTGATATGCAACATTGTGAAAGAGGGCCTTTCTTAGCAGTGGCACCCTGTTTAAGGAATTCCCTTTTCGGATATGGTTGGTCCCAACTCTCATAAGTAACTCACTAATTTCATCTCAGTATGGTTTCTTGGCTCTACTGGTAATTTTTGCTAGCTGATTATTTTCCTGCCTGTTTTATTTCAATGTGTATTTGATTTTAATATAACCTTCTCCGGGATTGCTTCAGCAAGGAGGAATGAGTAAGGAATATTTTAAATAAATAAGTACAAATTTTAAAATATATACATATCAGAAATGCCAGCTGTTTTTATTGCAAGCTTCGGCAAAGCAATGAGGAAGTGGGAAGTTAGCATCCTTTCATACCTTAGTGATCATAACTGCATGAGTTAAACAAGCATAGCCTTTTGCACTGTGTAAGATTTTAGATTCAGAAATCCTGCTCCACAGATCTTTACAGGGCAGATTTTTTTTCTTTGCAAGGAAAAATATGTTCTGTACTTCACTGAGTAACAAATTAAGTAAGTATTTTTAAATGGAAACTAAAAATAGCCTCACCACTTCTTTTTCAGCAACTCTTGATGATTGTGCCTCTTTTAAAGGGAGAAATGGCTCTCATGTTTGTTTTGAGGCAGAGTAGATTAATTATTTATGTTCGTGTATACAGAGTGGGGCACTAATCCCTGGCTCAGTAGTTCTGCCCTGACAGATCTGACTGCAAGCTTTAAAAATGTCTCCCAGAGGAAGCTCGTTTCATTTGGATTAATATGCATGTTTAGTGGATAGTTATTCACACTAGAAAAGCCTCTCACACTGGGACAAATAGCATACCTCTGAACAGAAACAAGCTACGTATTGCAAAAATAACCCACTCAATTTTTACTGATTGCTTGCTAATATACCAATTAATGCTTCAGTTATACTTCAGAGAGTTAAGAATTGATCTTATTTTATTAGAACCTTTGTAATCTGCCCATTTCGTGAAAGTCCCAGGGCAGAGAATACATACATATTAAAATAAAATAAAAATAACAAAATTATTTTTTAAAAAACACCAAGTAGCAGCAGCAAAAATATTTTGCTTGCTCTTTAGAGGATGAGGTTCATCCTCCTTTTTCTGGCAGCTTAACTGGGATTTACCTCACCTACCCATATTCGTTTAAAAGATTCACCATCACACTTAGAATATTAGAATTTTTTTTAAAAGAAAATTACATGTAAGAACAATTACTTAACATCCTAAAATACCCAACCCCAAAGCTTTGTTGACTTTACATTCATCTACCTTTCAGATCTCATTATAGTCTGCCTCCTTTTCTCATGAGATTGCAATAACCTGCCAGCAAACCAGCCCATTCATGGTTAGCATGTTCCATGAGATCTTCAGATGTTGCAGTTGCAGATGGACTGGGGTTTGGGGCACCTGCTTCTTTATCATCTATTTAGGGCCTGGGACTTAATCTGATTGACTCATCTCTATTTTGACTAGTCTCAGAGACAGCTTTGCAGCTTTGCTCTCTCCAAGAGTGCAGAAGTACAATATTGTGGGTCATGGACTGCACATTATTCCCCAGAATTTGCTCTTTAGCCATCCCATGTTCAGGTTTCTTTGGAGACTTTTTGGCAGCTACAGCAAGTCCTTTTTTGAGTTCCTTCATGATGATGCTTTCCAGAAAGAGTCCTCCATCAGAAGATTTATGGATTCTCTCTTTCAGTTCAGCAGGAAAAGCTAGTGGCCCACTCTTTCACCACCCAGTTTCAACTTCAGAATCTCTTTTTTCTCCTCCATCAGTCCTTTGAGCAGTCCCAGATTTCAGCTTGTACTGAAGATGCCCCAATCAAACATTTTGCATCTGCCCAAAGCAAAGGTGGTTGAGACACAACTCCTCCTCTTCTTCCTGGGGAGAATTGCTGGTCCCAGGCAACAAGGAAGGTCACACTCATTCACATTTACTGTAGAGTGAGTGATCTGTACAATCTATTCCTGGAGTCATACCCACTTGACAAGGATAGGTTCACTTCAAAATCACTTGTGCTGATGCAACACAATGTTGTTGGAATCAAAATGCCAGTCCATATTTTCCCCATTTAATCAGGATTTCTTTCCATGGAAAGAAACCTGTTGCCAATGAACCATTTGTGATATCTCAATAACCTGTTTGCAAAGGAAACCCCTTTCTGTAAGCACCCAAAAGTATTCTGGCATTGACCAAACTAGGTCAACCTGGTGTCCTCTAGATGTTTTGCACTACAGTTCACATCAGCACAGCCAGGGATTATGGTAGTTGTAGTCTAGCAACATCTGGAGGGTACCAGGTTGGGGAAGGCAGGACTCCAATGAGTGGCTGAGGCTCTCTAGGGTCTCAGTTAGAAGTCATTCACAGCCCTACTTGGAGATTCTAGGAAATGACTCTGGCACCTATTTCACACAGGATATTTGCTCTACCACTGAGCTATAGCTCTTACCAGTTGCTGCTTTAGGAGCTGAGTGAGTCCTTTTGAGAGCTTCCTGGGGTTGGCTGTAATTTGGACTGTTTTTCACAAAGATCCCTTAACACTAGATAAATCCCTTTAGCCTCCCTCCATAACCTTTTCAATATGTAGCTTGTAAACTAGCCAGATGATTTGTTATTTATTTCCCTATCAGCGTTTATTGTATTCTTTTTGGAGTTATGTTCCATTAAGGAACACATACAAGGATCAATAGTTGAATCTTTATCTGTTTTTTTTAGTTTATTTGCTCTTTCTCACAGAGAGTGACTGAAGTGTTCTTATATGGACAGCTTCAACCTTCAGTCTTTTGTTCTGGTTAAAGGCACTGATTATTTCCAAACAGACCTTAATCATATTTATATTTTCAGAATTGTTTGGTGTGTAAAGAGCTGAGACAATGGCACCAGGTCTACTTGATATACTGGGATTTATATTGATCTGCAACTGGTACCTCCTGCCAGACAACAGAGCTGGCTGTAACCTTTGGACTCTCTGAGATTGGACTAGCTTCTGCACATAGAGCCTATACTCCCATTTATACACATCCAATAGACTTCCTCTGAGGAGAATAGGGAAGCACACGCAAAATGGAATTATTTTATGACTAATTTTATTGTTATTTCAGATTTATAGCCTGCTCTTCTACAAATTGTAGCCAGAGCAGCTTACAAAACATAATAGAAAAGTTAATATGTAAATTCATAAACATGGCCAAGACCTGTTTTCTTTTTTAACCAAACATAACATTAACACATTCTTGTAATTAAGGGTATCATATCTGAATCTCAGTTTATCATAATAAGAATATAGGAAAAGCCCTGCTGGAGCAAGCCAGAGGCCTATCTAGTCCAGCACTCTGTTCTCACAGTGTTCGAACAGATGTCCATGGGAAGATGACAAGAAGAACCCAAGAGCACAACTCCCCACCTGGTATTCAACAACAGGTATTCAGGGGCATACTGGCTCCAATAGTGGGTGTTTTAGAGTGATGTATGTCTGTTCTGGAATTCGCACATGTCCCATTTAGACTCCTTAAATCCTTCACCAACTATTTATCAGTAGAAGCCTCACAGCTGGTTACAGCATGTTGCTTGTCTACACTCTATTACAGGCAAGCTTGTGTATGCTGACTGGTTTTTAATTGTTGGCTTTGTTATTATTTATTACGGTTATTGTTTTTTATTTTCTTTATTATTTTTATTATGCATTTTACTGCTGTTTTGTTGTGATTCTTGTTTCTATTGCTTTCAGATACTTTGTAAGCATTTCAGAAGACCTTTTTCTCCAAAGACGTGGAATATGGCAAATCTATCAAATAAATATAGCACTCAGGCTTCGTTTCCAAAGTTTGCCCCTCCTAAAGTGCACCCGTTTTTCCAGGCAGGACAGTGCAGACAACAGCAGGTTCCCAGTCATTATTGGGAAAGGACAGTTGCTCAGTAGTACAGCATCTGCTTTGCCTGCAGACGTTCCCAGGTTCAATCTCAGACATAGGGCTGGGAAGGACTCCTGCTTGTCGCCCTAGAGCCGCTGCCAAGTCCATGTCTACAGTACTAAGCTAAAAGGACCAATGATCTGACTTAGTATAAGATGGCTTCCTATATCCATGTGTTTATCTCTTCCAGGAACAGTTGTTCCTATTCCATGTGGGTATAATGTAGGAAAAGAACATAACCTGCTTCATTGCTTTTGACAGATGCCCCCTTTCTGTTCAGAAGTGAGTTTCCAGGTACCTGTAGCATAGCAATAGGGTAGCCCTCCCACTCAGTGGCAGGTTGATACTAAAGCAGCAGAAGGAAGAAACCACTAAATGGTCAAACCAACAAAAGGTGGGAGTTCTGGGAGCAGCCTGAACAACAAAATACCAGCACTCGCCAAATACCAAAGGAAAATGGTTAGTAGCAGTGGCAGAGCACTGATCCAGAAGATGACCCTTGCCTCTCTCCCCTTTCTTCGTTCAGCAGTAGGCCTTGGGTCAATTGTCATCCATGAAGCTTACTGTGTGACTTTGGGCCTTCTTGCTAGTCTGGAAGTTAAAGAAGAGGGAGAAGGAGGCATTGTTTTGTATTAAGAGCCAGTTGCATACTTGAACACTTTTTTTATTCAGAGACATTAATCTACCATGACTGATTATTCTTTGTTGTTATTCATGAAGCTATGCATCTTTTCTGTTCTGCCCTGACCTTGAGCAGGAGCCTGTGAGGCACATTAGGTCATCTGAGGACGATGCAGTCTAGCAAGTAAGCAGGTAAGTTTCAATTGCAGGACCATGGAGAGCTCCAGGTGAGCCAGTTGCTCTATGAAGGCCTGGAATCTAACGGGAAAGAGGCCTATCAATTTTCTCAGTCCAGACTAACATTCTCAGGTCTTGCTTTTTTCCTGGAGAGTAGTGAGATTAAAGCAGGGATGGGCAATCCTTTTGCACCCAAGAGCCGATGCAGCAATGGTAGGTGGATAGGTGGAAGCCTCATGCCAATGGGCTTGGCCAGAGTCAGCAGTGGCCAAGGCCTGGGCTGGTGGCAGTTGGGACCATTCACATACACATTGGTATTTATTCACATACCTCCATTAACACATGCATATATACACACGTGCACACATGCACACACACAAACCTCATCCTCACTTCTTCATGTGCTAGCCTCCCATGACAATTGTGCTATCCCCAGCTCACCAAACAGCTGTTTGGCAGGCTTGGAAAAGCATGTTTTACATGTGAAGAACAGCATACATGCCTGGAGGGAGTGCAAATTCAATAGGTGATGCAAAAATATTTGGCAGTGGGGGTACTTCAGACAAGGGTTTTTGACACCAGCATGGGCCACACTGAAGGCCTCTGAGGGCCACATGCAGCCTACAGGCTGAAGGTTGCCCAAATGTGATTTAAAGGGTCAATCTCTTGGCCTAGGGCACAATACTCCATCTCCACTCTATTAATTCCCTACTGACTTATTGCCTGTGTTGATGATCCAGTGATGGGGAGTGTGGCACCCCAGGTAGGGAGGCTCAGGGGTTGCAATTTCTGGGAATCCCTGTATAGTGGTATCATGGCTGACTGTGGCTGGTTCTAGGTTTTCCGTGGCTTTCATCTCTGGTACATCTGAACTGGCTGGCCCCTCTTTATTGAAGGGCCTACTACTCAGAATAAGGGTCATTACATTTTCTGGACAGATGTATGGCATAGCAGAAAGGAGATAGAGAGAAAAAAATTGGAGGGGCACACACTGTTTCTTGCTTTCCTTCTGGAGACATGCTCACTATTAACTAATGTATATTATATTAAGAAATGGGGCTTCCAGATCAGAGGGTTTGGCTTACAGGTAAAATGAAGACTAATCTTCTCTAATTTTACAAACTAAGCCTGACACAATATTATCCATGACCATGGAACTGCTCATATGTTATATAATGTAGTCAGGAACTGTAGTGATATGCACAGAAATGCACAGTTATCTAAGTTCAAGAATAAATTCATTATTTAAATGCCTCATTTGTTATGTCAACATTCATAAAGTCAGCATTCATTATTTAAATGATGCTTTGGACTGAAGTTCCCATCCCCCCTAACCGTTGGTCATGCTGGCTGGGACCGATGATAGTTGAAGTCCAACAACATCTGGACAGCATCAGGTTGGGGAAGGATAGCACACCGTGCCATCTCTGTTGTAGCTCCTTAAGACAAAGTGTAAGGGTTGCTGGATTCTGCAATCTGCTTTTTCTGGAATGGTCTTGCTAACTGGGTCTAGATGCTCACCACAAACTCAAGCAGCTGACGGAGTGGAATTTTTTTAAAAAAAAAAATCATAAAAATCAAACACAGTAATTCCTTCTCCCTATTATATCCTGGGCAGTTCTGTAGAGAATGATAGAATTTCCAGGGTTCTCTGGAGTAAGCCCCACTGAACCTAATAGGACTTACTTCTGAGGAGACATATTGGACTGTGGTGTTAGTGTGGATATAGCCTGAGAATTGTCCTGATATTCAAAGATTGTACACTTGCAGCAATCATTCTTAAATCATCTTAGGGTCTTAGAGCGGGGGTTTTCAAACGTCTTTCCCCTACGTAGCACTTGAAAATTGCTGAGGGTCTCAATGATTTTTTTGCCTGTTGTAGCAATAGTAATGTGCTGTGCTAGATGCTGTAAGACTTTTACTTGTATTTTTACCAACATGTCATGAATCACCTAAATGACCACTGTTTGGGAGCTCCTGTCTTAGAGCATTTTCTCAAGATCTTCATCAAGGATATGTATTGAAATTAAGTCAAATTTTAAACCTCATGCTGAAAGTTGTTTATAGACTCAAACTTTTGAGATATAGATGTGAAAATTCAAACATCTATATTAGACATGGTCATATATGTGACTATCTCTGGCCACGTATGTGACTCAATGGTACTTGTCCTTTGACCTTCAGCAAGAGAGCTGTGCAGTGCAATCCTGTCCCCAGAAGTAATTCCCATCAAATTCAATGGGACTTTCTTGCAGGCAGGCGTGCATTCTCACTCACTCATTCTGATGCTGCTGAGATCAGATTATGTAATCAAAACCAGGATCTCATTCCCTTTCTACACTATTATTTTACTCATTTTGAAATTGAAAGTGACACTGCCAAGTAATTTAGGCCTCACATATATATGTATATATATAATAAAGTTAAGAGCTTAAAAACTCTAATAGGATCAAAAATGCTTTCATAACGTAATATAAAATGTCAGAGAAAATGAGAGCTGAGTAAAATTCAGATATTTGCCCCACATATCAAAACCTTGTAAACTCTGATGCCTTGATCCAGCTATACATGCAAGCAGCAGCAAATTGCTGTAGTCACAGTTCCCAGTCCAGAAGCCCCATCCAGCAGACAAGATTGTATGTGAGAGGTTTTGGATTAGTGGTGACAGCATCAATCACCTTTACAGGGAAGGTGGATGGGGAGGGAATGTAGAAACTGCCTTATGCTAAGTCAGACCATTGGTCCATCTAGATTATTGTCTATGCTGACTGACAGTGGCTGTCCAGGGGTTCAGTATGGGGGGTTCTCCCAGACCTACCTGGAGATGCCAGGGACTGAACCTGAGACCTTCTGCATGCAAGGCGGATGCTCTACCACTGAGCTCTTCCCCAGATATTTCACAGACTGAAATGGACTGATGCACCCATCTCTACTATAATACTTTCTCCTCCACTTCTAGCTCAAGCCACTGATCTCATGGATCTTCCAGGTCTGGGAAGTTTTCCATAGCCTCTCCACTTGGCCAGTAGGAAGTGCCTCCTATATATCCTTAGGAACATGTGCATCTTTTCAAGCTTGGTGTGGCTCTACTCCAGGAGAAAGCACCTTTATTTTATTCATTTATTATTTGATTTATATTCTGCCCTTCCTCCCAGCAGGAGCCCAGGGCAGCTCTAGAAGCTCTAGCCAATCAGATCAAAAGGGGAGGTGATATTCCTAGCACCAAATATGGCAATGAGACTCTGAGCAGGAAACAAACTCTATCTAGCAAGTCTGCCCAACAAAATTTTCTTAAATTACATATTCACAGTGTGGCGATTCATCCTGATGTATGAAGAGGATGAGAGACAGGAATAGGGGAGGAGACAAGTTGAGAGCAAAACCATTTCCTGATCCTAGAAAAAAGTGTTTTCTGTAACATTACAGAATACGGATAAGATTAAGATCAAGAGCATTAGCCTAGTGCATGAAATCTAAGAGTGATCGCCTTTCAATACTATCTACATTTTGCAGAATAAATGTGCATTTGTTACTCATGTGTTGTATATAGGGTGCTTCCAGATGGGTGTTTATTGTGAGATGAGAACTCTTTGTGCACTCAAAAAAAAATGCAGCATCTACATGATGTCAGAAAATTGCCACCCTGTATTTTCCCACCAATATGGTTAGAGAAAAGAATTATTGCCAACAACCTGTTTGCAATATCTGAATGGCCCATTTGTAGTACTGAGCCCATTTAGAAGTACTCATAAATGACACTTTTTATCTATAGACTGCAATTCTGTTGCAGGGATATCCCACTTCCAAGCCCAATATTTTGTTTCTGGTAAAATGCACTATTGGCCCCAGATCAGGGATTCCTTGCTGTTCTGCTTTCTGTATCCATTTTGCTTGGAGCAGGTACGGACTGTACGGTTAACACAAAATTAGTGAACAGCGCAATCCTTTTCCCATCTCCTGAAGGAAAACGATGCAATGGAATGGGAGAAGAACCATGTACACCACCTGGAGTTCCTTGGAAGAAAGGTGGGATATACACATAACAACCACATTTGCTTTTCAAGGAGACAGAGAAAGGGAAAGGAGCAGAAAATAACAGGAAGAGCAAGTGAAAGGAGACTGAATCAGAAGTCTGTAAAATAATATTACTCTTCATCCTCTAACAGCCAATATACTGCCAGTTGGAACTCTATATAATGCTATTTTGTCTTTACAGCCACTGGAGTTTTGTAGTTAAAACTTCATCTCCTACAGTCTCCTGTCAACTAGGCTGTGATACACTATTAGATTTTTGAGTATCTCCTTTAGTTCCCATAACACATACAATAGTTGTTTTTGGACTGGAACTGTCATAGTGGCATCTTATGCTGTACAAATGGGCTCAACAGAATTGTCTACCGCTACTTCAGAGCTGCAGGGTTGTCTAAAGAAAGACCTTGGCTCTCTAAACGGTTCTCTTGCACAAATGCTATGAAGAAATGCTCATTTGATGATGAAAACTTGCAGCCCATTTCTCTCCATCAGAGTCCACCAACCTGGTGCCCTCCACATGTTCTGGACTGAAGCTCCCATCAGCCCCAGCCAGCATGGCCATGAGTTGACATGAGTTGTAGTTCAAAAATTATGGAGGGCACCAGGTTCCTCTACATAAATACATGGCTCAGGTTTTCATGTCTACTGTAATGCACTCTACGTGGGGCTGCCTTTGAAGACGGTTCGGAAACTGCAGCTCGTGCAAAATGCAGCGGCCAGACTGTTAACAGGGACCAGGCGGTCCGAACATATAACACCGATTCTGGCCCGCTTGCACTGGCTGCCTGTATGTTTCCGGGCTCGATTCAAGGTGCTGGTTTTAACCTATAAAGCCTTACACGGCCTAGGACCGCAATACCATCGAACGCCTCTCCCGATACGAACCTACCCGTACACTTCGTTCAACATCAAAGGCCCTCCTCCTGGTACCTACACATAGGGAAGCTCGGAGGATGGTAACAAGAAAAAGGGCTTTCTCAGTGGTGGCCCCCGAATTATGGAACGATCTCCCTGCTGAGGCATGCCTGGCGCCAACATTATTATCTTTCCGGCGCCAGGTTAAAACATTCCTCTTCTCCCAGGCATTTTAAGCATTTTAAGCATTTTAAGCATTTTAACATTTTAACATTTAACATCCTATTACATTTTACTATTTAGTATGCTAGTATATTGGCATTTTAATGTGTTTAAATTGTTTAATATTGGTTTTAATTGTATTTTGATGTTTTGCTTGCTTGTTGTGAACCTCCCAGAGAGCTTTGGCTATGGGGCGGTATAGAAATTTAATAATAAAATAAATAAATAAATGTCTAGTGAAGCCCTGTACGTCTTACACACATAGCTCACTTCACTGGCAAGAGTCTCGGACTGTACTTCTTGTTCTTATCTTAACATTTCTTTTTAAATAAATGGATAAAAATCCATCTGATTTGCCACATGTTCCTTTAACTGTGATATCATACTTGTTTGTAAATATTGATAGAAGTGAGGTGGGCAATCTTACTGAAAGCACTCATAATTTCCCAAAAGATCACGTTCTGTTATATTTAATTAGATTCTCATTCTTTGTCATATCTTCTTGTTCCCACAGCAAGAAACTGTGTCAATATGGAAAAGAAATTGGTGTTCTAAATCGCAAATGATAATAGGAAGAGAGCTGGACATAGTTCACTTTTAAATTTACCCCCATTTTTTAAAAAAATAGCACGTAGTATGATATGATCTCCAGTTCCCCTGATTCTCCAATTCTCCAGTTACTGTGGTCACTCATTCTTCTTTTTCTCCTGTTCAGGATTTCACTGAATGCCACCTAAAATAAAACCTTGGAGCAAAATTATCCTAGGAATATAAGAAGATGTGAGGCTATTTTTGTTCATCTAGCCCAGTATTCTCTATCTACACTGTCTGGCAGTGGATCTCCAGGGTCATCATTCATTCATTTGATTAATTGATTATTTATTTATTTATTTTATTTTATTGAATTTTTATACCGCCCCACTAGCATAGCTCTCTGGGCGGTGTACAACAAATATAATAAATACAATAGAATCACATAGAACAATACAAAAAATATAAATGCAAATCCATAATCTAAAACCAGTTAAAACATATTTAAGAAAAGCTAAAATGCCTGATAAAATAGGAAGGTTTTAACTTGGCGCCGAAAGGATAGCAATGTCGGCGCCAAGCGCACTTCTTCTTAATTAATTAATTGATTAAATATCACACCCTTTCTCCAAGAAGGAGGCCAAAGTGGCAAAGATCAGCAGATCTCAGCAGAGGTGTTTTGCATCAACCACTCCCTGGCCTTTTTTTAAATTAGGGATGCTAGTGATTGAACTTAGGACCTTCTTCCTGCAAAGCACGTAATCTGTTATTAAGGTCTGGCCCTTCCCCAAGTAGTTTATAATTTTAAAGTCCAAAAAAGATTAACTGTGTCTATTTGGTACCTTCACTTGGGGTGAGAAGTCAAGGTGCCAAATATAACCCCAGTTATGGCATGGCATTTTTAACCAGCATCACCTGCTCTCCTTTATCCCTCACATTGCATTCAGAAAAATGACACTGCAGCTGGCCAGCTGATCAGTGCTGTATGCCCATGAAATGACCCAAGAGTTTCTTCAGATCATTTTTTTTTACCCTTACTTGATTGGGGAGATCACGGCAAACATAGCGTTGGTTTTCACTTTGATTTTCTAAAAATACACTAGTATACAGGGCCAGCCCAAGACATTTTATTGCCTGAGGCAGAGGAGCAAATGGTGCCCCCACACACGCACACACTCTAAGTGAAGGTACCACAAGACAGTCAAGTTTTTATAACACCTGAGACTAGAGATGGGGTACCAGCAGGGCTTGGCCACTAACCATGAATGATAACTAATGGGCAATCAAGGAAACAGATTGTCCCAGCCATCATACCTGCCTTTAGGGTGGGGATAGCTTGTGAAATTAGTTGGCCTCATCTGAGTGCAGGGTGTGGGTCAAGAGATCTAGAATAGGGGCAATGCAAGCTTTGCCAAAGAGATGGAAACACAGCTCCAACTTTTCTCTAGCCTAGGACTCCAGGGGTGCAGCTGTTGTTTTAGGACTGATCTGTTTTGCAGCTAGCGCCATCTACCTGTAAACATGTTTGCTTCCACTTATTTAGCTTGTATGTCTGTAAATAAACAGTTACAAAAGGCATTTGGTGTCCAATACGTTCTTGTCCAATAGAAAACTAGCTAAGTAAAAAAAAAAAAAAGCTGCCCTGGAACATAAGAACATAAGAACATAAGAAGAGCCTGCTGGATCAGGCCAGTGGCCCATCTAGTCCAGCGTCCTCTTCTCACAGTGGCCAACCAGGTGTCTGGGGGAAGCCCACAAGCAGGACCTGAGTGCAAGAACACTCTCCCCTCCTGAGGCTTCCGGCAACTGGTTTTCAGAAGCATGCTGCCTCTGACTAGGGTGGCAGAGCACAGCCATCACGGCTAGTAGCCATTGATAGCCCTGTCCTCCATGAATTTGTCTAATCTTCTTTTAAAGCCGTCCAAGCTGGTGGCCATTACTGCATCTTGTGGGATTCCATTACTAAAAGGAGTAGGAAATGAAACAGTATTATTACTTATGAATAAAGCACCTAATACTGAAGTGTCACTTAAGTAGGATAAAATCCTGACCTCTCTTGTAACAAAGCTCTTGTTAATTTTAGCATGGCCAATATCCAGTCCTAAATCATTTCTTTATCACATGCATATTCTTTGTCCATAGAGTAGAGGACAATTTTCATGGTGTTCTATTAAGACTATAAAGTTAATTTATTATGGGCTGTCTTAAATTATTGTACGTAGGGTTAGTATATGTGCAGCTGTCAGCTGCTAAGCTTCTCCTCCCCTCTACTTTTTAGTATTCATACAGTAGTGCTTGACAGGTGAAGAACACAGAAGACCTCCTTGATGTGATATGACTTTAGCTATGCACACACATATACACTATAGCCAAAACTTCAATTCAGCCATCCAATACATGGAAGCCTCTTGAAACCAATGGGCTTAAATGTACATCTCTATGCTAGATAATGTGTAGTACTTCCTACTTTTTCTTCAGAAGAAGATAGTCCACACCAGCAACAGAGTATGAAGATGTTCTGAGAGATAAGGAATGCAGAAGTAGAGGCCAGTGCTAGATGTTAGTTTCTTTATTGATTTGATTTTACTTAGTCTACCCATTAGTCTTGAAAATATCTCTAAATGGATGAAATTGGGAGGGGGTCAATTTAAAATAATATTAAATCAATAAAAATCAATAAAAAACAAATGAATCACTTATGACATGATAATGTTACAGCCTTGGTGTGGGAAAGTCACTGTGTGGAGGCGCTATCCAGTGACCTCCATGTGGTAGGCCATACATAGATCCATTCTAAGTGCTAATAACATCCTGAGCAGGATGACTGCTGCAATCCTGAAAAATTCTTCCCCAACATCACTGCTCATTCCAATCTTCAGCACAATGACTTGGAAGTAATTTTTATGTAAGAGCCTGTTCATGTTCCATGAAGGCCTCAGGAGTGCACACCATACTCATGGCCAGGTCAAAGATCCATGTAAGGTGTCATCGGTGTATACTGGTGCCTCCAAATAGGAGCTATTGAACCCCAGAAATTTATACAATTGCAATAATATTTTTTGAGCCACCATGATCATGCAAATCCCAGCAACCACTTATACATCTCCCATGTGAATGTACCATTACACACAAATTGTGCCTCTAAAGTGAACAGAGGCTATCCACAAGCCAACAGTATTTCCGATGCAAGGGTTAGCACCATTAGGCATCTACCAATGTTCACACCCTAGTGGGAATCCACTGCCAATCCCTGGAGCCTCCTGATCCTGCTGTTCTCCTTCCTTTTATTGCTATCTACTCTCCTGCCCTCTATATGTGAGCTAGCAGCAAGAGGAGCATTAAGGAGCAGTGATACTCATACATCATGTCCTCTCTCCTTCTGGAAAATGCTACAATTGAGTCCAGAGGGAAAGGCAAGCAGATTGGTAGCCAACAACAGAAGTGAGGAGGTGGGCCCACTCAGGGAGGGGAATCCACTGAGAGCAGTTTGTCCAAGCCCACCAACCCCAAATGTGATTCCATAGGTGTTCTCACATATGTCATTGTGAAAGGTGAACCATTCCAAGTACCATTGATTTTATCACTGATGTACTTCCAAGTGTGCTTGAGACAGCTAATCTACACTTCCCTTATAGAAATCTAATTTCAGTACAACAAGCACAAAGACACATTTTCATCTACTTTACTGAGGCTGAGTATGTTGCCAGAATCTAATTCCTCCCTGACTCACAAGCAAACTGGATAGAAAATCAACCTACAGTGTGACTGAACCTATCTTCCTTATTGGATGGCAGCAATCATTTAATATATCATTTTCAAATAAATCACTCTACTGTGCCTAGCAGACCATGGTGAGGGGGGGAAATCCTTCCAATCTTGAAAATGTTAAAAATGCATCAGAGTATCATTCAGTCAAAGTTTTCCACTCATCCAGCTGTCAAACACATATTGGGAAACTCGGGCCTTAGCTAAGTTCTATTTCATGGAAGATGTGCAAGAATTAATTTACCCTTCGTGTGGCTGAGGCCAAGTCAGATATACTGAGCCATTTAGTCTTTGATTCTCTCTGAAAGCTGTTAAATGCATCCAAGACTAAGTTTCTGCCAAAATTATTACCCATATAACTATTGTGGGTGGTTTTTAGGAATCCCACAAGGAAAAAATTCACTGATCATAACTGGAAAGATTTGCACCAAGTAAACACAACTGAGCATGTTTAGCCTTGAGAAGACTGACGGGAGATATAATAGCATTGTTCGTGTACCTGAAAGATTGTCACACAGAGGAGGGCCAGGATCTCTTCTCGATCATCCCAGAGTGCAAGACACAGAATAATGGTATCAAGTTACAGCACACCAGATTTCAGATGAACATCAGGAAAAACTTCCTAACTGTTAGAGCAGTACGACAATGGAACCAATTACCTGGGGAAGTGGTGGACAACACTTGAGACATTCAAGAGGCAGCTGGACAGCCACCTGTTGGGTAAGCTTTAACTTGGATTCCTGCATTGAGCAGGGGGTTGGACTTGATGACCTTTTAGGCCCCTTCCAACTCTATTGTTCTATGATTCTCTGAAAGAAAATTTTATTTTGATCCCATGTGTTTTCTTCTGTTTGTCATCTAATATTTCTGAAGCTTCTCCATCTTCTAATGCAGGGATGGGGAACTTGTGGTCCTCCAAATGCTGTTGGGAGTTTGAATTCCATCAGTTCTAACCAGAATAGCCAATGGTCAGAGATGATGGAAGCTGGGGTCCAACAACATTTGGAGGTCCACAGGTTCCCACACAATGCTTCAGAGCTTCATGCTCACCATAATTAGTGAAAGAGGTTAACTACATTTTCAAGTTGGGATTGTATGGACATCTGATCAAGGGATTATCAACAGTGTTAGAAATGTCCACACTAATGTCCACATTATGGCAGAACACTTTCAATATACATTGGAATTTTAGCAGCATTTTTGCTGACTATTTTGAATAAGCTTGCTTAAATAGAATCATCCTTTTTTGCTATGGTTAAGGTGCCATATTTATAATCAATGCAAATTAATGCTGTTCAATTGCATGGTGTCTTGGTCTATATAATGTTTAATCATATGTTGTCTAATTTTGTGATTGTACTCTTTTAACATTGTAAATAACATCACATCATTCTAATCTGAGCTTGCTCAAATGAATTTATTCTTTGTTGTAAGATTCCACCAATAGAGTATCACAATGCATAGCCCTTCTTGACATCTAAAGAGTTTGAATCAGAGGACTGAGAGATGCTATGGGTGTCATTGGGGATCTCCATTGTCATCACCCATTTGGTCATAGAGCTTAGGTCAGTTCAGGCACACTGACCATATTTTTTATAGATGTTTAATTCACTAGGACCCAGTCTTTGCCCTTTGATATTTTGCAGGGCAGTAGTAAGCCAATAGAAAAATGATTTATTAGTTATCAGTACTGGAGATGTGAAGCTCATACATCATTTTATGCTGATGTTTTCTCTTTTTCTTTTAATTTATTATGTACCCAAAGTGGAAGTTGTTTTGCATTGTTTGAAGATATAGTGAACTCAGATGGCCTTTCTATATCATTTATGTCACATCCACACCATAAAAACTACAGTTCACAGGATACTTTGGTGGCAGCCATGATTGCTAAAGTGGTATGAGAGTGCTTTAAATGTATGGTGTGGATGTGGCCGTACAAAATCACAGCACAGTTAAGAGTTCTATGGCTTTATACTGACCATGTGCTGCAAGTTTCTTTTCCATGGTGATATGCACACATACACATGTCAAAAGCCCTGAAATTGGCTGATATCCCCTACCTCCAAAGCTACGCACATATTGCAATCACAGTGCTATACCACTTTTGATAAAATCCCATGCCATGCCTTCAAACATATATATATATATGTAGACTTTGGCTCAAGGTGCTGTCAGAGCTCAGAGTCACAGTCCATTTAGAGTCACCCTCCAAGCCTCTCTCTTTCTCTTCCTGCCTTTGGGTGCAGCCTCCTCACATGTCCCCTTATTACCCAGTATTCCCAACCACAAGACAAGTAGGAGCAAAAGCAACTCAGAGGAAGTTTTCTTTTCCAGTATCTTTTGCATCTTTTAGGCTAGATGTCACAAATGGGAATAATAATAATAATAAAATTTTATTTCTAAGCCGCCTATCTGGCCGCATGAGCGGCCACTCTAGGCGGCGTACAGATTAAAATAACATACAATATATAAAATACACATATAAAACCGAGAACCTTAATACAAATTTAAACTAAGACCACCCATAGCCATAACAGATAGGGATCTAGTAGGCCTGCCTGAATAGCCAGGTTTTCAAAGCTTGGCGAAAACTCAGCAGGGAGGGGGCATGGCGAAGATCATAAGGCAGAGAGTTCCAGAGGGCGGGGGCCATGATCGAAAATGCATTTGAGTTTTCTGTCAGCAGTTGTGTGCTCCAATGCAAAGCTTCTCAGCAAGAAGGACATCCCCAATAAACGTCAGCTGCCATCCCTCCTCCTCCCATAAACCAGGGAAGAGCTAAATTGGTGGAAAGTGCATCCTAGCTGGTAATACTTTCCTACTCTGTACATTTGTTATTTGTAAAAATCAGGAGCAGGAAGATGAAAAGAAGAAAAAGATATATACAGTGGGGGTGTAGGAAGGAAAAGTGATAGTCAGAGGGTCCTGCTAATTTTGTTGAAAGGTCATGGAGAAAGAAGCTTCCCTCTGTGTTCTCTGTTGAAACTTGACTATTGCATTCAGGCTCCGCATAGTAACTTGAGTGGTTTTCAATAACATTTTATCCAGCTCCTTGGCTTGGCTCCTAACTAGGAATGTATGAACATGCCTCAGTCCATTCCAATATTCATTCACACTCTCATCTGATATTTTCCATTCTGCTGCAACTGGTTTATTTTGCACAAGTCTGTGTTCCATTTCATCATCTGCTGATGTGGAAATATACTTTTTTAATGTAGTACACAATAGTCATGCATATCTCAGCCAACAACAGATATTTACAAACTATGACTTTCCCTGTATGTTCCCTTTCAAAGTTAATGAGTTCCAGAGGGGTAGCCGTTAGTCTTTTGCAGCACAACCAACAATGAGCCTTGTGACACCTTAAAGACAAAGACTCTCACTACCTTTGATTTCACAGGTCAGAATAAACTTGTCATCCTATCTCATTTCCCTCACTGAGGCATCAGGGAGGAATGGAAGAAAACTTGGGATGGGGAAATAATTTAAAATTAAAATTTATTTTTAAAATGAAATTTGGGCAATCAAATACAGATGGTTCTCCCCACTTTGACAAAGAGGCTAAGATTTTAACCGAAGCACACAGATAAAATCCACAGATAAGAAGAGATCACTTGTTTCCATGTGAAAAGTACAGTAATGAGTGATGCATTCCTTTGGCTTTTTAAAATTCACAATAGGAAGCAGATTAATCCCATTTACCTGGAAAAATAAGCCTCACTGAATTTAATGGGATTTACTTCTGAGCACACAAGCACTGCTTGAGGGGAGTTCAATTCCAGTGGCCTTTGGTAGGGGGAGATATGGTGGACCAAAAGTGAGAGACATTTGAGGGGAATCTGGTCCAGACAGCTGATGTCTGGACTGTGGTACAAACAGTTAATGCCTGTGCTATGTTCCAACCCCTTTCCCAGCTGAACATTTGTTGGGGGCTGTGCCAGCCTGTCCTCAGGTCTCCGGGTGCTGTTTGTAAATGCATGTGAGTCCATAATAAGACCTCCCTTATCCCTGACTTAAATGAGGATAAGGAAGCTGACCTAGCATGTATAACTGAAACCTGGGTGGGGGACTAGGATGAGGTTAGCCTCTCCCAGTGGTACCTACCTGGGTACTTGGTTCTGTACAAGGGTAGGCTTGAGGACTATGTTTAAGCAATTTTATAGCCCTTAGCCCCTGTCTAAAGAAATGCACATAATGAGCAGCATGGAGATGCCACCAAAATCACAGGAACCAGGTGTTGGCAGAGTGCCCAGAATGATTTGTGGGAATGGAGATGCTTATCTTGATGGACAGCCCGCCAAGCAATTACTCATGCTACTGGGCAGGGCCAGACATCCAGCAGGAAGATCCCTATAAGGGATGTGCCCAGAAAACTCATATATGGAGCTTCCTCTGAGAGCTTTGGATTGGTGACAGAATTCTGGATTAATTCAGTAATAAAGCCCACCAGGACCAGTGGCTTACACCCAGCTGCGTACCCAGCATCCTATACCAGAGGTGAAAAAATGGCGGGGTGATGAGGCGGTGATCGGAACAGAGGCAGCGGCTGGGCAGCATCGTTGTCATTAGCGGCAGCCTGGATAAGAACATTACCCTCCCGCCGGACAAGATCTTTCGCAACCCGGAGAACGCCAAGCGGTTCGCCATCGATATCAAGTTTCTCAATGTTTGGAGGCGGTTTAATTCCCAGGTCTTCCGGGTGGCCCCTCCCTTCATCAGAACCTATCTCATTTATTCCTGGGGGACCAAAGAATTTGAACGTCTGAAAAGGAAGAACCCAGCTGACTGTGAAAATGATGAGTAATTTGACTGATAACGAAGAACACAGTTGCCAGCATTATTCTTGTTCTTGGCTTGTGGACATGTATATACAAGTATTTAAAGTAACACTTGCTCAGTAATTTGCTTTTAATAATGTTATTTGTTATTTAATTTTGAGAATTGTTATTTAATTTTGAGAATTGTATTATTTTATTCATGTATTATGTTCTATTGATGTATTGTTATATTCATGGTTTTTTTGTAAGCCGCCTTGAGGGCCTTTTGGCCATAAGGCAGGGTATAAATTTAATAAATAAATAATAATAATAATAATTGAGGGCTGGGGAGGTGAGGTAGGCTCTATAGGAACACCATCTTGCTTTCCATGCTCCCTGTATGACGGAGTACCAGTCTCAAGTATTTGTATCTACAGTTAGGCCAGCAGGACATACTGGGGATTCTATTGGTGTACCCCTCAACAGTCCCACTGCCCAACAGTCTGCCCAATAGTCTCCCTACCTGAGCTGACAGAGATGGACTTGTGTGTGGTATTGAGGACCCCAAGATATGGAGATATCAACAAACATGCTGAGACCATTTTGTCTGGGGCAGCTCAGGACTTTATGGTCTCCATGACAACCATGGAGCTGGGCATACTCTGGATCTGGTTTTCTTGGTCAGGTAGGGAGAAAGTGATCTAAAGATGGAGACATCAAAACAGTCCCTGTGTCTTGGCCAGGCCACCTCCTGGTGAGTTTTAGACTTCAGCTGGTTTTTTCCCTCTGCAGAGATGGGGGACCTATTAATAAAGTCAGCCCCCAGAAACTAATGGATCCCGTTCTTTTTCAGAGAGCTCTGGGAGTTTTCCAGCTGGCATGGCTAGCTTTTCTGTCAAAGCCCTGGTCAATCTGTGGAATACAGGGAAGATTCAGGCAGTTGACACCATTCAACATAAGCATCTTCTCTCACGTAGCAGAAAGGCGGGTAGTATACCCCAGAGCTATGACCAATGAAGCAAGAAAGGAGATGGCTTGAGTGCAGGTGAAAGAAAATCCCCAGCAAATGTAACTGAACCTTGGTACATGCTCACATCTGAAACTATTCAGTGGTGGTGAAGGCAGTGAGGAAGCTGTTTAGAGTAGCTAAGGGCTTATTGCATACTGGTGCTAGGGAGGTTATAGACCCATCGCAAGCCACTGTGACATCTTTGCTAAGCATTTTGAGATAAACTTTCTATCCACTGGGACTTGGAGTGCATCATTGGTGTTGATGATCCTGGTGAGGTGTCTGGAGCACTTTCTTGTCCAATGTCATTGGATGAGTTTCCATTGCTGTGGCCTAAGAACATAACCAAAGGTACATGGCCAGGTTCATGCATCCACTTGTGTCTTAGACCATTGCCCCTCATTGCTTAAAAAATCTGGTAGGGAGAGGACTGCTGGATGGGCCAGGGAGGTAATTAATGCTTCACTTCAAGAAGGAGTGGTTTCAGGCTGCTTAAAGGAGGCGGTGGTAAGACCATTCTTGAAGAAGCCTTCCCTGGACCAGGAAGGTCTTAACAATTTTAGACCAGTAACAAAGATCCCCCTTTTCTATATTCATTTCAATCAAGATTTAAGCCTGGTTTTGGTGTGGAAACTGCCTTGGTCACTTTGACCAGCTGAGTGGTGTGTGGCCTGCTCTAGATGGGGTCACATTGCCTCTGAAGAATTGGGTTCATAGTTTCGGGGGTTCTCCAGGATCCATTGGTGTCACTTGAGACACAGGTGGCCTCAGTGTGCAGAGTGCCTTCCATCAGCTTAGGGTGGTGCTCAACTACAACCCTAGATGGACAGAGATAATTTGGCTACAGTAATCTACGCACTGGTAACCTCTAGGTTGGACTATTGCAATGTACTTTATGCTGGGCTCTTTTGAAAATGGTTCAGAAGCTTTGATTACTAGAGAATGCAGCTGCCCAGCTGTTGACAGGTTTGAGACAAACAGATCATATAACTACACTGGCTGCCTGTATGCTTACAAGCCCAGTTCAAAGTGCTGGTTTTTACCTCTAAAGCTTTCTATGGCTCAGGATCCCAGTATCTTCTGAAACACCTCTCCCGATATGAACATACCCAGAGCCTTAGATCTTCATCTGAGGCCCTTCTTCAGGTTCCCTCTCTGAGGAAGGCTTGGAGGGTAGTGCCTAGACAGAGGGTCTTTTCAGCTGTGGCTCCCCATCTGTGGAATGCTTTCCCCAGTAAGGTCCACCTAACACTTAATCGACATATTTTCAGCACCAGGTAAAGATTTATCATTTTCCCCAGGCTTTTGATAGACTAAGATGATACTGATTGTTATTAGTGTGCTTCCAAAGCTTCCTGTGGCTGTTATAGGGGGAAGTATTTTGTTCTGTGTATATGGTATAGTGTATTTATATTTCTATTTTAATAAAAAATAAACCCCTAATCCATCGTACTGCAGTTCACAGCCTGACAGACAGATGGTGCTGCGAACTATATTGCAGCAGTGGATACAGAAAGAGGTAGCTGAAGCAGCTCAGGAAAGCCATAGAGAAAGGCCAGTCTAAAAGGGCTGAGCGGAAAGTGGCGGGGGGGGATTAGCCAGCTCTAAAGGACAGGCCAGAAATCAGGGGGATCCTTAGCCAGCTCTAAAGGGCAGAGGGAAAAGTAGGGGGCTTAGCCAACTCTATAGGGCAGGAAGGAAAGCGGGGAGGGGCTTAGCCAGCTCTAAAAGGTGGGGGGAACAGGGGGCCCTTAGCCAGCTCTAAAAAACATGGGGAAGTGGGAGGGCTTAGCCACCTCTAAAAAGCAGGCGAGAAAGTGGAGGGGCTTAGCCAGCTCTAAAGGACAGCAAGAAAAGCAGGGAGCCAGCTCCAAATGGCAGGGGGAAAAGCGAGGGTGTCTTAACCAGCTCTAAAGACAGGGGAAATGGAAGGGCTTAGCCAGCTCTAGAAAGCAGGAGAGCCTTAGCCACCTCTAAAGGGCAGGGAGAAAGTGGGGGGAGGCTTAGCTAGGTTTAAACCCCACACACTAACTCATTAGACCAGTGGTATGGAACTTTTTTTGCTCCCGTCCTGTAGACCAACTTTGACCGGTGTCAGTCATGTGATATTAGTTATGTCATATGATTGACATTGGGGTTGCCCCATCCACCTGTTAAAGGTAGTCCACAGGGTGACAGCAAAAATGGTTCCTCACCTCTGGTTTACTGAGTTTGTCTGGGGGGTGAGGTCTAAAGGTACAGGTATTTGTAAGGTGTTGGGGCAGGGTTGTAGGTAGAGTTGGTGAGCAACATAAGCAGAAATGGAGGCCTAATATCTTTTTAATGTGTTGTAAGTTGCTTGGAAACATTTAGGAAATATGCAACTAATAAGTCTAATATAGTAGTAGTAACAGCATTGCAGTCGGTGCATTATTATTATTATTATTATGTGTGCATTTTTTCAAAAAAATTTCTTTGTAGGAAACTAAGATGAACAGCTTTCACAAGAGTCTGTGCCGCAATGGGAGCTGAATGGACGGATGGAAGGAGATTTTTTTGACAGTCTATCAACATATTCCTCTGACATCCCTACTCCTAACACAGGCCTATGTAGAGTTTCGATAACTGTGAAGTTGAAATCTACCTCAACGTAAATATAGTGCTCCAGAAAAAGTTAAGGTACAGACATGAAAACAATGTTATAAAAAAATATCAAAAATGTGATGTATACAAACAAACAGTATGAAATCCTTGTAGGTGTTCTCATGTAATAATGCAAAATAGGCCAGAAAAATTTTGAAAATAACTCAATGCCCATACATAGTGAGAAACAAAATATTTGATGTGGTCAAAGCAATATCAATATCAACATGAAGCGCAACTTATAAACAAAGGCCAATATACATAACCTAATGCCCATGAAAATACAAAATGTGTAACAAAGCCAAACGCATTTCAACAAGAAAGTCTTCTTTCTTGGATATACATTTTATATTTTGTATGCTGAGATATGGACTGATATGTGGATTGTATGTTAAATCAAGATGTATTTAAAAAAATTTCCACACAGTTAACCCAATGTGAAATCAATGTGCTTTAATACATTATGCTCTCCTGTACCTCCTTAAAATGGGCTCTCTAGCAAAACTAGGGTCAGCATCAGTGAACCTGAACCCATAGCTTTGCAACTCAGAGATAAGGCAATTGCAGGAGACTGGTTCTCTGAGGAGGCTTCCCAACTAAGCCTGCCACGAGGTTTGTGGGTGATTCTTCTCAAATTGTGATTTTTTTTCAGGGCAGGCCCAGCAAGATGTGATGCTGTTGCTCCCTGTGGCTTCTGGACTTCTCTCTTGCCCAGGCTTTCCTTGTCTCATGGCTATTCTTACTCCCACTTCTTCTCAGTGGAAGCGGCAAGAGCACATTTTGCATCCGTGGTGGCTGGTGCCCTTTGGCACAGGTGAGGCAGAAGGCAGAGAGGCCAACAGTAAGTCTAGCCAGAGCCAACTAATTCTAGTTTTGCCCCACCTCTCCCTCCTGCTGAGTTTTACAATGGCAACACTGAGACTAAAGAGGAGGAAACCGACAGCTAGAACTACTCCCTGGATGGGATGTTAGTAAGAAGGCAGGCATTTGGTGGCTAGCTAAGGGCAGACTGACGTTGGTGGGACAGTGCCCTCATATGCCCCAACAGACCAGCCTCCATTGCTTTGCATGCAAAAGGTCCCAGTTTCTATCACTGGTATCGCCAAGTAAGGCTGGGAAAGACACCTGTCTGAAACCCTGACAGCGGCTGCCAGTCAGTGTAGAGTAGACAATGCAGAGCTTGATGGAGCAATAGCCTGACCTCAGTTCGGTATAAGGCAGCTTCCATTTGCTATTCTCTTCATCCTCTCCTCCCCCACCCTTATTTCTGCTTTTGTTTTGCACATCATGCCTCCTAGCTTGTTGGCCTCTGACTGAAAATGCCAGATTTAACCCTCTGAATGACTGGTCTTTGTGTTAGATTCCTTGTCTACAAACAGCTTTGGCTGGGCTGGATCCTTTTGGGGTAAATATTGATAGTGTCTACACTCCACACTGACAACTTGTTTATCAATACAATTTCCCCTTCCTGGAAGACTGAATTACCATAGTTTGTAACCACAATTATTATCAGAACATATAGCCAGTGAGGAGACCTGATTCATCTCTGAAGTTTGTCACTCATGTCTACTTCAGCATCAAATTCATATATCTCTCCACCTATCTGCTGGTACATTCCAGGGGCGAGAATCTGCAGCCATCTATATGTTGCTGGACCACAACTCCCATCATTCCTGACCATTGGCTATGCTGGCTGGGGCTGACTGGAGTTAGAGTCCAACAACTTCTGGAGAGCCCAAGTTTGCCCATCTGGAATATTCCTTCACCCTTTGTAGCTCAAACAGGATTCCTTTCCTCAGGCATCTGGATGTATGATAGTTCATTTACACATTTTTGAAGATACATAGCACTTGGAATTTTATGCAAACACATTTTGTAAAGTTAGTCCAGTTCATCTCACACCACATTTTTGAGAGACAAATCCTTGTAAGAGACAAAAGTGGTAACTATATTTAGCATTTTCCCAAAATTATACCATTTTTCAAATCCGGCAAAATGAGTTTTTTGTGAAGTGCCTAATAATTCACTGTACTTTATTGGATTAAAGATGGACAATAATTTCATCTGCTCATCATTGTGCTTCTGGATATTTTATCTTTTCCCGAATTAGAACATTATACCAAAATGATTAGTGATACTGTGGAGAATTTTAAAACAGTATTATAATGTGGAATACATTTTAATGTTGAAGATCTGTTTCCAAGTGGGTGCAAATCTTAAGGTTAAAAGACACAAATTGTTTCTGAAGAGGTATTTTAAATAGCCAAGTAGCATAAAATGAGAACTCTGGGACCTGGTATGTGATAACAAAAATAACCGAGAAAGGGTTACAAATTGAACATATGATTCCTTGCTGTCCAGCATATAAATCAGGTGTGAGAACTTTTGGCCTTCCAGATTTTGTGGAGCTACCACTCCCACCAAGCCCAGCAAGCATGGTGAATGCCCTAGGAGATGGGAGTTGTAGTTCAGCAGCCTCTGGAGGGCCAGGGGTTCCCCACACCTGATATATATAAATAGCTATCTCTGTTCTCCAAATGCCAGGCCTTACACAACCAAAACAACACCATCTATGCACAAGAGGGAGGTATCAGTAGACACATGGGAATTGCCAGGTTTCCACAAGTACAAAAAATAGGCCCTAAGGGGAACATACTCATCAGCACTTGGAAAAGTTACTTTTTTGGACTACAACTTCCATCAGCCCAATCCAGCGGCCATGCTGGCTGGGGCTGATGGGAGTTGTAGTTCAAAAAAGTAACTTTTCCAAGCTCTGATACACATACACAAACCCAATCAGAGCTGAGTATGGATAGCACCCGTGAGCTATATGGTTTGGTCCTGTAGGGGCAAAGTCATGGAGTGGAGGCCTGGAAGGTGAGAGAAGAAGTCAGCTTGGGGAGTGGAATACTATTTCTGGGCTATTACCTTAAATAGGATAAACTGAATTCAGGGCCGGCTCCAGGCATGACGGGGTCCTTGGGCACCAGCGTGACCTGGGCCCCTCCGCTCCCCTTCCTCGATCCGCAGAAACAGCCGCGGGAGGGATCGCAGGACAGGAGCTTCTGAGCCGCCCACCGTCCCATCCCATCCCCCCGCCTCACCTACCTTTCTGCTTTTTTTGTGGCTGCGCGCACTGCGCGCACAGGTTTGTCATCAATCAAGATGGCGGCCAAGGTTTCCCTAAAGGGCTGAAGCCTCTTCCGCTTGGTTGATGGTGGGCAGTTCGGAAGCTCTTGTCCCATGATCCGCGGCTCCTGTCCTGCTTCCACGGATTGCGGAAGGAGAGCGGAGGGCCCTCTGTACCTCCAGGGGCCCTCAGGACAGTGCCCAACCTGGCCGCCCTTTAGAACCAGCCCTGACTGGATTCATGTATAGCTGAATTAGTGTTTATGCATGCAGGGGGATGGGAATCACTTCTTGAATATCTAATATAACTTGTTATATTTGTATTGTGTTTGTAGGGCTACATCAAAGGAGCACAGAAGCTGCCTTATACTGAACCAGTCTGCCATTGGTACTTTTAGGAGAGTATTTTCTACACTGACTTGCAGAAGCTCTCCAGGATTTCAGGCAGAAGTATTTTCCCAGTCCTACCAGGAGATGTTGAGGATTGAACCAGAGACCTTCTGCAGGCAAAGCAGATGTTATCATGCTGAGCTAAGGCCCTGTCTTTCAAGCTGCAGTGTCAAAGCTGCCATCTGCTATTTGGTCCTGTTGCTTTGCGAGTAAAGCCATTTGCAGAGAGAGCAACTCTGAAATGACCAGCACTTTTGGTGAATTAGATGGTTGCAGTCAGAATTGTCAAACTGTCTTCTTGGGCTCAGAGAAACTATTTCTTGCAGTGCTTTGCTGAAACAGATTGCATATGCATTTATTTATTTGTGGGCAATTTTGTATTGGTCTGTATAATTGTGGTTCCCACTGAAGACATTTCCTTCACTTTAAATCTTTGCAACTGTAATTCCAATTGAGCCCTGTAGGACCCATGCAGGTAGAGATTATACATGTTCATTGGTCATGGAATATTGGGGGTTGGAAACCTGAGGGGGCAGGGGAGGTATTAGAATGGAGGGCTGGAAGCCAGAGCACTCCACAGTGCAACATTTTGTTGCAGGTCCTACTTGGACAGTATAGTAGATCTTCCAAGCACTGCATAAAAAATAAAGCAAGCTAAATTCACAGCACAAACCGAACCATCTTTCAGTGGTAAGTTAAATGCTAGAGCTAACTTAAGAAGCCATCTGTATGGAGCAAGATTGCTTAGCTAGCGGAGACAGCAAATCAGAATGTTTATTGAGGGAATATGTGATGATGTAAAATGGCTATCCCAAATGCAGAGTGATAAAATCTTTATAGCTCACCATACCTGTCAAGGAGCTATAAAAAAAATATTACTGTGCATTTGAGATGAATGCATCAGTTGTAAGGGTAGTACCACAAGGGAGTTCTCCAAGTCTTTTGGGGACAAGTGTCACTACTAAAATGTTTTATAGCATTTTAAAATGGGTTGTCCCTTCAGATCCCCTTAGAAATCCCACCCTTCCTTTCTTCCTTTCTTATGTGAAGTACATTTTTGTCATTCATCTTTTTGTAAAAGAAAGCAATCTTCAAATGTGAAGCAAAGTGGATTTACATCATAGTTTCAAGCACTGTTGAAGGTTGGGTGGCTTGCATACAAACACTGAGAGCTGGAATGTATGTTAATATCATGATCATATAGCCAAAATAGAGCCTAGCCTTTCCCTAATCTATTATTATCAATTACTATTAGTATTAGTACTTCTTTTAGCTACAGGAACCTCTAGTCCAGTTTAAATGCATCCTTGTGTTTTGCTAACAGGTCCCCACATGCTCTCAGCAGAGTGTGCCCATATGCTTCCGCACACCAAACAGAGGCTGTCATAACCAATATGAATGATCTCTCAGTATTTCTGGAGTGGTCTGGGCATATTTTGAATGGCCAACATCATTGAGGGATCACTACTGAAGGCATGAAGGCAAGGGCCATATCTTTTTTAGCCTAGGCTTGGGGGGATTGTTCTTGCCTAGAAATTATAAATTGAGTTGGATTGAATGTTCTCCCACTGTGGCAATTATTAAAAGTGGCCATAGTCCCATTTTCTTTTTTAAAAAAGGTGTTTTGTGGCTTCTTTGCCCTTAACCCCTAAACAGTTAGAATGGAATGATGGTAAGAGCATTTTATTTAACTGGGGTAAGCTTTTAAAAATGTATCTCAATATCTGTTCAGGTTTCTAGCCCTCAAGTGTGTGGGATGTACTGTTGGAGACAGCACCTTGTAATCCTTATAGGAAGACAAGAATCAACCAAAGCTTTCCCAAACTAAAGGTGTGATTTTGCTGTTTTATGATGTGGCTTTGACTGATTTATTATATTTTTATGATATTTTTTATTTGGGGGACATTTCACCTCAAAATGGGACATATATCTTTATTTTTATTTATTTATTAGATTTATGTCCCACCCTTCCTCCCAGTAGGAGCCCAGGATGGCAACGAAAGCACTAAAAACACTTTAAAACATCATACAGACTTTAAAATATATTAAAACAAAACATTTTTAAAAACATTTTTAAAGCTTTACAAAGCTCTTTCTTTTTTAAAAAAAGAAAAAGGTTTCAAAGCATCTTAAAAAGCAATTCCAACACAGACGCAGACTGGATTAGGTCTCTACTTAAAAGGTTTGTTGAAAGAGGAAGGTCTTCATTAGTTGTCGAAAAGATAACAGAGATGAGGCCTGTCTAATATTTAAGTGGAGGGAATTCCAAAGGATAGGTGCCACTACACTAAAGATCCATTTCCTACATTGTGCAGAACGGACCTCCTGATAAGATGGTATCTGCAGGAGGCCCTCACCTGCAGAGCGCAGTGATCGACTGGGTATATAAGAGATAAGATGGTATTTCAGATATCCTGGTCCCAGGCTGTATAGGGCTTTGTACACCAAAACTAGAACCTTGAACTTAGCCCTGTAGTTAATAGGTAGCCAGTGCAATTCTTTCAACAGCAGGGTGACATGTTGACGATACCCTGACCCAGTGAGAAGTCTCACCACTGCATTTTATACCAGCTGCAGCTTCCAGGCCAACCTCAAGGGTAGCCCCACATAGAGTGCATTACAGTAATCCAGCCTGGAGGTTACCAGTACATGGACAACAGTGGTCCAACAATCCCAGTCCAGAAATGGCCGCAGCTGTCTTACCAGCCAAAGCTGGTAAAAGGCACTCCTAGCCACTGAAGTCACCTGGGCCTCTAACGACAAAGATGGATCCAGGAGCTGGATGGATCTATGGGTCTGCTCTTTCAGAGGAAGTATGACCCCTTCCAAAGCAGGCAACTGACCAATTATCTGAACTCGGGAACCACCAGCCCCCAGCATCTCTGTCTTGCTATGATTCAGTCTCAGTTTATTGGCCCTCATCCAGCCCACCACCGAGTCCAGGCAGCGGTCCAGGGCTTGCCCGGCCTGTCCTGATTCAGATGTTACAGAGAAATAGAGAAATATGTCACAATAACAACAATTCTGAACTGTGAGCCATAAGAGAACCTGCTAAGTGAGTCCTAAATTAATTCAATAAGGATATCTGATTGAGCCCAAAACACCCACAGAAGAGGCTGCCTGTTTCATCTCTGGCCATGTTTGCATCCAGCCAGGCTCCTCTAAGCTCCAAGAGGTAATTTTGCTGCATCTCAGCATAGTTCAATCACTTCCAGTGCAAAGAAGCAGCAGAATTGTCGTCCTTCATTAAGGTGTGCTGGGAACAGTGACTCATATAGAAACATCTGTGAGGGCAGGCCATTCTTTTCTCGTACTTCTGTAAAATAATGCACAATTGGCAGCCCTGCATGTTCCCATCCCCTGCAATTTTACCTGCAATTGTGTGGACAATGGTGTCCCAGCTAATACTGCTTTCATCTGCTGTGCCAATGGATGAGAAGTCAGTGTACGCTCAGCTCAGGAGGACTCAGGTGCCTTGAAGGCATTGGATGCACTGAGTGAGCTCTATTCCAAGAGACAAAGGGGAAAGTAGCCAGTTTACAGCTGAAATGAACTAACATAAGATAATTATTTCCATCCATCGGATTCAGTATATGAAATTCATGATCTGATAAGAGGATTTTATCACCCCTTTCAATAACTAGAAAAGCAACCTAGATACCAGTTTAATTACTGAAATCTATGGTCCTCCAACCACTTGCTCAGCAGTTGTCTCATAACTGTCTCTATTAAGGATGCTCCAGAGCTACACCAGGGGCAGTTGTTTCTCTTCTCTTTCTACAAGAAAACCTATGGCTTAATCCAGCCAAAGACACAGTGGGGGTGGGGGTGGAAAACAATAATACTAACTAGCCTAATGAAATGTTATGGCCTATACTGTGTTGAAGTGGCTTCACAACTCAACATGATGTCATGCTGGTTAAAAGGACAGGTTGGTGCTACAGGGCTACTTATGCTGACAACATCCATGATGGCTATGGCAGAGCATTAAAAGAGCAGAAGGATGACAATGGCAGGACGGGGTTGAAAACGCACCTTTCTAAAAGGCATTTACACAATTGTTAGTCTTTTGGTGGAACTACACCAACACCCACGTGTTTTTACTAACACTAATATTGGGACGGGGGATGAAGGTGGACAAAGGCAGAGGCAGATCAAGGGGCAGAAGTGAGAGTTGACCCTGCAAAGTTACTTTCTACAAATGCCATTCCAGACTGTTTTTAGTCCATCCTACCCACCCTCCAAGAGTGGAAATTAGCCTATCTAGATGGCCTTGGGGAACATTTGCAGGCGGAGGGAGCAGACATAGGGAAGGGTTAAAACACCCTCTCCCCTGACTAGCAATTCTGTCAGCAAACCTCTCCATTCATATTCCCTCAATGGGCACAGACTTGAGGATCTGTATTAGCTGAGGAACCCAACATTCCACCCTTGCATAGGCACCTTTGACCATTCTGCCTTTATCGTAATTCATGGAGCAAAACTTTAAAAACTTACACTAGCACTTTTTAGGCCATTTTATTACCCCCAAGCTAAATTTTCACATTTCAAGTAGTATTTGTTTGTGTTGCATCCAAAGATGGGCACCTAAATCTGCTTGTCTGGATTTAAAAAAAACAAACCATAGAAACAACCCTATGCTTTCCATTGATTGGGACATAAAAAATCACAGTAGACTTCTTGGAATATTTTTTGTTCTATGCTCTTTTGGGTCTTCAGAAAGAAAACTCTGTGTGGGCATTTAAATCTGCTCCCTGGATCAGTTTTGTTGGAACAAATTTACCCCAATATGTTATATTGGCTGGGACCAAAAAGCATCCTAAACACAAGGATCTGTCAGGAAGTTGGGGTTTTTTGGCAATGCAGCTGCCAGGAGATCAAATGCGCAGTGGCATCCCCTCCAACAGCCACTGCTGCCCACTATTGGTCATGGCCATGAAAGAGTATGTCTGACTGGTAGTTTGGTTTAGTTTATAAAACACAAGATAATACAGTTTTCCTGTTTGTTTTTCCTCAACTAATTCTCACCCTAAATGGTCTTGTTAGGGATAAATTGAAACCCCCCAGTGCTTGCAAAACTATAATTCACTTGTCCTACCTAAACCAGCTTGGGCTTCACGGGAAATAGAACCAAAGTGGCCTTTATTTGACTTTTGATATAAAATGTCGGTTTATTTCCTGGTGACCTGACCCTTACCTACATTCCAGTGGCTCGCATGATAAAAGCCGGTTTAAGCTGGAAACTTCCCTACTATGCATTTCTGTATCACATTTATGCTTATGGCCTTGCTTATAGTTACTAATGTGCCTTGCATAGGAATGTCAAACGCTATTCCAATGCCCCTCATATCCTTGACTTGTAATACTCCTTTGATATGTAAGCAAAGTAATATCATGTCTGTCTCCAGTTTAGGGGGCGCCCGGTTGCAGCTGGGCCTCCCCTCAATAGTTGCCTTTGTCTGTTCCTGCATAGTGCTTATCTCAAGGACATGCGAAATATGCAGACATAGAGTCTAAGAGATAGTCTTGATGTTTCCACATTGTCCTTCCCCTGTACCCCTTTACCTCCTTACATATGCCCCAAAGCTATGACAGTTGGCAATTGCTTCTTTTGTATCTTATGACGTGAACCCGATATTGTAAACTTCGGGGTAAGCCTATATAAACTCTTGAACACCAATAAATGAGGTTCCTATGCTGGCCTTCCTCGGCTTGTAAGTATTGGGTCCCCTTTGCAAAGGTTTTTGTCTCGTGTTACTTGATCTCTGATAGTGGGTTCATTTGCACTCAACTCCGCACTCTTCCCGGGTGTAATAAGCGAGTTGGGGTTGACAGGGCGACTTGCGTGTTGGGTTTGGACCTAACAATTGGGGGCTCGTCCGGGATCCCTTGTGCAGACCCCCTTTTTGCCATTGCACCCCTTAATTTGATAACAGGCGCCACGAGAGAATTTTCTCGGTTATCAATAAAAGCGGGCAGCTTTGACACTTTGGGGATAAAGCACAGTTGAGGAAAAACCCGTTATCAGACGTCATGGGAAATAAAGGGAGTGTGCCGGTAAAGGACAGCCCTTTGGGAATCATGTGTATGCTGTGGCAAGAGGAGGAATTGCCTGTGCGGAGGAGAGGCCTGAAAAAGAAAAAGATGATAGAGCTCTGTGAGGAGGAGTGGCCGCGGATGACTGCAGTGTTGGTGCCGGGTGAACGGTGGCCGAGGGGTGGGTCCTTTGAAACCGCTCCGCTACTGGGAGTGCGGAGACGGATTGGGGATACCCACCCGGATCAATTGGAATTTTGGCTCCTATGGAAAATAGGGTCGCAAAAATGGGATAGTCTTACTTTGATGGCAGTGAGAACTTTGTCCATTGAGGAACCCCCTCCTCAATATTTTAATGACGACACGTCAAGTAAAAGAACGGTCTTGAATCGTTCTATAATACCCTCTGCTCCAGATCCGCTACCAGCTCCCGGGGGCGGGGATCCCAATCCGGAGGAAGGGGCCTTTTCATTTGTATCAGATGATGAGACAGACGAAAAGGGGAAAGAGAAGGGGGCCTCAGGGGGCATGGACACGCGCAAGCGAAAAAAGGAAAAGAAAAGAAAAGAGGCAGAAGCGTTGGAGATGCCTTTGCTTGTACATGATCAGCCGTACGTGGATGGCCATGGGGGTATCCAGCGTACTGAGGTGGTTGAATTAAAGAGTTGGTTGGAATGGGACTTAAAAGAATGGAGTAGAATGGCTGGAACTTTCGGGGAACAGCCAAGGAGAATCAGAGAACTGTTAGGCAGGTTGTTTGAAAGCCACAATCCGACGTACTCGGATGTGGAGCATTTGTTGAGAAGGGTACTGACAGGTGAAGAACGTAGCAGGTTGTGGACAATGGAGACTGCTTGGACTGCGGAAGCGGCAACAAATAGAGCTTGGTCGGACCGAGCACAAACGGCTGCAGCTTGGGCAGCGGGAGACTGGACGCAGCCTCGCCGCACTCAGCTGCAGACCGATAGGGATAGGATTTTGACACACTTGGAGCGAATGTCACAGAAACCCCCCAACCAAGCTAAATTTATGGTGATCAAACAAGAAGCCAGTGAACCTCCCAGAAAATTCTGGTCGTGCTTGTTAGAGGGAGCACGTAGTTATACTAATTTGAACCCAGAAAACGTGCTGGACCATCCGACCCTCATTGCCAATTTTGTTCATCAAGCGCAGCCAGCGGTGAGGGATTACTTTCTGAATTTCAGACCCGGATGGGGGGGGAGGCTGTGACTGTGATTTTAGAAGTGGCAGATTTTGTGTGGGACAAAGATAAGGAGAAAAGTAGAAAGAAGGAGAAGAAGGAGGATTTTGAAATGCTGGCTCTTGCAATAAGAGGCCAGCCACCAAATAGAGGATTTCGAGGCAGGGGAAGAGGTTTTCCGAGAGGGCTGAGAGCCGGAAACCAGAGAGGAAGGGGACAGATGAGGCATTCATGGCAGGGAGATAGGGCTTGTTTCCAATGTGGAGAGTACACTCATTTCAAGAAAGACTGTCCGTGGAGGACAGGGGACACGCAGTACACCCCTAACAACCCTTCTTACCCAGATTTTACAGGTACGAACGCAGATTTTCCGCCCCCACCTCCACCTGCCGCTCAACAGACACCGGCTTCCTGGGACCAGTACGGCGGACGCCCAGTGAACCAGCAATGACTAAATGTGGATAAGGAGGGGCTGGGAGCGGGGCTAATGAATCTTATGTCTCTGGCAGGTTTCTTTCTCTCTCTCTCTCTCTCTCAATCCAAGAACCCAAACTGTCCTTAAACGTGCAGGGGCAAACGGTGACTTTTCTGGTGGATACTGGAGCCACATATTCCCTGATAAATGTTGCATCCGATAGTTGGTTAAGTAAAGAAGTAAAAATGACAATGGGGGTAGACGGAAACCCCACACCTATGTGCATAACGTTACCATTGCGAGTAAAGTACAATGATAAAATGTTTAACCATGTTTTTCTTTATTCTGCTTCATGCCCTATTTCTTTAATGGGCCGTGATATGTTATGTAAACTGGAGGCTACCTTAACCTGCACCCCTGATGGGGTGGGTTTATTGATGAGTGTATTGGGGTGCCTGAGGGGAACACAATTAAACACAAACATATAGGTCACAGCTTACCAGAAGATCTCATTGACCTGCCACCCGACTTGTGGGGCACAGAGGATACGGATGTGGGATTGTTGCGATCAGTAAGCCCTGTCAGAATTCAGGTAAAGCCATTCCTCCCGCCACCAAACGTTGCCCAGTATCCTCTGTCATTAGAAGCAAGAGAAGGCATACGCCCCATAATTGAAGGTTTCATCGCAAAAGGAGTCATCCGGCCGCAGCGAACCCCCTGCAACACGCCTATTTTACCTATAAACAAACCCCCAAAGAAACCCGGAGATCCAGTCCGGTGGAGATTTTGCCAAGACTTGAGGGCGGTAAACAAGTATGTGGTCCCTTTACACACTGTTGTTCCAGACCCGGTGACAATCATCAGTCAGATTTCGTGGGACGCAAAGTGGTTTACCGTCACTGATTTAAAAAATGCCTTTTTTAGCATCCCTCTCCACCCAGATTTGCAGCATTTGTTCGGGTTTGAATGGGACCAGCGCTCTTTCGTTTGGACCCGAATTCCTCAGGGATACTGTGATAGTCCTGGGGTGTTTAGCCAGTGTCTACGGGACGACCTCGAGGGGTTCACCCCAAAAGGGGGTTCAGTTCTTGTTTTGTACGTTGATGACATCCTGATTGCGAACGGACAAAAGGGGGTGCTGCGAGAAGACGGTAAGGCTTTTCTGCTATACTTGCATTCAAGGGGCCATAAAATCGACCCGAAGAAAATTCAGTGGCTATCAGAGAAAGTTAAATACTTGGGGTTCATTCCAACACCAGAGGGGCGACAAATGGATCCCGGGCGTGTTTCCACCATACACAATTGTCCGCTCCCAAAGACAAAGAGACAGTTAAGAGGGTTCCTGGGACTGATTGGGTTTTGCAGACCATGGCTGCCATCCTGTGGAGAACTGAGCAAACCGCTACACGCGCTTACTGCAAGTAAAGCTCCTGATTTGATACAATGGAGCCGGGACAATGAAAAGGCGTTTGAATTACTAAAACAAAGTGTAGCCACGTCTATGTCTTTGAAACCGCCGAATTACGGTAAACCCTTTCATTTGTTTGTTCATGAAAGGTTGGGGGTAGCTAGAGGAGTTCTGACACAACTGTACGGTTCCAGTCACTTCCCAGTGGCGTTTTATTCACAACAAATCGACAATGTGGCTCGTGGGACCCCCACATGCACACGCACGCTGACAGCGGCGGCTTTACTTTTGACCAAAGTGAAAGGATTGACCCTCGGTCATTCCACTACTGTCTGGACTTTGCATGCACTTTCGGCTTTGTTGCAAAAAGGTACCACGCAAGTGTTTTCAGCACAGAGGCAGCAACAGCTGGAAGCAGAGCTGTTAGAGGATCCTAATGTGCGGTTTGAACGTTGTGGACCATTAAACCCAGCTACCCTCCTGCCCGAGTTGCCTCCGCCCTTCCCGGACCATGACTGTGTAGAAGTTTTGCAATCCACCTTGCAGATCAGACCCGATCTGTCTGATGAACCGCTACCGGAATCAGATGTCATTCTCTTCACGGACGGCAGTTCCTACTACCAGAATGGGATAAGATACACAGGTTTTGCAATAACAACACAATGGGATGTGGTAGAGGCGGCAGCACTTCCAGGACGGTGGGGAGCGCAAGCGGCAGAAATCTACGCGTTGGCTAGAGCGTGTCAATTGTCAACAGGTAAAAAGGTGACCATCTTCACAGATAGCAGGTATGCTTTCGGGGTTATACATTGTCACATTCATTTGTGGAAATACATGGGGTTTACAACTGCAGGGGGTAAACCAATCCAACATCTGGAACTCGTGCAAAAGTTGTTACAAACAGCTAGCAGTGGTGCATTGCAAAGCACACACCAAGGAGCAGGATCCTGTGACGCTAGGAAATGCCCTGGCAGACCAAACTGCACGCCAAGTGGCACTGCTTCCTATAAGTATGCCAACTTTGGCGCTGGCAACCACTGCTTTTGTCCCGCCTGTATCTGTTTCAATACCCCCACAGGAACTGAAGCGATGGACCGAACTAGGAGCGATCCTGAAACAGCAGTTATGGACTATGCCTGATGGTCGAGCGTGCCTTCCCAGAGCATTGTACCACACAGCAGCGAAATGGTTCCACGACCATGGGGGCCATTATGGTAAACATCCGCTAGTGGATTCGATAACGCGCTTCTGGTATGCCCCCGGAATTCAACCAGTATGTGGTGCAATAGTGAAAGCATGTCACATTTGCCAAGCAAACGGCCCAGCTTTACCAAACAGGGCCCCGCAAGGGGGCAGACCCGTACCGGCTGCACCATTTTTACATCTTCAAATTGACTTTGTTGATCTCCCTAAAGCAGAAGGAAAGAAACATCTTTTGGTCATGGTATGTCCTTTAACAGCATGGGTAGAGGCATTCCCAACCACAAATGCCACCGCCACAACGGTGGCCAAATTGCTGCTGAAAGAAATAATACCACGGTTCGGGGTCCCAGAGGTAATAGACTCAGACCGAGGAACACACTTTACAGGACAGATTTTGACAAAAGTCGAAGAAGGTCTGGGAATCAAACATCTATTTCACACTGTTTACCATCCACAATCGTCCGGGGCAACGGAGAGACAGAACCGGGAAATTAAGACGGCATTGGCTAAGTATACTCAGGAAACAGGTTTAAGGTGGCCTCAGGTACTCC
Organism: Rhineura floridana; assembly: GCF_030035675.1. Taxonomy (NCBI): domain Eukaryota; kingdom Metazoa; phylum Chordata; class Lepidosauria; order Squamata; family Rhineuridae; genus Rhineura; species Rhineura floridana. The sequence continues at coordinate 94,140,932 of NC_084483.1, read as the reverse complement.
CTCTCGTTCTTTTCCATTTGCGCACTCGCCCTACCCGAGCCTTAGGGCTCTCGCCATTTGAATTAATGTATGGCAGGCCTCCCACAAAAGGGGGGAGCTTGCCAAATGTGGATGTTTCACTATTGGGGGGGGATCACATAACTGTATCCCAGTATCTTTCTCTGCAGAATAGACTCCGTGAACTGTGGAAAGCTGCGGGATCCACCAAGACGGTGCCCCTTGAGGACCAGGTGCATCCATACTGTCCTGGGGACTTTGTCTGGGCGAAGAAATTCGTGAGGGGCGATTCTTTGCAGCCAAGATTTACAGGACCACATCAAGTCCTTTTAACTACACAAGCAGCCATCTTCCTGGAAGGACGGAAGTCGTGGATACATCATTCCCACGTAAAGCCTGCTGTGGTAGCGGCACCACCACCACCCCAGGTCCCCAAAATACGTTTGCAGAGGAACGAAGAAACAGGCCAGTGGCAGGCGGCCCAACTCCCTTTCCAGGACGCAGACATCGAGTAAACATCAACGCAGAAATGCCCCGGCAAGGATGGAGGGTGTCTGCCTACTTGTGGGTTGTGGGTGTTTTGATTCATCATGTCTGGCCCCTATGTTGCCCCCCCAATGTGAAAATATGCAGTGACAATGACTATTACTATCTGAAAGACTTTGGACGAACAATTCCGAAAACACAGGACTGTCCAGATCCCTTCCTGTATGATGTGGACCAGATAAAGGAAGGAATGGTGAAGGCTGACATAGCGGGACGGTTATGTCATAAAGCGGCTGTTATATTGCAACACAATTATACAGGCAGCTGGGTAATACATTGTATCCGTGTGGAAATTGAATGGCCCATCAGACTCGCACTTCGGTGCAGACAATATCGCCCTATGCCTAACTATGGTTGTCCCCCTAATGTGGATATAAAGTCCATAAGATCAGAGTATAACATGCTTACTTTTCAAACACAAGATAATAGAATTACTTTTCAGCTCAGGACAACAGAAAAACAGAAGTTTTGTGTGGGTATCGGTATACCATCTTGCTATGCGTGGCTGAATGATAAACTGAGCGCTCAGAAACCCGTACAGAAGCAGGTAACACGGGCTACACAAAACATAAAGACACTAGGAGGGTTTAAACAAAGAAATACTAAGATAGGTGATGGGTGGAATGGAAATACGTTTGTTGCCCTAATGGAGGAAACAGCTCCTAAGAAGGGCACTTGTTATGTCTGTGCACACACACCACCACATGGACAGGCTGGAGTCCCCTTGACTGGGGCCCCTTTGCCGTTGAAAGAATATCTTTCCTTTGCCTCACATTCCAGCTCACAGGAACTAGAAGGGGGGCTGGTACTAAGCGGACCCATCGCCAGATCAGTCTGTGTAGGCAGCGGAAGCCAGCCAACGGGTGGGATGATGTGTGATGGCTTGATTTACTCTACAAACCCGGGTAATTGGACATTTTTAAATGGAACACACAGAGCAGAGGGCTTGACTTGGTTATCCATCTGGCAGCATCTGTTGCAGCTGACTTTTGCAGACCATCATCTGGTGCCTTTCCTCACGGACTTAGTGGACCACCAAACCCCAGCTGGACTCTGGTAGCTTTGTGGACACTCAGCGGTAAGGAAACTACCAGTATCAGGCTCTTGGACCTGCACTTTGGGAAGGGTGGTGCCAGGGCTCCGGGTTTCACCCACACTGCCCACTCTGCACCGCCGCAACAAGAGAGGCACAGGGGAGGCAGTACTGAGAGGATTTTTTCCTATGTATGGTGCAGCCAAAACATACCAGGAACTCATAGAACTTTCACAAGCCTTTGAACGTTTTATGAATGATTCGGCTATTTCCTTTTCAGATCTTACAAATGAACAAGGACAAATTAGAACCGTAGTTTTGCAAAAACCAGCTCGCCTTGGACTTTTTATTGAGCTCTCACGGGGGGGTCTGTTCGTTAATAGGGAGTGAATGTTGTACCCATATTACGGACAGTAAAGCTGACGTCATTAAACACATTAATGATATCGGAAACATTTATCATGAGGTAGAGCGCATTGGGAACTTCTCTTTGTTCTCTGGGTTTTCTGACTGGTTTTCTGCATGGCCTGACTGGCACAAAATTATATTTTACATTGTTATGGTACTTGCTTTGTTGATTTCTGTTTGCTGTTGTTTGCAATGTATTTCTAATTTGATGCAATTGGCCTCGGTCTGTTTGGGCAAGCTCACATTGTCCTTTTCCCAAAAACCACAACCGACTTACATGGAAATGGCTTTGAGACCGATTTGGCAACCCAAGCAAGGAAATACAGCTACCTGAGAGACTAGTCAGTCTCTCAGGGCTGAAAGGGGGGACTGTTAGGGATAAATTGAAACCCCCCAGTGCTTGCAAAACTATAATTCACTTGTCCTACCTAAACCAGCTTGGGCTTCACGGGAAATAGAACCAAAGTGGCCTTTATTTGACTTTTGATATAAAATGTCGGTTTATTTCCTGGTGACCTGACCCTTACCTACATTCCAGTGGCTCGCATGATAAAAGCCGGTTTAAGCTGGAAACTTCCCTACTATGCATTTCTGTATCACATTTATGCTTATGGCCTTGCTTATAGTTACTAATGTGCCTTGCATAGGAATGTCAAACGCTATTCCAATGCCCCTCATATCCTTGACTTGTAATACTCCTTTGATATGTAAGCAAAGTAATATCATGTCTGTCTCCAGTTTAGGGGGCGCCCGGTTGCAGCTGGGCCTCCCCTCAATAGTTGCCTTTGTCTGTTCCTGCATAGTGCTTATCTCAAGGACATGCGAAATATGCAGACATAGAGTCTAAGAGATAGTCTTGATGTTTCCACATTGTCCTTCCCCTGTACCCCTTTACCTCCTTACATATGCCCCAAAGCTATGACAGTTGGCAATTGCTTCTTTTGTATTTTATGACGTGAACCCGATATTGTAAACTTCGGGGTAAGCCTATATAAACCCTTGAACACCAATAAACGAGGTTCCCATGCTTGCCTGCTTCGGCTTGTAAGTATTGGGTCCCCTTTGCAAAGGTTTTTGTCTCGTGTTACTTGATCTCTGATAGTGGGTTCATTTGCACTCAACTCCGCACTCTTCCCGGGTGTAATAAGCGAGTTGGGGTTGACAGGGCGACTTGCGTGTTGGGTTTGGACCTAACAGTCTGTTGGCTCACTGCCACATGGCTGTGCCTATTTTCTGCTTTTAGCATAACTGTATTCTGGATGATGTACAAATGTTGGTTGCACAGTGTAGCAAATGCCCTGCAGGTCCCTTCTTACCCTGTAAGGCTATAAAAACCTATCATGTCTTCTTGAAATGTAGTTTTACCAGCTTGGAATTGATTGGTACATCATTTCCCTAAGGCACTCTTTCAGGGGGAAGAATGGAGAAAAAAATCCCTCATTAATCCCTCATCTTCTTAATTACCTGGAAGAGAAGCACTTTGGACTCACCTTCAAAGAGACAGATGGTGTAGTGACCACCGGTTTGGAAATCGCCACAGAAAGGTGGACTGAGATAAAATGATCATTTCAGGCCATCAAACCAAATGCGCCTCTACAATTCATGACCTCCTAAGAGGATTCTTATTTTTCCTTTTACATAACACATTACGTTTGTCCTTTTTTGTTTGTCTGTTTCAAATGTAATTGGTCTGCTCCATGGGAGGCTAGAATTTACTGCTGTACCTGTCCAAAGGTTTAGGCAATTTGGCAGAAGGCCAGACAAAACTGGGAAGCCCATCTGCCCATGTTGATGGTGGGAGGTCAGTTATCAGATGCTGCTTTTTATTCTCTCTTTCTGAAGGAAGTCTGAAATATCAGTCAATTCTCTTGATAGCTATTTCCTTTTACCATTATGGTAACCAGCATAAGCATAGTAGCTAGAATGCTGCCAGGCTGTACTAGGATCAAATCCCCACTCGGACACAAAATAGATAGGATGGACTCGCTTCAGACAAGTCACCCATTCTCATCCTAAACTGCCTCAAGGAATTATTGTGTGAATAGTAAGTATTCACAGCTGTATGTAGACCACTCCGAGCTCTGTGGAGGAAGAGTGAGATAAAAATGTGAAAAATAATATAAATTGTATTTATATGTTTAAAGCTGCAATCCTATGCACACTTATCTAAAAACACTGAGACTTACTTCTGAGCAGACATGTGCAGGATTGCACTGGTAATGATATATGAGCATCATGATAAAGAAGAGAAACAAAGATAATTTCCTAACACTATTCATGTTGCAAGAAAAACTTCAATAGAATTTTCTACGAAAACATGTATTCCTACCAATATTACATTTTGCCCATTTCAACTTTAAAAAAAGCTACTTTGATGCCCTCCTTTTAGACTGTGTTCATTTTACTAGTTCAGTGATTTCCTAGGTCATAAACTAGAGAACTGATTTTCAAATTAGGTATGCACTACATACATTTCTTTGGCTGTTCTCCTCCAAAACAGCTTGTGCTCATCTTCCAAATGAATGGCAGTGGTACTTGTGCCCAGGGATGCTTCCCAAATTTCCCCTGGACTTTGGAGCTCTGAATTAGCTGGGCTTGCTTTGGAAGTGGAAATGATGCTGAGCATGTTGTTATTTACTTATAGTTTATACCATCTTGCCATCCATTTTGATTTTCAAGGCAGCTAACAAAACATACAGCAAAACCCAAAATGAGTTCATGAATACAATGACCCAGTCATGGAGTTGTGTGCATGCATGCATGTGTGCACGCTGCCTAGGCTGTCATTTCAGAAAGTGCTGAGCAACACTAGAGCCAGAGTCCATGGATTCATGCAACTACCTACAAATGGCCAATACCTTCTTTTCCCAAAAAAATCCTACAGCTTTGGGGGGTTTCTGCCTAAAGATTGTCCATCCTTAGTTTGGACAAATAAGAAGCTGTCTTATATTAGGTCAGCCTGTGTATCTCAGGCAGAGGCTTTCCCATCCTGTACCACCTTAGCCTTTTAGTAGGAAATGCCAGAGAATGAACCAAGAATCTTCCGCATGCAAACAAGGTGCTCTGTCACTAAGCTATGGCCCATCCCCAAATGTCTTTCTCATCACTGTCCTCCTTCAAAATGTTTGTTTATTTACTTATTTATTTATAGCTGAATTTGCAGTAATCTATTGATCCATGGCACACCATGGGTGGAGAGAATGACAAAGAATGAGCTGATGCTTGTATGTATGTGGAAGCCAAGCATACAGAAGTCTGGGGGGGGGGAAGCATTTTTTAAGCAGTCAATGTCTCTTAAAGCAGAAACAAACAGCCTTTTATAGCATAGTAAATCTGATCATCTTCCAGACTCTCTGTTACTATATCACCAAAGTAGTTTGGCGGTGGTGGGGCTTCTCCCCACCATCATCACCACCATATTGGGTTGATGGGATCTATGCTATGTCAGGAAGGTCATTTTTAAAAAGGAGAGCAAAATGCATAATACTAATGTGCATTGTCAAGGAGTAGAGAAGTTGTACACATTTTGTTACAAAAGCTCAAATCACAGAGGGGTTTATAAAGACAAAAGGGAGGAAGTTAGGAAAGCAGAGTGCATTAAACAATAAGGGAGAATTCTCACGACAGGGTTAGAAGCCCTGGAGGCTCATACAAAAGAGGGGGGGGGAGCTGATCAACAAAAATAGGAAGAACATGGAAAACAGGAAGAACAAGAAAGCGCACCTGGGGCTATACAAGAAATACACATATAGATATAAGAGAGACAAAAGTGGTTCAGTTAAGAATACATCGTGCAGAAGTGCCTTTATTCTTTGAAACATTGTTCCCTTTCAGAAAATGGCCATGCATAAAAGATCGTTTCTTATTACCCCAGATTTTCTCATTGCGTACCGCAGTTTCCAGTGTAATCTCAGCACACTAACATTTGGGGTCTATATGTTTTGCAAAGGCAGTGCAATTTTCAGCTCAGTCCAAGAAGCCTTGCATTTAAGCCAGCAACTTGTCTGATCTGGCATAAGCAGGCAACCTCTCTCAAAGTTAAATCCATGCAAGCCCCAAGATGTAAAAGCTACCAGTATTTCCGGAACAGGTGCGCACCCACCTTAAGCTCTGGAAGCCTCATCTGAGGGTAGCCAGCTGCCTGTATCCAACAGACAGGCCTAATCTGGTGCTTGAATCTTATGGAAATGGAGGCAGCATATGGGAAGGGAAATGGCCAACTTGAACGTGGGCCTATTTTGCATGTTCTGTTTTAGCTGTTGATAAAAGAAAGGGTTTCTTTTTAAAAAATTGAAAACATTTGTCATAGAAATAATTGAAAAAAATGATAAATGTGGCATCACACTACTTAACTGCCTCCTCCCTGTTTGAGAGTTTGTTATTAATTTGTTGTCTGAGCAATTTATATCAACCTTATGGTAGCAGTTTTTAATCACCATTTGTCCCATTTCATTATGAGCAGGCTTTAAAGATGTCAAGATATATTATAGGGATTGCATTATACTGAGTGCACCCCTCTTATACCTTGCCAAAAAGGAAAATAGCAGTAATAGCATAGGAGGGTGTATTCGGTAACCCCACCCTGTTATCAAGACCAGCAGATCAAACCCTGACTCTGAGCCACACTAGTAGAGGTCAGCCAGGATGGTGGTAGCAGAGGCAGTTGCTGGATACCAGTTCAGGGCCCAGCATCACGCTAGAGTCTTTCAGCCAGGGGTTCCTCAAACCAGGGACTACAAGTGGAACACCCAGAGAACTGCAAACCCTGAGGAACCAGCTCCTTCCACAACAGAGAACACATACACCTATGCCTCCCCATCAGCACTGGCAACTAGCCTGGAGAAACCTAACACAGAGAAAAGTGGAGAGCTAAGCTCCAGGCTGGCAGACTCCTCCTTTAAGACCTTCCAACCCACTGGGAAAGGGCAGAAGCTTGGATCTGGCTCTGCAGGGATTTTTTTAAAACAAATAATCTGCCCCAGATTCAAATCAATAGGTGGATTTTCTATGGAAATACTCCTTGGGTTTCAGAAAAGGGAAATGACCCTCCCTTCTGCTTATTTGGATACCAGGATACTGGAAAGCCACATTTTTATTGTTTATGGTGCAGCAGTCTCACTGTCAGACATCATCCTAACGGCCAACTGCACATGACATTAAATTTACTTATTCATTCATTCATTCATTTATATGCCGCTTTTCATCAGAAAGATTACAAAGCAGTTTACAGGGGGGGAAATAAGAAGGTTAAATAACGTGAGATCTAAAACAGCAGATCAAACGTCATAAAACATCAACAGCCATAAAACAGGGCAGCATTAATCACATAGTTTGTCCTTGAATGCAAGCTTTTTGGTTTCTCCAAGGCAAACTAACCAGGGGGCTGGGAAGGCAGGCAGTGCAGATCAGGACCCTAGTGTGGAGGATGCATGGGGGGGAGCTTTAACCTTTTGCCCTCAGGGGGCTGACCCAGATGAGGACCAAAAGGGCAAACCACCCACCACATGCAAGGGTCCTGCTCCAGACTGGGGGGCCCATGAAAAGAAATGCTTGCAAACTAAACATCATGGGTATTTGGGCCCCAAGAAAGCAAATTTTGAGCATGATTTAGCCATATTTTTGTGTACAATGTGGGAGGAGGAGGAACAGGAGCTGTTAGAGTGGCACAATCAGACCCACCCACCACGGGGCCTGCAATGGATGGATCTGATGCAGCCAGTGCATGCTGATGTGGGTGGCTACTAGCACTTCCCCTATGCTTCCTCCTTCAAGGTGTTTTAAGTGTAATCAGAGGTGGCAGCTTCACACAGCCCACATTAATCAGTCCCCAAATCTAAAGGCTGCATCATGCCTCTTTTTGGAAGTGATGACTCAGGGCCAGCGTTTTTAAGAAAAATGCACAGAAGAGAAACTAAATGTTACAAGGCCTAGAGAAATCACATGCCTGCTTATCAGTAAATACATGCTTGTAAGCTGCTACAGTAATGGCGAACTGGAATGCAGATATGGGTGGAGAAATTAATGTGCCGTGTGCACAAGGGAAGGTGGGCATAAGTTAGAAGATGGACCAATGGAAAGGTGGCAGGTTGGCATTAGGGGCCCAATTAGAATGTGCCATGAATTTTTGCTTGCATTGTATAAAAGTGTAGCACCCCCCCCCCATAAGGGGTGTGCTTGTTTTGCGAATTATCGCCTTGCACCTCTTCTGGCCAGAGTGAAATAAAGCTTGTTGGACCCTTCAACCTGGGTGTGGTCATTTGGCTGTACTGTGCACTGGGCAACTAACCCATTTGGGAGACAACAGTTTCTGGCACCCCAGATGGGACGGTGGCTGAAACAATAGACAGCTTTGCCCGGTTCAGCCCTCCAGCTTCGAAAGTGACATGGATTGAACCAAGGCCGAGGCGCCATGGTGAGTTCACCAACGGTCAAGTTCTCTCTGGGCTACAGATGAGGCCGGTGGGTGACACATCAGCGCAACGCCTGAAGGGCCAACAACTTGGGGAAAGGAACGGGGAAAAGACTGGCCTGGTAAGTAATATTTACATTGTTTGTCCCCTGGGAAAAGTGAAAGGAAAATATAGTGGGGAAAGTAACAAGTGTCTGTAAAAATCCTACTGCGTAGAAGCTGTGGGTGGCAAGACTGGGTTCGAGTCCCGTGAGCCCCCTTAGCCCGTACAGGGACGGGAGCTGAGCAGAGGTTGGCACTATGGGTACAGGCCAGTCTAAGCCCCCTTCTTGCTCTCCTTTGGGATGCATCCTTGCTGATTGGTCTTAAGTTTGGTGGGATCCCCTGACAAAAAAGAAATTGATCATGTTTTGCAATCAATGGTGGCCCCAATTTACCCTCGAGGATGGAGAAACATGGCCTGAAAATGGATCCCTACAATATAACACAATACTGCAGTTGTTGTTATTTTGCCGGAGTGAAGGAAAAGGGGGGGGGAATACCTTATGTAGAATGTTTTATGAGTTTGTTTAGAGATAAAGATGTGCAAAAATCTTGTGGCATAGGAATGGGAAGAGTGATGGTTGTGGCAGGAAAAAAGGAGGTTAAGAAAGTTTATCCTGAGGTGCAAGAGGAAGAAATGCAGCTCATGGTTGTTCCAAAGGAATGCGCCGCTTGTTTTGATTTGACTCCCTCCGCTCCCCCTTCTTGTGTGAGCCAGGCATCATCACTGGGTTCGGGGGGGGGTAAGTTGTTAGCTAGCACCCCTGAGAAAGATCTGGCAGCCACCCCTTAGGTTGGCCCCAGGCTCCTAGAAAATATTCGGAAAATCCAGGAACTAGCAGAGTATGCCCAGGAGCTGAGCAGCCCAGTAGCCAGTCGTATTCGCTCAAAAGACTCAGAGCATTCAGTGCTTCAGGCCCCTTTAAGACAAGCTTTGGGAGGAGGGGGGCCAGCCCTCATTTTTGTTCCTTTCTCCACCGCGGATCTCTTAAACTGGAAACAATCGATGGGCCCCTACCGGGAGAATCCAGAAGAACTGCACAGACTTATGTCCACAATTTGTCTTACTCATAAACCAAGTTGGTCAGATATACAGGCATTACTGAATTCCTTTGTAACTCCAGAGGAAAAGAGAATGATTGTGGCTAAAGCTGGGGAGGAAGCGCAGCGGCGACATCCTCGAGATGAGGTGGACGAATATTGTCCAGAGAAAGAACCACCATGGGATCCTAATGTTAGAGTTGAAAGAGAAAGATTGGAGGAATATAGGGCATTAATTTTAGAAGAAATTCGAAATGCAGTTCCAAAGCAGAAAAACTTGGCTAAGCTGTATGAACTATGTTAGGGACCGGAAGAGGATCCTTCCTCATTTTATGGGAGGTTGTGTAAAACAGCGAGACAGTTTACTGATTTAAATCCAGAAGAGGAGGATAATCAAAGACTGTTTAACTCCTTGTTTATTGGGCAGGCTGCCTCCAACATTAGACGGAAGTTGCAAAAGGTGGAAGGGCTGGGGCTATCTCAATCAGTCAGTTGATTGAGATTGCTTGCAAAGTATATACAAACAGAGACCAGGTGAAGAAAAAAGAGGAAATGAGAGCAAAGGCATCTTTACTGGCAGTAGCTTTGGTAGAACAGGGAGGGGTAAGAGGACGAGGGCACACCCGAATGAGAGGAAGAGGAAAAGGAAGAGGTGCCAGTGTGGGACGTGGCAGGGGCCAAGGGGGCCCCTGATCGGCCCAAATCAATGTGCAATCTGCAAAAAAGAGGGCTATTGGCGCCAGGAATGCCCACAAAGGAAAGAGTTGGAAAGCTTACAAAAACAGGGGGAGGAATCCTTGATAATGTTGGAGGAGTCAGATCAAGAGTGACGGGAACTGGGGGTTGAGGATATTCCTGTCTCCCCCGAAGAACCCCTGGTTAAAATGACAATAGGAGGGGAGGCAATGGACATTCTGGTAGGCAGTGGAGCAACTCAAAGGCCCATTAAGTAAATTTAAAGTTCCTGTTGTTGGGGCAACGGGCAGAAGAGCCTTGAAGCCTCTCATCCAGCCAACGGAATGCAAGATTAGGGAAAGACAAGTTTCTCACCAGTTTCTATATATGCCTGAATGCCCTATCCCCTTAATGGGTAGAGACCTGCTGTGTAAACTGAGAGCCCAGATCACTTTTACAGAGGACCAAATTACTATGAAAATCCCTGTGGAGGAGTCATGGCAAATGCCTTTATGCCTATTATTGGCACCAGGAAGCCCCGAAGAAGTGCCTTCTGCAGTGTTGGATGCTGTTATGCCATGGGTGTGGTTCAAAGAGAGCCCTGGCCGAGCGAAGTGGGCAGTCCCAGTAAAGGTGGACCTTAAGGCAGGGGTGACACCTCCAAGGGTGCCACAGTATCCCATCAGACTCGAGGCACGCAGGGGATTGGTGCCACTTATTGAGAGGTTTTTAAAGTATGGACTTATAAAGCCTTGCATTTCAAGTTTTAATACCCCAATCTTACCAGTGAAAAAGCCCCACAGTGATGAGTTTCATTTTGTCCAAGACTTGAGGCAGGTGAACCGGATTACAGTCACAATTCACCCCACAGTGCCTAACCCCTATACCCTACTATCTACCTTGCCAGCCAAAGATTCCTGGTTCTCTGTAACTGATTTAAAGGATGCCTTTTTCTGCATACCCTTAGCAGAAGAAAGCAAGCCAATATTTGCCTTTGAGTGGGAAGACCCAGAGACTGGAAGGAAAACTCAGCTGACTTGGAGAGTCCTGCCCCAAGGGTTCAAAAACAGCCCCACCCTTTTTGGCACAGCCTTGAGCAAAGATCTGAGTAAATGGGAAAGGGGGAATGAAGTCACCTTGCTGGAGTATGTGGATGACTTGCTCTTGAGCGCCCCCTATCGAAATATCTGTCAGGAAGCAACTATAAGTTTGCTTAATTTTCTGGGCCAAGCAGGCTACCGAGTGTCACAGAAAAAAGCCCAGGTTGTGATGGAAAAAGTCCAGTATTTGGGCTTCGATATCTCCCAAGGACAGAGAGCTTTGGGACCTGAAAGGAAGGAAGCTATATGCAGAATAGCAGCCCCAAAAACTAAGAAACAGCTGAGAGGATTTTTGGGCATGGCAGGATTTTGTCAAGTATGGAGACCAAATTTTGGATTTATGGCCAGACCCCTGTATGAGGCTACAAAGGGCTCTGAAGTAGTTCTGGAGTGGACCTCAGAGTGCAGGAAAAGCTTCGATGACATCAAGAGGGCTTTGATGTGTTGGCAGCGGTGTATCGACTTCTTGTGCCCAGCAGGTTAGAGTAAGGATACCCACACACAGGCCGTTAATTGTTAAGAGTCTTTTACTGACAGGATTTCTTACAGGAACGGTTACAATACAGATACGAATACTTTCCTTTACTCTCCTGACACCCCCACACCTTGTAGTTTCTTTTTCAAGGCTTTATAGACTGGGTTTGCTCTGTGCCAGCTGCAGCCTCTGCTGTGAGCTGTCCTTGAGCTGCTGCACACCTTAACCCTTTACTTGTCTTTCATTTCTGGCTTTCTGGAAAACTAGACAGATAGACTCCTCAGCAGCCTACATGATGTTGGCTCTGGCCCTAGGACTGCTGAATTTGGAAAAACAATTTGATCTGTTCATACATGAGAGACAAGCAGTAGCAAGTGGAGTATTGACTCAGCCATTAGGTACACAGCGACGTCCAGTGGCATATTTTTCCAAGCAGTTGGATCAGACCAGCAGGGGATGGCCAGCATGTCTAAGAGCAGTAGCAGCAACAGCTTTGCTGGTGGAAGAGGCAAAGAAGCTGACTTTGGGACAATCTATGACTGTTTACACCCCGCATTCAGTTTTGACGGTGATGGATGCTAAGGGAGGGTCATGGCTTTCAGCCAGTTGATTGACAAAGTATCAGGCCCTGCTTCTCAACCAAGGGGATGTGAAGTTGGCTACAACAAATGTGTTTAACCCTGCCACTCTGATGCCTATAGAACAGGAGGAAGGACTTGTTCATGATTGCATTGCTACAATTGAAAGCGTTTATTCGAGCAGACCAGACCTGAAGGATCAACCTCTAGCAAATGCAGACCTGGAACTGTATACAGATGGAAGCAGTTTTATTGAGAATGGAGTGTGAAAGGGTGGTTATGCAGTGTGGTTATGGACTGTGCTGGAGGCTGAAGCCTTGCCGAGCAATACATCAGCTCAGAAGGCAGAACTGTTTGCCCTCACTAGAGTCTTGGAGCTTGCAAAAGGACAAAGGGTCAATATTTATACAGACTCAAAATATGTTTTTGGAGTATTGCAGGCCCATGGAGCTATATGGAAAGAGAGGGGTTTGTTAACCTCTGCAGGTAGTCCAATAAAGTATGGAATGGAGATTTTTAAGCTCCTGGAAGCAGTAAACGACCCTACAGAAGTGGCAGTAATGCATTGTCGTGCCCACCAGAAGGGAGATCAGGATGTGGTGAAAGGAAATCAGAGAGCAGATGCCGCAGCTAAGAAAGCAGCCAGGGGAGAGCCAGCAAAGCAGATGGCTCTTGTCCCACAAGTGAAGTTACCATCAGAAACTCCAAAATATACCAAAAAAGAAGAAACATTGGCATTTAGATTAGGAGCAAAAGAGAAAGTTGATGGATGGTGGAGGGTCCCTACTGGACATAATAGTACCAAAGACAATTCTAGTCCACTTGATTAATCAGTACCATAATGACACTCACATGGGAGCTGATGCAATGACCCAGAATTTACAGAGGATCTTGGTAGGACCTAAAATGAGAACTTTGGCAGAGCAAGCTTCTCGTAGGTGTCTGATATGCTGTCACAACAATCCAAAGATACAGCCTAAGCCTCCACTGGGGACAGGACGACACGGAACATCAGCTGGAGAATACTGGCAAGTAGATTTTTCAGAATTACCAACATTTCAACGGTACAAGTACCTATTGGTATTCGTGGACACCTTGACAGGATGGCCAGAAGCTTTTCCTTGTAGAACTAACCAAGCCAGAGAAGTAGTCAAATGGATGATGAAGGAAATAATTCCCAGATTTGGAGTGCCAGAAGGACTCACCTCAGACCGAGGACCTCATTTTGTAGCAGGAGTTACAACCTCTCTAGCTAAAGCTTTGGGGCTGAGATGGGATTTACACACGTCATGGGGACCCCAATCCAGCGGGCAAGTGGAAAAGATGAATCAAACTCTGAAAAGACAATTGGCAAAGATTTGTCAGGAAGGGAATTTGAAGTGGCCAGATGCATTGCCTTTAGCATTGTTGAGAGTCAGGGTGTCACCAAGGGCCAGGTTAGGAGTTAGCCCATTTGAGCTTTTATATGGCAAACCATATCCAAAGAATCCAATGGTGATGCAGGGTACCCAAATGCATGTAACAGGGGGGCTGTGGGTACAGCAGTATTTGTCTTCTCTGTCTGCTGTGTTATCTTCTCTCCACAGATATGTTCAAGACAGTTTGCCGTTGCCATTGGAGGCACCAGTCCATTCCTTTCAGCCGGGAGACCAGGTGTATATCAGGACGTGGAAAGACAAGCCATTAAAGCCGAAGTGGAGGGGACCAGTGACGGTTTTACTCGCCACTTACTCAGCGGTGAAGGTACAAGGTGTCAAGCCATGGATCCACTACACCCGAGTGAAGGCAGCCCCACCCGAACGAGAAGGACCCCCTGAGAGTGACGCACTGGAAGCCGTCACAAAAAGGACAGCAGTGGACAGTAGAGCCTGTGGAGGACTTAAAGTTCCTGTTTAAAAAACAAGCATGAGCTGAAGGTTTCAACATGTTGTCTTTTGGGGACTGGTTTGGGGGAAAGTTATAGGGTACTTTTATACTCCATATGAACAAAACCAGAATGTATGGATGTTTTTAGCAAAGAATGTTTTGAATACCAGCGTGTTTTGTTTGCAAGGGGAAAGGTCCAGTGGAAAGAAATCATAAGGAAGCTGAAGCATTCTTACAAATGGGCCAGATAAGTGAGAACTGCGAATCCATTAAGTAATGGACTCGAGTCTGAAAGGGGGTATATGATGACTCAGGGCCAGCGTTTTTAAGAAAAATGCACAGAAGAGAAACTAAATGTTACAAGGCCTAGAGAAATCACATGCTTGCTGAAGCTTATCAGTAAATATGTGCTTGTAAGCTGCTGCAGTAATGGCGAACTGGAATGCAGATATGGGTGGAGAAATTAATGTGCCGTGTGCACAAGGGAAGGTGGGCATAAGTTAGAAGATAGACCAATGGAAAGGTGGCAGGTTGGCATTAGGGGCCCAATTAGAATGTGCCATGAATTTTTGCTTGCATTGTATAAAAGTGTAGCACCCCCCCCATAAGGGGTGTGCTTGTTTTGCGAATTATCGCCTTGCACCTCTTCTGGCCAGAATGAAATAAAGCTTGTTGGACCCTTCAACCTGGGTGTGGTCATTTGGCTGTACTGCACACCAGGCAACTAACCCATTTGGGAGACAACAGATGATGTAACATGTTCATGCAGATATCTAAAAACCTAAGAAGAACCCTGCTGGATTAGAACACAGGACCATCTAAGTTCAGCATTCCTGCTTTGCACAGTGGCCAGCCTCCATGTGTCTGGGAAGCTCATAAGCAGTTACTGAAAGCAACAGTCCACGCCAATTGTTGCTTCCCATCAACTGGTATTCAGCAGCATGGGAGCATGGGATTCAGTGGCACCTGTGAATCTAGATGTTCCATATAGCGATAATGACCTATTATCCATTTCAGAAATTGGCTGACATCAGAGCATTAAAAAAAACACTACAAGAAGTATTGCTATAGCTGTGGGATTTGTTAACCTTGGTCAAACAGCAAACAACCTATACTAACTACTAATATAGAGCTCTTGTGAGTTGACAGAATATGGATTCCTAACTGTGCTTCTTGTGCTCTTGGGATATTAAAGCACCTTACATAACGAAAGCCTGAGTCCCAGTAATATAACGCCTTCAGGAAAACAGAACATTGACAATCTACTTGTAAGATGAAGCCTTAAAACAAGCGAGGGATCACAATGATCACCTTCTCCTGCAATAATGTGCCATAACATCTTTTCTTAACATCTCCACAACCTCTCTGAATCCCCAAAGTTCAAAGCTATTTGGATCTGGGTTTTGCAACTCTGACATTTCAAATTGACCCTGTTTTTACTTAACATCAGTTCTACATTCCTGTGATGCTACGATTAGCTAATGGGTATGAGACATGTCTCCAGTGGCAAAATGCTGCACTATCAGAGCTTTAGGACTATTTTTACAATATTGCTTCATCCCAGCCGGCTGATGTAGAACGTGCTGTACCTGCAGGCTGCTTTTCAAAAATTCTCAACAGGAAAGCTAAACTGACCTTAAAGATATTCTGTTCTATCCAATAACATACTTACAACCCAGCTCTCAATATGTTTACACAGAAGTAAGCCCTACTGAGTTCCATGAGATTCCCTTCCCAGTAAGAATGTTAAGGATTGCACCCTTAGGCACTTTAATTCCCTACACTTCTACTTGTAACGATGGTAGGAATTGATTCATGCCTAAAATGCAGCACTGCTTCAGGCTATTGACAGCCCATTTGGCATTCCAACATTTAACCAACATGCATTTCATAATATCAAACAGATTCAGAGATACGTATCACTGAAGGGAAGATGGAGAGTTATCAGCTGACAGGATTTCTAATCAGTTTCTCTTGCATGACTCTTGATAATATGTGTTTTGTTAAAAACAATCTGGCATTATTTTTCTCTAACACACACACACACACACAAATGGCACACAACATAACAGTTTTTGCCATGCTCCTCAGCTGAGGACTAGTAACTGAAGTGTAAAAGTAAAGATGAAACAATCAACAGCAGTTTTCATGTTCATGAAGTAGGGTCACATTTTCAAATCCTTTGATCGTTCTTCAGGTTTATACTCCATCCCCTGAGAGCTTTCCATTGTCTGAATCCAATTCTCATACAAAAACAAGTCCACATGCATAGCCCTAGTATCTTTCTTTTCACTCAGTTTGTTCATTCTTCCTTTTATTTCTTTGGCTAAAAGACCATCACTGGTTAATGTCATAAAAATTAAGGAATAGCCTTTGCAATTGGGTTAAATAAACACATGATGAGGGAAGAGCATGCACAAGTATGACAGCTCTGCACTCCCATCCCAGTTTCCCTCCACATGCTCAAGGTTGCCGGTCTCCTGTACTTGCGGAGGTTCCCTGGAATGAGGTATGTGTGAATCTTTAGGTTTCAGATTCTCTCCATTTCTCATATTTCCATTCTTAAGTTCCACATTTGTTTGCAAAAAGAAAAAAAATCCTCATGAAAATTCATCAGCCTGCTAGTGCTAATTTCTCATAATATATACATGTTCAGTATGCAACTTTGCCTCATATACACATTTTTGCAAAGCAATTTCCCCTAATACCATGCATTTTGTGTGCTATTTTCACAAATGTATGCATTTTTATGCACACTTTACCCAAGTATATGCATTTTTGTACCCATGACCTGGCTGGAGAATTGCACTGCAAGTATCAGAAAAGTGCAAATTTCAAAGGATGACTGTGTTTCAGTTCTCGTATTGTTTCAGAAAGTGCCATTTTGATAGATTCGCCTTTAAATGTAACCTGAATTCGCCTTTAAATGTAAACTGAATTTAATTTATCCCCCATCCCTACCTGGAACCCTGGGAAATCAGGGTTTTCTATCATGGGGGAGGGGGGATTTCCCGACTACAGGAGCCGTATCTGCAGCACACATTTGCCCTTGAACCTGCAGAAGGCAACAGGGATGCATGGAGAGCTCGCACATGAATGCATGCTCTCCCCTCCTCATGTGCTCATTTAAGCTCCAAAATGAAGGCCAGAATAAGGCTAGGATCTCACATTTGGATACCAGGCAATGCCTTAGAGCAGGTGTGCAGAACCTTTGGCCCTCCATATGTTTGTTTGTTTGTTTGTTTATTATTTAATTTGTATCCCGCCCTTCCTCCCAGCAGGAGCCCAGCACAGCAAACAAAGTGCTAAAAACACTTTATGTTGCTGAACTATAACACCCATCTACCTGTCCAATCGCCATGGCTGATGGGAGTTGTAGTTTAGCAACATATGGAGGGTCAAAGGTTCCTGACACCCGGCTTACAGTCTTCTGCAGTAACTGCAGTGTTCCTTTGAAAATTCTCAACGACCTTTCAAAAAGCCTTGAGATATTTCTGTATTGGACCCTATTCTGTTTGGCCCAAACTGATATGCTAAGATATCTTCAGCTCTATTCAAGCCTTCCCACATGGAAAAAAAGGAGCTGGCCCTACATCATTTAAGACCATTTAGGTTGCGGAGGGGGAATAGATGACTGAGGTGAGATAAAATAAGAGGCTTATGAAATGAAGCATGATATAGGGCAAGTAGAGAGAGGAGATTTATCCCCATCCCTCATAATATTAGAAACTGCAATCATTCACAACAGCAGGCATGGGAGTGAAAAGGAAGGGACACTGAGAGAAGAAAAGTGGTGGTTTAAAACAATTGGAGAGGTCTGAATAGATTGGGAAGGGAGGAACACAGAGGATTTTTAAAAAATAAAAACATTTTAACAAGGAGAAATAGCAGAGATGGGTACAACACAGAAGCTAATGCAACAAAGCCTTTCCCAGCTTTTGACACCATTGACCATGGTATCCTTCTGGGCCAACTTGGTGAGAAGGGTATTGGAGGCACTGTTTTACAGTAGTTTCGATCCTGTCTCCAAGGTCATTCTCAGAGAATAGCATTGAGTGACTGTCTTTCGGCCCCCTAGCAGTTGTGCTGTGGGGTGCCGCAGGGTACCATCTTGTCCACCATGCTGTTTAATATCTATATGAAGCCCTTGGGAACAGTCATCAGGAGATCTGGGGTAAGGTGTCAGCAGTATGCTGACGATACCCAGCTCTATTTCTCCATAACATCTGAATCGGGAGAGGCCGTGCAAGCCCTGGACCACTGCCTGGACTCTGTGGTGGGCTGGATGAGGGCCAAAAAATGAGTCTGAATCCTAGCAAGAGAGCCAGTGTGGTGTAGTGGTTAAGGTGTTGGACTACGACCTGGGAGACCAGGGTTCGAATCTCCACATAGCCATGAAGCTCACTGGGTGACCTTGGGCCAGTCACTGCCTCTCAGCCTCATCGCCATAAGTCGGAATCGACTTGAAGGCAGTACAATACATATGAATCCTAGCAAGATAGAGGCTCTGTGGGTTGGTGGTTCCCGAGTTTGAATAATTGGTCAGTTGCCTGCTTTGGATGGGGTCGTACTCCCTCTGAAAGAGCAGGTTCGTAGTCTGGGGGTGCTCCTGGATTCATCTTTGTCACTAGAGGCCCAGGTGACCTTAGTGGCTAGGAGTGCCTTTTACCAGCTTTGGCTGGTAAGACAGCTGCGGCCATTCTGGACTGGGATAGCCTGACCACTGTTGTCCATGCACTGGTAACCTCCAGGCTGGATTACTGTAATGAACTCTATGTGGGGCTGCCCTTGAGGTTGCTCCAGAAGCTGCAGCTGGTGCAAAATGCAGCGGCGAGACTGCTCACTGGGGCAGGGTATCACCAACATGTCATCCCTCTCCTGAAAGAACTGCACTGGCTGCCCATTTGCTACCGGGCCAAGTTCAAGGTTCTAGTTTTGGTGTACAAAGCCCTATATAGCTTGGGACCAGGATACCTGAAAGACCGTCTTATCCCTTATATACCCAGTCGATCACTGTGCTCTGCAGGTGAGGGCCTCCTGCAGATACCATCTTATCAGGAGGTCTGTTCTGCAGAACATAGGAAATGGACCTTTAGTGTGGCGGCACCTACTCTGTGGAACTCCCTACCCTTAAATATTAGACAAGTGCCATCTCTGTTATCTTTTCGGCACCTATTGAAGGCCTTCCTCTTTCAACAATCATTTTAAGTTGAGATCTTATCCCCGTCTACTTCTGTGTTGCAATTGCTTTTTAATATGCTTTCTAAATCTTTTTTTAAAAAACAGTATATTTTAACCCCTTTTTCTTTTTAAAAAAAGATTTTTCAAAGCTTTTAAAAATGTTTTTAAAGATGTTTTGTTTTAATGTATTTTAAAGTCTGTTTTCATGATGTTTTAAAGTGTTTTTTAGTGCTTTTGTTTGCTGCCCTGGGCTCCTGCTGGAAGGAATGGCGGGAGATAGATAGATAGATAGATAGATAGATAGATAGATAGATAGATAGATAGATAGATAGATAGATAGATAGATAGATAGATAGATAGATAGATAGATAGATAGATAGATAGATAGATAGATAGATAGATAGATAGATAGATAGATAGATAGATAGACAGACAGACAGACACTGAACAAAGGAATCTGGCTTATACTGAGTCGGATCAAGGCAGATTCCTTTGTTCGAATGTTCCTACCACAGGAAAAGTCTCATTTCTGAAATAGGGGCGTTCTTCATGTGAAAGGTCGGTGATCTCATGATCTCCATGTTGTACAGGAGAAGATGAAGCATACCCAGACACTGAAGAAAACCTTTCAAAGAAAAGGTAAGTAGAAGGCAAAGAACATTCTAGTTAAGTGGCTAGTACTGTAAAGGAAATGTTTCTGACACTTGCCAGAAAGGATAAGGGTTATAATTTTGAGTACAAGGCTGTAAAAAGGTCTATAGTTAGAAAATGGGGAAAGGATCAAGGGGACAAGGTTATGTTAAAAAGTCACAAGGTTTAGCATTTGCAGCCTTTGCAGCTTCATTTCTCCAAAATGAACTTGATTCAAGGTACATCAACTGGGCTCCAACTCCACCTCACATTTGATCTAAAATCTTTGCATCAAGAAGATCAGAAATCTACATTTTAGAAAGTCAGGAAGTTGAATAAAACATTTATACAGGATGGCAAAAACTATTTCTGCTAGAATTATTTTTAATTGACAGCCATTCATCCTGATCCAGTAATATGTACACAGAACTCCCAATAAGTTCAATGACACTATAATGACAAGGCTATGAACAGACAACAAAGAAGTGGTGAATAATCTGAGCAAGAAAGTGCTTTCATGACATGTGCATTGGATCTCTCCAAGCTCTCTTTTAAACTGAAAAGGTTTGTTTGAGGACTTACCAAATGTCATTGGTTCATGAGTAGATTGTGAGTTATTAGTGTAGACCACATTTGTATTTTTAAGCTTGTTGCCAGTATTTAATTTCTGTGGTAGAGTGGAGTGGAAGATGGTAGGACTCGTTTGTTTGAAACAGCGCCTGCTGGTCTGGAAGCTTTCTCTTTTAATCCTTGGTTGTGAGGTTTCTTTGCAGTATGTCTGTAGGACCATGTCATTTGGGGTGAGGGGAGGTTTAATCCTTCTCCAGTGAAGGGAGAACCAGTGTAGTGTAGTGTAATGGTCAGAGTGCAGGACTAGGATGTGGAAGACCAGGGTTCAAATGCCTGCTCTGCCATGAAGCTCACTGGGTGACCTTGGGCCAGTCACTTTATCTCAGCCTAACCTACCTCACAGGCTTGTTGTGAGGATAAAATTAGGAGTAGGAGAACCATGTTTGTATGCCACCTTGAGCTCCTTGGAGGAAAGGTGAGATATAAATGTAATAATAAATAAATAAATAAAATACAACAATTCTTTCCTTTGCAGTTTTCTCCCTAAAAACTGTCACCTAAAGCTGCTGTTTGCATCAAAGGTGCCATTGTAGTAAACAGAGCTTGGAAAAGTTACTTTTTTGAACTACAACTCCCATCAGCCCCAGCCAGCATGGCCACTGGATTGGGCTGATGGGCGTTGTAGTTCAAAAAAGTAACTTTTCCAAGCTCTGGTAGTAAATGATACCTTTAGGAGCAAATAGCAGCTTTGCAGGTGCTATGTGATTAAGAAAAGGCATTCTGCATCAGCTCAAGAAGACTTTTCTAACTTCCTGTGTTCTATTCTTTCTTCAATTTCTGTTTTCCAGGCCTATGACCTGGTACTGAAAACAAATGCCAGAGTTCACATTAGAGACGCCATAGCCATAAAGCCATATGATGTAAGATGTGGGGCAGGTGGGTGTTTTGGGGGAAACTGCCTTGTGGGCCAAATTGGGACCTGTCCCAGGCCTAACCAGGCCTGTGGGCCTGAAGTTCTCCATCCCTTCCATTGTACTTTCACTAGTCTCATTGTTTTAATCTCAAGCTTGTGCTTGAACTAGTCTCATTGTTTTAGTTGCAAAGGAACACGTGAACTTTGGACAGCCCCAACTCACTTTTAATATCTGTCCAAGATCCCAAGCATAAACTGTTGACACATTTTCAATGTACATTTTTATTGAAAATAGTAGGGGCTTTGCCCTTGTGTGCTTCGCATGCCAACTCCACACACAAACACACACATCCAGGGTCTCCCAAACACATATACATATGCACAGACTCCCAACTCTCCCCAGGGATTCCCAAACACAGAGAGAGAGAGAGAGAGAGAGAGAGAGAGAGAGTTGCCCACAGACACATATCCAGGGACTCCCAGAGACACACACACCAGGGAACTACCAACCCCTCCAGGACTAATACAGAGAGAGAGAGCGACTCTCAAACAGGTTGCTCTCCCTTAATGGGTTACCAAGCTTCCTCTTCTTTTCCCCCCAAATGGGTCGCCAAGCATCCTCTTTTCCTCCTCCCCCGAGTCACCATGAATCCTCTTCTCCTCCTCCCCATTCCCAAACGGGTCCCCAAGCTTCCTCTTCTCCTTACCTTTAGACCTTCTCCTGTGAGGAGGATGGAGGTAGCCAACCGAGTGACACAGGAACAGTGGGAAATGGGCAGGTCAACATCTCAGCAATCGTGCTGGTCTCCTACCACTTCTCTCCTCCTTGCCTTCCACCACTGAGGCTGTCAGTGATGGTGGGGGCAGCAGCAGCAGAGCCAGATAGTTGACGAGGAGCTACCCTGGGCTGTCCTGAGTGTTCCTCCATGGCTCACCTGGGCCTCTTTGCTGTCCCACCTTGCTCCCTCACTTGCCTCACGCAGGCCTCATTCACTTCATATCTCTCTCGCTCACTCACCCATCTGCTATGCCTCACCACTCTTGCCTCATGTCCACCACACTTCACACCCACCGCCCCTTTCCCCCCACCCCCATGGAATGCTGCCGTCATGCTGTGTGACACAATGACAGCTTACAAAAATATTATATGTATAGACAGACATTATTTTATGTTTAAACTAAATCCCTATACAACTTCATCTACCTTCTCCTTTTACTCATCATTTTCTAAATGGTTACAATTTTACTATTAAAAGTAAATACGTCGTTTTGGATCTCTTCCATAAAGTAAACTCTGCAGTGAAGGAGATAAATCCTTCTGAGCTATCAACAGAGCTGAGTGTTTATTTCTGCCATTCCTGCCAGAAAACATTTCAAACAAACATAGGATTTTGTTTTGTTTTTATCTTTCAAAATATTTACATATGGGAGGCCATAATCCTATGCACACTTACCTGATAATATGAACCATAATGGGATGTAATGGGATACTCCTGTACACAAACACAGAATCTGTCTATGGCTGGGTACACCCTTACCCATTTGTAGCACAAAAATGTAGTTTTCTCAGTACAAAATTTTTCATCCTCAACATGCTGCTTTCAGCCTAGATTGATTGTAGATCCTGACGTCCATATGGGCGTGTATGATTACGATGTGTGTTTAAAACTGTCCCTTTGATTAGATTACACATTTTAAAACCCACCCTTGCAATCTTGGTATATGCTCACACACAGTGTCATTGGGCAGGTGTGGATATACCCCAACCCCCATTGCTGGGACTGCCTACATCTGTTTTCAAATGGACTCACTGCAAAGTTATGCAGAAACTATCTGCAATGAGCTTGTATTTTCAGAATGAAACCAGTTGTCAAGAAGTGCTTTTCAGGGGCAAAAAATAAGCAGCAGGTCCCGATTGTGTGGACTTGCTTGGGGAAAAAAACAAGAACTCCGTCTCCATTGATTCAAAAATATAATGTCATGTGTATGCAGCCTATTTTGACTGTGGCTCAACTTATCACATTAATATTTAGTTAAATATTAATGTGATAAGTTATATATTCAGGCATTCTAAATCCCTCATGTGATGAGGGACAGCGTGCTAGTTCTACCCACTGTTTCCCTCCGTGAGCTGAAAGGATAACTTCTGCAGTGGGGAGCCTGTTCACATAGACTCCCTGCAGGATTTAGAACCCTGATTTTCTTGCATTGATTTTCTTGCATTGAGAGCCTTCATGAGTAAAGCAGGCTTCCCACTTCAGAAGTGATCCCTCTAGTTCCTGAAAGGTGATGGTAACAGTGATAGGGGGGAGAGTAAACCCTTACTCCTCCCCACCTTCCTCCTCCACAGCCTGTCAATTACTATGAGAATATTGTCTACAGCAAGGATAGGCCAATGTAGTGCCCTACAGATGTTGTTGGATTCCAACTCCCATCATGCTAACCAGTATGGCAAATGGCCGGGAATCGTGGGAGTTGTAGTCTGACAATATCCAGAGGGCACCAACCTGAGCCTACCATCAGTTTTAAATAATCCCCTACATATTGTACTCATATAACATAGTATGCACATAGCTTTCACAATGTCTTGGATCTTAGTTTTCTCCTAGGAAAACAAAAAACTGCAAATGCTTGAAATTGTACTAGAGCATCTTACCTTTGCTTAACTCATTACTCAGAACTATTTTAGTGTGACAAAATACCTTTGTTCTGAACAAAGGAGAGAGAAAGAGAGGTTCTTTCAAGCCCTTGGGTAATGGGGGATAGGATTTTATGAAAATGTCTCCAAGCCGCTTTTATCAAAGATTATTAGCAGAACAATGAGGAATTTAAACCAACTCTGCTGCTTTGTAAGCTTTCCTTTACTTACAATCCTGATTTTTCTCCTCCCATTGCACTATCCTATTATTTTGCAAGCCCAAATGCCTTGCCTCATTGCTCACATCCCACCTATCGAAACGTTTTTACCTTCTTAGCACATAATCATGGTATCCTATTCCTGTCTGTCTGTATTACATTATCAAAGTTCTCCCGCCTAACAGATTTTCTTCTAATCTTAACAGCATATCTTTCCCATTTTGTATCTTAACATACTGTTTATAGAGTCTCAAGCTATTTTCTTTGCTTTTTTCATGGAACCTTGCATGCATACATATAGTATTACTGTCGAGAGAATATTTTCAAGGACAAAGGAGGATTAGAGTGGGTTAATCTCCAGATGTAGTTCTGAAACAGCCAAAGCAACTCTATTGCTAGCACATTCAGAACACCAAAATATGCCCAGAGATGCACAAACATGAATTGGAACAGAGAAAATGCCCCTCTGGGTTTTTTTTTCTACATTAATTTATACTCCAGGAATATATTTTTCTCTCCAGGTGATCAGCGGTACATTTAACTTGTGTTTTCTGAAGCAAGAATATTTTGGAGAGATGAATTTGGCAATGGTTGGGGTTCTTTTGCATACTGAGAACAGCTGTATTGAGAATACTCCCTGATGGAGTCCACTGTCTAAGGTTGCATTCCTATGCACATTTACCTAGAGTAAGCCATATTAAACTCAATGGGATTTGTTTTCAAGTAAACATGCATAAAATTGTAGTGCAAAACAGGATTTAGGTGACATCCAGTGGTGTTGATCTCCCAGCAGAATGGGCTTGCATTCATGCAACAGGACTATTCCTTTTCTCTCTGCTGCAGCCCCCTTTGCACCTCTAAAATCTGCTCCAGAGGACTGGAGGACCCTCTAGAGCAGATCTGAGGAGCATGGGGCTGCAGAGGTTGTACCTAACACCAGAGCTTGGAAGATTACTTTTAAAAAGTAATAAATTACAGTTACAATTACTTGGCCCAAAAAAGTAGTAATTACCGTTACAAGTGC
This sequence comes from Rhineura floridana, assembly GCF_030035675.1. Taxonomy (NCBI): domain Eukaryota; kingdom Metazoa; phylum Chordata; class Lepidosauria; order Squamata; family Rhineuridae; genus Rhineura; species Rhineura floridana. The sequence goes on along the minus strand of NC_084483.1, from coordinate 94,115,588 downwards.
AATTGCTCTGAAAGTAACTGATTACTTTACTTTTTCTCAAAAGTAATCACTACAATTACATTTCAGTTACTTTTTTAAAAAAACTCCTACAAGGTGCTGGCCTTGGCTGCTGCACATCTAAGAAGCCTAAAACAATATTAAAAATAAACACACACACACAGGGGGTAGTAGAATAAAAAAAATTATCCATAAGATTAACATAATGGCATAACAGAGTCTCACATCCCCCCAAGCAATGATGATACCCCAACTCTTGAAATCAAATTTTACACTTGAAATGCCTTTATAATATGTTTCTGTTATGTCTCAAAAGAACAAGATGCTCAAAGAGCATGTCAGACAAGGAATGTCTTTTTACAGTCATTACGTTGCCACCAGTACTGAACAGGTGTTCTACTGCAGCGCTTGAAGGCATGCCTGTGTTGTGCTGCAAAAAACACCGCAGCACACGTGGAAAGCCATGGAGTGATGACACTTCCCTGCTGGGAGACCTCAGGTACCTCACCAGTTCCTCCTCAGCAGTGTCCACTGCTGACTTCTTGCCCTGGGGCAGAAAGTTAAAGAAGTCATCTTCTAAGTCATCTCCTTCCTGGTCTTTATCTGAAGACTGATCACTGTCCTCATTAAGTACACCCATCTTTATTTCAGCTTTCAACAAGGCTTCCATTGTGTATCTAAGAAAGAGAGAGGATATGTTAACACATATATGTTAGGAAACCATCACCTGCTCTTCATTTCCTGAGCTTGTCATGTCCCCTGGTTCAGGGTCCAGCCTGAGCCTGTGGATGATGACATGGAAGGTAGGAAGGTGACCAAGTCACCACACTCATGGGGCAGCACAGCAGACCCTTAAGGATTACCTGCAGCAACCCAAGGTTGTGATGAGGAGCCCCAGGAAGAAAAGGCCCAGCCCCTGCCTACCACCTTAAGCCCTCTGATGCCTCCCTTGAGACAACATTTCCCTTGGAGTAATCCACCCAAAGAGCTTCCCTAATGTTCTTACTTGTTGGTATGGGTGGTGGCCTGACACGATTCCAGCCGATCTAGTTTGAAGCGAGGGTGTAGGCAGGCTGCCAGAAGAAGCCTCTTGTCCTCCCAGATAGCTGCAAACCGCTTTCTTAGGGCTTCGCGCACACCTCTCAACAGCTGAAAACAGTATGTGCACCTCTCAGGTTTGTTTTCCAGTCCTTCTAACTTGCGGTCCAGATTGCAGAGCGTTGGTAGCAAATACCCCATGAACATGCCGTTCTCCCGTTGCAGGATATCTAGGGACTGGGCTAGTGGCTCCATAATCTCTGTGTATTCCTGTACCACTTCAATCTCAGCAGCTGTGATCCTGGACAAGGAGCAGCGGTCAATTATGGCATGCATTTTTAGTGGCACAGTTGACAGGAGCTCATGTAGTTGCTTCAACGCATCAAAGGTGGAATTCCACCTGGTCTTATTCAGTACCTTCAGATACACACCATATTGCGCATGGATATACTCAGCAATCTGGGCTGACTGGTTCTGCTTGGACCACAACTTGCTGCACTTTCCCATCAAGGAACGAAACTGTTTCTTGAAAGGACCAAGAAGACTACTTTTGGAGGAGTCAGAAAGCATGGCCTCTATGTCTTGTGTTGCCACAAGGTTGAGGGTGTGGCTAGCACATCTCTGGTGTGGTGGTAAAACAAAATCCTCTCCTGAGTCTGCAGCTTCTTCCTCTGCCTCAGGTCCTGTGTCCAGGATCTCACAGATAGGCACAAACTCCACCTCAGCCTCCTCCTCCTCCTGGTTATCACCATCATCGTCACTGGTGCCTGCAGCTTCCACAGGTTCTTTGGCCATGAAAACTCTGAATGCTTCCACAAAGTTGGAGCCATTGTCTGTAGTAGTGCACATAACTTTGTTGTGGATCCTGTACTGCACATGTACATCATGCAGTGCTTTTGAAAGGACATCGTATGTATGGCGCCCCTTCAGACGCTTACAAACCAAGGCCCCGACCTCACGTTTCAGGGTAGTTGGGTTGATCCAGTGGGCTGTTACCCCAAAGTAACTCTTCTTGCCATTGGTCCAACAATCTGCAGTGGTTGCTATATATGCCACAGCACCCATTCGGTTTGCAAGAGCTTCTCTCATGTGGCATGCTCTCTTCTCAATTCTGTCTCTCAGAGTCTTGGCACATATGATGGTGAGATCTTTGGGGAGTCCAATGCGAACCAGATTAATGAATGATGGTTTGTCCACAGTCTGAAGTGGTAATGTCTCCTCTACAATGAAATCAATGATTCTCCTGTCGAGATTGCTCTGGGTGACAGGCTCCCTGCCAGATCCCCACCTCTCAAGGGTTGTCTGCTGCTGCTTCAGCATTTTGGCAGGAGGGGTGTCATGCATTGGTTCAGGAAGGCCACGTCTCCTTGCCTTTATTGCTTCTTCAATTGCTCTCAGCTTCTCAGGGTGTGCCCTCTGAGGAAGAAGAACAAAGCATGAATCCAAGAAAAAATGGAAGAGGAACTTCACAATTTAAACATAAATAGACAATGGACACTCTTTGAGGACCAGCATGACAAAGGCTTACCTCAAAATGTTTCTTCACATTGGATGAGGAGGAAACAGCTGATCTCGGATTTTTGATCCTTGGAAGGCAGTAATTGCATCGTACAACAACATTTTCCCCACTCTGGCTCACAAATGTACAAGCTTTCTCAAAGCCAAACCATGGTACTTGCTGTTCTGCAGATGTGGCTGTGGGCAACTGGCACTGCTTCATGCCTTCCTCCTCCTCATGCACAGGGCCTCCTTTCTGAACCTCACTTTCTAGTTTTGCCTCCTCAGGATCAACAAGCTGTGACTCAAGTGGCCGCACTAACTGACTGCTGCTCTCAGCAGCAAAACCTGCAACAGGCGTCTCTGTAATAAACAAGAGATAATGCTCCTATATGGGTGAACTTCAGCTGTGATGTGCCCCCATCTCTTCCCCATGCTGCAAGATCCCCCAGTCAGAGTGGAAGTAAGCAGGTCGATAGCACAATTAAAAGAGATCCTATTTGCATCATTTTTGCTCACTGAATAACCCTGCCTGGGCCAGTCTAACCTACTATCTCACAGGGTTGTTGTGAGAACAAAATGAGACTAGGGTTCAAATCCCCACATAGCCATGAAGCTCACTGGGTGACCTTGGGCCAGTCACTGCCTCTCAGCCTCATGAAAACCCTATTCATAGGGTCACCATAAGTTGGAATCAACTTGAAGGCGGTACATATATTTTTTATTTTGAATATGATGATTATGATAATAAATATGCAGCATTTCAAATTAATTCTGTATGAGAAGCATTCCATGCCAAGCTTGGAAAACCAAGGATGAGGTATAAAATGTAGACAAAAATACTTTTGACAAAATGCCGTTTATCTTTTATATCTATATCTATATCTATAATTAGCAATACAGCTGAATGATGTATGTAAAGTATTTTTTCTTTCCCTTTTCTTTTTATTAATATTTTAGTACTACTGCTAAAGTTCTGATGAAAGAATAAAGCATCCATTAGCCAAATTCAAATGATTAGAACTCATCAAATGAATTCCACTGAAGTTGGAGTTTTTGCCATAGAAAATGAAAAAAACATATAACCTATGATAGCCCAATAGACAATCAGAACTAATATAAAACCCTATTGCTTCTCATTTGCAAATCTTGCAAGATCTAAGGTAACTAGATCATGTGAGTTCAGGTGATGCATGTTATGTACATTTGTATAGATATTAGCAGAGATTGTCAACAATCTATCTCTCTCTGGGACTGGGAATCTCTCTCTTTCTCACAGAACATGAGTTTGAGAGCTGGGGGACTGAGAGGAGGAGCTGCAAGGACCCTACTTCTCACCTCATCTCTGCCAAGAACAAAAAAATCAGCCTTAAGCCATTTATTATAATTATTATTATTACTGAGACAGTTTTTGTCCCACATACAATTCAGTCTTGTGATTAAACAGGACAAAAATACAAATAAAAAGAAAGATGGAGTTCAAATAAATATACAATAAAAAGCTAGCCGGCATTTTAAAAGGCAGGAGTGCTCTGTCTGGATAAATACAGCACACAGGTATGCATGGGAACAAGGGGGAGAGTTCAAAAAGGAGGGGAAGGAAGAGAAGTACCAGAGCTTGGAAAAGTTACTTTTTTGAACTAAAGCTCCTATCAGCCTAATCCAGTGGCCATGTTGCCTAGGGCTGATGGGAGTTGTAGTTCAAAAAAGTAACTTTTCCAAGCTCTGAGTAGGCTGAAGTTTCGGAAGTGCCTTGTGATTGATGGAGGGGGCAGCACAGGCAAGGAGAGGCAGTGGGGGGGCAGAACGGTGCCACGGGGGGTGGGGGAGCAGAATGGTGCCGCGGGACACACACACACACACACACACAAATCATCGTCACTCACCTCCACAGCTCTTCGCCATTCTGCTGCTGCCTTCTCCTCCGTTGTCCTTGCCCTGGCTTTTTCCTCCGGTGTCCATTTTGTCCTCTCAGACGCTAGCAGGCCCTGCCTATTCACCTCTTCCCTCGTGCATCCTAACACAGATCACGAGGGAAGAGAGAGTCTGCACAGAGGTCCAATCAGTGTGAGGCACATGTCTTGTGTTAACCAATCACAGCCAGGAGCTGTCTTCCCCTTGTTCCCGCCCCCAAGTAACGTGCAACCTAATGTGGAAACATTAAAGTTGCAGCTGAAAAGTAGGGAAATTACTAGTCGTTCCGTTACTTGCCAAATGTAATGGAATTACCCACTCGTTATTTAAAATTGTAACGAATTACAAGTAACTCGTTAAAAATAACGAGTTACTTCCAAGCTCTGCCTAACACAATTTCCTTAGGTGCTCAAGGTGTGACTGATCTCTATAGGTGGGAATGGGGGGGGGAATTGACCATCAGTGTGGTTAGAGTGTAGTGTAGGACTGAGGAGTTCCAGATTCAAATCCTCAGTGAGCCATTTAGGACATTTAGTCACTCATATCTCTCAGCCCACCCTACCTCAGAGAGTTAGGCAGGGGGAGAATCATGTACACTGCCTTGAGTTGCTTGGAGGAAAGGAACCCGAACAGACAGTGTCTCCCCAATGTGGTATCTGCAGAGGTTCTCCTCCTGGTGCCCCATGCATCTCAGGTTAAGCAGCTGACAAGCAGAGAAAAGGTTTTGTTGGATGACACCCCTTTTATGGAATTCCCTCCCCAAGACGTTTGTTTTGCACCAACAGTACTATATGATAGGCACCAAGGAAAGATATTTTATTGTCCTAGGATTTTTCATGCATTATCATTTTAACTTTCTGTACATTTGCTACATTTTAATTTGATTTTTATTAGTTTTTTTGTAAATCACTGAATACATTGCTGAATATAAATCTGTAAAATAAATAAAATGTACTGCTGCCCTTGGGGAACCCCTTAGGGAGTCCCGAGGGTGAGGGCCTACCCTCTTCCGTTATTTTTTTTAACTAATTTAGAGGAGATTGGTAGTGGGGAGGGCGTGTGGTGCATGGGTAGTTCCTGCACAGGGTGGGAGCCTGTGCAGTGAACTGAATGATAAGGGAAAGTCGCCAGATGCCTTCAGAGTAAGAATCTGTAACTGGCAGAAGGCTGGCCCTCCCTCAGTGTGAGACGGGGGGGAGTAAATGTGCCCTGTGTGAAAAATATTGAGTGGGTCTGACTGTTCCCAATTCTCGCAGAGGCCTACTGGGAAGATTGCCAAAGGTAGGTTTTGTTGGTGGGCTCTCATTGGGTCCATATCAGGTGTTTATGAGGAGACTTAGTAAGAAGGGGCATGGGTGATGCCACCCCAATTTCAGTGATCATTGGCAGAGGGAAGTATAGCCATGGGAAGGTGGTGAATTACCATAGAAGATGAGGGCAAGGCTATCTACGCCTTGTTCCTTGCTGCCACTCCTCTCATGGATGGGTTCCTCGTTGCTCATCTGCTGTGCCCACTGGCCTGTGTATGATGTTGTTTAACCCCAGATGGGTACACAATAAGACCATTCTCATCCATGGATGAAGGTGCCAATTTGGTGTGCATTACTGAGACCTGGGTGGGTGAGGTGGGAGGAGTTGATCTGACCCAGCTTTGCCCACCTAGACACTCGGTGCAACACCAGTACAGGCTGCAGGGACGGGGGGAGGAGTTGCTGTGGTCTACAGAACTTCCATCTCTGTCACCAGGAAACTACTCTGTCTTAGAGCTGGCTATGAGGGCCTGCACCTGGTGTCAGGCCAAGGAGACAGTAAACTAGGGTTGCTGCTGATGTACCGTCCACCCTGCTGCCCGGCAGCTTCTCTGACTGAACTGGCGGAGGCCATCTCGGCTGTGGTATTGGAGGAGCCCAGAACGATAGTGCTGGGTGATTTCAGTGTCCATGCTGAGGCTGCCTCTAGTGTTCAGTTCGGGACTTCATGACCTCCATGACGACCATGGAGCTGTCTCAAGTTGTCACCAGCCCGACACATTGGAAAGGGCACACCCTTGACTTGGTTTTTGTTCCAGATGGAGGAAGGGGTGGTCTGAAGATGCGGGGGTGGATCTCACCCCATTGTCATGGTCAGACCACTTCCTGGTGAAGTTTACACTTGTGGCTCCGATCCTTCCCTGCAGGGATGGTGGACAGATTAAGATGGTCCACCCCTGGAGACTAATGGAATCCACTGGTTTCCTGAATGCCCTAGGGGAGTTCCCAGTAGATAGAGCAGGTGACACTGTTGAAGCCCATGTCATGCTGTGGAACAGCGAGGCTCGTTGGGCTCTTGACACAGTTGCTCTTGAGCACCCTCTCTGGTATTATGGAGCCCAGTTTGCACCTTGATACACCAGTGAGCTAAGGGCAATGAAAAAGGCTAGATGATGGCTACAGCACAAATGGTGAAAGACGTGCTGTGAGGCTGTTTGGGCACGAGTAAAACATCATAACCGTGCCTACTGTGTGGTGGTGAGGGTGGTGAAGAAGGCCTACTTCTCTGCCTCCATTGCATCATTAAGTAGCCGTCCAGTGGAGCTTTTCCATATTGTCAGGGGTCTGTTGTCATCAGCTCCAGGAAATGGAGTTTTAGACCCTTCGGAGGCCCACTGTTAATTTTTTGCAAGGCACTTTGAGGGTAAAGTTGCTTGCCTCCATAGAAGTCATGATGCCCCATCCACATCTACTGTAGTCCACAATGAGGTGTCCAGTGCAACATCTGCTGCAACTTCTTGGGAATGGTTTCAGATCATGCAGCCTGATGATGTAGACAAGGTGTTTGTGATGATGCGGCCAGCAATGTATCCTCTCGAGCCTTGCCCTTCTTGACTTATTAAAGCTTGCCGAGGGGGTTTGACTGAGTGGATCCAGGGTGTGATCCGACTGCTCCTGAAAAAGCCTACCCTGGACTCACTGGTTTGTGACAATTACCAACTGGTCGGAAATAGCCCCTTCTTAGGGTAGGTGATTGAGAGGGTTGTGGCGCAGCAATTGCAGTTACTCTTGCATGAAACATATTATCTTGACCTGTTCCAGTCTGGGTTCAGGCCTGGTTATGGGACTGAATCGGCATTGGTAGCCCTGATGGATGACCTTTATCAGGAGAAGGACAGGAGAAGTGTGACCCTGTTACTCTTACTTGATCTCTCAGCGGCTTTTGATACCATTGACCATGGTATCCTTCTGAGCCAACTTAGTGAGATGGGTATTGGAGGAACTGTTTTACAGTGGTTCTGATCCTATCTCCAAGGTCGTTCTCAGAGAATAGCATTGGGTGACTGTCTTTCAGCACCTGGCAGATGTGCTGTGGGGTGTCGCAGGGTACCATCTTGCCCACCATACTGTTTAACATCTATATGAAGCCCTTGGGAGCTGTCATCAGGAAATCTGGAGCCAGGTGTCAGCATTACACTGACAATATCCAGCTCTATTTCTCTGTAACATCTGAATCAGGAGAGGCTGTGTAAGCTCTGGACTGCTGCCTGGACTCAGTGGTGGGCTGGATGAGGGCCAATGAACTGAGTCTGAATCCTAGCAAGATGGAGGTTCTGTGGGCTGGGGGTTCCCGAGTTCAGATAATTGGTCAGTTGTCTGCTTTGGATGGGGTCATACTTCCGTTGAAAGAGCAGGTCCATAGTCTGGGGGTGCTCCTGGATTCATCTTTGTCACTAGAGGCCCAGGTGACTTCAGTGGCTAGGAGTGCATTTACCAGCTGCGGCTGGAAAGACAGCTGCGGCCATTCTGGACTGGGATAGCCTGACCACTGTTGTCCATGCACTGGTAACCTCCAGGCTGGATTACTGTAATGGACTCTATGTGGGGCTGTCCTTGAGAATGGTCTGGAAGCTGCAGCTGGTGCAAAATGTGGCAGCGAGATTGCTCACTGGGGCAGGGTATCACCAACATGTCACCCCACTACTGAAATAATTGCACTGGCTGCCTATTAGCTACAGGGCTAAGTTCAAGGTTCTAGTTTTGGTGTACAAAGCCTTATACAACTTGGGACCAGGATACCTGAAATACCATTTTATCCCTTATATATCCAGTTGATCACTGTGCTCTGCAGGTGAGGGCCTCCTGCAGATACCATCTTATCAGGAGGTCCATTTTGCACAACATAGGAAACTGATCTTTAGTGTGGTGGCACCTACCCTGTGGAATTCCCTCCCATAAATATTAGACAGGTGCCATCTCTGTTATCTTTTTGGCACCTATTAAAGACCTTCCTTTTTCAACAAGCCTTTTAAGTTGAGACCTTATTCCAGTCTGTATCTGTGTTGGAATTGCTTTTTAGTATGTTTTTAAACCTTCCTTTAAAAAAAAAGTTTTAACCTTTTTTTAAAAAAAAGTTATTTTGAAAGCTTTTTAAAAAAATGTTCTTAAAGATGTTTTAATGTATTTTAAAGTCTGTTTCTGTGATGTTTTATAGTGCTTTTGTTTGCTACCCTGGGCTCCAGCTGGAAGGAAGGGTGAGATATAAATCAAATAATAAATAAATAAATACATACATACATACATACATAATCTTCCAGGAACAACTTGGAAGGTGAAGAAACCATCATGTTGTCATTTAGTACATCTTCAAGGAAGTACATAATTGTTCCCTGTACTAAACACTGTCACAGACCTTCAAGCAGAAGCCTCCTGGCTCTTTAATTCTGGCGACTTCTTATATATGATAATGGTAGGTTTCAAATGGTTTATTCTGAATTCTGAAGATGAGATAATCTGCCTATTATAAAAAGCTTTAGTGCCTCCCAGTAAGTTAATGGACTTTGGAAAGAGTTTGCTTATGTGTCTCTACAAAGAAAGTGATCCAGTGGCAAATGACAGAAGCAAGCACTTTGAACTTAATAGAGCAATACAGCTCATATTCCTGCCTGCACCAGACTGAGGGAGGGGAGGAGAAAGCACTCTTACTTTCTAGACCAATCAAGACATCATAGCTGCAATATTCCACATATGAAAATTCTTAGGTATGAATGGGTGGGACTAGGGGCAGATTCTGATAGCCCTATGCCATACCCTACTAGCCAACACTGGAGTCAACACTGTCAAATGTATTGTATCACAAATAGCAGAAACGGAAATTGAATGCAAGCATATGGCTCTGGGTGACAAAAGCACTGAGGCAAACCACTCAATAGCAAGTCAAATGTGCATATGTACACTAAGGGTGCAATCCTCTACTTTGATTTTCGAGAGATGTCAGCTGACAGGCTACAAGATCTGATGGGTGTCATGCCTCTGCCACTGGGGATAGGCCTCCTTCATCATCTGGGCCCTTCCCTTTGGGGAACTCAAAGCATCTATCCTTTGCCCTGCCAGCCTACAGTCCTGATGTAAGAATGAGTACTACGAGTCCATGAGTCATTGCTGTGCTTGTCTTTGATTAGTTACATCTGAAGAAGCCCTGCTCCAGCTGTTTTTGTTTGTTTGACAAAGGCTCACTGTAACATAATTTGAGAACCTCTTCATCTCAGTTGGGTCATTCCCAATTTAGTTCCTGTTTATTTATTATTATGTTTTAGTTGCTCCTCCTATCTAGTTCAATGAAACCAGTCCCTTACAATGCAACTTTCAGCAGTAGGAGAGGCAACAGAGGGAAGGCGGGTGGGGAAGGCAAGTAAAACAGAGGATAAAATATGCACAAACTGTTAACACTTATGCTTTGTTTTGCCAGAGGTGAGGGCAAAGGGGTCAAGATCTCACAAAGAAGGCCAAATAAATGTGCACACACCACAATATTCAAGCAATATCTTGTTCACAATATATGTCTCACTTGTTACTGATGTATCTCCTTTTCTCTCTCTCTCTCCATTAATAAATAACCTCTTGTAAGAAATTACTATCTGACATGCATAAGGAAGGTGAGTTTTTTTCTGAGAGCTTGAACTTTTGAAAGCTTTTCTCTCTGGAAATTGGAAGTTTACACAGAAAAAACTCAGAAAAACCCTCATATTTCCCTACAGTAATTTATTATTAAATGTTTTATTGTATAAAACTTTCATGCAGGCAAAAAAAAAGAACACTGGCTGTCTTTGGGGTATATTTGTACCCCAGCGAGATTTGCAATGGAAGGATGCGGTAACTTTATTCCCCAGAGATCTTTTTTCTTCCTGTGTATTTGACAATACCAAAGGACCTTGAGCCAAAAAACACACATTCAGAGGAGGCAAAATTGTTCTGAGCTGGCCCCTTCCCCATGCATATTGAGTAAACAACACAATTTGTCCCTGGGGCTTTTTGCTGGGGTATATTTGGATCCCAATAGTTTTTTGTTTCAAGAAGGAAAGTGGTATGTGGTAATGGGCTAAAATTTGGGGACATTGTACGGGTGACAGTTTGTGACAATGTCCTAGAAGATCTACTCTTCTGTAAATTACACAAGAATAGTGTACCTGAGGCAGAAATTTGCCCCCGGGGCTTTTTGTAGAACATATTTGGACCCCCAATGGTTTTTTTGTTTCAAGAAAGAAAATGGTAAGTGATAACTTGCTAAAATTTGGGGATGTTGTACAGGTGACAGTTTGTGACAATGTCCTAGAAGGACATCCCTGTAGATCTACTTATGTGTACATTACACAATAAAAAGTGCACCTGGGGTTCAAATGCATCCCAGACGTCTGCATGGATGCTGCGAGTGTCCATATGGAATGCATAATCTCAGTTTGGCTTGCAAAAAGGTTTGACCAAGCTGTCATACCTAGAGAAAATGCAGTTCACCCACCATCCCCCTTTTAAAAAATGAGATAATCCTTTTGAGATTTGTATTTAAATTACCTAAAATTGCTACAGATGTTTCATGGGAACAGACGCCTGGCTGGATCACATACAACCTCAGTCAGCACCAGTTTAGGCACTAGGGTACCATGCCAGTATTGAAAGACAATGCAATAAGGTACTTCAAAGAAACCATCATTTTTTATGGGGAAAAGCAAATGGTCAAGCCAAACACACACACACACAAAATCCACTGTTTTACCCCAAATCATACTTAGCAAATGTAAGCTCTAATAAGAGAAAATGTTTTTGGAGCCTACGTTTCCAAGAATAAATACAATAAATATGTGTCCAGTCAGATATAAACACTTTGTTCTTGTTACTCATACCTAATTTAAACATTGATGAATGACACACGTTAGCAGCAGGGGTAGAACACCCAAATAGAATACTGATTGAGCTGTGTTGGAAAGTAGAAATTTCATGTTGATCTACTTACTGGGCGGACAACTCAAATCACTTTGAGGGCAATTTGTTACCATTTTAACTCAGCTTTTGCTTTTCGGTCTATTAACAGTTTTCCTCTTTGCACTCCAGAACAGGCTCCTGGTTGACCCTATCATTAGGCAGTCGGCCATCTCAGGCAGCTGACTTTTGGTGTCTTGAAAGAGCAGCAAAGTGTAGGTTGCTTATTGTGGTGTTTTTACTGCCAGGGAAGGGCACATGTGGGTTTTTCTAACTCAGGTGCCAAAATAACTGGACTGGCTTTGGGACCTATGGGTCTCATCTCGGGATGGAGGAGAAGCTTCATTTGCTGCTGCACCCTGAGCAGCAAAATGTCTTTGGCTGGTCCTGCTCTTTTAAACCCTTCTCCATTGATCCTCTCTTTTCTGTGTGCACCCTCATCTCTCAGTTTCCTTCCTTCCTTCCTCCCTTCTTCTTCTGATCCACTTTTTGCTCTGTTTCTCTCCGGGTACCACCACTATCTTTGCTCTTCCTCAGTAAAATGAATAGCAACAACAACGTGCAAAGCTTTTACTCATGACTCTCAGATTCAGGGCAGACAAAAGACAGTATTTCCCACAGCACATAGCTGAATTCACTCCAGCAAGAGGCAGTGATGACCACCAACTTGGATGGCTTTAAATGAGGCTTTGACAAAATTCATGAAGAATAAGGCTATCAATGGCCACTAGCCACAATGGCTATGTTCTACCTCTGAAATTACAGGCAGTATGCAAGTGAATATCGGTTGCTGGATATTGCAGTTGGGGAGAGATATGTTGCATTCAGGTCCTGCTTGTGGGCTTCCCATAAACATCTGATTGCCCACTGTTGGAACAGGATGCTGAACTAGATGGGCCATTCACCTGGTCCAGCAGGGCTCTTTTTATGCTCTTCCATACTCATCCAGAAACGTAGAGTGAAAGAATCTCAGCTGCAAGTGGCTTGGCTGGTTGCAGCACACTCAGTGGTGCAAGCTAGGAAATTTTAGACCCCAGACTTACAGGTCTTATGTGGATATTCACTAATAGGCAAAAAACCCTGCAATTTAAGAACATACCTATAGCCAACAGATATTTCTATCAAACTTTTAAAAGCAGCGAAATTAGGTGGACTGGGGGAGCAGGAGACCTGACTTCCTCTCTGAGATATTGTACTGCTTTACACTTTGGGTTGGTCTTTCACAGTTCAATCCACTTCCTGTGTAGCTTAGAAGAATTTGGTAACGTGTCTCTGAGCATACAGTGAGTGGTGGCAACACCTGCAATCAGGACTACATCTCTAAAGCTGGAGAATTACAATTTTTTTGAATATTTCTTTGTGCTTTTCCTTTGCTTTTTTCCAGTTACTGTTTTTATGGAAAATCTAACCTAGAAAATTATATTTCACTCAAGGGGGAGGAGGGGGAGGGAGGACAAGGAGGAGGAGAAGGGCAGGTTTGATCATTTGCATACTTATTGAGTTCAATGGGATTTAATCCTGTACAATCATGATTCAGATAGGTGAAACTGACTAGGAGCAGGGAGGGGAGAGGGAGGGCAAAGGTAACATGGAGGGGGAAGACAGAGGGAGGGGGAGACAGGGGGAGGGGGAAGGATGAGGGGGAGGGGAGGGGAGGGGAGGAGATTGGGTAAGAGATAGGATTACCAGGTCTCTGGCTTTCATTTTTGGGATCCTCTCCCGGTCTCCAGGTGAGTCAACCCAATTTCCAGACTCTCAGCTTTCATTTAAAAAAAAATTAAGTTTCTGGTTCAAGAGATATACATCAAAACGTCAGCCACCCCCCCACACAACTTCTTTTAAATGAGCTTGTAGCTGGCTGCTCTAACCCTGCCTTTTCACTTTTGCAGCAAATAAGTCGACCATGGTATCCTTCTGGGGAGACTCGCGGAGTTGGGTGTCGGGGGCACTGCTTGGCAGTGGTTCCGCTCCTACTTCGCGGACCGTCACCAGAAGGTAGTGCTTGGGGAACATCACTCGACACCATGGACTCTCCATTGTGGAGTCCCTCAGGGATCGGTTGTGACGCGTCCTTCACTGGCTCTCCCTGTCAGGTTCCTACCTGCTCGTGGTTACTGCCTGTCACTAGGCACCACCAGGGACTCCACCAGTCCGGACCGCACTCTCTTATGGTTTCTCTCCCCGCTCTAGCACAGATCTCAACAGATCCCCCTGCTAGGCAACCACCAGTAACGTCCCAATACTAGTATTCCCAGAGACTCTGAATATTGGTATTGTTATTCTCTTCACCGCTGCCACCATTTGTTACAGTTCCCCTTCAGCCTTGGTCATTACCTTACCCTCCCTTCTGGTCTGTGAAACCCCAGCCAAGGATCAGGCCTTTGGTAAACCAAATTAAGTATTTATTACAGATAACAAAGCTAACAAGATTAACAAGATTTCTTCTTAAGGCACATAAGCATATGGTTTTACTCAATACTAATCCAAACTCCACCCCCCTCCTTCTTCACTCTCTCCTGGCAAACAACTCTCTCAAACCCCACCAAGCAATCCACTCTTTCTCTTCTCCCCCCCAGATTCCACTCTCACTCTTCCTTTTATACATTCAGCCATTTTAAACACTCAGCCAATCATCTCGCATTCTACTGCCCAGTCACTCCCCCTCTTTCACTCCACTTACCATGTATCTTCTAAAACAACAACACTTACCATATATACATTAATATAGGAACATCACATTTCCCCCCCCTTAAACAACAGCAGAGTATTATTCCTGTTCCAGGATTTATACGTCGCGTTAACAAATAAAAGTCTCTCTGGGGAAAATGTCTTTCTTTGTTCCTCTGCCTGGTCACGTCACTGCAGTCCCAGCCATTTGCCTGGAAAGTCCATCGGCCAGTACATTGTCCTTGCCTTTGATGAACTGGAAGTCCACTTGATAGTCCTGTAGGGCCCAGGACCACCTCTGCAGCATAGTGTTATGGTTTTTCATAGTCTGCAACCATAACAAGGCCCGATGATCCGTAGTCACTGTGAATCTTCGTCCCCACACGTATGGGCGCAACTTGTTCAGTCCCCACACGACCGCTAGGCACTCCTTCTGGACCGACGAATAGTTTTTCTCCCTCGGCGTCAGCTTGCGACTCAGGTACGCCACTGGATGTCTGGTGCCTTCTCTCTCCTGTAGCAAGACGACTCCCAGTGCCAGGTCCGACGCATCTGTAGCCACGATGAATGGTTTCTCATAGTCTGGTGCTATTAATATGGGTCCTTGGCACAAGGCTTGCTTCAGTAGATCAAAAGCCTTCTGACATTCATCCGTCCATACCACACGCTCAGAACACTTCTTCTTTGTTAATTCATGCAAGGGGGTTGCTATTTCCCCAAAATTTCTCACAAACTTCCTATAAAATCCAGCCACACCCAGAAATGCCCTTACTTGTTTTTTGGTTAAGGGGATCGGCCACGCTTGTATTGCCTCCACCTTGCTCCATAAGGGGGTGATTTTCCCACTCCCCACCTTATGTCCTAAATAGATTACTTCCTTTAGTCCAAACTGGCATTTCTTAGCTTTTATTGTGAGGCCTGCTTTTCTTAAGGCCTCCAATACTGTTGTCAGGTGTTGGACATGCTCAGGCACCGACTTGCTAAAATAGCCACATCATCGATATAGGCCACTGCAAAATCTGACATGCCTCGCAACACAGTATTGATTAGCCTCTGAAATGAACTTGGTGAGTTCCTTAGTCCCATGGGTAAGGTCACAAACTCATATAACCCATCTGGTGTACTGAAGGCAGTTTTGGCTCTGGATTGCTCATCTAGTTCCATTTGCCAAAATCCTTTACAGACATCTAGTGTAGAGATAATGGTTGCTGCCCCCAATAACTCTAACATAGCGTCTACCCTAGGCATAGGATACGCATCTGGGACAGTAATTTTATTGATTAGCCGATAATCAATGCAAAACCTTGTCGTTCCATCTTTTTTTGGAACCAGGACAATACTTGAGGCCCAGGGACTGATGGATTCCCTGATCACTCCTAATTCCAGCATATCTTCCACCTCCTTTTTGATCTCATTCAAAACTTTCCCATTCACACGGTACGGAACAGATCTGATTGGGGCATGATCTCCAGTATCAATGGAATGTATAACTATACTGGTTCGGCCAGGTTTGTTGCTAAAGAGATTCCTATAAGTTTTCAAAACTCTCAGAATCTCTTCTTTTACTTCCTCCTCTACCTCCTCTGACCATTCCACTTGATCTACCCCTCCTTTGTCTTTGCTTTCCTGTACCAAATCTGGAAGTTCAGGCCCACTTCCCTCAGAGAATAAGGTAACTTGCAACACCTGTGCATCCCTGGTATGGTAAGGCTTCAACATATTTACATGAACCACTTTGCTTTTGTTTAATTGGTCTGTGGTGATTACATATGTCACTGTGTCAAGCCTTTCTCTGATGGTATATGGTCCTTCCCAGTTAGCCTGTAATTTGTCATGTTTCCTGGGTATGAACGCCATAACCATATCTCCCACATCATACACACGTTCTCTGGCTGTTCTGTCATACCAGTAACTTTGCTTCTCCTGTGCATGACTCAAATTCTCTTTCACTACTTCCATCATTGATGTTAATTTATTGCGGAATTCCAATACAAAATCTACTACAGAAGTTTTGTACTCTCCCAGAGTTCCTTCCCATGAATTTTTTAGCAGTTCCAAAGGTCCCCTCACTTTTCTAGTAAACATTTGTTCAAAGGGTGAGAAGCCTGTTGACTCCTGAGGGACTTCTCTGTATGCAAATAAGAAGCATCCCGTTCATCCCAGTCTTGTGGGTGATCTTGAACATAGCTTCTGATCATGCCCTTCAAAACTCCATTGAATTTCTCAGTTAGCCCATTAGTGGCGGGATGGTAAGTAGTGGTCTTTAGATGTTTTAGACCACAACATTTCCACATACATTGCATCACTTCTCCCATGAATACACTGCCTTGATCTGTCAGCACTTCATGAGGGAAACCCAGCCTCATAAAGATTTTTAATAAAGCCTCTGCCACTACAGCGGCTTCTACAGATCTCAGTGCTTCTGCGTCTGGGTACCTGGTGGCAAAATCCACCACCACCACTAGATATTTCTTGCCATGCCTTGTGGGTTTGGAAAAAGGGCCCACCAAATCTATTCCCACTCTATAAAAGGGTTGTCCAATTATAGGAAGGGGCTTTAAGGGTGCCTTGGTCTTTACTCCACTCTTTCCCACCTTTTGGCATATTCCACAAGATAGACAATGTTGTTTTACATCCTTGGAGATATTTGGCCAATAATAATGTGCAGCCAATCTCCTCTTGGTCTTTTTTATTCCCAGATGTCCTGCACATGGGACATCGTGGGCTACCTCTAGCAATCTGGTTCTGTATTTGCTAGGTACTATCAATTGCTTCACTGGTTCACATTCATCCTTTCTCTCAGCAGGCATCTACAGTCTATATAAAATCCCATTCTCACACACAACTTGATTCCTCAGTTTGTCAGTGAAAGGAATCTGTTGGGTCAGGGCTTGTTCCTTTACCTGCTTCAAACTGATATCTTTATGCAGCTCTTCCCTGAATTGCTCTGCTTCTTCCCCAGAGACCACTTGATACAGTTTGTCTTCTTCAGCAGGCCTGCTAGTGGTTGCTATGGTGACCTGAGGCTGGTTAACAGATTCCACCCTGTTTGTTTCAGCCCCCCTTAATATGGCTTCTTTTTCTCTGCCAATTTGCTGTCTGGTCACTACATAGATCTTTCCTTGGGCGCCCATTACATCCCTTCCCAGTATTACTGGTTCTTGTTGCTGGGCATTAATGCCTACTTTATATCGGCCCTCTCGGCCTCTCCAAGTCATATCCACCAGGGCCACAGGCAAACTTTCTGGTTGACCTCTCACTCCTTGGATAGTCACAGTTTCCTGAGGTAATATTACCTCAGATTTTATTAAATCTGGCCTCAGTAATGTCTGAGCGGCACCAGTATCAAGCAATGCCCAATAATTTGCCCCTTCTACACTCACTTCCTCTCTCAGACTTGAATCAAGGTCTGTTACTTCTGTCCAGTTTATCTGGCAAAACTGAACCTTTTTCGCTGTTTCTAAAGCCTTGGGCTCTGTTTCCACTGCCCTTGTCTGAGCAGGATTACTACTGGGGTTGGCAACCTCACATTGAAAATGTAGGTGCCCCGGTCTACCACATTTGTAGCATAATTTCTCCTCACTTTTAGGGTACACAGATCCACTCTGGGGTGTCCTGTGACCTTCAGATTTTAATGGAGGACTCACTCGCTGTGGTACCACATCCCTTCTGCCAGCACTATATGGTCTGGGTTTAAACTCTCTTGATGTTTTCCCCACCCAGCCAGTTCTATTAGAGGCAAAGTGATCCGCCATCTCTGCTGCCTCCTGCACAGATGTAGGGGAACGGTCTTTGACCAGGAGCCTTATTTCTGGTGGTAACTGATGGTATAATTGATCCAGTATCATGAGGCTTTTCACCTCTTCCACTGACTGAGCTTTGGCACTACTCATCCACTTTCCAAATATATCCATCAACTTTGCTCCCAGTTCCACAAAAGACCTCCCTGTCTGTATCTGGCAGTTTCTGAAAAGCTTTCTAAAATAATCAGGCCCCAGTCTGAATCTTTTAAACACTGCTTCTTTGAATTCAGCATAGGTGACGGGCCTGTCTGAGGGGAAATATTGGTATACCTCAGCCAATTCCCCTTTAATCAGGTTTGATAAATACTGCATGTATTTATCTTCAGGTAGCCCCCACAACTGAGCTGCTTTTTCAAAGGTGCTGAGGTAAATTTGAGGATCTTGACCAGGCTCATAGACAGCAAAGTCCTTTGGAGTAATTTTTATTTTTGCTCCATCTCTGTCTTTCCTTGCCTCCTCAGAGTGAAATTTCTCTCTATCAAATTTTAACCTTTCTACTTGTAATTCAGCATCCAATGCTCGTTGCTTCTCCCTCTCCTCAAACCCCAATCTCATTCTCTCAATTTCCAACTCCCTCTGTTTTTCCTTCTCTGCACCTTCCATCCTCAATCTCTCAGCTTCCAACTCCCGCTGTTTATCTTTTTCCTCAGCCTCAAAGACCCGCTGCTTTTCTTTCTCATCAGCCTCCCATCTTAACTTCTCTCTCAAGTACTCTATATAAGCGGGATTGCTTAAATATCCTTCTGGGGTCTCTTCTCTGACAGGTTGTTTTTGCTGGGCAGTTGCAAATCCTATAAGTGCTACCCTCAATTCATCTACCCCTTTACCCTCGTGAGGTAAATTGAATGTTATGCACTTCTCCACCAGCTCCTCTCTTTTCATTTTTATGTATTCAGCCATGGTGTTTGAGTTCACTCACTCTTTGCCACACACTCTTTGCCAGTCACTCTCACAAGTAATCTTGTTTTGTTATTTCTGTTTGCCACACCAGTGTTAGGGATTCTCTAGTATTCGTATCTGGATTCTCTGTTGTTCGTATCCCACCGCTACTGACACCACATGTGAGGCGTCCTTCCCTGGCTCTCCCTGTCAGGTTCCTACCTGCTCGTGGTTACTGCCTGTCTCTAGGCACCACCAGGGACTCCACCAGTCCGGACCGCACTCTCTTATGGTTTCTCTCCCCGCTCTAGCACAGATCTCAACAGATCCCCCTGCTAGGCAACCACCAGTAACGTCCCAATACTAGTATTCCCAGAGACTCTGAATATTGGTATTGTTATTCTCTTCACCGCTGCCACCATTTGTTACAGTTCCCCTTCAGCCTTGGTCATTACCTTACCCTCCCTTCTGGTCTGTGAAACCCCAGCCAAGGATCAGGCCTTTGGTAAACCAAATTAAGTATTTATTACAGATAACAAAGCTAACAAGATTAACAAGATTTCTTCTTAAGGCACATAAGCATATGGTTTTACTCAATACTAATCCAAACTCCACCCCCCTCCTTCTTCACTCTCTCCTGGCAAACAACTCTCTCAAACCCCACCAAGCAATCCACTCTTTCTCTTCTCCCCCCCAGATTCCACTCTCACTCTTCCTTTCATACATTCAGCCATTTTAAACACTCAGCCAATCATCTCGCATTCTACTGCCCAGTCACTCCCCCTCTTTCACTCCACTTACCATGTATCTTCTAAAACAACAACACTTACCATATATACATTAATATAGGAACATCACATCGGTCTTGTCCCCCATGCTTTTCAACATCTACATGCAGCCGCTGGGTGCGGTCATCAGGAGTTTTGGAGTGCGTTGCCATCAATATGCTGATGACACGCAGCTCTATTTCTCCTTTTCATCTTCTTCAGGTGAGTCTGTTGATGTGCTGAACCGTTGCCTGACCGCGATAATGGACTGGATGAGAGCTAATAAACTGAGACTCAATCCAGACAAGACCGAGACACTGCTGGTGAACGCCTTCCCTGCTCAGATGGTGGATGTTCACCCTGTTCTGGATGGGGTTACACTCCCCCTGAAAGAACAGGTACATAGTTTGGGGGTTCTTTTCGATTCTTCCTTGTCTCTCGAGGCCCAAGTGGCCTCGGTGGCACGGAATGCATTTTACCATCTTCGTCTGGTAGCCCAACTACGCCCCTATCTGGACAGGGACGACCTCGCCTCCGTTGTTCATGCTCTGGTAACTTCAAGATTGGATTACTGTAATGCGCTCTACGTAGGGCTGCCCTTGAAGACAGTTTGGAAGCTTCAGCTGGTGCAGAACGTGGCTGCCAGACTATTGACGAGGACCAGTCGGTCTTCGCATATAACACCTATTCTGGCGCGTCTGCACTGGCTCCCTATTTGCTTCTGGGCGAGATTCAAGGTGCTGGTTTTGACCTATAAAGCCTTACATGGCATGGGACCTCAATACCTTGTGGAACGCCTCTCTCGCTATGCACCTACCCGTTTGCTTCGTTCAGAATCTAAGGCCCTCCTCTGGGTACCAGCTCATCGGGAAGCCCGGAGGGTGGTTACTAGATCTAGGGCCTTTTCTGTGGTGGCCCCTGAGTTGTGGAACAGCATCCCTGAAGAGGTACGCCTCGCACCTACACTTCTATCTTTCCGGCGCCAGGTAAAGACCTTTTTATGCTCTCAGGCATTTTAATCTTTTAATTTTCTTAATCTTTCTACTTTTAACATGTATCCTTCTTAATTTGTGTTGTATTTCATTTTTGTTGTGCTTTCTGTTGTTTGTTTGTACATGTTTTTGTGATTTTTTACTATGATATATTGTATTTTATCTTGTTTGTTCACCGCCCTGAGAGCTATTCTGCTAAGGGCGGTATATAAATTGAAATAATAAATAAGTGAAATCAGGATTGTGATTAACAAAATATTTGTTGATCTCCAGGCAATAGCCAGAACCCATTGCAAGGCCAGAAAACTGTTGTCTTCTCCTGCTTGTCTGAAAATCCTATAAATTAAGTAAGTTTATAGCTTTCAGCAGTAGTAAAAATCTCTTTCTCAGTGTGTACAGGAGATGTAGAACAAAAAATCACAGCAGGATCTTGGTAGGCAATTATTTACTGTAAACAATTTCAGTTATGACTATACTAAAAGTGTACATGCAGGGTTTTTAAATTATTTGCAAAGTAGCATATTATACTTTTTCTCTTTCAAATAATTTTTGAACAGAAATTTAAAAGAAGTGTACATGCAGCTTATGATATCATTACAATGCGTTATACTTTTCTAATTATGAGGAGTCAAATAAGTTTAAATTGTCCTGAGCTGTTGAAGAGGGCAATTTATTTATCTAATTCATAGCCTGTTTTGAAAACCTTTCTAATATGAATCTTTAATCCTATACTCGCTTTTCTGGAAGTAAAGCTGCAATGCTAATCTCACATACAGGGAGTAAAACCCAATGAATTCAGTAGAACTTACTTTTGTGTAGGCATGGTTAGGCCTGTGCTGTAAATCAATGGGACTTTTGAGTGAACATAGCAAAGGATTGTGTTTGTGTTGTAAATCTTTCTCTGCCCCTCCAATTTATTTTTAAAGCAATTAAGCAGGGCTTACTTAGGTGACAGTGCTTTATTTTTTTAAGAAAATGATCCTGATTTTATTTTTAGTTTTAGTTTAGGCTGGGCCTGGCAACCAAGAGGTCTTCTATATCTTTAAAAGTTGTGCAGGGAGGAGGGAGAATTCCACCTTGTGGCTTTTCTCATTACAGGGTTGCAAGAACACCTGCACTTGGCTGACTCTCTCTTCTCCTAAAGATACAAGATCAGTCTCAGGGACTGAACCTGGCAACCCTAGTTTAGGATGCTTCTGACCTGGCAACCCTGGGGGGGGGCACTGGGCAGAGGGAAAGCCCCTTTCCTTTCCAAAAGGAAATGTTAACAGTGTCATTATTTTTTGAGGGTTCCCCCACCCTTGTTGTTGAATACTACTGCAGACACATGTAATCTCCCACCCAAATTTAAACTAAAGCTGATTCTGAATAGCCAAGCCAAACAGCTGTTAGTCTGGTTTTTAGAACACTGACAGTTGGTTCTTAGTGAGCATGCCCTGTACTATCACAGACTGCAATGTTAATTTTCTTAAATTAATTAAAAATCAGCCATGCATTTTTTTAACTTTTAAACTGTGGATGATGAAGGTCAGAGTATGGGGCAAGGTCAGTAATAAGATTACAGGTACTCTGTAAACATGTCTGATTTTTAATTAATTTCAACATATTATGTAACCACTGGCAGAAAAAAGTCCACCAGAGGTCTGGATATTTTTTTATTCCTGTTTTAGACTTTAAACTGTGGATTCTCTGAGTATTCTATGTATTGCCATGATAACCTAGAGGGTCTGAGTTCAGGACTACACATGTTGTAAGATTTTGTTTTGAAATGAGCTTATGGCAAGCAGCAAAATGGAATTTTGGAATGGTATTTTCAATTTATCATGGTGGAATGAGAAAAATCCATGCTGGTTATAGTATACAGCCACTCTTGTGGCTGTGTAATTACTTCCATTGTGAAGCATGCAGTTAATATTTACTTTCTCTCCCCCCATTCAGTGCTTTACAACTACTTCTAGATTCCTGATACATCAGAGAGAGAGAGAGAACAGGTTGCCAATCCCTTTAAAAAAAAAACTCTCTGAGCACATGGAGTTTCACATTTTAAAAACTCACTTAAATCATAACTGCATTGTGACTACAAGAATAAGATGTTTGCATCTTGGAAGTAAGCATCATTTTGTTGCAGAAAAGGATAGAATATTTTCAAAGTAAAACCAAAACCAAAATAAGCATCCGTAATAATACACATGCCTGGCCAGCCGCCCCTAAATATAAAATATTTTTTAAAATGAGAAGAAAGGATGATGCTGTGACCAGTGTCAAGCTCATGGGCATGTCCACACCAGACTAGGTGCTGATGCCAGGTTTGTTTGCTGCTGTCTCCATCATCTGCTGCTCTTCGATGGTCATTTGGGACGTCTCTTGGCTGTGGAGCCCTGGACTCTTTGGCCCTGAGATTCAGCCCTAGCTGCACCACCAAGCAGGCTGGAGAAACTGCCACAAACTCCACCATGCTGAATCCAGAGGGAGAAAGACACAGGCATTTTTCCATCCCTGCTTTTACTGGGCTTGGGCAGGCCTTAAGAGATATGGAGTAAGCAGAGGGTGGCTAGCATCCAAATAAGAATTCAAAAAGAGAAGGTCAAAGACCAAGATGCTGGAAAATGGGAACTTTTATTTTTGATAAACCCAACGCGTTTCAGCCTGTTGCCTACAGGCCTTCATCAGGGGATAATGGCTTGTAAGATTATAAGACAAGCAAATCGCTTTCTGTACTGTGCCAATATCAAATGTCCCCCAGGGTTTGAAAATAGAATAATAGATAATTTGGGAGCCACAGTTGACTCAAAAGGAACCCTGTTTTCAGGCCTGATCTCCTTTGTACACATATCCATGACGTTGCAACCAGGGACGCAGATCAATCTGCTCTGCCAATTGTACCCACCTCTGCTGTCAAAAGGTAATTTGTTTATGAAATATGAGGCTGTCATGCATTAAGCTAAATGTCAATGATGGGGCTGACCTTCAGAATAGCACACTGAACACAAAGTGTAGGGAAAGTGCTTTTGTGAGGTTCATTTAGCACAATTGCTTTTTGAACTACAAATACAAAGCAAGCATATTTCATAAAGCTTAAGGGAACTTCTGTAAAGCGGAGATAATGGGCCATGCATTCTGATCCAGAATGCCTCTGGCAAAGGTAGATTTTGGTACCCAGGGACCGATTATGCAGCATAAAACCCCTTCTGTGGTGTAACACTGCAGAAACTGGCCACCTTCCTGTCCACAACTTTTCAGAGAAACTAAAGAGCACAGCTTTGCCAAATCAGCATTTAAGGCTTCAGGCTCAAAAATACTTTGATAGGGTTCATCTAACTCGGTAGGACTTACTTTTAAATAAATATCCTTAGGATTGCACTTCATTTCCCAATCAATTGATTGATTGTCTTGTTATCCTACTCTAACTCCAGAAAGCTCAGGGCTCAGCATACATAATCTCCCCCACCCTATCCTCACAATATTGTTGTGAGATAGGATAGATTGAGAGAGAGATTAGCCCAAAGTTACCCAATGACCTTCATAGCTGAGGATTTGAACTCAGCTTGTTCTGTTGCTGAATGGTTCAGAAACATTCCCCTTTCTGTAATTTAAGCCCACTTCTTTTATCCTGCTCCTTCTTGGATGTGGATAATTGTGTCCTTCACCCACACTGCTTTTTCTCCAGACTAAAATACATACTCTGTAACACCAGCCTTTTCCCAAATGACAAAATCATTTATCATCCTTTTATGTTTCCACTGAATCCTTTCCACTTTGTTCAACACTTTTTATAAAATTGTAGTGTCCACAACTGTATACAGTATTCTTTTGATGGGGCCTCAAATATACAAATATACATCATTATATAAAAAACAAGAAAGATGCTTGTGCTTCACACCGTATCTCATTGTAATGCATGATATCATTCCAGATGAAGCAGAATGCTCACAAAGGCAATTACTGTTATTGCAAAATACAATTCTCATTGTGCTGAGCAGGAAACAAAAGAGCTAACTTCTCTATGAAAATAAAATTCTAACACACAGGATAAACCAATAAGGCTCTATGCTTTCTACGTTCCTGATGTTACCTTTCAAATCTGTTTATTTGTACAAGGATTTCAACTAGCTAGTCTTGAATTCTGATACCAGCCAAGTATAAAAATCCATTGACCATTTATTCTGTTACTGGAGCTAATATTCCAAAATATATATTTTTTTTTATTTCCTGCATAAAAATGTTGAACAAAGCTGGCTGTGAGATGGCACTACTTAAGAGGCTTTTATATGAAACTGGCATGAGCAGCTTCACTGCAGGGGAACAACATTTAAAGCTCTGTTTTCAATTAGCAGGATGTACAGAAAGTCTATTTGTTTTGATGTTGGTCCTGATATGATCATGCCTACTGTTCAAAGAGAGAGCCAAGACTGTTATTCTAAAGCAATTATTGCTTTATCATACCCTTGCACACTATAAGTCTAAGCCTGGGTGGGCTCCAGTTGTGTCACCCAGGGTCTGTTTGACCTTGTATCAGTCCAATAAAAGTAGGGCAGATGTTATAATTGCATGAAGGAAAAGTCTTTGAGCACACGATTAAGCTTCTCTACAACAATCCAGGTGGGAAAAATCAATGTCACTATTAATGGATGTTTTCCATTTTATTTCATGAATTCACACCATAGACCCAGTTCATAATTAAGGCTAAGCCAAACCATGGCTTAGTGCAAATGAGCAAATGTGTGGGTTCCTGGAAAGGAGATCATGGCTGCTTCACTCCTCCTCCAGTCCTGCTCCTGCAACACACCTGAGAGTTAAGCCATAGTTTGTCTTAGCATTACATCTCGCACAGACAAACCATAAGCAGTAAGCCATAGAACAAACCTTGACTACAGCTAGTGGTTTGTCTGGACTGGAGTAAGATAAATCATGACTGAACACAATGCTAAGTCAAACCATGGCTTAGTACACAACAGCAGGACCGGAAGAGGAGCAGAATAGCCATAATCTTTTCCCCAGGAACCCACACTTTTGTGCATTCACATAAACCATAATTTGTCTTAGCATTAAGTGCAAACTACTCAATATGAAACTGACAGAGGAAGCCTCCATGTGTAACACCTGTCCAGAGCCTCTTTTCTCTTTTCAAAGTGCCTACTTTGAAAACAGCTGTTTCTGAAGAAAAAAAATCCACTGCATGTAGGAGTAGGAATACAGAGAGTGTTCCTTGGACATCTAGAGCAAACTGAGTGGAGCACACAGACATAAATTCAGTTTACTTTTAATGGCATAGCAGCACCAACATTTTATTTGAAAGAGGAATAGACTGGTGGAGGAGGTAAAAGTAAAAAAGAGCATGTATAAAGAATGGAAGGAAGGACGCATCACCAAGGAAGAGTACCGACGAGCAGCTTGGGCTTGCAGGAATAGCATAAGGAAAGCTAAAACCTGAGCCTCACCAGAGCTCCTCCTCCTCTTTTGGTCAGCTGCCTCCCAAGTCTCTCAGGTCTTTCAGGGTCAGGAATCCCGAGTTCCTTCGCCCTCGCAGAGAGCACCGCCGAGCCTCACCAGAGCTCCTCCTCCTCTCTTGGTCAGCTGCATAGTTCACTCCATAGTTCTTCTGGTTCTCTGTCAACTAAGTTTAAAACCTCAAATATGTTCCTTATTTCATCTTTATATTCTTCTGGGATGTTATTTAAATTGTATTTTGGCATTATGATTGCTTTGTTCTTCTTCTTTAGCTTTACTCTGATTTTCGATACAACCAGTTCATGATCTGTACTGCAGTCTGCTCCTGGTCTTGTTTTCGCAGAAAGTATGGAACTTCTCCATCTTCTGCTACCAATTATATAATCAATTTGATTCCTATATTGACCATTTGATGATGTCCATGTGTACAGTCATCTTTTCGGTTGCTCAAAAAATGTGTTTGTAAGAAACAAATTATTGGCTTCACAGAATTCAACAAGGCTTTCTCCTGCTTCATTTCTGTCTCCTAAGCCCCATTTCCCCGCAATTCCTGGTTCTTCTCTGTTTCCTTTTTGCATTCCAGTCCCCCATGATTAACAGCACATCTCGTTTTGGTGTGTGATCAATTTCCTACTGTACTTCTGCGTAAAATCTCTCCAGTTCCTCTTCTTCTGTGTTTGCTGTTGGAGCGTAGACTTGGATGATGGTTATGTTAATAAGTTTCCTGTTTAATCTCATTGATATCACTTGTGTTGTAGCTGCTAATTGCTTTTGCTACATCACTTCTCACTATTAAAGCAACCCCATTTCTTCTTAATTTCTCATTTTCTGCATAAAATATTTTGTAGTTGCCTGATTGAAAATGTCCCATTCCCATCCATTTTAATTCACTCACACCAAGTATTGTAATGTTGATACATTCCATTTCTTGCTTGACAATTTCTAACTTTCCCTGGTTCATGCTTCTCACATTCCATGTTCCTATTGTGTGCGTTGTACAACTTCGGACTCTCCTTTAGCATCTGTGCACATCAGCCTCTGGGCTTCCTTTCGGCTTTGACCTTGCTGCATCATTAGTCACAGCGCTACTCGTACTTGTCCTTTGTTCTTCCCCAGTAGCTCAGTGAGTGCCTTCTGACCTGGGGGTCTCATCTTCCAGCACTATCTCATGTTGCATTTTGGATACTCTGTTCATAGGGTTTTCATGGTAAGGGATATTCAGAGGTGGTTTACCATTGCCTTCCTCTGAGTATGGATGCAAATTAGTCTGGTGTCTCAGCTTTGACCATTCTGCCTTGGGTGCTCCTGCTAGGAGTCTAGCCTCTTGGTCTAGACTTCTGACAGCATTGCTCTCAGCTTCTTCAAAACTCTCAAACCCCCTCACCATGTTAAGGTGTTCATCCTAAAGGGGGTAAGGTGCCATAAGACTTGTTATTTTGCCAGCTACAAGCTCATTTAAAACCAAACCAAAATCCGTTCAACTAATTCCTGGCACTCACAAGAGAAACATCAAGACTGCCACTGACAACAGAAATAGGAAACAACAAACATAAAATGGAGGGGGATCAAGCAGTTGTTGTCACCTGCAACGTGTGCGCTATGTTCATCTTCTTAACGGAAACCAGACGCGATTACACTTGCAGCAAGTGCAGATTGGTGGCGCTCCTAGAAGAAAAGGTTAGGGGGCTGCAGCAACACATAGACACCCTGCGACATATCAGTGAAGATGAGGACTTCCTCGATAGAACACAAGAGGAATTAAGGGAGCGACACAAAGTACAGGAAGAAAGTGACAAGGAAGAACAGGACTGCAACAGCAACAAATCCCCGTGGAGGACTGTCACAGTAAGGGCAAGGAAAAACAGGAGGGATTCAGAACTGATGCAACTAACAAATCGCTTTCAGTGTCTCTCAGCAGACAGCACCTCTGAAGAGCCTCAATAAACTCACCTGCATCAAGAGACACTGACTGCAAAGGAAGACTCCACACCCCGGAAGAAGGAAGCTGATGCAACCACTGCTCGCGGCAAAAAGAGGAGGGTGCTGGTGGTTGGAGACTCGTTGCTCAGGAGGGTAGAGGCATCGGTATGCCAGACGGACAAAATGAATCAGGAAGTCTGTTGTCTCCCTGGGGCACGCATCCGGGACATCGCTGACAACCTGCCGAGACTCATTGGGAAACAAGATAGGTACCCCTTTCTCCTCATCCATGTGGGCACGAACGACACGGCCAGAAACACCTTGGAACAGATCACCTCGGACTATGAGGCTCTGGGTAGGAAGGTCAAGCATTTGGGGGTGCAGGTGGTCTTCTCATCAATTCTTCCAGTGAAGGATAGAGGACTACAAAGGGAAAGGAAGATACTGCAGGTCAACGACTGGTTACGCAGATGGTGTCGACGGGAGAGGTTTGGATTCTGGGACCATGGTCTAAGCTTCTTGGAGGGGGGACTGTTGGCAAGAGATGGGCTGCACCTCACGAGGACTGGGAAGAATCTCTTTGGCAGAAGTATGGCAAAACTCATCAAGAGGGCTTTAAACTAAAGCCTCTGGGGGATGGAGATGATAGCTTAAATACGGATCCAAAGACAGCAGGTTGTAAACGCAAGGATTTGAAGGGTACAGGAGACACTGGGAGAGAGAAAGGGATGCACGGCAAAGCTCACAGTATATTAACGGAGGAATCCAATCAGGACAAAAGAGACTTCTGTCTATATACCAACGCGCGGAGCTTGGGAAACAAGCAAGGGGAGCTTGAAGTCTTAGTGCATCAAGGCAAATATGACTTCATAGGGATAACAGAAACTTGGTGGGATGACTCCTATGATTGGAATATAGCCATTCAAGGATATAAACTCTACAGAAAGAATAGAAGCAACAGAAAAGGAGGGGGAGTAGCGTTATACATCAAAGACAAATACACCTCTATGGAAATCCAAGAGAGCGAACAAAGGGGTCAGGTAGAGACCATTTGGGTAAAAATAAATGGAGAAACAAATAAAACCGACATGGTAGTAGGTGTCTACTACAGACCCCCTGGCCAAGAAGAGGTGGTAGACGAGGCCTTTCTCAAACAAATCTCTGAAATCTCAAGGAGGCAAGAAGTAGTAGTGATGGGGGACTTCAACTACCCGAATATCTGCTGGGAGACAAACTCTGCGAAGCACAAAGCCTCCAACAAATTCCTGATGGACCTTGCTGATAATTTCCTCTTTCAAAAAGTAGAAGAAGGAACAAGGGGATCGGCAATCCTGGACCTGATCTTAACTAACACGGACGAATTGGTCACGGGAATTAAAGCAGTCGGTACCTTGGGGGAAAGTGACTACGTAATGCTGGAATTTGGGATTCTGGGGAAAGCCAAAGAAGAATATAGTCAAATATGGACCTTGGATTTCAGGAAAGCTGATTTTAGCAAGCTCAGGGAAATGATGGGTAGGATCCCGTGGCTAGATAGACTAAAGAAAAAAGGAGCCCAAGAAGCGTGGGAGTTCATGAAGAACGTATTACAAAAAGCGCAATCGCTAACAATTCCAAAGAGGAAGAAAAATGGAAGACATCGGAAAAAGCCAATGTGGCTACACGGAAGACTGGTGGAGTAGGTAAAAGTAAAAAAGAGCATGTATAAAGAATGGAAGGAAGGACGCATCACCAAGGAAGAGTACCAACAAGCGGCTCGGGCTTGCAGGAATAGCGTAAGGAAAGCTAAAACCCAGAATGAGCTGAGGCTGGCGAGGGAAGCGAGGAACAACAAAAAGGGGTTTTTCAGATATGCTTGAAGCAAGAGAAAGACCAAGGAAACGGTGGGACTGCTGCTCAGTGAAGATGGCAAAATGTTGACAGACAACGAGGAAAAAGCAGAACTGCTCAACACCTATTTTGCCTCCGTTTTCTCCCAAAAAGGGAACAGTGTGCAACCTTGCATCGGTTGCAATCTCAGTAAGGGGTCGGGACTGCAGTTCAAGATTGATAAGGAGATAGTCAGGAAATACCTAGTTAACCTAAATGAGTTCAAATCTCCAGGGCCTGATGAACTGCATCCCAGAGTATTGAAGGAACTTGCGGATGTACTCTCGGAACCTCTTGCCATCATCTTTGAGAAATCCTGGAGAACAGGAGAGGTGCCGGAGGATCGGAGACGAGCAAACGTCGTCCCGCTCTTTAAAAAGGGTAAAAAAGAAGATCCGGGGAATTACAGGCCGGTCAGTCTGACTTCAATACCAGGAAAGATATTAGAACGGATAATAAAAGAGTCCATTGGCAACTATCTAGATGACAATGCTATGATTAGAAGGAGCTAGCATGGGTTTGTCAAGAAAAAATCCTGTCAAACTAATCTCATCTCTTTTTTTGATCGGGTCACTAGCTTAGTAGATGGTGGAAATGCTGTAGATGTCATCTATCTGGATTTCAGCAAGGCGTTTGACAAAGTCCCCCACGACCTTTTGATTAGCAAACTACTCAAATGCAGACTACATGGAAATACTGTCAGGTGGATTCACAACTGGTTGGAAAACCGTACTCAAAGAGTGGTCGTTGGTGGCTCTGCTTCGGACTGGAAGGAGGTCTCGAGTGGAGTGCCACAGGGTTCTGTCCTGGGGCCGATACTCTTCAACATTTTTATCAATGACTTAGATGATGCGGTGGAGGGAAGCCTTATGAAGTTTGCGGATGATACGAAACTGGGAGGGATAGCTAACACAATGAAAGACAGGAATAAAATCCAAAGGGACCTGGATAGACTAGAAAATTGGGCTGAAATTAATAAAATGACATTCAGTAAAGACAAATGCAGGATTCTGCATTTAGGCCACAAAAACAAAATGCACGGGTACAGGATGGGAAATACCCGGCTTAGCAGTAGTGCGTGTGAGAAGGACCTTGGAATTGTAGTGGATCACAAGTTGAACATGACCCAGCAGTGTGATGCTGCAGCAAAAAAGGCAAACGTGGTTTTGGGCTGCATAAACAGTGCTATAGTTTCCAGGTCGAGGGAAGTAATAGTCCCACTATATTCTGCATTGGTCAGGCCTCATCTGGAATACTGCGTTCAGTTCTGGGCGCCTCATTTTAAGAAAGATATAGACAAGTTAGAGCGGGTTCAGAAGAGGGCGACGAGGATGATAGCCGGTATGGAGAACAAGTCTTATGAGGAAAGGTTGAAGGAACTTGGCATGTTCAGTCTGGTGAAGAGAAGGCTGAGGGGTGACATGATTGCACTCTTTAAGTACCTGAAGGGCTGTCACATAGAGGAGGGTACAGATTTGTTCTCTGCTGCCCCAGAGGGTAGGACTAGGTCTAATGGTTTTAAGTTGCAGGAGCGTAAATTCAGATTGGACATTAGAAGGAACTTCTTGACAGTAAGGGCAGTTCGGCAATGGAACCGACTGCCTAGGGAGGTGGTGGGATCCCCTTCGCTGGATGTCTTCAAGCAGAGGCTGGACAGCTATCTGCGGAAGATGCTCTAGCTGTGGATTTCCTGCTGTGAGCAGGGGGTTGGACTCGATGGCCTACAAGGCCCCTTCCAACTCTATGATTCTATGATTCTAAGTTAGAGACATTATCAGGGAAAAATGCAAAAAGACAATCCCTCTAGTTAAACAGAAAACCTCAGTGGATGACTGAAGAAATATTTAAAATGGTTAAAGATAGAAGGAAAGCAAAAGCAAGAGATAGAAAGATGGTCAGAACCCTAAATGCAACAATACAGCGACTAGTATGTAGGGACAAAGAGAACGATTACAATAGTTATTGTATAGAAATAAAAGATAACAAAAAGGGAAGAACAAGAGCCCTATTCCAAAAGATTAGAGAAATGAAAGGGAAATGTAAACCACAAGTAGGAATGCTGAATAATCAACAGAGGAACACACTGACTGACTGAGATGAAATAAAAGGAAGATGGAAGCAATACACTGAAGAATTCTATAAAAGAGATGCAAGGATGACAGATTCATTCACGGAGGAACCGTATGATGAAGAAGCAGAAATTTTAGAATGTGAGGTGAAAGCTGCTCTTAAAATACTTGGAAGAAACAAATCACCAGGAACAGATGGCATACCAATAGAGTTGCTACAAGCTACTGAGACTGAATCTGTCCAAATTTTGACAAAAAATATTTCCAAGAAATATAGAAAACAATGGCCCACAGACTGGAAGCGTTCAATATGTATCCCAATTCCAAAGAAAGGGGATCCCAGGGAATGCAGTAATTATCAAACTATCGCCTTAATATCCCATGCAAGTAAAGTAACATTCAAAGCTGAATGTTGGAAGATTCAGGACAGACAAAAGGAAGTACTTCTTTACTCAGTGCATAGTTAAACTATGGAATTTGCTCCCACAAGACTCAGTAATGGCCACCAGCTTGGATGGCTTTAAAAGAAGATTAGACAAATTCATGGAGGACAGGGCTATCAATGGCTACTACCCATGATGGCTGTGCTCTGCCACCCTAGTCAGAGGCAGCATGCTTCCGAAAACCAGTTGCCAGAAGCCTCAGGAGGGGAGAGTGTTCTTGCACTTGGGTCCTGCTTGCGGGCTTCCCCCAGGCACCTGGTTGGCCACTGTGAGAACAGGATGCTGGACTAGATGGGCCATTGGTCTGATCCAGCAGGCTCTTCTTATGTTCTTATGTTCTTAATGCTCAAGATTCTACTACAAAGGCTCTTACCATATATGGAGCAAGAAATGCCAGACATCCAAGCTGGATTTAGAAAGGGAAGAGGCATCAGAGATCATATGTTATGTTATGTTATGTTATGTTATGTTATGTTATGTTATGTTATGTTATGTTATGTTATGTTATGTTATGTTATGTTATGTTATGTTATGTTATGTTACGTTTTATTTCTAGGCTGCCTTTCGGCCAAATAGACCCCAAAGGCAGCTTACACACAAATAAAAATACAAATAAAAACAATACAATTTACAAAAAAAATCAAACTAGCAAAATTCTAACATTTCTAAAAAACAAGAACAGCAAACCAAAAGCATTCATCTTCCTGGGGGCAGTCCCCAGAAAAATGTCATTAAGAGCAAGGGTGGGGGGCAAGGCAGGTGGAAAAGCTTGCCCCTTGATGGTCCCAGCACAGTCTCACCCCTGCAGCATATCGCAAGCATACGTTGGATAATGGAACAGACCAAGGAATTTCAGAAGAAAATCACCCTGTGCTTTATAGATTACAGCAAAGTCTTTGACTGTGTAGATCATGAAAAACTATGGAATGCTTTAAAAGAAATGGGGATGCCACAGCATCTGATTGTCCTGATACGCAACCTATACTCTGGACAAGAGGCTACTGTAAGGACAGAATATGGAGAAACCCATTGGTTCCCAATCTGAAAGGGTGTGAGAAAGGGGTGTATTTTATCACCCTATTTGTTTAATCTATATGCAGAACATATACGGAAAGCAGGATTGGATGAAGATGAAGGAGGTGTGAAAATTGGCAGGAGAAATATCAATAATTTAAGTTATGCAGATGATACCATACTACTAGCAAAAACCAGTAATAATTGGAAACGAATGCTGATGAAAGTTAAAGAGGAAAGCACAAAAGCAGAACTACAGCTGAACGTCAAGAAGAGTAAACTAATGACAACAGAAGATTTATGTAACTTTAAAGTTGACAATGAGGACATTGAATTTGTCAAGGATTATCAATACCCCAGCACAGTCATTAACCAAAATGGAGACAATAGTCAAGAAATCAGAAGAAGGCAGGGACTGGAGAGGGCAGCTATGCGAGAACTAGTAAAGGTCCTCAAATGCAAAGATGTATCACTGAACACCAAAGTCAGGATCATTCAGACCATGGTATTCCAGATCTCTATGTATGGATGTGAAAGTTGGACAGTGAAATAAGTGGATAGGAGAAAAATCAACTCCTTTGAAATGTGGTGTTGGGGGAGAGCTTTGCGGATACCATGGACTGTGCAAAAGACCAACAATTGGGTGTTAGAACAAATTAAACCAGAACTGTCACTAGAAGCTAAAATGATGAAACTGAGGTTATCATATTTTGGACACATAATGAGAAGACCTGATTCACTAGAAAAGACCATAATGTTGGGAAAAACAGAAGGGAGTAGAAAAAGAGGAAGGCCAAACAAGAGATGGATTGATTCCATTAAGGAAGCCACAGACCTGAACTTACAAGATCTGAACAGGGTGGTTCGTGACAGATGCTCTTGGAGGTCACTGATCCATAGGGTCACCATAAGTCATAATCAACTTGAAGGCACATAATAATAACAGCACCTTAATGATTAACAAATTTATTATGACGTAAGTTTTTACATACAAGAGTCCACCATGTCTTGCCATCTCAATGGTGTTTGGTATATCTTCTTCCCACGTTAATTACAGTAATGAGATGTGTGTGGTCACTTGTTGGTCTAAAAGAATTTGGTCCACTCTAATATCTGTTGAAGCTCTCATACACCCACCAGACATTATTTCTCAATCTGTATCACTCACTTCTTTGCCACTATTTGGGGTTTTCCAGACAACCTGTTTATTGAGCATTCATCCTGATTTGCATGCACAAAGCTTATGCAGTGATTGGGCTATGTCTCTGGTTTTCATTGAACATTCATTCTTATTTGTTTATGTGGCAGTTGTACAACAATGTGCATTCATCCTGGGGCACAATCACATGACTTTCTATTTTATCATTTTCATCCCATATGTCTGAGTACATTTCCCTGTCCTTTTCCTAACTGCAAAGAGTCTGTGGTGGTTTCTTTAAGTGCTAGGGCAACAGCAATTTGTTCCACTTTAATTTTGCAAACCTCTGTTTCCAGTATGAACTTGAATTCCTCTTGCAGAATAATGGCAATCTAGAGTAAGGATGGGTGATAAATTCAATTCAGTTTGTATTTCAGCCCAAATCTATCAAATTTGTACTTTCCAAAACAATATGAGAACTGAAACACAGCCATCCTTCAAAATTCACCCTTATTCAAATTTTGTGATGCAGTTCACTGACCAAACAATGTGTACAAAAATGCGTATTAGGGGAAAGTGTACATGCAAAATCAATATATGAGTGAAAATAACGTAACAATGCATTACGTGGTGAGAAATTGCTTGCAAAATGTGTAGATTAGTCAAAACTGGCTCCAAATGTGTTTATTTAGAGAAATTTGTATTAAAATGCTGGAGAATTTTCATGAGGATTTTAAAAAATTGCAAATTGATGTAGAAATGTGGAGAACTGAATTTAAGATAGGAAAAATGAGAAAATGAGTAGACCAAATTTGACAGATCTTTCCATCTCTTGTTTAGAGGCACTTTCAGCATACAAGATCAAAACACAAGTAGCTTCAACTAAAATTCAAGTAGGATCCTATATCATAGTTTTCTGTACTCACTACTGGGAGCTTCTTTGGGGCATAACTTTTCAGGATGAGATGAACTGAGATGATTTCTTTTATCCTCTTAAAACAGCTTCTTGATTTGGCCCCAAATCCTGGTAATATATCTCCTCATCAACTGCTTCAGCGGCTTAAGCTCTGTAGATAAATTTGGCAGGTTTCAGCCCAAGTAGTGTAGCTTCTCTAAAATACACCTAAGTTCTGGAATATTACTGGATGTTTCCAGTTCTTTAATAGCATGTACCTTGTCTGGATTTGAACTTAAGTTGTCCTGCTTTTTATTTGTCCTCAAAATTTGATGCAGGTGGAAATTGCATTGTTCTTTATAACTCTTGAGTTATGACTTGCTGATCCTACTTCTCCAAATACAGGCATACCCCACTTTAACATACGCAATGGGACCGGAGCATGTATGTAAAGTGAAAATGTACTTAAAGTGAAGCAATTATCTATGCATGTACTGCACTGCAATCGCCACTAGATGGCAGCGGCGTCATGCCATTAAGTGTCCGTTATTGCGAAGCACGTATGTTAAAGTGGGGTATGGTGGAGTATGGGGCATGTACGTTATAGCTAGGCGACTTTAAGTGAAGCAACTTTAAGCGGGGTATGCCTGTACTAAATTGTCATCCATAAAAACAATAGTATTTTTGATGTCCTCTCGTAACATGCAATGCAATGTCATGTTTACTCAGCAGTAAGTCCCACTGTGTTCAGTGTTTTTTCTTGCTAGGCAAGTGATCTTTCTTTTTTCTTTGGAAGTTTTCAGGATGGCACTGGTGATTCCGAAGTTAAACAATAGCATTTTAAACAGTATTGTCCAAACGGACTATGTATGACTATAGTCAGTTTGGCACGCTTCAGCCAGAGAAATTTGCCAGAACCTACCAGATGCATCCCATGTAGAGAGTACAGCTACAACTGCTATCTTTGGGGAAAACCTTCCAGAATGGGAACAGGAACTTCTCTCTAACCATTGCAATATGCAGTCTTTTTTAAAACTGTAAAGATCCTAATATCTGCAGTTTTTCTTTTCTTTAACACTATGTAGTTGACTCTATCATTTCTCAGCTACACCTAATTTTTCTATTCTCTTTAACTCAACCTGTATTTTGTGGTAATGGAACAGGAATTATCTGAGGTGAATGCACATTATATACTTCAGCATTACCTTTCAAAATAAGACCCACTGGTTCTTCTTTTATTGATACAAGATCTCCAAACACTCTCACTGCTGCTTCTGTTTTTCTTACAAGTCCCATCTTGACATCTACACTCTTGCTAAAGAGGTTATCTGCTTTTGACCTTCCAATCATATACACACTTAAAGCTTTTGCCCTTGTATCCTATAGAGAATTATCCATAAAAGTTAATCTAATAAACATATCCCACAAACATCAAGACAGAGGTTTTTGGTTGCATTTAAGCCCATGCCATCTTCTGAACACCACTGATTCAGCCAATGGGAAATTTCTTTTCACTTAACAC
Source organism: Rhineura floridana (assembly GCF_030035675.1). NCBI lineage: Eukaryota > Metazoa > Chordata > Lepidosauria > Squamata > Rhineuridae > Rhineura > Rhineura floridana. The sequence goes on along the minus strand of NC_084483.1, from coordinate 94,078,493 downwards.
TTACTGCAGGGGTGGGGAACACTCAGGCCCAGAGGTCAAATGCCTTATGCCTCTCTATCTGACCCCAGGACTCTCCCCAGTCACAACCCCTACTGTCACTGCTTTGCACTTTCCTTGAGAGTTTTTGCCTGGCTAGACTATGTCCTTGAACTCTGATAATGTCTTTTGCTTGGATGGATAGAGGATAGCGAGGTATGTGGAGAAACTAGCCTACGATATAAAGGTAAAATAAACATACACTGCTCTGCCCACTTTTATAACTGGCCCTACCCACCAGAGTCATGTTGCTCTGAAGGTTGCTCAGAAGGGAATGCGGCCCTTGGGCTGAAAAAGGTTCCCCATCCCTTCCTTAATTGATTGGAGACCTGTCTTCCTGGCATGTGGAGTGCTGTCAGGTCCCTGATTGTCTAAGAAGTGCTTCCCACTATGCAGGAGGTTTACTATACAGCAAAAAAAAAACTATTTTAAAAAAATACTGTCTCCCTCACTGTGGCACAGCAGACCTATCAGGAAGTGAAGCAATGGTAGGTCACAATGGAAGGAATTGCTTCACATTCTAAGGGCTATCTGACATTAGGACTAGCTGTGGAACAAATTGTGAAAGCCATTCCAGAGTTTTGGGAGAGTAGGCTAATTCCAATTTTCTCCTCACTAGAACTCAGAAGCCCACTAATCCCTTCTTGTGCTCTAGGGCAGGGATGGGCAATCTGTGGCCCTCCAGATGTTGCTGGATTCCAACTCCCATCAGCCCCAGCCAGCAGAGTCAATGGTAACATCAGTCAGAAACATCTGGAGGGCCACAGGTTACCCATCCCCAATCTAGGGACTGCATAAATGAAAATGGAAATGGGATTTACTCCTGTGCAATCATGCTTTAAAATGAAATGGACTGCCTTCAAGTCGATTCCAAAGTTGTAGGGTAGTACAATATCTCAGAGAGGAGGTCAGGTCTCCTGCTCCCCTGGTGCATTCACTATAGCTGCCCAATTTCCCTGCTTTTAAAAGATTGATAGAAATATCTGTGGGCTATAGGTATGTTCTTAAACCGCAAGGTTTTTTGCCTATTAGTGAATTTCCCTGCTTTTTAGTCCAGGAGGTAAGAAATGGGATTATGTACAAGTCTGCTGAGAATGCATGGTTATTGAGTTCAGTGGGATTTACTCCCCTGCAATCATGCTTAGGATAGGTGAAACTGACCATGGGGAGGGAAGCCTGGAGTGGGCAGGGAAGGAGGAAAACAGAAGAGGAGAGGAGAGGAAGAAGAGAGGAGGAAGGGAGAGGAGAAGGGAAGGAAGGGAAAGGCAGGTTTGATCATTTGCATGTTTATTGAGTTCAATGGGATTTACTCCTGTGCAATCATGGCTAGGATAGGTAACACTGACCATGGGGGAGGAGGAGGGGAGAGTAGATGGAAGGAAGGGGGGAGAGGGGGCAGAAGGAGTGGGAGGGGGAAGGAGGGGTTTGGAAGGGGGGAAGGAAGGGGGAGGGAAGGGGCAAAACGGAGGTGATGGGAGGGAGGAGGAGGAGGGGAGGGCAGGTTTGATCATTTGCATGCTTATTGAGTTCAATGGGATTTACTCCTGTGCAATCATGCTTTAAAATGAAATGGACTGCCTTCCAGTTGATTCCGACTTATGGCGACCCTATGAATAGGGTTTTCATGGTAAGCAGTATTCAGAAGTGGTTTACCATTACCTTCCTCTGAGGCTGAGAGGCAGTGACTGGCCCAAGATCACCCAGTGACCTTCATAGCTGTGTGGGGATTCAAACCCTGGTCTCCCAGGTCATAGTCCAGCACCTTAACCACTACACCACACTGGCTCTCTGCCCATGCTATATTGCTGCAAGACCAGTTATCTCCTTGGGAAGCTAAATTAGCAGCCACAGAGCATAACTTCTTGGAAGGGAGTACAGGGGAGGAGAAGAAATTCACTAGTTTTCTGGAGACTTTTTCTTCAGAAGTTAAAAAAATGCAATAGATTTGCTGGAAGTCTTGCTTTGGAAGGGTGCATTGCAAAAGTTCCTAATTACATGAGACAATATGAGAAGAAAACAAGTACCTTCTGTTCCCTGTTGGAGACCTTTATCTCATGATATAGCACAGAGCAAGCAAGAATTACAGATAAAATACCTGTATTTATAAAACACCTTTGAAGAACACTTGGTTTTAAATGTATTCCTGCAAATGGGTGCGGGTATATTCTTCACATACAGATAGTTTGCAATATGCAGTTATTAGCAGCTTATCTGAAGAGCAAATTACTTCATAAAATAAGGTGGTGGGTCATTGTGTATCCCCACCCCATCCTCTTTTTTCTGCTGATAGCACAAATTTAAGGATAATGGATTTGGTGCTAGCTTCTCCAATACACTAAAAACACGTGATGGCATTATGCAGTAATTTGGATATTTTACTGAGTATATATTCCAGCAATATATTTTATGCCTCATTTGTTGGAAAACTCATTAGATTAGTGCGACACCACGCTTTAATGCAATAAATCCAGACTCTTCTCCCCCCTCTTCAACCCCCCACTAAGTTGAACTCTGCTTGTTTTCATTCATGCTTGAATTAATAAATGGCAAGCCTGTTTGCTCTCTTGGCATTTGTATGCAATTTGGTGGTGGATCTATAGTTTGAGAGAATGGGAGGAGTGGTAAAAGTAAATTGTGCCCTTGGGCTCATACCATAAAAGTCCTCCCTCATACAGTTTACATCGGCAGGGCACAATCTCCTCATCTAAGGAGTTTGCCTTTGACTTGCATGTAAATTATGCAATAGTTTTCTGAACTTTCAGTGTGCGGCCCAAAAGCGGCATGAAGCAAGCAACTGAAGTGAGCAACTGCTGACAAAGAGGAAGGGTGAATGTGAGATGTGTATATATTGTGTTGCTTTTTCAGAATATTCTAAGGATAAATAAAATATGTGATTTTATTGTTAAGAATAAGTGGTTAATAAATTGATAGATTGTTTGTAATAGATATGCTATAGAGGCTGAAGTTTAACTTAGATGAAGAAAAGGGACTTTTCTTAGAATAGGACATCTGTCTGAAGTTCAAATAAAAAGCAGCCAGAACAGACAGATTGCAGTCAAAGTTCCACTTTAAAATAGTAAGGGGATTTACACTTAAATGATGGGGGTTTTTTTTATGCTCAGATAATGAAGTAAGGTGGCTATCTGGACAATCTGTGGTCAAAGTCTGTTTTAATACAGAAAGGGGGTTTTTGCTTGGCAGAATCATAGGGAAATTTTACTTTGCTTGACGTAATGGGAGTGTTCTGAGAATATTCTGCTTAATTAATATGTACATAACAAATATTGGTGTAGGGCAGCTTAGGTCTAAGTAATAAGAAATATAAATAGGGGTGGGACTTCATTAAGGCATTTTTCGGATAAGATTGTAAACCCTGTACTCTGGCCAATGAGGAGGCAGGGGAGGGAACCATAGCGTCGGGCTAAGGGATAAAAGTCTGTACCAAAGTCATGTTGGGTGTGTCTGCCTTGTGTGGTTGACACCCGCTCTTGCAAGAACGAAATAAAGCTTTATAACTGCTTCACAATTGTCTCTGTCGTGGGTCTTCCACAGGGGACCTTTTTGGGGTCTCATAGGGGGTTTTTCCCTTAAGGAAAACCACGTTTCTTACAGTGAACAAGCAAAAGAGTTGACCTAAAGCATGGTTTTAATTGCTGACACACTGAAAGGATTATTATTATTTCACTGCTTTGTCCAAAACAGACTAGGGATACTTCCAAAGGTGTGTTTATTGTGGGAGCCATGCTGCTCATGCTTTTCACAGAACCCCAACAATGTCCTTTTCAAGGATTTCAAGGCAGCTGGCAAGTCACAATACCAAAACAATATTTCAAACAAAAAAATAATCTTCAAATTAATCCAAATTATAAACCACCAAAAGACACACAGAGTAATGATTCCAACATAGCCAAGCAGAAAAAGAATCAGCCGAACGCCTTTTTGCAAAGCCACATGTTTACCAGCTACTTAAAATCATATAGTGATGGGACGTCACTTGGCAAGACATTCTGCCAGATCATCACCACCACAAAGAATGCCCTAGCCCTTGTTGCCATCAGCCACATTTCATAAGGTCAAAGTATCTGCAGCAGGGCCTCATGTGGAACAGGGCCCCAGAGCATGTGGGGAGGAATGTATGGAAGAAGCAGAGCTTGGAAAAGTCACTTTTTTGAACTACAACTCCCATCAGCCCAAACCAGTGGACATGCTGGCTGGGGCTGATGGGAGTTGTAGTTCAAAAAAGTAACTTTTCCAAGCTCTGGGAAGAAGGCAGTCCTCCTGCTTCCAGTGGAACCTAATCACAACATAAAATGGCTGCCATGAGTACATGGAATGATGCAAAATGGCAGCCACATCTAAAAACGAGAGCAGAAAAAGACACAGGAATAAAATCATGTAGCTATTCCCCCATCAATGGAAAAAGGCATCTACATCAGCCACCACCATGCTCACCCACAGACAGAAGCACTTTGTACCTCTTCTCTGTTCGGAACACAAGGGAGGGAGGGTGTCCAATACTGGCATCTATTGAAATCTGGACATGTTTAGGGGGGGGTCAATATGGGAGAGTTCAAACTTGTGCAGATAGAAAGAACAGTCTCTCATGCTTTGAAGATTTTTGAGCGGCTACTTACTGAGACTTTTCATGAGTGTCATAGGAGGTACTGGCAGGCACAATAGCACCCACAGGTGCTACATTGACAACACTTGGCGTACAGATACAGTATATTGCTTGATGTTAGCAGACTTGTAAACACAAGGAATAGCCATATGCCTTAAGACTTAGAGAGAATGTTTTATCTAGAATCCATCCATTTATCATAGGGTTTCACCTGTTGCAACTGATCTCTGTCCCAATTGCATGGGCAAACCTTGGCTACTGCTTGCAGTTAATGAGGGGAGAGCTTAAACGTGATAACAAACTAAGCCAAACATTAGCTTAGCTCAGCATAACAGTAAAAAGGACTGGAGAGGAGCAAAATGATTGCAAGCTCCTCTCTGGGAGCCTGAATGTTGGCACAGTCTTGCTAAGCCATAGTTTGGCTTACTGTATTGTGCAAAGCAGGTCATGAGTAGGAATTTAACAATGCAAAACTCTGGTTTACAGTCTTGCACTCTAGCATAATCCTCTGTATTATTGGCCTGGAGGTGACTGGGGAGTGAAGGGATATGGGCAGCTAGAGAGACGATGAAGCTCTAGAGATTCTGATTCCTTGCTTGAGAAGTCTGAACTCCTGTCTTCAGGGGCAGAGTCAGGTTGGGTGTTAAATACTCTTCCCCTAAGAACCCTGCAACATGCTCTTCATCAGACAAGGCTTCAAGCCACTTTGTGGTCTGCAGCATCCCACTAGCTCTCCTCTGCCTCAAATGCACTGCCTGAGACCTCTGGGTCTGGGGCACCTGTGTTTTCCCACATTTATTTTCCTAATAAGCAATTTGCACTATAAGCCCTAACTGAATGACCATCAACAGAAGAATGAAATCTACTCTGAACTCTTGTCTCAGACAAGCCCTGGGAGGAAAGCTCAGTAAATCACAGGAGGTCTGGCACAGAGGTCTGGTATTCCTGGAACAAACTTTTTTTGTTTGTTCACCGCCCTGAGAGCTATTTCGCTACGGGCGGTATATAAATTGAATAATAAATAAAAATAAATAAAAATAAATAAAACTTTCACATGCTGAAAATCTCTTATAAAATTAAAAGGTTTGACAATATCAGAATACAAATGTGTTATATAACTCTCTCCAGTATTCAGTCTTTGGCATTAAAGTAACAGAAGAATGCTGATATGGAAATTAAACATACTACACAAAATCTGGCCTAAAATTTGTTTGCCTTGGCCTAATGGATACAGTTTGACCTTGATATGGACCTGAAGACTCACTTCAAATTCTAATTTCACAACAGATTCACTTGAAATCTCACTTCTCCCTTTGTAAAACAGTAGTAGCAGTAATAATAGTAATGCTTCATTTGTTTAAACGTTAATGGTTGTATCCAACATTGCACAAGTGGAAGGCAAGCTTGGACAAAGGAACTTTCCCTTCCCTCCCACCAGTAGTGTAGTGGCAAATTTATAAGTACAGGGTCCCCTCATGATAGCCACAGCCATACCCCCCTTTTTTTTTGCTGCTGGGTTGAGAATGAGAACTTTAGCAATGCCTTCTCCCACAACAACAAATGTCCCTAGGAGCCAATAAGCATGGAAGGAGAGAGGGTAGTTACTCAGAAGAGTCAGTGGCTGATTCACCTCCTTTCACTCTGATTGACTCCAATCAGCAGGACGGATAACGAAGCATGGTAGAGGCCTCTTCTCAGTGACTAACACACTCCCCTTTCATGCTGGCTGGCTCATAAGATGCTGGAGACATATGGACCTAGCTGGGACCCTGCTCCCAAAAACGTAAGGTGTATAAGACCCTCCAAGTCCCTGGATAACTACATCCCTGCTCCTTTCCCCCACCCCTGTATATTCTCTGGAAGGTTGAGGGGACCTACCAAATACTGTGAGCTGTAACCTGCAGGGTTGCACTGCAGGTTGCACTAAGACAACAGAATTTCTCAAACTTGAGAAGAGGAACCTTGTATGAGTGAACTCCAATGGAGCAACACAGGAATATGCCTTAGATCAGCCTTTCCCAACTAGTGGGCCACCAGATGTTGTTGGACCACAACTCCCATCAGCCTCAGCCAGCATTGCCAATGGTCAGAAAAGATGGGAATTGTCGTCCAACAACATCTGGTGGCCCACTAGTTGGGAAAGGCTGCCTTAGACCATTGTTCCATCTAGCTCAGTAATGTCTACACTGACTGGCAGCAGCTCTCCAGGGTTTCAGACGGTTCTCTCCCAGCTCAACATGGACGTGCTAGGAACTGAACCTGGGACTTTCCACATGCAAAGCAGATGCTTTACTACTGAGCTATAGTCCTATGCCTGTGTCAGTCCTACTTACCTGTCATAGAAAACATTTGTTATGACAATTATAACTTGTACATAAGCAATAATAATCATGACTGGAATAAAGGCACTGAGGAGAATCTGTTATCTCTCAAGGGGGTGGATACAGAAGAACATTACATTATACAGCCATGAGAATGGTTGTATACTACAGCCAGGTTGGATTTTTCACATTCCGCAATGTTAAATTGAAAATACCCCCCATGCCATTCTGATGCTTTCAAAACAAAACCTTATAAAACTTATAGTCCTGAACTCAGAAAAGCTTGCTTTACAACCTCTAAATTTTCATGGTGATACACAAAACAGTCAGAGAGAATAGAAAGTTCAAAGTCTAAAAAGAAAGAAAAGAACCCCGATCCCTTTTGGACTTTTTTCTCTGAGTCCTCATAATCTGTTGAAATTCATTAAAAATCAGCCATGTTCACAGAGTACCTGTAATCCTATTACTGACCTTGACCCATACTCTGACCTTCATCTTCTGCAGTTTAAAAGTTGAAAAAATGCCTGGCTGATTTTTAATTAATTTAAGAAATTTTGCATTGAACTGAATAATAGTGTCGGGCATACTCAGTAAGAACCAACTGTCAGTGTTCTAAAAGCCAGACTCACAGCTGCTTCACTTGGCTAATCAGCAGGCCACATGCACACCTGACTTTGATTTCACTTGAGACAGTCATGGGTTCCCCCAAAGAATCCTAGGAAGTGTTGTTTGTGAAGGGTGCTGAGAGGAGACTCCTATTCCCCTGAGAGAGCTCCAGTGGCCAGAGTGCTTTAATAGTCAGCCACTCTGATTGAAGCTCTGTGAGGAGAACAGGACGTCTCCTAGCAACTCTCAGCAGCCTTCACTAACTACACTTCCCAGGATTCTTTGAGAGAAGCCATGACTGCCAAAAGTGAAATAATAGTCTGGTGTGGATGTGGCCAGGGAAAGCTTTAGTTTAAATTTGGGTGGGAGGCTACATGTGCCTGCTGTAGAATAAAAAGGTGGGGGAAACCCTGAAAAGCAATGATACTGTTCACAATGTTTTCCTTTTGGAAGGAAAGGGGCTTCCCCTCTACTCAGCTCCCACCCACCCAATCTCCTCCCTTCCTCCTCCCTGCCCCTCCCCTGGGTCAGTGTTGGACTATGACCTGGGAGACCAGCCTCAGAGGAAGTAAGTAAGTAAGTAAAATTTATTAATGATCCATTGATCCATACACAATATCATACATTAACCATATTAATTTACAGATCCAAGAATATTTGTTTAAAAGGTCACTCCAATGTTAAAAAAAAAAAATTGTTACAAGCTCTGAACAAATGTACTTCTTACTGAGATTGCTGCTACTGCAAATTTTGCTACTTCCACAGTAATTTCTTCCTTATAATCTGATAATAGGTAATTTACCTGTAGGTGTTCTGAGTTTGATTTTCGATAATTTAAAAGAGGTACTATTAAAAGCGATCGCAGATGTTCATAAATAGGGCAGTGTAGCAGAACATGGATGTTAGTTTCGACTTTCCCTTTTCCACATGGGCATAGGCGTTCTCCATACGGAATCTTATTGTAACGTCCCTCTAATACCTTTGATGGAAGAACATTCATTCTTAGCCAAATAAATGCTTTTCTATATTTTGGTATGTTTAAATTATTTAAATAGGGCATGGGGATAAAATACTTAGCATTGTGTCTGTATTTCCTTGCCTGTTCTAAATGGATTTGGTAATCAACATCTCTAATCCGTTGTTTAATATTTATCCTAGCAGTCTCACTACCCATCTGTGTTAAAGTTTGCTTTGAGAAGCTGAGATATTGGATTTTGTTAACGATAGCAGAGTTCCAAGTAGAGTTGAAATTATCTGTTAGTATATGAGGAGCTAGTCCTTGAGGTTCCAGGGTTAATTTTATCCAATAATTGATCTTCAATGACCAAATTATTGATTCTATGGACTGAACCCCCATTTCTAATCTTATTACACTGTTCGGGACACATGAAGGTATTGCCAGAATAGATCGTATGAAGGAAGTCTGCACTACTTCTCACTCTGGGAATTTATCTCTTGTTGTTGCTTGCATGCCGTAAATAAGCTGAGGGATTATTTTAGCTTGGAATACTTTAATGGCAGGAATAATCAATTGGCCTCCATTAGTATAATAAAACTTTAACAATGCTTTAGATGTTTTCTTTGCATTTATTGTAACTGATTTTATGTGATAGCTATGGCTACCTGATGATTGGAAAGTGAATCCCAAATATTTGAATGAATTCACTTGGTCAATTGATCTCCCATTTAGTATCCATCGGTATTTTGTTCTTTTATTGCTAAACAGCATTACCTTAGTTTTTTGGTAGTTTATGTCCAGACGTTCTGACTGGCAATACTGGGCTATACCTCTTAATAATTTCTTTAGCCCTATTGGAGTCTTTGATAATAAGGTCAAATCATCGGCATATAAAAGGGCATTTCTTGGGGCATTAGCTAGCATTGGGGAATGGATTGCGTATGCGTCTAATTTTTTAATAACATCATTAATATACAAATTAAAGAGAAGGGGTGATAGAATACATCCTTGTCTTACGCCTTTTAACGTTGTGATCAAATTAGTTAAATGACCCTGCATGTTACATCTAACTTTCAGTTTAGTATTTTTATATAGTCCCTGCATCAACGTTAATAGACTTCTATCTACTCCTAGATGGTATAATTTCGCCCACAATCTTGATCTTGGTATTGAATCGAATGCTGCTTTCAAGTCAATGTATGCCACACAGAAAAGACCCCCTTTTCTATGCACGTATTTATCAATGATATGCTGTAACACTAATATGTGATCCAAAACAGATCTTTTTGGTCTAAATCCTGCTTGTTCTTGACTCAGTATATCCATTTGTTCTACCCAAGTAATCAATTTGTTAAATAGGTGGGCAGCATATAGCTTACTAATAACATTTAACAGGCTAATTGGTCTATAATTTTCTGGGTCTCCCGGCGAACCTTTCTTAAAGATGGGCACTACTGTCGCCATTCCCCAATCATCTGGTACTATCATCGTTGAATCAATATAGGAAAATAATGATGCTAATACAGGGGCCCACCATTCAGCATTATTTTTATAAACTTCGGAGGGAACATTATCTGGCCAGGTGCTTTATTAGGTTTTAGATTCTTGATCAGTTCAAATATTTCCTCCTGTGATACTGGTGTCCATTTTGGAAGTACATTCAGTAGTGAGTATTCATATATCCCCTCTTCTTCTGGGCTATGGTATAATTTTGTAAAATGCTTCTCCCATACTTTTGATGGAATGTTACAATTAAAGTGGGAGTGTGATTTCGGCCAATAAGATGTAATCAATTTCCAAAAAATGTTTGTATTTTTTAATTTAGTGGCATTTTGCAAACGAAGCCACCTTTCAGACCTTTCTGTTAGTTTTTTCCGCTTAATTAGTTGTTTATATTTTCTCTTAACTATCGCGTATCTTTGTAAATCATCAGAACGGCCTGACAAGGTATATGCGTTATAAGTTACTCGAAGTTGCTTTTTAAATTGGACACAATCTTGATCGAACCAAGATTTTGCTCTGTTGGATTTACAATTCGAATTGCTTCTTAAATGTTTGGTCAAATTCTTCATTAACGTCGTCATTATTTTATTAAGTTGATTCAAGGGATCAAATGACTCTGAGCTAGTTATTAAATCTTGTCTGATCTTTATTATCTCCGCCGAATTAAGTATTTTGGTGATCTGGTCTGCAATTCTAGGGATCCATCTCACTCTATTCGAGTATATATCTATATTTTCATCTGGGAAGGAGCTTTTAATTAAATGGATAGATTTCTGTCCGGAATTTACTTCTAAGACAACTGGGAAATGGTCACTTTCCAATCGTCTGACAACCATGAATTTTAGTACAGAACCAAATAATTCACATGAAATGAAACTTAAATCTATAAGTGACGTTCCTGTATATGAAACATAAGTAAATTCGCCCTCAGTATCACCAGGAGAGCGACCATTCAACAGAATCAAATTAATCTTAGTTGTTAGTTTCATTAAAAGTAGGCCCGCATAATTAATTCCATTATCTTTTGTAGTTCTCATTGGGATATTCAATATTTCATCTGGAATTAAATGTTGTTGGAGATATTTAGAATATAGTGCCGCATCGGAAGCACCTAGCCTTGCATTAAAATCCCCCATTAACAAAATCGGTAGTGTTGGGTAGCATTCTGTCAACTCTTCTAGATATTTTTCTAAAAAGTTAAAATGATTAATAATACTCTCCTTGGAGCGACCAGGAGGCAAGTAAACATTAATCAAAATTATTGAAAAATTAAAAAATTCGATTATTATAGCAACTGCCAAATCTTTAAGAAATTTTAATGGTTTTACTTTAACTGCTAACAATGTTGAAATTAATATAGCTATGCCACCTTTAGAGCGCCCTCCCTTGGTACTAGGAGTAGCTTGTATCTCAAATTATGTAAATCCAGCCAAATATAATTTTTCTTTTAACCAGGTTTCTTGCAGCAAAATAATATCATGGGCTAGCAAAAACTGTTTTAAATCTACGTTGTTCGCCTTGTTTTGCCATCCGGCAATATTCCATGATATTATTTTAAGCTTATCCAAGGGGGTGTGTTTCCTCTGTCACAGAGGTAAGCACTGGACCTCGCTATTCTTATCATTTTGGCCCCCATTAGGTATGTTATTTATAGATATTGTTCCAATAGGATTCGTCATTAACTGTGCAAGTGGTTCTAATATCGGATTATTAGCTGGAAAATCAACAGATATACTCTGGTTTGGTCTTATTACTATTGAATTTTCATCTCTAGTATTAGTTGATGTCCCTACCTCTTCTTCTTCAACAGAAATTAATAACATTTTCAATCTATTGACAATTTTTAGACGCTCCGATGCACTTTGTCTGTTACAGATAGTTATAAGCATCCGTTCCTCTGGTAAAATTGGTGGAAATATGGAGTTATCTATTGCTATAGTCTTTTCAGAAACTTCTTGCAGATCAGTAAAAGTTTTTTCCAGCGAATCATTTCGCGTTGTTACTTTAGGAGCGGTTAGCTCTTCCTTGTTTGTTGATGGTCTATCCATTTGTTTGGTAAATTGAGGAATATAAAGATTCATCGGAGGTGCAATGTTTTCGAATAGTCTCGATACTTGGATATTTTGGTAGTTGAAAATTGATATTTTATTATATATCAGCTGCACATCATCACGATTGTTGAAGGTTACTATCGCTCTTGCCTTTTTATAGTTGAAATGTAAATATTGAATCGATAATATTCGATCTATGTTTATTAAACCCGGTTCACTAGCTTCTATTATGTTCCAACAGTGGCGTCTCCGTTGATAGGTGGACAGCATACCTCTCGGTTTTGGATAATTTATGAACACCAGTTTATAGTTGTTTAAAGTTAGTTTCCATCTGTGATCTACTAAGATTGAATCTTCATCTTGTAAACCATCAAGATCAGGATGGACATCCTTTTCGATGAGCTCCGGTACTCTCTTCACATTGTTCCAGTCGTCACCAACTTCACCGGTCTCCCCATCCTCTTTTAGCAGAGGGGAAGAAGTGTTCAATGTAGGTAGGATTTGTTCTTTACAAGTTTTATTTTTACTTTTTTTATGTTTCCTTTTCCTTTTCTTCTTTTTAATCTGTTGTTGTTGAGGGGTGTCTAGGAGAGCAAATAATCTGTTGAAATTTAATGAAGAATAGTAAATATATTTGGAGGCCTTGGTATTTCTATTTCTTTTTTTATTCCTTAACTCCAAGTCCTCTTTTTTCCCCTTTTTCCATTAAGGATGGATCTGTCAGTATTGTTTGAGTGGCTACTGTTTTGCTATTAAGTTTCATTTCCGTTTTAGTATTCATTGACTTTGTTATAACTTCAGTTAGTAATGTAAGTAGAGGGACAGATTCCTCTACATATTTAGAGATTTGTGCTAGAGAGGCTGTAACTACTGATGCCCATGTTCCTTCAATTGTCAGTCCATCCTGAGTGGATGGAAGCTCCATGGATTTCATTCCATTCAATGGTGGCGTTAGTTGGCTCTCCATGTTCTGCTGTGTAGTCATATATTCCATAATCTCCTGCTCTATAGTAGATACAGTGATTGGTGTCGAGTTCTTGCTGTACTCCGGTCCTTGAATTATATTCCAGGATTGTTGAGTCATGTCCTTTAAAGGGGATAGATCTTTTTCTTGTGATGATTCTAGTAATGGCATAGAGCTGCATGTGCTAATGTTCTGATTCAAGTTCAAAATAGCATTCGTCTCCTGGTCAGAATCTTCGTCTGGGCAGAATAAAAAGTTTTTAAGTTCGCCCTCCTTTAGGAACTCAAAGGCTATACTATCTCTCGGTAGACTATCTCCCCTCGTTAATGGAGGGAGTGCTCTCTCCACTGTTCTATTCTCCTTTAAATTGTTGGCGTGTGTGCGTTGTTGTGTGAAACAGCATACATTACGTTGGAGTTAAGTTGAGCAAGAAACGTCTTCAGATGCAGTAGAGCATGTTAAGAGTCTTTATTTCAAAGACATTAAGGCCAGAGGCTTAAGAGTAAATACCTGTAGAGTTTCTTCATTCACCCCCCTTCTTCTCTCCCCAAAAGCAAAGTTAAGACAGCCTCTCAGTTCAGAGGCATAATTCAGAAGAAAACAACACAGAGACTCTGTTAGAACTTTCCCAGTCGCTATCAGATGGATACCATAGCAATGGCCTTGGCAGTACTTTCCCAGACTGGGCAAAGACATAACTCCCCCTTAACTACAGTTACGTCTCCAAACTTGCAGGCTTCATGGAAAACAACTAGAGACAGTAATGCCTACTGGTCACCAGCCCAACATAAATCTCTGCCAATTAGTTCGTTCATAGATAGGTGAGTATCATAGTCTGCTTGTTTGTAAAATTGTGTTATTTTCTGTTGCTTTTCTTTCTTAGAATTTTTTGTCTTTCTCGGCAAATCTATAGTCGTTGTCGGAGTAATACCTTGTTCTTTGTATGATTGCCTTGTTAATACCATTTTGTTTTAATTTTGTTTTAATTGGGTATGATGTCTTATTTTGATTCTCAGAGTCTTCTCAGAGGAAGGCAATGGTAAAACCTCTGAATACCGTTTACTATAAAAACCCTATTTATAGGATTGCCATAAGTCTGGATCAACTTGAAGGCAGTCCATTTCCATTTTCAAACATGATTGCACAGAAATAAATCCCACTGAACTCAAAAAGTATGCAAATGATCAAACCCACCCTCCCTTCTCCTCTCTCCTATCCCTTCCCTCTTACCCTTTCCCTCCTTCTTCCTTTGTCACTCCCTCCCCATCCCCTTCCAATCCACTCCTTCCCGTTCCCCCTCCCCTCCTCCCCCCATGCCCAGTTTTACCTATCCTAACCATGATTGCATAGGAGTAAATCCCATTGAACTCAATAAGCATAAGAACATAAGAACATAAGAAGAGCCTGCTGGATCAGGCCAGTGGCCCATCTAGTCCAGCATCCTGTTCTCACAGTGGCCAACCAGGTGCCTGGGGGAAGCCCGCAAGCAGGACCCGAGTGCAAGAACACTCTCCCCTCCTGAGGCTTCCGGCAACTGGTTTTCAGAAGCATGCCGCCTCTGACTAGGGTGGCAGAGCACAGCCATCATGGCTAGTAGCCATTGATAGCCCTGTCCTCCATGAATTTGTCTAATCTTCTTTTAAAGCCGTCCAAGCTGGTGGCCATTACTGCATCTTGTGGGAGCAAATTCCATAGTTTAACTATGCGCTGAGTAAAGAAGTACTTCCTTTTGTCTGTCCTGAATCTTCCAACATTCAGCTTCTTTGAATGTCCACGAGTTCTAGTATTATGAGAGAGGGAGAAGAACTTTTCTCTATCCACTTTCTCAATGCCATGCATAATTTTATACACTTCTATCATGTCTCCTCTGACCCGCCTTTTCTCTAAACTAAAAAGCCCCAAATGCTGCAACCTTTCCTCGTAAGGGAGTCGCTCCATCCCCTTGATCATTCTGGTTGCCCTCTTCTGAACCTTTTCCAACTCAAGAATATCCTTTTTGAGATGAGGCGACCAGAACTGTACACAGTATTCCAAATGCGGCCGCACCATAGATTTATACAACGGCATTATGATATTGGCTGTTTTATTTTCAATACCTTTCCTAATTATCGCTAGCATGGAATTTGCCTTTTTCACAGCTGCCGCACACTGGGTCGACATTTTCATCGTGCTGTCCACTACAACCCCGAGGTCTCTCTCCTGGTCGGTCACTGCCAGTTCAGACCCCATGAGCGTATATGTGAAATTCAGATTTTTTGCTCCAATATGCATAATTTTACACTTGTTTATATTGAATTGCATTTGCCATTTTTCTGCCCATTCACTCAGTTTGGAGAGGTCTTTTTGGAGCTCTTCGCAATCCCTTTTTGTTTTAACAACCCTGAACAATTTAGTGTCGTCAGCAAACTTGGCCACTTCACTGCTCACTCCTAATTCTAGGTCATTAATGAACAAGTTGAAAAGTACAGGTCCCAATACCGATCCTTGAGGGACTCCACTTTCTAAAGCCCTCCATTGGGAGAACTGTCCGTTGATTCCTACTCTCTGCTTTCTGCTTCTTAACCAATTTCTTATCCACAAGAGGACCTCTCCTCTTATTCCATGACTGCTAAGCTTCCTCAGAAGCCTTTGGTGAGGTACCTTGTCAAACGATTTTTGAAAGTCTAAGTACACTATGTCCACTGGATCACCTCTATCTATATGCTTGTTGACACTCTCAAAGAATTCTAATAGGTTACTGAGACAGGACTTTCCCTTGCAGAAGCCATGCTGGCTCTGCTTCAGCAAGGCTTGTTCTTCTATGTGCTTAGTTAATCTAGCTTTAATAATACTTTCTACCAGTTTTCCAGGGACAGAAGTTAAGCTAACTGGCCTGTAATTTCCGGGATCCCCTCTGGATCCCTTTTTGAAGATTGGCATTACATTTGCCACTTTCCAGTCCTCAGGCACGGAGGAGGACCCAAGGGACAAGTTACATATTTTAGTTAGCAGATCAGCAATTTCACATTTGAGTTCTTTGAGAACTCTTGGGTGGATGCCATCCGGGCCCAGTGATTTGTCAGTTTTTATATTGTCCATTAAGCTTAGAACTTCCTCTCTCATTACCACTATTTGTCTCAGTTCCTCAGAATCCCTTCCTGCAAATGTTAGTTCAGGTTCAGGGATCTGCCCTATGTCTTCCACTGTGAAGACAGATGCAAAGAATTCATTTAGCTTCTCTGCAATCTCCTTATCGTTCTTTAGTACACCTTTGACTCCCTTATCATCCAAGGGTCCAATTGTCTCCCTAGATGGTCTCCTGCTTTGAATGTATTTATAGAATTTTTTGTTGTTGGTTTTTATGTTCTTAGCAATGTGCTCCTCAAATTCTTTTTTAGCATCCCTTATTGTCTTCTTGCATTTCTTTTGCCAGAGTTTGTGTTCTTTTTTATTTTCTTCATTCGGACAAGACTTCCATTTTTTGAAGGAAGACTTTTTGCCTCTAAGAGCTTCCTTGACTTTGCTCGTTAACCATGCTGGCATCTTCTTGGCCCTGGCGGTACCTTTTCTGATCTGCGGTATGCACTCCAGTTGAGCTTCTAATATAGTGTTTTTAAACAACTTCCAAGCATGCAAATCATCAGACCTGCCTTTCCCCTTCCCCTCTCCTCTCCTCTCCCTGCCTCCTCCCCTCCCCTCTTCCTTCTTACTCCTCCCCTGCCCACACCAGCCCTCCCTCCCTCCCCCCCGGTCAGTTATACCTATCCTAAGCATGATTGCACAGGAGTAAATCCCACTGAACTCAATAAACATGCAAATGATCAAACCTGACCTCCTCCCATCCCCCTCCTGCCTGCTCCCATGCCCCTCCTCCCTTCTGCCCTCCCTCCTCCTCCTCCTCCCTCCCCATCCCCTGTGGTCAGTTTCACCTATCCTAAGCATGATTGCAGGGGAGTAAATCTCACTGAATTCAATAAGCATGCTAATGATCAATCCATTCTCAGCAAACTTACACACAATCCCATTTCTTACCTCCCGGATTAAAAAGCAGAGAAATTTACTAACAGGCAAAAAACTTTGTGGTTTAAGAACGTACCTATAGCCCACAGATATTTCTATCAAACTTTTAAAAGCAGGGAAATTGGGCAGCTCTAGGGAATGCACCAGGGAAGCAGGAGATCCTCTTTTTTCCAACAGCTAGAGTCACTGCTTAAGGAGCAACATATTGTAATCAGTCTGATTTTACATCAAATTGTAGTTTCAAATTCACTGTTAATGCACCCAAAATAGAAATAGAACATAACCTCCAATTTGAAACACAAAAAGCAGTCTTATTTATTTATTTATTTATTTAATTTATTGTATTTATATACCGCCCCATAGCCGAAGCTCTCTGGGCGGTTTACAATAACTAAATGTCTTCAACATCATATGACATTGAGGCCCACTGTAATGAATTTGCTAGGCACTTCCAGGATAAAATCTTTAGCATCCGCCAGGACTTAGACTCCAGTGTTATAGCAGGTGAATCAAGCGGGGTATCCAGAGCACAGCCTTGTCCCGGTTTCTTTTCTTTTTTTTTACAATAATTTTTATTCAAATTTTCATAAAACATACAAAACAAAATCATAAAACATTCAAAGACAAAAAACAAAACAAAACAAAAATGATTAAACAAAAAAAAATAAAATAAAATATTGACTTCCCATTTGTCACAGATCAAATCAGTTATAGATCTACAATATATAACAATCCTGTCTCTTAAATTATATTATAAAATCACTTTCCTCCAGTAGTTATCTTAATTAATCATCAAATCTCATAAACATTACTTTATTCTTTCCACAAAAAGTCAAAGAGAGGTTTCAATTCTTTAAGAAATATATCTATCAATTTTTCTCCAAATAAACATTTCGATTAATCCATCTCATCAAAATCTGTTAGGTCCAATAATTTCAATAGCCATTATTCCATTATCCCTATTAATTTCATCTTCCATCTTCAATAGTCCTGTTAAGTCCAGTAATTTCAGTGTCCAATCTTCCATTATCAGTATTCCATAATAATCTTGCTGTCATAGCCATACTCATATAATAAGAGTCCTCTATCCCAAATATTTTCTTGCCATCCATTCTGAATAAGTTGCTGAAGTACTGTTGTAAAGTCATATCTCTGTTCTTCTTTTTTACAAAATGCACTGGCTCATCTCTTGAGAGTTTTTCCATTGTCACATGGCTGCAGTTAATTCCATAGATTTTCACTATATCAAACTCCATCACGTCATTCCAGTCCAGAAGATTATCCAAGCCATTGATAACTTTATCTCTAATATCTTCATTAATTTCTTCAGAGATAACGTCTCTGATCTCATTCTCCTCTCTCACAGGATCCCCTATTTCTTTAAGCTCCTGCGTTATTTTGCTCAGTTCAATTTTCAGCTCCTTACTGCCCTGTCGCAGGGTTTGTTTCGTTATCTCAATCTCATCCATTATTTTCTGAAACATAATTACTTCCAGATTCTCAGCCACTTTCTTGATTGCCATTTTTAAAACCACGAAAACAAAGCAAAACAGAAGTAAAGAAGAACCACTTCTTATTTCAGCAGCAATTGGGTTAATATTCCAGGCTTGATGACATCACAGTATAAACAGAGCAGCCTGCCTTATCTCTCTATGTTCAAGAATACAAAACAAATTTGGTTCCCAGCATCAAAACAGTTAGTGGCGTCGTGAAGAAGCAGATTCGTCGAAATAAAATAGACCAAAAAGAGAACAGTCCCAGACAATATAACATTCCTCAGAATAGAAATCCCTCTTCTGTTTATATCTTTAGAATGCACTTCCAGGACAGCTTTTTGCAACAGAAACAGAGATAAGCTGTTAATTTCGTGAATAACAGAGAAGAGTTATAGCTCACCCAGAAGTACTTCAAAGCCGATCAATCTGACAAATCTCCTTTTGCTGCAACAATTTAAACCAAGTAAGAAAAATAATAGAAAGAAGGGTGCTTGCCTGTTAGTCGGTTTTCTCTTTGAAGAAAAGATAAACATATCGCATTAAACAGATAGAGCAAAAGTTGGAAGTCCGTCCAGCATTGTTGGCTGGACCTTTTCTCATAAATTAATGAAATCCAGTCCTCCCAACAAAAACAGGCTTTTGAGGTTGATCTCTACGTTTCTCCCTGCCCGGGAGAAATTTCATCAGTCAAAAAAAAAAATGTTCTGACTGATTTATATCTGAATAAGCTTCTTTTGAGGCGGGAGCCCGTCTCAAAAGCAGGCACAAGCGAAGTCACCCTTCCCGGAAGTCCCTTGTCCCGGTTTCTTGGATGAGTTTCAGTTGGTACCAGAGCTTGGAAAAGTTACTTTTTTAAACTACAACTCCCATCAGCCCCTGCCACCATGGCCACAGGATTGGCCTGATGGGAGTTGTAGTTCAAAAAAGTAACTTTTCCAAGCTGTGGTTGGTACAGCTTGAGGATGTTGACAATGTGCTTGGACAGGTTCATGCAACCACTTCTGTGCTGGATCCTTGCCTTGCTTGGCTAATAAAAGCTAGCAGGGATGGAACAGCCGGCTGGGCCAGGGAAGTGATTAATGCCTCTCTGCGAGAGGGGGTGGTCCCCAGCTGCCTGAAAGAGGCAGTAGTGAGACCACTCCTGAAGATACCCTCCCTGGACCCAGAAAATCTTAATAACTATAGGCCGGTAGCAAATGTTCCATTCCTGGGCAAGGTCCTTGAACGAGTGGTGGCGGGCCAGCTCCAGACACTCATGGATGAGACCGATTATCTGGATCCATTTCAGTTGGGTTTCAGGCCTGGTTTTGGCATGGAAACAGCCTTGGTCACCCTGTATGATGACCTCCGTCGGGAGAGAGACAAGGGGAGTGTGACTCTGTTGATTCTCCTTGATCTCTCAGCAGCTTTCGATACAATCAACCATGGTAGCCTTCTGGGAAGACAGGCTGAGTTGGGAGTGGGAGGGACTGCATGCTGGTGGTTCTGCTCCTACTTGGCGGGTCGACTCCAGAAGGTGGTGCTTGGGCAATATTGCTTGACCGCATGGATTCTCCAGTATGGGGTTCCGCAGGGGTCAGTTCTGTCCCCTATGCTGTTCAACATCTACATGAAACCGTTGGGTGCGGTCATCCGGAGCTTTGGAGTGCGTTGTCATCAGTATGCTGATGACACGCAGCTCTATTACTCCTTTTCATCTTCTTCAGGTGAGGCTGTCAATGTGCTGAACCAGTGCCTGGCTGCGACAATGGACTGGATGAGGGCTAATAAACTGAGGCTCAATCCAGACAAGATTGAGATGCTGCTAGTGGGTGGTTCTTCTGACCAGATGGTGGATGTCCAACCTATCCTGGATGGGGTTGCACTCCCCCTGAAGGAGCAGGTTTGTAGCTTGGGGGTTCTCCTAGAACCATCTCTGTCACTTGAGGCTCAGGTAGCCTCGGTGGCACAGAGTGCCTTCTACCAGCTTCGGTTGGTGGCCCAGCTACACCCCTATCTGGACAAGGATAACCTGGCTTCAGTTGTCCATGCTCTGGTAACCTCCAAGCTAAATTACTGCAATGCGCTCTATGTGGGGCTGCCTTTGAAGACGGTTCGGAAGCTGCAGATTGTGCAAAATGCAGCAGCCATATTGGTAACAGGGACCAGACAGTTCGAACACATAAAACCAATTCTGGCCCACTTGCATTGGCTGCCTGTATGTTTCCGAGCTCAATTCAAGGTGCTTGTTTTAACCTATAAAGCCTTACACGGCATAGGACCACAATATCTGATAGACAGCCTCTCCTGACATGTACCCACCCGTATATTACGCTCAACATCTAAGGCCCTCCTCTGGGGCCTACTCCATGGGAAGCTGGGAGTCTGGCAACAAGGGAGAGGGCCTTCTCAGTGGTGGCCCCCAAATTATGGAATAATCTCCCTGATGAGGTGTGCCTGGCGCCAACACTGTTATCTTTTCAGCGCCAGGTCAAGACTTTCCTCTTCTCCCAGGCATTTTAGCATGTGTTTTTAAATTGTTTTTAATTTTTTTAAATTGTGTTTTTAAATTGCTTTTGTGTTTTAAAATTTGTAGATTTGTTTTTATTGTTTTTAATTTCTGTAAACCGCCCAGACAGCTTTGGCTATGGGGAGGTATATAAATATAATAAATAAATAAATAAATTGAAATAAAAAGGCTTTGAAATTAATAAAAATAAATTTGACACAGGTTTCTAGGATGAATAATGAGGGAAATCAAAATTTTAGATTAGATGCTCTGTAGAAACACAGGAAAGAAGCAAAGTAAGAAGAACACCAACAAACATACAAAAATATAATTCTCCATTTTTGGAGACGACAGGTGTTGCCACCACTCACCATATGCTCAGAAGCACATATTACCAAATTCTTCCAAGCTACACAGGAAGTGGATTGGACTGTGAAAGACCTACCCAAACTGTGTTTGCACAAATTTGTAGGGCAGTCCAATACCTCAGAGAGGAGGTCAGGTCTCCTGCTCTCCTGGTGCATTCACTATAGCTACCCAATTTCCCTGCTTTTTAAAGTTTGATAGAAATATCTGTGGGCTATAGGTACGTTCTTAAACCACAAGGTTTTTTGCCTGTTAGTGAATATCAATATGATTGATAGTGAAGAAACAAAGAGTGACAATATGGAAGAAAGTATGAGTGTGTGGGAAAAGTTCACCTTGGGCAAGGATAATAAACCAAACTCATTTGGGGCAACATATAAGGGGTTGGCTATGGATCCTTGCAGTTTAATCTGATCTTTTTTATGTAAGAGAAAGGGTTTCTAGACAGTGGAAATGCTGATGATCCAGTCTGTTTGGATTTCAGTTCACCATTTGATATAGCACCACATGGGAAATTAATAAATATGCTGGAAAAGATGGGGATTAATACAGGTTTTGGAAGATAAGCACGCAGTTAGATAAAGGTAAGAAAAAATGAACTGAAACACAGATGTTCAGACAGAGAAAGGATACGAACTCAATGATAAGAGACCATTTTATTCAATATTTTCTGAGACCCAAGATTTGGAATACATCATTAGTGCAGTTGAGGACTGGGAAGTACTAGAAGAGAATGAAAATGTAATAGCATACAAATAGCAACATTATGCATGAAAAGTACTTGATGTGCTCAGTTATCATAAGGACATAGAAACTATTATATAGTTAGTATTTTGGCAGCATGACTATAAAACAAAAATATTGTTTTAAAAATTGAGAGAACAGTAAGAGAGATATCACATGCAACAGTGTTTGGCATGAAAGTGTTAAGATATCATGAGAACACCAATACAATTGCTCCTTCATGTAACTATGAAATCAAAGGAAACTTCCTAGCTGAAAATGTGCCTGCTTGGCAGATTTTTGGAGATGGATTCAGAAGTGCCAGAATCTCAATATTTAGCCCAAGCTCATTTTGGGAAGAGGATATTTCAGTGTTGTAGGCTGGGGAGTTATAGCTGAGGACGGAGATATTTGGATGGAACAAGTTCCTCTTTATGGAACAAGGTAGTATAGGACAAAAAAAAAAGATGACTGGTTCTTCATTGACTTTGTGTTGGATTTTACTTCAATCTTTTACATGAGGAATGGGGAACTTTTTTCAGCCTGAGAGCCACATTTCCTCATAGGCAAATGTCTTGGGGTCACATGCCCATCGTGCACAGGATCAGAGGCAAAGAAAAAGTGGGTGGAGCAACAGAGATGACTCTTACCTTTGTACAGTAGGCTACAAAGTCAGCCACACAAAGTCAGAGGTTTCTATGCCCCCACACACATCTCTTAATCCTCCACTGAAGCAAGGAAGAGGCATTATCACAGTTCAAGGACACATTGCAGCCAGGAAAAGCCCTTGAGGAGGGCACAAAGCACAGCTGGTGAGGGTGTGGCCATGGATGAAGAGGTGTGGCCTGAGGAGAGTCCCAAGGACGAGACAGAGAAGCCTGGAACACGGCATTCAGTCCACAGCATCCCTATCCCTGTTTTAGATATTATTATATTGGTAGTGTTTGCTTTTATCTTTTTTCAGAATTTGTATTAACCCGCTCAAAGAAGAGTATATTTCTGAGTTATGCAGATAAGCAAGAGTGGCCTAATCTTCAAAAATACTATCCCAGTTACATGTTTATTTTGTCAACCTATGGTGCGCCAGCTACAGCGTCTCCTGGTTAAGATAACCTTGTCACAATTATCCATGCCCTGTGATGTTATATCACTGCAATGCACTGTCCATGAGGCTGCCTTTGAAGACTACTCAAAAACTTCAGTTGGTTCCAAACACAACAGTCAGGTTATTGGCTGGAATTTAGTAATCTGAAGATATCTCGCCAGTATCTAAAAATTTTCACGGGCTTCCAATTTATTTCCACAATTCAAATTTCTGATTCTAGCAAAGCTACATATACCGTAGCTTAGGGTATCTGAGAACAGCCTACTTCCATATGAACCTGCAGAACCTAGTGCAGATTGCGTAACAGGAGTTCCACCCTCCCAGCCTGAGGAGGTGCCCCTCAGAGGCCCTTGAACATTGCCCGACCTGGTCTCCCACTGGCACCAGGCCTGGTTCAATCAGTCCAGTACATAGGCAGGAAACCAAACTTAGCAACTAGCTATCCTAGGGAAATATCTGGAAAAGGTATAAATTTGAAGTTTCTCCCTTTCTCCTTGCCAGATAGAAGGAAAATATGTCTTTGGTTATTCAGGCAACACAAAAACACAACTACGTATGCCTACCTACATGTTCGCTCACTCTGGGAATTATGAACAACAAGAACCTTCCTAGTTGGAAGGAAACAGTCCACAGAAGACAAGAGATTTTTTTAAGGGGGAGAGGGACTTTATGATGTAGCAATGCAGCACCTGGCAGACATTCTGTTATAAAGTTGTAAACAAAAGGTCCATGACAGCAGCCAAATGCATCTTCAAAACAGACACTTGTGTTCCGTTTAAAACAAACATATAACTCTGCAAATTTTTAATAACATATTTGTGACACACATGGCATATTTTCCATCTGAAAATGTAAGGTTTTCTTTGAAACGGTCACTGAGGTGTATTGTGTTTGGTTAATACAAGACATTCATCAACATTAAAATCATGCATCTGTCAAGATAAAAACAACAGTTTTAAATATTTCAAGAGCGCCATGTCCACAGCTTGCATTGACATTTTAATTACCAGGAAAATAGCCAAGAAATTATATTTCCCACTCAACTCTAACATATTTGCACACTAGTCCTCCTCACATTTGACAAAATCCCCAGCTATTAAGAAAGAAGCTTGTTTAATTATCTTCTAGATTAGCACTTTTAGAAGACAAAAATTGATATTTACTTACTTAGAACAACAAATATTCATTGCAACAAACTTGAATGCCATCCTAATCCAAGCAGGAGAAGCAGTTAACACAGCCATTCCATGATGCAATAGAAGAAAGATGTGTAAAATAAAAGAACAAATCTTGTAATCCTTTTGGATTCTCACAGGTCACTAGCTATGTTCCCCATGGCTTTCCAAAATACAGTAGGCAAATCTCCTACTGGTGCAGGTCAGCAGGGTAGGAATTAACTGCCATAACTATTTTGAAAAATATCTGGCAGGTTCTATGGGCAGGCTCATTTTAAATTTTAAAAGATGGAGGGGAATGTCTTTGCCATGAATGACATCTTTCACAGCATGCAAGTGAACAGCTGCATAGATGCAAAATACGAACTAAGCTTCTCACACCAGGGAAATCACTTTCAAGACAGAGTTGAGGCACATTTATGAGGTAGGCTGCAAAACACCTGTAGTGCTATTATCAGAGAGGAGGAGGTAAATTGAAAACTTTATACTCTCCTGTACATGTCTACCCAGAAATAATTCTCATTGAGGTCAAAGAGCTTTCTCCCAGTAAGCTAGCATAGGGTTGTGTCTTTTAAATGTCTTTATAACGTTTGGTTGGTATTTTATTTTAAAATTACCTGAATGTTCCTACTGTTCATCTAACAGCAGCAAACTAAATGTTCTGAAGAAATGAACCTGCTCTTGAATTCTTTAGTGCTGTGGAGGTTTGATTTTCACATTGCTCTTTGAAGGGATGGGACACCCAAATGTGTGAGAGAAACTTTATCTTCTGTTCTGTCCGTTCATGTATGTTTAAATGTTTATTCTCAACCATTGTTTTCACAACCTACTGCCAGCAACACCTGTTGCTGCTACTGCTATTGTTGTTGTTGTATTTTGGCATCAGTTATTGTTGTATTTTACTTGAAAGGGTTTCTTTATTGTGTGATTCCAGCCAATGAGGAATCATGTAATGAAAATTATGACATCATGGTCCTAGGCAGCAAATCAGATTTCACTATATGACAATGTCACTGAGGGCAAACAAAACCTCTCTATTACTCTCATTCTCAGAGAGGAAGACTAAGGTAGAGTTGCAGGAGAGGCATCAGCAGTGACAGGAGAGGTGAAAAGAGGTATTCCCCCCCTTCCTCCCATCTATTGTCTTGGCTAACAATATGACAGACACGGGCAGGCTAATGGAGCTGTAGTTCTTCCATGGTCCCCTGTGCCTTGAACAGGTCACTTGGAGAGGGAGACATAGTCCTCATAACCCCCATGCCACCACACTGTTAGCCAAAGTGACAGACAGGAGAGAGCAACAGGCAAAAACGACTCCTTCTTCACCTCTTCAGTCACTGCCATTTCCACATTGCTACTGCTGCCAATGTAAGGAAAGAGTTTATTTAGGCCATTTATATACTGCTTAACTAGAATTATCTCTAAGTGGTGTACAGGGAATACAATACAATGAAAATTAAAGTCAGTTAAAACTATAAAATCAGTATTCACTTCAAATGCCTGCTGGAAGTTTAAAAAAAGAAATCTTCACTAGGTGCCAGAAGTTTAACAGAGTGGGGGCTTGTCCAACCTCAGCCAGAAGAGAGTTCCATAAAACTGGGCCCACAATACAGAACACACTGTTCATGCCATGCATCCAAGCCACGGGGAACCACTAACAGCAACTCCCCTGAAGACCTCAGTGATCAGGAAGACCCTGAGGTATCTCGGACTCATGTGGTTAAGGGCCTTGTCAATTGGGAGCTGGGGGCTGGTAGGAGCCACCTTTCCAAGGCTTAGGAAGTTTAATGGAAGTTCCTGGCTCAAGAGATTTTCTGAGGAATCTTGATGTTCCAGAAAAGCCTGGGAAAATCCCGAACCTATCTGAGCCCAGCCTTGGAGAGTTAGCACATCTCTACTTGCTGTACTGTGCTAGCAATTTTATTGCCTATTGGCATTCCATACTAAAAATATCACTGGAATCCAGCTATAGTCACACATAGGTCTATATAAATGATATAGGACAGAATGCAAATGGGAATGCACCTGAATATGCACATTCTGCCTCAACTAGTCAAGCAAGTGCAACTGGCCCAGTGGCCTAAGCAATGGAAATGCATTTTCTTTTCTGCTGGAACCCACCTCCCTGGTGAACAGTTCTGCACCCTTCCAGAAGGGTTAAGAACAATCATCCAAAATGGTGGGCACATTTTCCAGGGGGTGATAGTGTGGTGGAAATTCCTTCTTATACTACTTGTTGAGATAGTTCTAGCCCAGGGAATTAGTGCACACGAGACTTCCAGACAGAAAGCTAGCTTTTATTACTTACGTAAGGAGACAGCGATCACACAAGCATGTCTGCCAGAACAGACATTGGCACAGTCTTATATACCCCAGTGACTTTTAATGACATGTGATCCCATACAGCAAACAGGAGAATTCCTAGCTGTGACGTGCTCTGCAAAGGATGCACAGTTATTCCCTGCAGACAGATACAGGCGGGACATTTGAAACAGTTCATAACTCTTCCCACACACCACTCTTATCTCTACGTGCTAGTACACACTCCCATCATGACAGTAAAGTCGAAAATTCCACTTCAATAGTTCATGAAACACAGCCCCAATATTCAGCCATTTACTGCTTCTAGGAAGCTGCCTTATACTGAGTCAGACCATTGGTCCACCAAGCTCACTGCCATCTACACTGACTGGCAGTGGCTTTCCGGGGATTCAGACAGGGAGTATTTTCCATCCCTAACTGGAGATTCCAGGGATTGAACCTGGGACCTTCTGCATGCAAAGGAGGTACCCCTGAGATACAACCCTTCTGTTGTCTCTTGCTGCCTTTCTGTTGTACAGAGACATTTTTCTGGATGGGAAGTATGTTTCAAACAATGCAAACAGTACAGCAAGTTTCTTTCTCTTCTGTGCAAATAGTTTGCCACTCACACCCCAAGCCCTACAGTTATCTCTGCCTATCTGTCCAGTGCTGACCTGGAACTGACCTGGAAATGTACAGTTTTTTGTTCTGCAGACCACTTGTCTGCTTCTGGGCCTGCAAATAGATCTCCACTGGGCCCAATTTCCAGCCATATTCCTATTATCGAAGTCCATAGGAGATAATTGCCTGGTGCTAGAAGCCATCTGAGTTCTCTCATGTGGTGTTTTGAACTTGTAGTTCTGCTTTTCTCTGACCTCATGTTATGTCTCTATTCTCTCAAAAATAGGCAGATATACAAGAACAACTTTCATTCAGTACTTTCTTTACAACAGTATAGTGTGCACTCTATTGCCCTCTCTGGTAGCTCAACAGAATGCATCACTGACTCATTTCTAAATTTTACAGTCATTAATTTTCTTTTAGATAGCTGGTATAGCACAGTGGGGAGGAGAGCCTGGCTGGGAGTCCAGAGTCTGTGAGTTCAAATCCCCGCTCATGTCTCCTGAGTGTCAAGG
Organism: Rhineura floridana; assembly: GCF_030035675.1. Classification (NCBI taxonomy): domain Eukaryota; kingdom Metazoa; phylum Chordata; class Lepidosauria; order Squamata; family Rhineuridae; genus Rhineura; species Rhineura floridana. The sequence continues at coordinate 94,050,644 of NC_084483.1, read as the reverse complement.
GCCAGCTTAAGATCACCCCCACAGTGAGTGGCTCAGGGGTTATGCACCCTGCCACCTGTGCAGCTGTGGGCAAGCTGCATAGTCCCAAGGAGCCCAGTTGCCCCCCAGCTGGCAGTTGTGGACAAGGAAGGGGCCGTCTTGTGCAGCTGTGGCAAGCTGAGCAGGCCCTAGCCAGCTGGGGAGGACTAGCCTCAGAGGGAGGCATTGGTAAACCCCCTCTGAATACCGCTTACCATGAAAACCCTATTCATAGGGTAGCCATAAGTTGGGATCGACTTGAAGGCAGTCCATTTCCATTTTTCAATTTTCTTTTGCTTCTCAAACTTTTGCCAGTTGTCATCAAAGGGGGGAAGATGAAAGGGTCTGTCCCCAGTTGTCAGGATATCAAACCTAGACTATTTTGGATTTCTGAAAAGTTAGCACTAAAATGCCAGCAAGTTTTTAAGGATCTGGGAAAGAGAAAAAAGTGAGGCGGGGGAATGAAAAATATTGGTAGGATTCCACCAAGCTAAGTGGATTCTCTCCTCTGGTCTTTTCAATCTGTTTTGGATTTCCTGTTTATCTTCATTGTTCTTCCTTAAATTAATAAACATTTATGCTCTTTGTGGAAAGTGACCAGCTTCTATCCACTTGCTGCTGCTAGACTACTGAGACTCTGACAGTGGCCACTAGGAACTCTCATTATTATACAAATTAATAATAATAGGCAAGGTAATGAGATCTGAAGAATGAATTTAAACTGGGCACTTTTCCCTGAGGTTATCAAGAGATGGATCTGGTGAAGGTCACATGTAAGCAGACAGACAGACAGACAGACAGACAGACAGATGCTTCTCTGATTTTAGTTCTGATTTGTGATTGGTTTTCCCTCTAATTTTCATCTGTCCATGAAGTCAATCTAATAACATCCACACCTTTCTAAAATAACACACTTTTGATTTCAACTGCTGCAGACTTTGTCCTGTTCATTCTTATCCCCTTGCTCAATTCCTTGTCTTTACATTCATTCCTTTCTGGGGAACTTACAAGACAGAAACAGTGACAAACTAGTTTCCCAGCCCAAACTAGGACCCCAATTCACAAATCACAGAATCGTTTTTGAAGAGAACATGGCAAAGGTCACAGATTATTGTACAACATATTTCATGTGCTAATAATGTACCAATTTATTATTACTTTATACTTTTCTCCAAGGAGCTAGTGGCATACATGGCTCTTCTCATCTCATTTTGCCTGGCTGCAATAATGGACTGGATGAGAGCTAATAAACTGAGGCTCAATCCTGACAAGACCGAGACACTGTTGGTGAGTGCCTTCTCTGACCAGATGGTGGATGTTCAACCTGTTCTAGATGGGGTTACACTTCCCCTGAAGGAACAGATTCGTAGCTTGGGGGTTCTTTTCGATCCATTCCTGTCTCTCGAGGCGCAGGTGACCTCGGTGGCACGGAATGCGTTCAACCACCTTCGGTTGGTAGCCCAGCTACATCCCTATCTGGAAAGCGACGACCTCGCCTCAGTTGTGCACGCTCTGGTAACCTCTAGACTGGATTACTGCAATGTGCTCTACGTGGGGCTGCCTTTGAAGACAGTCCGGAAACTTCAGTTAGTGCAAAACGCTGCAGCCAGACTGCTGACGAAGACCAGGCGGTCCGCGCATATTACACCTGTTCTGGCGCGTTTGCACTGGCTGCCTATTTGTTTCCGGGCTAGATTCAAAGTGCTAGTTTTGACTTATAAAGCCTTACATGGTGCGGGACCACAGTACCTGGCGGAACGCCTCTCCCGATACGAACCTACCCGCTCACTACGTTCAACATCTAAGGCCCTCCTCCGAGTTCCGAATCACAGAGAGGCTCGGAGGGTCGTAACAAGATCTAGGGCCTTTTCAGTGGCTGCCCCCGAATTATGGAACAGTCTCCCCGATGAGGTCCGCCTGCCACCTACACTTCTATCTTTTCGGCGCCAGGTGAAAACCTTTTTATTCTCCCAGGCATTTTAATCTACCTTTTAAGCTTTTAATGTATATGAGGTTATTTATTGTTTATATTTAAGTTCTATTGTTCTTGTGATGTTATTGTATTTTATCCTATGCTGTACACCGCCCTGAGAGCCTTCAGGCTGTGGGCGGTATATAAATTGAACAAAATAAAATAAATAAATAAAATTTGCATAACAACCAATGTCTGCAGTAGGCTGGGCTGAGAGAGTGTAACGGGCTGAAGATCACACAGTGAGCTTCATGGCAGAGTTCGAATTTGAACCTAAGTCTCCCCTCCCCACTCCTGGTCTGACACTTTAACCACTACATATTTCTGAATTCTAAAATTCACTATATGTTTACCATTTATTTAAAAAATGTATTATGGCTGGGGAAAAGATCCTTATCTATGCCCAGTTGTATCAGTCCACACTCACTGGTATGCACATGAATTGGCTTTTTAGCATGCCAGTGGAAATGGGTGTCAAATGCTGCACCCTGTACAGGAAGATGGCTGCACATAATCACCTTGCAATTGTCTGAATCATCCAGGGGTGAATCCATACAAGCCTTTTCCTGCAGTTGCCATATGCTGCAACTTGTGTGGAGCCATGTCCTACATTAGAGTTGCAGTGCTTGCACATGGATTTAACAGGCTCGGTGTCATGGTTTTTCTGATGCTTGGCCCTACACAAGCATACATATGTCAAAAGGTCTCATTTCCAATCTTTTGTTACAATACCCTTAAAGATAAGCAAAAACAAAACTCAAAGCAGGGTCTCTTTGTTTTGGTGGTGTGTGTGATGATAACTTTACATGAAATGAGTCCTCTATACTAAAAACAGAGCATTCAGCATGATCAGTATACATACAAGGCAACTCTTGGTGGTTTGCAAATGATTTAGACCCACCTTCTGAAATGTAGCATTTAAAAAAATCAAAATACTTAAACACATAGTCCTCTGAAATATCAGTCATGAAGGAGAGAGCACTTCCTTTAGTGAGTTTTGCAAACATTAGGCCAAAAGCTTGTATACACAACTGACAGAAACAGTGATATTCAGTTTACAAAAATCATTGGCCAGCCTAGGACCAATTTTTAATGAGTGAACCCACTGAGCTTGTTGCCATCCAGAATTGCACAGGATCCTTCCTAGAGCTCTGGATTTTGCATGTTCCATTAGTCCTTCAGCTCTTACAGAAATTACTTGTTCTGATAATACTACTACAATTCCTATGGACCCAGAATTACGGGAACTGGTAAAATTAAATGGAAGCAGGTTGCAAATGGCCTATTTAATTTCAGCTGCCTGCCACAGGCAGTCAGTTGCTGATTTTCTGAAAATTGTTATTTCACCCTCCAAGAATGGCTGTCATCTCTCTGCTGTGTAAACCTTGGTCATGGATATCTGTTGTCTCTGTTGCACAAAGCAAAAACTGCCTCAAGTCTGTAACAGGCTGATTTATCACTGTCATGGGTTTATTTTATTATTTTATTTTAAATGACTATCATTATTAAAGCACGTTTTGAGATTACATACATATTTATAAGTACATTATGCTAGGCAGAGGAAATCATTTCCAGGCTTATAAGAGAGCACTATTAGGGTCATGAAGTTTTTACAGCTTATTTGGTGTTTGTTAAGTGGTACTGGAACTTGCCCATTCCCTGTGTATGGTAATTACTGCCTGTAATTGAGAGCATCTGCTGTGTTTACAGCAAAGGGCATTGTTTTCATATTGATTTGTCATTTTCTTTGGGCCAAATAGATTTTTATCTTGATGACTAGCAACCACTATGTCTATCTGAATGTATCACAGCAAAGAAGAATGTCAAGGTGCCCTCCTATGTATTCAGGTCTCTATCCACAAAACACTTCTTCCATTGCTGTACTCCAGCCATTCACATATATGCTAATAGCACCATCCAAGTCATTCTGGATTGCTGTCAGATCCAGCTTCTGTGCAGCTGTGGAAGTAGTTTGCGGTCAGGGAGAGCAGATCTCCTAGTTGCTCTGCTCAGTGAGCAAGCCTTGACCCAGAACTTTTCAAGTGGTCACAACAATCTCTGTTATCTTTTCGGCTCCTTTTGAAGACCTTCCTCTTTCAACAAGCCTTTTAAATTGAGACCTATCCCAGTCTGTGTCTGTGTTGGAATTGCTTTTTAATATTTGTTTTTAAAAAAAACCCTTTTAAAAAAACAATATGTTTTAACCCTTTTTTTAAGATGTCTTTAAAGCTTTTTTTAAAATGTTTTTAAAGTTGTTTTGTTTTAATGTATTTTAAGGTCTGTTTTTATGATGTTTTAAAGTGTTTTTAGTGCTTTTGTTTGCTGCCCTGGGCTCCTGCTGGGAGGAAGGACGGGATATAAATCAAATAATAAATAAATAAACAAACAAGGAGTATTGCCACACACACTCTAGCTAGCCTACTGGTGCTGGGAGGCTTTCCATGGCTGGTGTGTCTGTTGACCTATGGACTGCACCCACAGATTTCATCTAACAAAGCCATTGTTATGAATCTATCACAGCAAATTTAATTCTTATTTTAAAAGGAAATCAAACTTGCCTGCCACAAAGAAACAACAGACCATTGCCTAGCATATAGTATTATTTGAACTTAGTGTCAATGCCTCCCTTTCTGATGATTTTTGCAGTCCTTGCCATGAAAAAAAAAGTGAATTTATTCATACAATGCCTTTGGTGATATTTTTCATGGCAAATCTGAAAGACCGCCTTAACCCCTTATATACCCAGCCAATCACTGTCCTCTGCAGGTGAGGGCCTCCTGCAGATACTATCTTATCAGGAGGTTCGTTCTGTACAATATAGGAAATGGACCTTTAGTGTCGCGGCACCTACCCTGTGGAATTCCCTCCCCTTAAATATTAGGCTATCTTTTCGGCGCCTTTTGAAGACTTTCCTCTTCCAACAAGCCTTTTAAGTTGAGACCTATCCCAGTCTGCGTCTGTGTTAGAATTGCTTTTAATATGTCTTTTAATATCTTTAACCCTTTTTTAAAAGATGTTTTTAAAGTTTTTTTTTTAATGTTTTTAACGTTGTTTTGTTTTAATGTATTTTAAGGTCTTTTTATGATGTTTTAGAGTGTTTTTAGTGTTTCTGTTTGCTGCCCTGGGCTCCTGCTGGAGGGAAGGGCGGGGTATAAATAAAATAATAAATAAAATAAAAATAAATAAATCTGCTTGGATACGTAGTGTCATAATGTTATCAAGTTCATTAAGTGATCCCTGATTGGGAGGGATCATCTGCATGACTAATCCAAGAAAGAAAGAGAAAAAGCAACCAATGGAAACAATGACACTGAACAAGACTGGAAATCTAAGTGAACATCAGAACATAAAAAGAGCCCTGCTGGATCAGATGACCAAAGGACTATCTGGTCCACATCCTGTCCTTACAGTGGCCACCCAGATACCTATGGGAGGCCCCAAACAGGACATGAACACAATAGCACTCTTCCACCTGTGATCCTTAGCAAGTGGTATTCAGAAGAATGCTGCCTATGATATTGAAGGTAGTATAGTCATTACAATTAGTTGCCATTGATAGCTTCATCCTCCATGATATTATTATTCAGGCAAAATATCAACCAGACCAAAATGTCTTCTTTAACCCAAAAATCAAAAGTGGAGAATATTCAGTATTGCTATATTTAAAATACTGTATAAACTTCACTGTCAGCTACACTGACTATATTGGTTGCTCTGTTATTACTGTTAATCATTATCAATCAGTTTGAAAGCTTTCTCAGTGCAATCAGTATTTCAGTGCTATCATTGTAACAGGCTATTACATCCGAACCATTATACATCTTATTCAAGGTTCAACAATACAGGCAGGTAGTAGTGTTTAATTCTGTAACCAACTGTGTCAACTATTCAACTACTGTACTCAATTACAAAAGTACTCAAGCATAAAGCTTTTGAGTTAAAAACTTTTCACAAGCCCTCTCAAAATGCTTCACCTTCATGTCAAATATTTTAGGTCACATGGAAATACACTGGTCACAGTGGTAATAATTGGGCCTCTCAATACGCTGCTACTCAGAAGATTTACCACTGAAAATGATAACAAGCCTATTCTGGCTACCTCACCGGTATTTCTGTGATTTTACATTTCCAACCCAAATACACCTGTTTTTCACCTTCCCCCCAAGTGTACACTCAATGCAATCTAGCTGCACACCCAAAAAAAAAAAGACATAGAAGAAGCAGTGTATGAATCTGTCTTTAGGAACTAGATTACTTTCACAGCTGATTCACACATTAGGATCATGACCCTCACAAAGTTCAGTTCAGTGGGACAAGCTTTAAGTACATGCTTAATTCTGTAGTGCACTGCGTGTGTAGGTGAGACGTGGTATGAATCCAAAAGCCGTTTAGAACAGGAATAAGACAGGCCAGGCAAGTTTCATGTAAGAGTCTTTACTAGGCAAAGACATTAGAGACATCTTCCTCCATTGACAATTCTTCCCCCACACCCGAGATCCTGCCAGTTCCCAGCTTATCACACTCTCAGCTAGCCACACTGACCTTGATTGTCTGGAACTCTGTTCTCACAGTTTAACCCTTCTGCTTCAGGTTTCTCTCTCTCTGCTAAAAACCTTATCTGTAAGTCTCACAACCTGCGTCACTGACCAACAGCCCCCACCTGAGACTTGCAGACTTCAAAACATCATGTTACAATTATTACATCTCTACAACATTAACTTTTCATTACAAATACATTTCAGTACATGGATTCTTACAGTTTCTATTTACAGTTTCAGTTCAGTTCAGTTTCTCTTTATTCTTTATTTACACAAGTTTCACAGATTCATGTTTGCTTTTCTTTGATGATACAATTACATTTCATTCTTCAACACAATATTTCCACATTAGATCCATTGTTTCTTTATCTATAGGTCCCTCTTTTTCCCATTCCTCTGGAATTTCATCTGTTTCATTATTCTGTTGTGTAATGTTAAATGCAAATCTCTGAGGAGGTTGACCTTTCGTTTTTCTCTCTGATCTCCTGACATTATCTATTTCCATTTCTTCCTCACTTTCAACTTTAGTTGGACCAGCACTCGTACTTGGCATTTCTGTATCATGTGTTGTTATGTCTTCACCTCTCAGTCTTTTAACAGTACGTTTGCCACCATATATTAAATCTGTTAAAGCAGCTTTTAATGGAATTTGCTGCCCGAAAGGAACATCTGCAGCTTCCTGTTTGTTTTCACTCTCTAAGATCACTGTTTGGCTGTGTCTCCAAGGTTTATCTATCACTTTTATGTTTCTGCTTAACACTACTTGTTGTTTCTCAGGTAACCAAACTCTGTAATATGAATTCTGAAATCCTAAAATGCGTCCTGCTTGAGCTCTTGAGCCTAATTTGCCATGTCTTCTTTGTTTTACTACATGTACCCAGCATTTTGCCCCAAAACGTTCTATGTGTTTCACCCTGGGTTTTCTTCCAGTCAGTTTCTCATAGGGAGACATGCCTATTGTTCTGTGCATTAGGCGGTTCTGAATATAAACAGTGTACAGTATACATTCACCCCAATAAGTGTTATTCAAATCAGCATCTGCTAGCATTGCTCTCAATGAATCCTGTAATGACCGGTTCCTCCTCTCTGCCGTGCCGTTGGAGGATGGGCTGAAGGGAGCGGTTAGAATTATTCCCTTCTTTTCCAAATATGTTTGAAATGAATTACTGGTAAATTCGCCTCCTCTATCTGATCTGATATTTTTGATAACAGCCCCATGTTGTGTCTCTGTTTTCTGTATGAATGCCTTTAATTTCTCTTCTGTGTCAATTTTCTTTTTCAATAAGAACACATGTGTAAATCTCGAAAAATCATCCTCAATCACTAAATAAAACCTTGCTCCACCTTTTGAGCACTGAAAAGGACCAGCTAAATCCACATGTATAAGCTGATATGGTTCTGAAGTCGTGCTTTCACAGCTCTTATTTACTGGCTTCACAGTCATTTTTGTTTTATAACATACCTCACACTCATCCACATGCTCACAGTGTGTTAACTTCAAATCTTGACTATATTTTGGGGTGTTTTGTATCTTTTGAAAATGTCCGTGTGCTAATTTTCTGTGCCATTCATGGACACAATTCTCATGTTTCTCTTTATTTACTGCTATCCAAGCACACATGTCTTTATCAATCTTGCATTCAACTATAAACATTTTGTTCTGTAATTTCCCTTGCATGCATATTTCACCATCTTTTCTCACAAAACATCTATCCCCTTCAAATGTAACTTTACAACCTATTTGAGCCAATTTTCTCACTGATAGAATGTTATATTTTAAACCAGAAATCAATAATGCATCTGTTAAAATTCCCAAATTATCCATCTTCAGCGTTCCTCTTGCTGTCACGTCCTGAGATGATCCGTCAGCCAGATAAAGCTTCTCCTGCGTCGGCTTTGAAGTGTAAAATAAACTAGAGTCTGTGATTAGGCAATTAGACGCTCCACTGTCAAGAAGCCACTTAGAGTTAATCAGTTTATTGCTCCCCTTAGAAACAAAGTTCACGCTTGCCCTCTGACTTTCAAAGTCTCTGTAATTCCTCTTCTTTAAACAATGTCTCTGTATATGCCCACGTGACCCGCAAAAATAACATGTTTTAGTCTCTTCCCTGCTTCTTTGATTCCGTTGTACAGACACAGTCTCAGCCTCTTTTAAGTCCATTTTCTTGTTTTCTTGTCTCCTACACCACTCTTGTTGAAGTTTCTGTTCCACAAAGTCCAAAGATAGAGTCCCGTCTGGTTGACTTTCAAGACCAGCAACCAGCACGTCCCATTTTTGATCAAATGAAGATAACAGGAGATAAACCATCTGCAAGTCATTATGATGAACGCCTCGATCTTGCAGCTCAACATTTAATCTACGAAATTCAGCCAAATGCTCTTCCATAGTCACATCATCAGTAAAACGCATCTGATAAAGCTTCCGTGCCAAACACAGCCTGCTTCCCGCAGTTTGCTGTACATGTGCAGCTCTTAACTTTTCCCACATCTGATTAGCAGTCGGCTCATTACTCACCAGCAACAGTTGTGAATCTGATAGCCCCAGAGTAATAAAAGCCTTCGCTTTCTCGTCTTTCTTCAGTCACGCTGCTGAAGGAGCTGCCGGAGGGGGGTTTTCCACGACATCATTTAAATCCTCTTTAATCAGAACAGCTCTCATTCTCCACTTCCAGCTGGAGTAATTTACAGCATTCAGTCTCTCCATCGGCATCCCGGAAGACAGATTTACAGCCATGTTGCTCACTCTTACTTGCCTCTCACTTGCGTTTTGTTTCTCTCTGCAACAACGCCACTTCACCAGTTCTCGAACCCGCTACAACGCCTCATAATCTGGGCCCATAACCCCTGTAGTGCACTGCGTGTGTAGGTGAGACGTGGTATGAATCCAAAAGCCGTTTAGAACAGGAATAAGACAGGCCAGGCAAGTTTCATGTAAGAGTCTTTACTAGGCAAAGACATTAGAGACATCTTCCTCCATTGACAATTCTTCCCCCACACCCGAGATCCTGCCAGTTCCCAGCTTATCACACTCTCAGCTAGCCACACTGACCTTGATTGTCTGGAACTCTGTTCTCACAGTTTAACCCTTCTGCTTCAGGTTTCTCTCTCTCTGCTAAAAACCTTATCTGTAAGTCTCACAACCTGCATCACTGACCAACAAATTCTCCCATTCAAATCAATACATAGACACCACATATTTAAAGTAAATTTAAAATACCCCCCCAAGAATCTTGGGAACTATCGTTTGTTAAAGGTGCTGGGAATTATAGCTCTGCTAGGGGTAAACTATGGTTCCCAGGATTTGGAGAGGGATGCTTTAAATGTATGATGTGTACACAGGCCAGGACTCAGAAACTCTAAACTTTGTCTTGATCATGCTGTGTTTTCAATAATACATATGACAAATGCAAGAGTCCAACTTTGTATATGACTGAGATATGTGTGCCACCAAACGAGGAATGGCTGTAGCTCCCACCACGTGTACCAAGGGTGAAACACACACATTTTGCTACCATGTAACAGATGAAGTGGTACTCAGTTGACTGGGAAAGAGTGGGTGACTGTGGTAAAGGGGAAATGGAGACTATAGTGAGAAGAAGTTGCACAGAAGATATGTAGGTACTCAGCACTACCTTTCCAGAATCCTTCTGAGAACTATGTTCAATTTCTGCTCTTCTTTTGCCCATCACTGTCAGCAGCTAAGCCTCTGCAGACAACATTTGGCCCTTATTTACAACTGGTTGTGTGCCTGCATAAATGCAATTGAGGCTTAATCAACTTTATGGATGCACAACTGCTAAGAGAATCTTGCTCATTTTCTTCACTGTGTTTGGCTCTGCATCACTAGCTGAATTAAAAAACAATAAAAGGGGAGGGTTGTCACACACACACACACACAAATAAGCAAGCCTGACTCCTAGTGTAAACAGGGAGCAGATATTATGGTGACTATTCTTTTAATAGCTACCTTTCAGAACAGAATGACACTTTGAAAACATTACATTAACACTATGATGAACTTGAGAATAAATGTAAGTACAATGATTTGACGTCAACTCAAGAGAACAGTGTTTTTGTAAATTTCTGTCAAATCTATCTTTAAAACAGTGGATTGGACGGCACAGCCAGGCAAGACGTACAGCTTTTCCACTCACAGCACTGTATGTAGTATTAATGAGCACACTAACTGGAAAGTTGATAACTTTTAACTACTGTTATCTGATGCACAGTAGAACAAGTAGAAAAAGAATATATTAGAAGTGCCATTAATTACTCATTGGTGTCTTCAGGTTTTGAAAACCTTTCAGTTCTGAGGTTTACAAAAGGCAAAAGCTGGCTATGGAGGGATGGATAAATTGGTCTATTTCCAGTTTATGTCAGTTTTGCATGTGGTTATTCATAAATTCATTCCATTCAATTTCTAAATTTAAAAACAATCTGTGCAAAATGTGCATTTAAATATTTATCTCAATGTACACATTTCTAAACATATTTTATTATAAAAGATGTGTTTTCAGCACATTTTGGTATGTTTTTTGAGCTGAGGACTGTTTTTCAAAATATGGAAATCTGCAAAGTCCAAAGGGTAATTACATTTCAATCTACATATTACTGCCTGATATGAGGATCAGGTTAATTCACACTGGAGTTCACAGAAATCAGATTGCTCAAGCATCCCTAAGGCTACACTATGATTTGCATTTTACTTCTCAAAACCAAACATCTTAGGCCCTCAGCTAATGGACTTCAGAGCAGTTCTGGAGAAAGGATTTTGATATCCAACATAAGCTTTAACCAGCCAGCAGGCATCAGCATTGAACTGTCACATTCTGTATTGTGTCCTGTGTTGTTGATGATTAATATGAAATATTGTCCAAACCACTTTGCAATGTTTTTGCATTGCCTTGTTCTGTTCCATAATGGTACGTTACTTTTACTTAAGAGTCTTTATTCATAAATGTGGAAATGATCTAAAAGCATGTCTACTCAACAGCTTGGAGACGTAAGGAAGATTAAGCAAACAGAACTTTTCCTTCTCAGTATCAGCCAGTGAGCCTGTGATTAATATCTCATGTCAAACATCGGAACACTACACAGTGTTGGCCTTTTTAGTTTCCTTTTTCCATATGCAGGAGACATTATGGACTTGTTTGGTCCCCTAATGTGTATGCCCTATTGGCAGGGCCGGTTCCAAGGGGTGCCAGGTGGGGCACTGGCCCGAGGGCCCCTGGGGGGGCCCTCTGCTCCCCTTCCATGGATCGCAGGGCGAGAGCTTCGGAGCTCTGCCATTCCCTTCCTTAACGTACCTTGTTCTGCGGTTGCGCACGCAGCAGTGCCCTTAAGATAGATGGCGGCTGAGGTTTTCCTAAGGGGCTGAAGCCTCTGCCACCATCTTGGCTGATGGCACGCATGCGTGCTGTGCGCTCGCATCCCTGCCATGAACCAAGATGGTGGAAGAGGCTTCAGCTCCTTAGGGAAACCTCAGCCGCCATCTATCTTAAGGGCACTGCTGTGTGCGCAACTGCAGAACAAGGTAAGTTAAGGAAGGGAATGGCAGAGTCCCGAAGCTCTTGCTGTGCGTGAGTCGTGGAAGGGGAGCGCTGGGGCCTAGGGCAGGCTCTTCCCCAAGGGCTCCAGCGAGTCTGGGGCTGGCCCTGGGCACACGCATGCATGTATGTGTGCATGCAGACATGCGTGCCAGGGCCCAGGGCAAGCTGGTGCCCAAGGGCATGTCTGGGGCCAGCCCTGCCTATTGTGTTCTACTGAGGCCCACTTCACACATTAAAGCATCCATGTAAAGCATTTTTATTAATCATTAATCAGTGTGTGTGCACACCATGTGCAGAATATTGTCACATGTGCCTGGGAGCCAGGCTTAGTCACAAATCCTTGCCAAATAGGCATGCAAACGAAAATAAGCATTTGCTGCTACATAAGGTATGATGCATGCCATCTTTCCAGCAAGCTCTTCCATACTTAGGATGGTGACACACAGCAGCAGTCCTGCAGCAGCTCCCTCCCAGTTGATGCCACTACTGCTTGTCAGGACATGGCAGAGGTGGGGTGAGATGGTGAGGTCAGGGGAGCTCTGGGTGGGTGATGGCAACCAGCGGTGTAGTTGTCCGTGGTCTCGGAGGGGTGTGTGTCTTAGATCCTTTACTTTTTTGGGAGCCAGGTCACAGCAGGGTTCTTATGTCTCCAGCATCCTATGCGTTAGTCAGCATGAAAGGGGAGCATGTTAGCCACTGAGAAGAATTATCTAACTTCTTTGTCCTTTCCTGCTGATTGGAGCCAATCAGAGTGAAAGGAGGTGAGTCAGCCACTGAGATGACTCTAGTGCAGTGATTCTCAAATGGTGCGCCCAGGCACACTGGTGCGCCCTAAGAGGTGGCTAGGTGTGCCTCAAATATTATGAAAGTATATTTTAAAAATGAGAAGAAAGCCGTTTGTATAGGGTAAGTAATAGTTTTCTATAGTTTATTTTTATTCATAGTTTAAAATATATTAATATATTTTTAATTTTGTACACAAAGTGCGCCAGAAAATTTTTATATGTTTTTCAGTGCGCCGTGAAACAAAAAAGTTTGAGAATTACTGCTCTAGTGGCAGGTAGCTAAATGTGTAGACACTGAATTTCGTAATTCAAGCAGTATCTCTGATAGTGAGAAAGGGCAGTCAGATGGTGACAGTGATAGAGAAACAGAATGCAGTATTCAGACCTGGCCAGATTATTCAATAATCTTAGCAGAGGTGGGGTTGTGACTATTATGAAGGGATCCTGCACTTCTGAATTTGCCACTATATTACTGGTGGCAGCCCCACCATTTCAAGTGCATGTGCACCTGTAGGCCATTGCCATAACAACCCAGATCTTCCCTAACCTCGCCACTGCCTTTGCCTGCCCCAACCCCATCCTGGTGAATGTGCTGCTGGAAGGGTGAGTGCCACTGCCGATCTGCTTCCCCCACCACCCCCACCATGAACCACCATTGGCGGCACATTGTAAGGAGTTCCCTGATACAGGGTTTCCACCTGATCACTTTTTAGCTAAACAGAACTAGGGGGAACCAGGGCAAACCAGCTGCTAAGAATGCAAACTGTAATGTTTGGCAAAGTGATAAATTGGGAGTAAAACACCAAAATCCATCTCAGAAACCATTTGGTAAATATGCCAAAACAAACAACCCTTCTAGCTCTTCCCCTGTGATGATTCAGACCTCTATCAGCAACTGTTTGGAAAACAATGATGTAGACGCTGTTCCATGTGACAGGCCATTTGTGTGAATAGTTCCTCACACAGCCAGGATGATTTTCACTGTCCTGCTGCAAAGCACCAAAACAGATTTTGTAAGGGTATGGTAAAAATGGCCATGGAGTTGCATTTCAAGCAGTTACTCACCTGGAGGCTGCATGTATCAATTAGACCTCAGACCAGGCAAATGAAAAAGATAGGACACAATCCCAGATCCAAGGAAGATGCAGCTAATAGATAGATATAGAAGAAAGGGACCGCTGCACTTAATGGATGCTGTGTGATTTTTAGTGGTTGATTCTGTACTTTAGCCAAGACTATGTGGCTTTCCTGTACTGTGGTTTAAACTGCACCTATGAACAAACCCCTAGGGTCAACAAAATATGTTTTACTATGTCTTGAGAGTGCTCTGCATATCCCCTACAGTATTAATTATATAATTAGAAAACTGGGTACAATCAACGGTAAAGGATTAACAACTTGATCCAGGTTTGGGGTTATGCCAGCTGGACAAGGATACAGTTGCTAGTAAATCCCCTGTTCTAATTATACCGTTGCACTAGTGGTAACCCCTCAACTGGCATGACACAGCCAGTGCAAGGGGCAAAAATGAGCAGAGTTGGGGTACAAGTGGAGGAGTGGAACTCAGTCGTAATCATTTGCTTAAAGGTCAGTCCTGCCCTCATGCTAGTATAATATTATGCCAAGAAACAGGAATGGGAAAGATGGTGGCAGTTATAACCTAGCAATACATGGACAGCCACTATACAGTTGGTGCACCAGCAGCTTCATAGCAGCAACTGAGGATTTTTGTTGTTAATCTCAGTGCCCCATCCTTCTGGGTGCACCACTGGGACCCTACTTATTTGTCATGCTGATCTGGACTTCAGCTCAGGCTCACTGCAGTCTCTACTCTTGTGGTCCAAGAAGTGATTGTGGGGAGTCTGGAGTCAGGGGGCTTTGCTGTCAGGGTGCATCAGCTCCCCTGATTTTGCAGGTTCCCTGAGTTGCGGGGCTGTCCTTAGGATGCACTGACTCCCTCTGATCCCTATCCAGTAGGAGGACTTATCCATTTGTGGTTCTGGTTCAGAGATGGGGAAAGCTACACCTTCTTTTGCTGACTGTCAAGACAACTTTCAGAGGGCACAGGCGCCCTTCAAGAACAAAAAAGATTGGCAAACCCATGTTTCCGTGTTGCCATAAAAACCCACACCATTACTGTTCAATAACAGCTGTGGCTCTTTCAGCTGTGGCTCTGTTCTTATGATGATTAAGAGATAGGGACACCCCTCTTGCTATGTCACCTGACACACACAGTGGAAGAGAAGCATCACAGGTACATCTGAATCATTAGCAAGGATCTTGGGGGAGGCCCCAACAGAATTTTGTTCTCCTGACTGCATCCTTACGCCCTCCCCCATATTGGATAGCTGGTGTGATAAATCAAACAGTGTTGCTGCCTCACTGCAAAATGCATTGATTTGTCTGTGAGATTCTCCTGGATGCAATCAGTCATAGGAACTGAATCCACATGCACTAGCTTAACTGCTCCTTCAGTCAGCAAACTGGAGCAGTGCTCCACAAAGTCAAGGCATAGGTTAAGTACTGAAAGGGAGGACTTTTGTTAAAAAAAAACCAACCAAAAAAACCTCACACACATACAAACCTGTTTGCTTTAAGGCATGGAAAGCTTACATCACAAAACAGGCTTCTAGCCTAAAAGGATTAGTCAAATTCATGCAGGATAGAGCTCTAAATGGCTACTAGCCACAATTCTACAACAAGGGCTCTTCCAGAGCTTGGAAAAGTTACTTTTTTTGAACTACAACTCCCATCAGCTCAATCCAGTGTCTGTGCTGGCTGGGGCTGATGGGAGTTGTAGTTCAAAAAAGTAACTTTTCCAAGCTCTGCTCTTACCATATATGGAGCAAGAAATGCCACATGTCCAAGCTGGATTTAGAAAGGGAAGAGGTACCAGAGATCATATCACAAACATACAATGGATAATGGAATGGACCAAGGAATTTCAGAGGGAAATCACCCTGTGCTTTATAGATTACAGCAAAGCCTTTGACTGTGTAGATCATGAAAAACTATGGAATGCTTTAAAAGAAATGGAGGTGCCACAGCATCTGATTGTCCTGATGTGCAACCTATACATGGCAAGAGTAGAAGAGTTCACAATCTAAACTGCCAAAACTGGAGTTATTTTATGGGTAGACATAAAAATGTTCATGAGAAGAAACACGGGAACTCAAAGCAAACATTTTCAGTGACTTAAACTCAGCTATTATTTTCTGGCGTATGGGGGTGGAGGGAAAGTGTCCTGAAATTTGGCCAGAATTATACAGCTTGGTAGGTAGATCATTCATGCCAGTTTTTACTTTGGGACAAATGGTCTTGATTATTATGATGAATAGTCTTTTCAAGTATTATAATGGTAGAGTGTTGAAAAAGCAAGCTGCCTCAACTATATTCTGCTACTCCTGTAGCTGTATAATTTGTCTCTTTTTTTGTAGCTGAAGGACAGCTACAACTCAGGAACACACTTTTCACTGCTGTTACCCTCTCTCCCATTCTGATTCTGGAAATGTCAGCAAAGGTCTACTCTCAGCTTTTAGCTGGCCCTGCAATGGGATGAAATTTCACCTGGGGAAGAGACCTTGCATTAATAATGCTTGTATCACCAAATACCAAGTAAGATGTGCTTTCCTTAAAAGGGACTGTGTACATTGAGGAGCCTGTGTATCATGTAGAAAGATGGCTCAAAAGGGACATTAGTGGTCTGATTAGCAATCCTATTGGAATAACTATTCTCTGAAACCAGTTGCTGGGAATCACAAGTGGGGAGAGGGCTATGGTGCTCATGTCCTGCTTGTGGGCATTCCACAGGCATCAGGTTGGCCACTGTGAGAATAGGATGCTGGACTTGATGGGTCTTTGGTCTCATTCATTAGAGCTCTTCTTATGTTCTTATTCAATGATATTCTTAATTGGTATATCTGTGAATCATTCCAGTTTCTAAAACCTCAATTAATTTCCTCCAAAGCATCAGAATGAACAAAGAAGTAATGAGAAAAATAGGAGACAATTATTCCCTATTACTCTCATTGACAGTCAATGCCCTTGTCTTTAGAACAGCATACCCTGGTAAACCCAAGCAACTGCAAATACACAGACACACACACAAACACACAGATGTGTGTGTGTGTGACAGCAACATATGGCAAATAATCACGTTTCTAATTCAAAAATATCTGACTTTCTAATTTAGTTTCTGCCACTTTCCCTTTGAGATTTGTCAAGCAGTAAGAAAGCATGTTTTTGAAAGAAGGGTTGACAGAAAGCCAATAAAAGGACTTAGCATGGAAAAAGCCACTGTGCTCTGGAACTGCAGTAATGACTATGTCACAAATGGCTTAATAATTTTGTAGAAACAACTGAAAACTGTAACACAATTGCTTTCCTGCAGCACGGTGAGATAGAAATGAAGAGTATCATTTCTGAGCCCTTCAGAACCGGATTTGGTCTATCAGTTTTGTTTGCAATGTGCCTGGTATATTGTACACACAGCAGGAAATAAATTGTTTTATTTTATAACTTGGCTAGTTTGAGTAACTGTATATAGCTGAATTTGTTTATTAAGCCAGCCTGTGTGTTTACTAAGAAATGGAAGATGTTGCATCCAGAATAATTATTTTGTATGATCAGCTCGCTTGCACAGTAATAAAACAAATACTACATTTTGAATTCCAGCCATTCTAGAATTCATGCTGAAATCTGAATTTCTTTCAAAGCAGGAAAGTGTACTCAAACTGTACTGTGGTTGGAAGACTGACTGCACTCACATTCATCGAGGAAATGCTCTATTTTTTACCATCAGCACCAGACCAATGAACATTTTGTTTTTTTCACACTAGTTTTATTCTCAATTTGTGGTGATTATTTCAAACCAAATCATATCATGTAAATGCATATGCACAACTAACTCTTTATTCAGATTTAAGCTTATAAAACTCATACATATTGTCATTATGTGAAATATGCATATGTGAAAACCTCTGAGGCCTCTATACTTTTAAGCAAAGAGTTTACATACTACCAAGTATACCAGAGCAACAAGAATCGGCTGAAACCTAAAAGCCAGAAAGATTTTTCTGTAGAAATCCTTGATTGGGGATGGTAAAAACAGTTTTCAAAACAAAACTTCTCCAGATTTTTCACATTTCTATGCAAAACTTCTGCAAATGGGTTGAGTAGTGATCGATGATCTGATGTGCAGTAAGGCCATCCAATAATTGCTTTGGCACAGATTCAGTGTTCACTGTACCACACATCCTGCAATGCTAAAAAGGTCATAAATCAGGCCAAATATGATTAATTTTCTCTTTGGGGCCAGTTCAAACATCGTGATAAACCACAGTTTATCAAGCCTTGGGTTTGCATGAGGACCTCTCTTCAGTGTGATCATGAGGAGTTCAGAATCTTTCACTTCCATTTTAGATTAACTATTTTCATCCTGACTTCTGTGGTACATTTGAACCCCAGGTGCACTTTTCATTGTGTAATTTACACATATGTAAACCAACAGGGATGTCCTTCAAATATATTGTCACAAATTTTAACCTGTACAACATCCCCAAATTTCAGCCAATTCCTACTTTCCGCTTTCCTTCTGGAAATAAAAAACCACTGGGTCAAAAAATACCCCAGCAAAAAGCCCTGGGAAAATTTCTGCCTTTTATTGTGTAATTTACACATGAGTAGACATACAGGGTTGTCCTTCTAAGACATTGTTACAAACTATCACCTGTACAGTGTCCCCAAATTTTAGCTAGTTACCACTTCTCATTTTCCTTCTGGAAACAATACAAATCCACTGGGCTCCAAAAATACCCCCAAAATTGTGTTATTTACTCAATATGCATGGAGAAAGGGCCAATATATTCTGCTCACAAAAATTCTATATCCTCTGAGTAAGTGGGGGGTTTTTGCTCAAGGTCCATTGGTATTGTCAAGCACACTTGTGCTGACAATATGGAGAAAAATCATCTCTGGGGCACAAGGTTACCCCATTCTTCCATTGGAAATATACCCCAAAGACAGCCAATGTGATTTTTTTTGCCTCATTCGGATGAAGGCTACAGTTTAGTGTTACATCTGAACCCTAAGCTGTGGAAAATCTTAACTATGGTTCGTTGAAACAAGCTAGCTTCATAACTCATCGTTTGAAACTGGCTTGTTTCAAATAGACCACAGCTAGGTTAATACACAGTTCATTGATTAAGATGAAATGACAAGGTGTAGTTAAAAAGAAGAAGAAGCTTCCAATCTCCTATTTGGTGTTGTGATGGAGGAAAGAGTTCAAGGCCCCAAGGCTAGCTGCAGCTCATTCCCATCACAATGAAACATGGATTATCATAATATTTGAACCATCTCTGTTTCTTGCAGTGTCTGGTGTCCTACTGATTTGTAACAATAAAGTCATCATTCAGCTGTGGTTTTCACACAGTGCTTCACTTTGCTCTGATAGCCCACTGATGACTATTATACAGCTGCATACTATAGTCAGCATAGATTTTTTGCATTCTGCAATGTTAAATTGAAAATACCCCCCACAGGGCCCATGGGAAGGGGGTGCAGGGGGTACATCTTACCTGGGCCCGGGGTCAGAAAGGGGGCCCGGGAGCCAAAGGAGGGGAGCTCCCTTTTCCTCCCTTTGTTATGTCATTTCCTGCTGGCTCCCATTCTGCAAGCCTGCTACAAATGGTGCTTTTTTTTCTTTCCCCCCTAACTTGTGCAAAAAAGCATAACATTGTTTAAACAAATATTTGTATTTCTGTTGGATTCTGAAAATACAAATAATCAAACTTGAGGATTTTTTTCATTTTTTATTAAACTTACTCTGGAAGAAACTGAGCATACTCGGTGGCCAAGGTAACAAGAGGAAGAGATACTTTGACCTTAAGAGGGCGTGGTCATTAACCCTTCCCCTTTAGTATGAAAGGAAAAATGCAGTTTGAGGGCTCATATAAGGTAAGCAATGTGAACCTTTGAACCCTATCACGATGAGAAAATCATCTCTTCAAAATGTATTCTCACAAATCAGGAGCCCAGAAAAGAAAAGACAAGAAAGAACGAGAGGAAAATGAAAAAAGGGGTCAACAAATGCTCTTTCAATTTGGATTAAGTGCGGCTTCAAAAAAAATTTCATTGAACTCACCTACAGAATTGGAGCAAGAAGAACTGTTGGAAACTTCATCCCCAAACAAGGAGCAGTTGATTTGGGTAATCATGCACAGTATTTTGATGAAGGGGCAGATGCAGAAAACGAAAATGGAAAACAGAAAGAAACAGACATACAGACGCATGTGGAAGTGAATTTGGAAGATGAGAAGAGTAATCATAATGTAGGCCTTGACATTGGATGTATCACAACCGAGTTTCCATCTCAAAAGGAAAAAGAAAAGTATGTTACGAATGGTCACATCCCTCTGCCTAAAACATTCCCCCAAGACACCTGCAATCAAGTGTTCCCAGAAAGCATACTGAAATTTCAAAGCACTAATGGAGAACTACATGTAAAAGACTGGCTTGTCTGGAGTCAACAGAAACAAGCTTTATATTGCTTTCCATGTCGATTATTTTGGCACAAGACAGTCAAGACTAGCACTTCTGCGTCTAAGTCTGCACTGGTATAAGCTGAAGGCTGAGATTCTAATGGGAAGTGGCGGAAACTTTCCTACAGGATCCCAAAACATGAAAAAGGCAATAGTCACAGAGAATGTTACCTAGCTTGGTGAGAACTAGAAAGGCGCCTGCTGTTTGAGACAGGAGTTGACATCATCTTAGAAGTGTCAATCAAACCTGAAGCTGTGAAATGGTACAACCTTTTAAAGCGCATCATCGATGTTGTACTCTTCTTGGGAGAACGTGGTCTAGCATTTACTGGTTCATCCCATCGAATTGGTGATTCAAACAATGGAAACTTTTTAGGATTCATTGAACTGCTCTCCAGGTGGCACCCCATCCTTCAGGAACATGTGCTAAGTGTAGAGGAGTCACAGAAAAGGAGTGAGCGGCTTCAAGTTCATTATCTGTCCCCTGACTCACAAAATGAATTTATTGCAGAATGCTCGAATCTTGTGAAACAACACATTTTGCTTGAGAAGCAATCTGCAAAGTAATTTGCAATAATAGTAGATTCCACACCAGATTCTTCCCATATTGAACAAACAACATTTCTTTTGAGATACGTACTTTTAAAAGAAACGCAGTATGAGATTCAAGAAAGATTTCTCAAGGTTGCAGATTGTAGCAACAAAAAAGGGGAAGAAATTGCTCGGTTGATAGCTGATACATTGAAAGAACATGCTATTCCTCTCAGTGATTGTAGAGCTCAAGGCTACGATAATGGGGCAAATATGGCCAGAAAATACAACGGCGCACAAGCAAAAATACAAGAACAATGCTCAACAGCAGTTTTTTCACCTTGCGGTTGTCACACACTCAACTTATGTGGAAATGATAATGCTGAATGCGTACCTGAAGCAATAACCTTTTTCGGAACAATTCAAACTGTGTACCACCTGTTTAGTTCCAGTGCTAAGCGGTGGGAATTACTACAAAACCGTATTGGTTGTTCTCTTCATGGTATGTCTGAAACAAGATGGTCAGATCATGTTGAATGTGTAAAGCCTTTTGCAGCTCACTTGCCTGGCATTAAATTAGCACTGGAAGACCTCCTAGAACTAAATTTGACGGCCAAAACAAGAAATGAAGTCCATGGAGTTTATTATATGTGACATCTTTTGCCTGTGTGTTAGTGTCAGCCATGTGGTACAAAATATTAGCTGGCATAGATATTTGCAACAAGGTCATCCAAGCTAGAGATGCCACACTGGATGCTGAAGTAGCAAACACAGAAACTCTCCTCACAGAGCTGACAAAACTTCGAAAGAACTGGAAATGCATGTGGAATGAAGCCAAATTGGTTGCGTCAAACCTAAATATAGAAATAAAACTCTCCCGTAGATGTGATGGAGTTAGGCGCAAGAGGGCAAGGCCGCATGACGACAGCACACCTGATGCTAACTTGGAAGAAATGAGTGACACAGATGATACTCCAGAAGAGGCCTACTTCAGAAAGTGTGTGTTTTACATTTTGGTAGACAATGTTATAGCAGGATTAACTGTCCGCTTCAATGCTGTTAAGCGTTTGGCAGAAAAATTTGATTTCTTGTGGAAATATCTCACCATGTCCGAAAGTGATGTGGAGAGAAAAGCTTTATCTTTATCAGAGCAATATCTTGCTGACCTTAATGGTGATGATTTTGGAAAAGAAATGTAACATTTACCCTCAGTACATAAAGCAAATTTTGTAAATGCACAGTTAAAGCCATTAGATCTGTTGAACTTGTTAACAGAGTACAGACTTGGTGACCTGTTTCCAAATGTTTGTGTTAGCTTAAGAATTCTGCGACTGGCTGCGACAATGGACTGGATGAGAACTAACAAACTGAGACTCAATCCTGACAAGACTGAGATGCTGTTGGTGGATGGTTTCTCTGATCGGATGGTGGATATATACCCTGTCCTGGATGGGGTTACACTCCCCCTAAAGGAACAGGTGCGTAGTCTGGGAGACTCTTCCCTCACACTTGAGGCTCATGTGTGGCCCGGAATGCGTTCTACCAACTTCGGTTGGTAGCCCAGCTACGTCCCTATCTGAGTAAGGAGGACCTCTCATCAGTGGTACATGCTATGGTAACCTCGTGTCTGGACTACTGCAATGCGCTTTACGTAGGGCTACCTTTGAAGACGATTCGGAAGCTACAGCTAGTGCAAAATGCGGCAGCCAGACTGCTAACAAGAACTAAGCAGTCTGAGCATATAACACCTGTGCTAGCCCGTTTGCACTGGCTTCCAATATGCTTCCGGGCCAGATTCAAAGTGTTGGTACTTACCTATAAAGCCTTATACGGCGCGGGACCACGATATCTGTCGGAACGCCTCTCCCGATATGAACCGGCCCGTACACTACGGTCTACTACGAAGGCCCTCCTCCGGGTTCCGACTCATAGGGAAGCCCGGAGAGTGGTGACAAGATCTAGGGCCTTCTCAGTGATGGCCCCCGAACTATGGAACGGTCTCCTTGAGGAGGTGCGCCTGGCGCCGACACTATCATCTTTTCGGCGCCAGGTTAAAACCTTTCTCTTCTCTGAGGCATTTTAATTCCTGTTAATTGTAAATTATTATATTTTGATTTTAGACTGTACAGTTTTCTGTACAGTTTTGTGTTATTTTTATTGTATTTTTAATGTTCACCGCCCAGAGAGCTGTTGCTAGTCGGGCGGTATATAAGCTTAATTAAATAAATAATAATAAATAAATAATTAACAATTCCAGCAACAGTAGCTTCTGGAGAGAGGTCATTTAGCAAACTTAAGCTAATTAAGAATTATTTAAGGTCTACAATGTCTCAGGAACGTCTTGTGGATTTGGCCAGGCTAAGTATTGAATCAAACATTGCCAGAACAATTAATTTTCATGCTGTGATTCGAAATTTTTCATAAAAAAAGGCCAGGAAAGCTCTTCTTTTAAAGTAAATCGTAAGTTTATCTACCTTGTTTCAATGTGAATTCTTTCTCCTTATCTGTATTGTAGCATAAACAAAGATGTTCAAATGTGCTTTCTTCTCTCTGATCCTCTTTTATTATATTATTTATTTATATTTATCATGGAGGGAGTATCATAAGGCCTTACATGCAGAAAATTAACAGAGCGCTCCACTCCACCCCTGTCTCGTCTTCCATACCCTTTTTGACCTTACAGGCTACAGCTCATGGCATAAAACTGTAGTGGATAAAAACAGAATGACTAATGGAGAAGGGAAGGGGCCCAAAAGAAACTTTGTACCCCCTGATAAAATTCCTCTCAGAGGCCCTGCCCCCCCATGCCATTCTGATGCTTCCCATAAGCTCATTTCAAAACAAAACCTTACAAAATTTATAGTCCTGAACTCAGAAACGCTTGCTTAACAACCCTCTAAATTTTCATGGCGATGCACAAAACAGTAAGAGAGAATCAAGAGTTCAAAGTGTAAAAAGATAGGGAAAAACCCCAGACCCATTTTGGACTTTTTTCTGTCAGAGTTCTCATAATCTGTTAAAATTCATTAAAAATGAGCCATATTCACAGAGTACCTGTAATCCTGTTACTGATCTTGCCCCATACTCTGATCTTCAGCATCTGCAGTTTAAAAGTATAAAAAATGCCTGGCTGATTTTTAATTAATTTAAGACATTTTGCATTGAATGCAATGATGATGTTGGGCATACCCCGTAAGAACCAACTGTCAGTGTTCTAAAAGCCAGACTCACAGCTCCTGGGCTTGCCTAATCAAGGGGCCACACCCACACCAGACTTTGATTTCACGTGAGACAGTCATAGCTTCCCTCAGAGAATCCTGGGAAGTATAGTTTGTGAAGGGTGCTGAGAAGAGACTCCTATTCCCCTGAGAGAGCTCCAGTGGCCAGAGTGGTTTAACAGTCAGCTGCTTTGACTGAAGGTCTGTGAGGGGAACAGGGGATCTCCTAGCAACTCTCAGCACCCTTCACTAACTACGTTTCTCAGGATTCTTTGACAGAAGCCGTGACTGTCCAAAGTGAAATAACGGTCTGGTGCGGATGTAGCCAGGGACAGCTTTGGTTTAAATTTGGGTGGAAGGCTGCATGTGCCTGTTGTAGAATAAAAAGATGGGGAATACCCTGAAAAAGAATGATACCATTCACAATGTTTTCCTTTTGGAAAGGACAGGGGCTTCCCCTCTGCCCAGTGCTCACCCACCCAATCTCCTCCCCTCCCCTTCTTGCCCTCCTCCTCCATCCTGCCCCTCCACAGGTCAGTTTCACATATCCTAAGCATGATTGCACAGGAGTAAATCCCACTGAAATCAAAAAACATGCAAATAATCAAACCTGCCCTCCCCTCCTCCTCCCTCCTATCCCCTCCCTCTTGACCCTTCCCTCCCCCTTCCTGCATCCCTCCCTTCCCCTCCCCATCCCCTTCCAATCCCCTCCTTCCCCCTCCTCATTCCTCCCCTCCCCCAATGGTCAGTTTTGTCTATCCTAGGACTACGACCAGGGAGGCCAGGGTTCAAATTCCCACACAGCCATGAAGCTCACTGGGTGACCTTGGGCAAGTCATTGCCACTTAACCTCAGACGAAGGCAATGGTAAACCACCTCTGAATACCGCTTACCATGAAAACCCTATTCAACATGAAGGCAGTCCATTTCATTTTAAAGCATGATTGCACAGGACTAAATCCCAGAGCTTGGAAAATTACTTTTAAAAAGTAATAAATTACAGTTACAGTAACATGGCCCCCACAAAGTAATAATTACCGTTACAATTACAATTGCTCTGATTACTGATTACTTTACTTTTACTCAAAAGTAATTGCTACAATTACATTTTAGTTACTTTTTTAAAAAAAGGCTACAAGGTGATGGCCTTGGCTGCTGCACGTCTAAGTAGCCTAAAACAACATTAAAAATAAGCACAAACAGAGAGAGGGTAGTAGAATTCTTTTTTATCCATAAGATTAACAGAATGGCATAACAGAATCTCACATCCCTTCACCCCACCCCCAGCAATGATGATACCCCAACACACATATTTTTGTATATATATTGCCTCCAGCTCTTTTCTCCTTCCACTCCTGTCAGTTTTTAAACAATTGTTTTCTCCACCCCGTCTTGCTCTCCACCTCCTCCCTCGTCACCTCCTAAGCACCCACAGAGCATGAAGGAAGAACAATGCTGCACAGAAGCACAATAAAAATCATGTGCTTCATTTTTATTCACAAATCAGAGGAGCAGAAGACGTCCCTTGCTCCCCCCCCAAGTAATGCACAAAGGTAATGCTGGAAACATTACAATTACTCCTCAAAAGTAATGAAGTTACTACTTGTTCTATTACAAGCAAAATGTAATGAAGTTACCCACTAGTTACTCAAAAAAGCAATAAATTACAAGTAATTCGTTACTTGTAACTAGTTACTTCCAAGTTCTGCTAAATCCCACTGAACTCAATAAGCATGCAAATGATGAAACCTGCCCTCCCTCCCTCCTCCCTCTCATCACCTCCATTTTGCCCATTCCCTCCCCCTTCCTTCACCCCTCCTACTCCTTCTGCTGCCCTCTCCCCCTTCTTCCTTCTCTCTACTCTCCTCTCCCCCATGGTGAGTTTTACCTATCCTAGCCATGATTGCACAGGAGTAATCCCATTGAACTCAATAAGCATGCAAATGATCAGACCTGCCTTTCCCCTCCTTCCCCTCTCCTCTCCCTTCCTCCTCCCCTCCCCTCTTCCTTGTTCCTCCCCTCCCCTCTTCCTTGTTCCTCCCCCCCTGCCCACTCCAGACATCCCTCCCTTCCCCAGGTCAGTTTTACCTATCCTAAGCATGATTGCATGGGAATAAATCCCACTGAACTCAATAAACATGCAAATGATCAAACCTGTCCTTCTTCTCCCCTCCCCCTCCTGGCTGTTCCCATGCCCCTCCTGCCCTTCCTCCCCTCCCTCCTCCTCCTCTTCCTCAACTCCCCATTCCCTGTGGTCAGTTTCACCTATCCTAAGCATGATTGCAGGGGAGTAAATCCCACTGAACTCAGTAAGCATGCAAATGATCAATGCATTCTCAGCAAACTTGCACAGGATCCCATTTCTTACCTGTTGGATTAAAATGCAGAGAAATTCACTAATAGACAAAAAACTTTGCTGTTTTAGAACATACGTATAGCCCACAGGTATTTCTATCAAACTTTAAAAAGCAGGGAAATTGGGCAGCTATAGTGAATGCGCCAAGGGAGCAGGAAACCTGACCTCCTCTCTGAGATATTGGACTGTCCTACATATTTGTCAAAAAGCAAACACAATTTGGGTTGGTCTTTCACAGTCCAATCCACTTCCTGTGTAGCTTGGAAGGATTTGGTAACGTGCCTCTGAGCATATGGTGAGTGGTGGCAACACCTGCAATCAGCCCAAATAATAGAAACAAGACAAGTGCTGTGCTGATCTTGTTTTAGCAGGGAGGAAACAACATTATTAAGACCGTTGACATAGTTCAGATAGTCACTTTAAATATGTTTGATTTACTTTGCAATTTTAGTAATGTTTCCTATAGTAAATCATTTTATTTTGTTTCTATTTCTGTGAATATGTGAAGTACAACAACACTTTGCAAAATTTACACTAAAAAAACCTCCAAAAATAATTGTGGAATAATAGCACCAGTGGACATCAGTGGGAGTTGAAATATATTCTAGCAAAATTCTAGGTGTGCTCTATGTTTTTAATTGACCATGCCCACCTTGCCTTAAATGAAGTGGTTTAAACATAGCAGGCTGAAAACATGCATCTTGGGCAGGTTAAATTTGTTTTTTCCAACAGCTAGAGTCATTGCTTAAGTAGCAGCATATTGTAATCAGTCTGATTTTACATCAAACTGCAGTTTCAGATTCAACTGTTAATGCACCCAAAATAAATTTGACACAGGTTTCTAGGATGAATAACGAGGGAAATAAAATTTTATAGATTAGAATCTCTGTAGAAACACTAGTAACACAGCAAAGAAGCAAAGTAAGAAGAACACCAACACACAAAAATGTAATTCTCCATCTTTGGAGATGGCAGGTGTTGTCACCACTCACCATATGCTCAGAAGCACATGTTACCAAATCCTTCCAAGCTACACAGGAAGTGGATTGGACTGTGAAAGACCAACCCAAATTGTGTTTGCTTTTTGTCAAGTTTGTAGGGCAGTCCAATATCTCAGAGAGGAGGTCAGGTCTCCTGCTCCCATGGTGCATTCACTATAGCTGCCCAATCTCCCTGCTTTTTAAAGTTTGGTAGAAATATCTGTGGGCTATAGGTACATTCTTAAACTGCAAGCTCTTTTGCCTATTAGTGAATGGTTAAACAGTTAATGCAAGGGTATCTGAAACGGTGATTATGGGTGTCACCTGTGTCAGTGCTTCCTTGGAATTTTACTATATGGCCCTGCTTCAGGCTACTAAACTTTGCATCTCTTGGATAAACCTAGAATCAGAATCAGAAACTTTGGAGTGAATGAAACCTTAATTTTTTTCCACAGACATCTTTGTCTACAAAACCTTTTTAACAGTTACTACTGCGGGTCTGTCTTAATGCATTTAATAATGAGACTTATAGCTTTTGTTTTTCAAAAGTAAAGTTGCAATTCTGTACACACTAACCCGTGAGTAAATCCCAGTATCCTCAATGGGATTTACTTCTCATTAAACATGTACAGGATTGTGCTGTAAGCAATTAATTGCTGACTTCATATGCTCTTATGTTCATGGTAGGAACATGGACATGGTAGGATACATTGCCACCACACCAAAGAAGACTCGTGACACAGATATGGAATAATGTTATATTTATTTAAAATATAATAATTTATAAATAAAATTCTTCCAATCAAACTTAAACCTCCTTCGGGCAGGTGAGGATACCTATCTGTGAGGGTTTTTTTTATCCCTCCTGTTCCCTGGGCATGTAAGTCTCTAAAGACCAGGACTCCCTAGCAAAGTATACGGGTAAAATTATCCCACTTTGCCATTAGAGTCAATAACATGTTTACAACCTCCGCATCCCGGCCCCGCCATATAGGCGTTCACCCAGATGAGCAAGTTGGTCACACAAGGGCACCCCCAAGATCCCCACCAGCCACACTTGACTGGCAGTTCCCTAGTGAGTGCCCTTTAATACAATGCCTCAGTCACCTATTTTGTACCCCATTTTCCTCACCTGCCCAAATACCATGCCAGCCAAAGCAAAACACTCAGATCCTCCCCCAAATAGCCAATTGAATCAAATACCAACGGTATGGAGTAGGCAAAATGAAAGGGATTCTGAAATCAGGATCCCCCCCAAAAAATTCCTACTCAGCCCCAAATGGAGACTAGTGAAGCCCATACTGACCAGGGAGGGGGGGTAGATGTCGCAAGGCAAAACAGGTGCGATTCGAGGGGGGAGCTGGCTTATATGTCCCACTCCTCCTTTACCCAGATTGGCCCAAAGGCCCCCCCGTGATCAACTTTTCAAACCCTTCGAGAATGTTCACGAGTCTCAGGGGCGTCACTACCGGGGTGCGGAGGGTGCAGCCCGCACCCGGGTGTCACCATGCGGGGGGTGACACCCAGAGCCGCCCCGCCCTGCGCCGTTGCCCGGCAAGGCTGCTCCAACTCCTCCTCGGAGGCGGGTGGGCGGGCAAGACCGGGAGCAGCGTCGGCGGGACGAGGGAGGCGTGCCAGCGTTCCCAGGCCTTCTCCAGCTGGGTGCCCCTCCGGCACGTGCCCTCCCAGGGGCATGGACAGGGTGGTTGGCCTCAAGTGCGTGCACGCGCATGTGCATGCACACGCAAGCCCAGCCACCTCGTCCATGCCCCTGGGAGGGCATGCACTGGAGGTCCGCACCCCCCCGCACTCCCGCTAGTGACGCCGCTGATGAGTCTCCCTAAAAGGTGGGGTGGCGGCAAACACGCCCCCGCTTAGGCAGGAACGGTATTGTCCAAAAAGCTCATATTTCATCATGATACATAAAGTATTGCTGTACACTGACAGGTCCTTACAGAAGCAATAACTATATTCATATCATTCCTTTGCCTGAATTTTTTTTTAATGTTTTTAGAAATGGGGTTGCTAGTAAAATGTATTCATGATTTCATTTAATAATAACTTCCTATTTTTGGTCTACCAGATAACAAGTCAAGGTGATGTTTCCCTTTATTTCTAAAATAATGAAGCCTCTGAACATGGTGAGAGATCAGGGCCGGTTCTAAAGGGCGGCCAGGTGGGGCACTGGCCCAACAGCCCCTGGAGCTACATGGAGCCCTCCACTCTCCTTCCGTGGTCCGCGGAAGCATCTGCGGACCACCATTCCCCCGCTATCCCCCCACTTTACCTACCTTTCCGTTTTTGCGGGGCCAGATTTGCCATCAATCAAGATGGCGGCCAAGATTTCCTTAAGGGGCTGAAGCCTCTACCACCATCTTGGCTGATGGCACACATGCGTGCTATGCACGCACATTGCTGCCATCAACAAAGATGGCGGCAGAGGCTTCAGCTCCTTAGGGAAACCTCGGCCGCTATCTTGATTGATGGCAAACCTGTGCGCACCGCAAAAAACAATGGAAAGGTAGGTGAAGCGTGGGTATAGCGGGGGATGGTGGGCAGCGCAGAAGCTCCTGTCTTGCAGTCCGTGAATGCTTAAGTTCCACGGATCGCGGAGGGGAGCGGAGGGGCCCAGGGCAGGCTGGTACCCAAGGGCCCAAGCATGCCTGGGGCTGGCCCTGTGAAAGATACACAAAATAAAATATTTCAGGTTCATACACTTTTACATAACCATGTTGCCATTTTCAAAGCCCTGATATTTCATCTAACAGCTGGTATAGCACAGTGGGGAGGAGAGCCTGGCTGGGAGTCCAGAGTCTGTAAGTTGAAATCCCCACTCGTGTCTCCTGGGTGTAAAAGGCCAGCTAAAGATCACCCCCACAGTGAGTGACTCAAGGGTTATGTGCCCTGCCACCTGTGAAGCTGTGGGCAAGCTGCATAGTCCCAAGGAGCCCAGTTGCCCCCCAGCTGGCAATTGTGGACAAGGAAGGGGCTGGCTTGTGCAGCTGTGGCAAGCTGAGCAGGCCCTAGCCAACTGGGGAGGACTAGCCTCAGAGGGAGGCATTGGTAAACCCCCTCTGAATACTGCTTACCATGAAAACCCTATTCATAGGGTAGCCATAAGTTGGGATCGACTTGAAGGCAGTCCATTTATATTTCCTTTTTTAAATTTTGTACTGCTTAAGGTACATTTCCTCCAACTCAGACATAGATTCATACCTGAAAGTTATGTGGACATTTAGTAAGACTATGAATCAGTCAGCTGCATGGCAAAGAAAAAAAATACAGTAGGCCATCAAAAATTGGACACCTACAGGTATTTCTGTAGTCATAAATGAGAAGAATATTAACATTCCATGTAGCAAAAAGCTTTATAACTTACTGTCTCTAAAATAAACAAATGAAAGAAGGATTTCTGCATCAGTTCATTTTTAACAGTGTGTGTCTATGTGTATAAAATTTATTCCTCCTTTTTGTATTTCTGTCTTTTTGAAAAAAATCCTGTTGTAGCCTAATGAAGTTATGGGTACTAAGCCATTGAGCCCATAATTCTGAAACCACTTAACACCAGCACTGTCATCCAGTGAGCTGCAAGTAAGTATTGGGCTGCTTGCACAGAATGATACTAAAGAATGCTTTTCTCTTCTAGCACAGGAGAGAGAGGTGTTTGAAATATGAGAATGTGGCTAAGGCAGCATAAAAAATACCTACTGTCAATTGTTATGAATGTCCAAAGAAGTGCAGCCCTTGGACTTGGACATCTGGTCTCTGTGGTTTCCCATGCCTCTGTTGGCGTGGTTCAGATGTTACTCTAAACTAGGGATGGGGAACCTCAGTCCTGGGGTGTCTGAATGTGGCCCTTCAGGCCACATCCCTCACGGGTCCTGCATTGCACCCTCCTTGAGTGTTTTTGCCTGGCTGGAATGTATCCTTGAACTCTGACAATGCTTCTTCTTTCCTGGATGGAGGATAGAGAGGGATGTGCAAGTATGCATAGAAACAATCCTATACAAAGGTAAAATTGGTATTCATTAGGGTTGAAAGGTTCAGGGCCTGAGACTGCTCCTGTATAGGAGAAGGGAAAGTCAGCCAAGTGCAGGTGTTCTTGTAACACTGTAATGGGAAAAAACACAAGGTGGAATTCTCCCTTCCCCCTGCACAACTTTTAAAGATACAGAAGACCTCTTAGAGGCTGGGCCTGGCAACCGAGAAGTCTTCTGTGTCTTTAAAAGTTGTGCAGGGGGAAGAGAGAATTCCACCTTGTGGTTTTTCCCATTACAGTGTTACAAGAACACCTGCACTTGGCTGACTTTCTCTTCTCCTAAAGATACAGGAGCAGTCTCAGGCCCTGAACCTGGCAATGCTAATATTCATTGCTTCACCCGTTTTTGCTTCTGGCCCCACCAACTTCTGCCTGCAGAAGTCTGCCTAGAAAGGAACACAGTCCTTGAACTAAAAAGGGAACCCATCCCTGCTCTAAACCATAGTACAACCATGGTTTGTTGAATAAATCGGGATCAGGTACACAGGTGTTCCAACAAGCCACACTTTGTTTCACGTAATGTTGCAACAGCTGGTTGCAATACTGACACTTTCTGTAGTATCCAAAGACTGTCACCACTGCTCTTATCATTGGACAGATGCATAAACAAGGCGGAGTACACAAATGGTCTCTTCCTCAGACATCTTTGGCCAGTCTCAGCACACCCCTAAGTAAAAACACTGCACACTCAGCCATCCAGCACAGATCCAGAGAGCGCTACTACCACCACCATCTTGATGGTTTTAGCAGTCTAACCTTCCCACACAGTCTACTGGGGAAATTAGCTAATATTTTCCAATCCATTCACCCCACAAACCCAAATGCCTCTTTGCAAGTAACTGTCTCACACCTCCATGCAAAAGAATTCTCTCTCATAGCATTCCAGATTTTTCCGTTCTACCCTGCAACCATCATCCTCTCCCAGGTAGGGATGGAAGGATCTGTCATTTTCAGTTTTTCATTTTTCCAATTGTAGAGTCAGTTCTCCACATTTCTGCAGCAATTTGCAATTTTTTTAAAAAAGCCTCAGGAAAATTCTTCAGCATTTTAGTGTATATAGACACATTTTTGCATTCAGTTTTGACTAATGTACATACATTTGCAAGCATCTCCTAATATAATGCATTTTATGTTATTTTTACTACTGTATTCATTTTTATGTACAGTAAGTCCCGCTTCTCAGCACCCTGCTTTTTGGTGTTCCGCTAATATGGCACCAGCGGGGCGATCAGCTGGAGGGGGGGCTGGAGCTCCCTGCACTCCAGCTGATCATGCCGGAGGAGGGGAAGATCAGCTGTAGTGTGCTACAGCTGATCTTCTCCTCTTCTGGTGCGATCAGACTCCTGCTCGAGCTGATCGCGCCCAAGGAAGGGAAGATCTGATCTCCTCCTCCTCTGGTGCGATCAGCAGGTTAGGTTCCAGACCCCTGCACTACAGCTGATCCGCTTTTCAGCGATTTTCGCTTTCTGGCGGGGGTCTGGAACCTAACCTGCAGTATGAGTGGGGCCCTACTGTACACTTTCTCCTAACATATGCATTCTTGTAAACTTTCTTTGGTTGGAGAATTGCATCAGAAAATTTGATATGCATGAATTTCGAAGGATGGCTGTGTTTTGGTTCTCATGTTGTTTCAGAAAGCTCACGTTTCATAGATTCAGCTTTAATATTCCCCCCATCCCTACTCCAGCACACCTGAACAGAAATGAAGTTAGCATCCAACCTCCTGAGCACCAACTGCAGTCTCACATCCAATCCAGTAAGTTTGCCACTATCTCTTCTCTCCTCATTAGAACATTCTAAGGCTGCATTCAGCCAGCAGTTTATTCAGTTTTCTCGACGTTTCCTTACCTGATAATTTCTGCATTTTATTTGATCTTTCACACGATGTAAAAGCAACTTCTGGGAATCTAGTGGAATACAGTGGAAGTTTAGCATTCATTTCCATGTTAATTGCCTTCAGAAAAAAATCCATTTGCAACCCACATTAATTCAGAAAATTGTGGGAGTAAAGTGACGAAATTTGGGATGGTATACTGGCATACAGTTCTTTCCTGCCATACAGTTCTTTCCTGCCATTTTTATGGGGGAATCATGGAAGAACAGAAGTGTGCATGCGCAGAAAGAGTGGGGGGAGTAGTAACATGTCCAATTATGTTCATTGTTGTGTCACACCATGCCCACTGTTGTGAATGAAATTTAGCACGATGTGGCAGTGTGAAAGGTACTGCAGTGTGAAAGAAATGTTCAAAATTGGGACAGAAGCTCTGCCTTTATAATCAGTAAAACTAAAGCAAAAAAACCCATGTCTGAATGCAGCCTTAGGTAGCAGGTCCATAAGTTAGCTCCCCTTGTCATTGACAAGAATCACTCTCAGTCAAGTATGGGGCTAAATGAATGGCTAGTTCATTTCAATCTATTATTCTTGATCTTGACCCAGCCCACACCTTGTGGCCTACCAAGTTTTTTAAAATATTACTTACAGGGTTTGTTTGTGTTTTTTTTAAAAAAATTGAAACATACAATTTGCATTCCAAAACCTTTGATTCAGAATAAATGCAGTATTTATCTTCCCCAACTCATTTAACCCTTTCTCATAAAATGGCAACTCTATTCAAATGTTTTCCTACCCTCTCAGAGTCCCAAAACGGAAATGGACTGCCTTCAAGTCGATTCCTATTTATGGCCTATGAACAGGGTTTTTATGGTAAGCGGTATTCAGAGGTGGTTTACCATTGCCTTCCTCTGAGGCTGAGAGGCAATGAATGGCCCAAGGTCACCCAATGAGTTTCATGTCTATGTGGGGATTCGAACCCTGGTCTCCCAGGTCGTAGTCCAACACTCTAACCACTATGCCACACTGGCTCTCACCAAAATCACATAAGACACACTATCTTGTTCTGCTGGTGCTTGGGGTCCATAGGTGAAGTGGCATTTAGCCTCTTGCAGGGTGAGGCAAGGCTCTGCGTGGGCCCTACTAGCTGAGTTTAAGGAGATGTCTCAGAAATGAATCAGATTCCTTCTCATGCCAACATTAGGACCTTAGGCAGGATACTGCAGAGAAAGACACCAATTACTGGCCTGCTAGCCTCTATGAAGTAGACATCACTGTTATTCCAAAGCCATGCAAAGATGCCCAATACTTCACTCATAATTGGCCCATTTCACTCATGAACTTGGATGCTGAGATCTTGTCAGACACACTGGCACCTAGAGAGTCACCAAGCTGAACAAATCCCACCAGAGCTAAATAAACCTCTTGGTTTTGTTGTCTGCCTGGCTCAGAGAGCTGGTGTAGCATAACAGCTAACAGCCTGAGGGAAGACATAACACTGGCTGCATACACATCATACATTTAAAGCACATGGGTCCTGTGGAATTGTATACCCTTCACAGAGCTACAATTCCCAGTGCCCTTAACAAACTACAGTTCTCAGGATTCTTTGGGGGAAAGTGTAGTGTGTGTACATAGCCAGACCCTGCTTTGAGTTTTGCATCTGCCACACAGCTCACTAGTTAACCCTAGACAGGCCTCTCAGTTATGGTTACCATCATTTTGTCATTTCAAAAAGAGTACATTTGGCTTCGATAAGTGAAAAGTAAGAGTATGCTGTTGCACCATCTCAAAAAGAGTACATGTACTCTTAAAAGAGTACGGTTGGTAACCCTACGTCTCAGTCTTAGCCCTCAATCTGCAAAATGGGAATACTACACCTGATCAGGTCATCTGTATAAAGTACTTTTCAATGTGCTGTATAAATGCTAAATGGCTCTGCAAAAACTAGACAGTTGTCAAGCATTTGGGAGGCCATGACACATGGCCAGCATGGTCTGCATGTTTGGCATTCTGGTGCTTGCCTGAACTTGACCATAAGAGGAATTAAAAATAAATGTACGCATCCTATGAAAGGATGTGTTTAGGAGCCAAGGTGTAAGGTAGCTTGTTTATTTTTTATTCTTCCTACACTGATAGCATAACATTTGCCCCGCAGTCAGAGAGTGGAACAAGAGGGCATGCATTAATGGTGCCAGAGGAAAGCACTTTTGTGTGCAATCCTTCAGAGAAATTGTTCAAGAACACTTCATCCGTGGAACAGATTACCTCTAATTCTTCAAGGTTGGTGTCTGTATGGGTTATCTGCCAAGTAATTGTCAGTCACTTACGCTGAAAAGGACTGGGGTCATTTTAAAGATCAATAGAAAACACAAAATATTTTGTGTCATTTTCTGCATTTTGTATGACACTATTACAAAATTGCTACTTTGACAAAACACATTAGGAAAATGTACTATGCTGGCATTATAACCACTGAGGGAGCCTAGTGGAAAGTAAAATTATGTGACTAGCAGTAGATTATTTCTGTCAACTGGAAGAAGCAAAGTTGTATCCTTCTGCTCCTATAAAATAAGCCCAGACTTGCCCTCATTTTTTAAATATTTCAGGGTCCTTAAAATAAAACATTTCAATAGATGTCAGGAGCCCAAAATTGCTCACCATTGGAACTTCACGTTCTCCTCTTGACAGCAGATATTCTGCCCACCAAGCTATCTCCAAAACTCAGACCACCTTCATACTCTGGTGCCCAAGCTGTTGTTGACAGGGCTAAGTAAGAAGCCTTGAAGAGGATGACAGTGAAGTAAGAAGCCTTGAAGAGCTCTGAGTGACAGAACAAGGGCAGACATTTCCTCATGGCCCAGCGCTATGACTTGGCCCTTGGCTGTAGCTAGGTAGCTACCCAATGCATTAAAATGATGTGCAAATTGAATTAATCACATGCAATTAAGCTATGAAGGTGCATTTATTTATTTTGAAACATTTCTAGACCACTCTTGATCAGGATCCCCAGGCAGACTATAGAAAATAAAATATCAACATAAGACAACACAAACAAATAAGAGCTGATTAAAAAAACATAATGCAATGCACACTATATCATAAATGCACACTAAACCATAAATGTATGTAACTCATGTATGTTCTTTCTATGTCCTCTGTGTTCTTCATTCATAATGAAGGCTGTAATGAAGGCTGGAGGGCTATAATGCCTCCAATCAAAGTTCTATACCTTTTCTTTACAAACTGCCTTTACCTTTCCAAAACATTGCAATAAAGGATTGCAAATCTTGCTTGCAACGGCCCTTGTCCATCTATATGGCTGACAAGAGCAAGCACAAGATGCTCTGCAGCCCTTCACTCCTCCTTAGGGTATCCAAGACAGAAAGAGGGAACTGTCTTTTCCCAGGATGCTTCATAAGCTCCATGTTGTGGGCAATCCA
This sequence comes from Rhineura floridana, assembly GCF_030035675.1. Lineage (NCBI taxonomy): Eukaryota > Metazoa > Chordata > Lepidosauria > Squamata > Rhineuridae > Rhineura > Rhineura floridana. The sequence goes on along the minus strand of NC_084483.1, from coordinate 94,013,846 downwards.
ATAAACACAGAGAAACAGAGACCCCAGGCCTTGTAAATCAACCAAATGCATTTGTATAGTAATGTGAAACATGAGCTATATATTTTGCATTACATATTTATTTATTATTAAAAATTTAGTTGCCTTTCTACACAAATATGTGCACTCAAAGCGACTTACAGTTAGTAACAATTAAAAGTAAAACTTATGTGCTCAAACATTCTTATCCCAGTGAGCAGCCTAGCTGCCGAATTCTGCATCAGCTGCAGTTTCCAAATTGTCTTCAAAGGCAGCCCCATGTATAACACATTGCAGTAACCTAACTTAGAGGTTACCAGAACATAGACAACAGAAGTCAGGCTATCCTTGTCTAGATAGGGCCGTAGCTGGGCCACCAGCTGGAGCTGATAGAAGGCACTCCTCTTCACTGAGGCCATTTGATCCTCAAGCAACAGTAGTGGATCCAGAAGTACTGCCAAGCTATGTATCTGCTCCTTCAGAGGGAGTGTAACCCCATCAAGAGCAGGGCACAACCCCTTCCTCTGGTCTAGGGAACCACCCACTAACAGTGCCTCAGTCTTATCTGGATTCAGCCTCAGTTTATTGGCTCTCATCCAGTCCATTATCAAGGCAAGATATCCGTCTAGCACATCTACCAGATGGAACATATAAAACCGATTCTGGCCCGCTTGCACTGGCTGCCTGTATGTTTCTGAGCTCAATTTAAGGTACTGGTTTTTTAACCTATAAAGCCTTACACAGCTTGGGACCAAAATGCCTGATGGAACGCCTCTCCTGACACGAACCCACCCGTTAGGGCCAGTTCTAAAGGGCAGCCAGGTTGTGCACTGGCCCGATGGCCCCTGGAGCTAAAGGGGGCCCCTCAGCTGCCCCTCCGCTCCCCTTCCATGATCTGCGGGGCCCCCACACCCCCACACACCCCCACACACCCCCACCTACCTTTCTGCTGTCTTTTACCATTGCCCTTAACGAAGATGGTGGCTGCGGTTTCCCTAAGGTACTAAAGCCCCTGCTGCCATCTTAGTTGATGGCAGAGATGCATGCGCATAGCACACACACGTGCCATCAACAAAGATGGCGGCAGAGGCATCATCCCGTTAGGGAAACAGCAGCCGCCATCTTCATTAAGGGCAATGGTAAAAGACAGCAGAAAGGTAGGTGGGGGCATGGGGGCGCGATGCGCGCACGCATGCACACACACACCAGGGGCCAGGGCAAGCTGATGCCCAAGGGTCCCGGCATTCCTGGAGCCGGCCCTGCCACCCGTACACTACGCTCAACATCCAAGGCCCTCCTCCGGGTGCCTACTCGGAGAGAAGCTGGGAGTCTGGCAACAAGGGAGAGGGCCTTCTCGGTGGTGGCCCCCAAATTATGGAATGACCTCCCTGATGAGGTGCACCTGGCGCCAACACTGTTATCTTTTTGGTGCCAGGTCAAGACTTTCCTCTTCTCCCAGGCATTTTAGCATGCAGGGCCGGCTCCAGGAATGCCGGGGCCTTTGGGCATCAGCACCCATGCACACACGCATGCGCCCCCATGCCCCCCCACCTACCTGTCTGCTGTCTTTTACCATTGCCCTTAACGAAGATGGCAGCCACGGTTTCCCTAAGGGGATGATGCCTCTGCCGCCATCATTGTTGATGGCACGCATGCGTGCTACGTGCGTGCATCTCTACCATCAACTAAGATGGCAGCAGGGGCTTCAGTAGCTTAGGGAAACCGCGGCAGCCATCTTCATTAAGGGCAATGGTAAAAGACAGCAGACAGGTAAGTGGGGGGCATGGGGGGCCTGCAGATCGCGGAAGGGGAATGGAGGGGTGGCTGAGGGGCCCCCTGTAGCTCCAGGGGCCATCGGGCCAGTGCCCCACCTGGCTGCCCTTTAGAACCGGCCCTGTTAGCATGTGTTTTTAAATTGCTTTTTAAAAATGTGTTTTTAAATTTGTATATTTGTTTTTAATGTTTTTAATTGTTGTAAACCGCCCAGAGAGCTTCAGCTATGGAGCGGTATACAAATGCAATAAATAAATAATACTACCACACTTGGAGAGATAGAGAGATAAAGAGATAAAGGAGAGATAGAGTTGTGTGTCATCAGCATGTTGCCAACAACTTACTCCAAATCTCCAGATGACCCCACTCAGCAGTTTCATGTAGATGTTAAATAGCATGGGAGATAAAATCGATCCCTGAGGAACCCCATGTTGGAGGCTCCATGGATCTGAACAATACCCCCCCAAGCATCACCAGCTGAAGCAACCATACAAGTAGGGCCAGAACCGCTGCAAAGTAGTACTATCCATCCCCAACTCTGACAGCCGCTCCAGGATAATACCATGGTTGATGGTATCAAAAGCCGCTGAGAGATCAAGGAGGATGAATAGGGACACAGTCCCCGTATCTCTCTCCCAACATAGGTCATCATACAGGGCAACCAAGGCAGTTTCTGTGCCAAAGCTAGATCTGAACCCCCATTGAAATGGATCTAGAAAATTGCTTTCATCCAAGAGACCCTGGATCTGGGCTCAGACCACATGCTCCAGAACCTTGCCCAACAAAGGAACATTAGCAACTGGCCGGTAATTAGTTAGATCTTTTGCATGCAGGGAGGATTTCTTAAGGAGTGGTCTTATCACCAGCTCTTTAAGGCAGGCGGAGACCACCCTCTCTCGCATGGAGGCATTAATCACCTCCCTAAGCTTGTGGTCTACTTTGTTAAAATCAATGACAGCAAACAGTAACATTGCTCGATACTTAAAAGACTCAGGGCAGAGGTCTACTGCTCATATATGCATAATATGTACATATGCTAATTTATATGTATAGATGCAGGTTTAGTTTGACTTTCTTTCAGAGAGGGGGGGAAATTGTGACTGTCAGGGATGACTTTGAACTATGGGGTGCCAATAGGATTTTCTGGGGCCAGTACACTGTATGTAGCTTGGGCTCTCTAATCCATCCACAATCTATTGACAAGATCTGGTGCTTAGCAAAACTTAAACAAGTGTCTCCCAGAAAATTAAGATAGTGAGTAGCCTGCCTAGTCACCGTGTAAGCAAAGTTTTAAAAAATATTTTTGGTTTTTAAAAAAGTAAAGGAGCAGGAGATCTGGAGCCTGCCACAAAATACTCAGGGCTCAGGGCTCTGACAATAAAGAACACTTGACCACTTCCACATTATACATTTAAAGCACTATGATAACACTTTAGTCGTCAGGGCTTACCCCAAAAATCCTGGGAACTGTAGTTTGTTAAAAATTCTGAGAGTTGGTAGGACACCTCTATTCCCTACACAGAGCTACAATTTTCAAAGTGGTTTAACAATCCATCTCTCTTCCCAGGGAACTGTGAAAATTGTAGCTCCAAGTGTAATGAGGAGGGGGTCTCCTAAAAGTTCTCACCACCCTTAACAAAACATAGTTCCCAGGATTCTTTAGGGAAAGCATGATTGCTTAAAGTGGTATAAAGCTGTCTTAAATGTATAGTGTGAATGCAGACACTTATCTCTGTACTCTAGTTATATATACCTATGCACGTAGGAGATCATGTACTGATAATTGTGGGCTCTCTGACCCATGGACACATATACTGATAAATGTGTTTGTCTTCAAAGTGCCACATAAAACTTTCTTGTTTTTGCTACAACACAGCTACTCTCTCCAGAACTGTTCTTATCCAAAGCTTTTCTAAGATTTGAGCTTACCTAAACCATATAATCCAAGAGAAGAGCACAGCATACAAGGCTGGATTTGTGTTCCACATCCTGGTTAGTCTTCTCCCTATTAAAAAGTAAGCCAGCAGACTAAATCAATGGAGAAATCACCCCAAGGCTAGAACACTAAGGGAAAGTCCTTGATTTCATTTGGAAAGAGACAAATATTCATAATGGTATGGCCTGAACACAGACATCCCAGCTGCATTAATCAACCCTTGGCAGCCTACCCCCTGAGAACTGCCATCTCGTGAGTGATTGCACTAACTGAAATTCATGGGGCTAGGCTGTAGATGGCAGAACAAAACTGGCCTATTATAATTCAGCATCCAAAATGGGTCAGGTTGCAGGGACTGTTAAAATGAAGAAAGACTTTAAAAATAATTGGAAATGAATAATAATTAAAGGCTTAGAACACAGTCATTACATGCAATCAAACTAAAGACATGGAATATAAGCACCTGTGCAGCAATGGTAAGAGGCATCAGCCAGTCTTGAAAAGGACATGGTTGATTCATAGGAGAAAACTCATTTTCTCTACCTTTATATTACTTGCTTATGTGAATGGTGTGCCTGACCAGGTGTAACATGATAAAAAGTGAGATGTAAATAGGAAAAAGAGTAGAAGGAGATTGAGGTATGCCTCTAAGAGCAGACAACCGACTAATCTGGTCCCTGGACACTTACCAATTTCTTTTTAAGAGGACATACAATTTTTGCAAAATCTTATTTGAAAATAACAGAAAAATATTCTAAATTGAAAGAACATGTGACATGTAAGAAGTAATTGTTTCAACTGATTTTAATTTTGCATTTTTATATTGTTGTGTATTCCGCCCTGGGACCTTAAGTTGAAGGGTAAGTAAGAAATCAAATCAAATTAAATCAAAAAATCAAAAATAAATAAATAAAATATGCATATATTTACACAATATTATAGCCAAGCAAATGTACTTTATAGCAGTGAAGTTCTTATCGCCAAATGACACCAATTTACTATTCAGTGCAACTACTTGTAAGGGGATCAGATTCACTTCCCTGATTCCTCTTTAGAGAACAGAGTGCCTCACTCTGCAAAAAAAGTTTGCCATGCCTGATAATAGAGAGTAGTACAGTGCTATCTTATTTCGCTTGCTTATATACCTGTGGAAGCTGAGAACAGAGTGAATATAAGGTATAGCCTCCAGTAGGAAGAGATTGTGACATCAGTAGCAAATGGACCATCGCATGTGACCTTACTGGGTCCACATGATAGAGTTCACCTTGACTCTGTGTTCAAGTTAGAGGTGTGTGCAAATGGTCTCTTGAAATTTTTTAGCCTATTTTTGGGCAGAGAAACTGGGGAAACCATGTCATCAAATTTCTCCAGGAGGAAACCTTCAGGAGGTTTCTTGATGGTGGAGCTCACAATTATCAGTGCCAGTAGCACAGTTTTTCCCCACAAGGGGGAAAATTTAAAATATATATATTTCTGCTGCTCCTGCAGGTGGCACCAGTACCAACTATGTTAGCAGCCTGGCCACCATTTTAACATCTTCATAATGCCCCAAACCTAGAGTTGTTCTGGGGTATTGGGTCAGGGGGTCGGGAGATGATTGCCATCGTGCAAACAATGGAAAATATTCTGCAAAGTGGCCTTCTTTTTCTACGGGATGAGGGGGAAAAAATCTCAGAAATATTCACAGAAAAATGCCTTCTAAGAAATTTTGGCCCAGCTCTAGTTTAAATCATGACTCACTCATGTAACTTACTGTGTTATTTTGAGAGCTATTCGTTTGGGGTCTGTGGTTTTAACCTGGTGTAACATTGAGTATTTCTATTTGATGTTGCTGTTCTACTGTTTTTACCTTTCTTTTAGTGTGTTAACTCTTTTTATTCTATTAATCTGTCTGAGAGCCTGTGTTGTTAAATTAACAGTTAACCGTTTGTTTTAATTATTTATTATTATTTCAGTGGGTCTGCTCTAAGAATGACTAATAATAATAATAATAATAAAATGTTATTTGTTAGTCGCCTATCTGGCCGAATTAACGGCTACTCTAGGCGATGTACATTTCCAATAAAATATAATATAAAACCAATAAAAACATACTCAACCATTAAAAACACCACTCTTTCAAGTGGTCAGCAACATAAAAAACCTAACCCTCCCCAGAAGTGTCATAGGCCTGTCTGAACATCCAGGTTTTTAAGGCTCGGCGAAAGCCTATCAAGGAGGGGCATGGCGGAGATCGAAAGAAAAGGAGTTCCAGAGGGTGGGAGCCACAATTGAAAATGCCCTCTCTCTGGTTCACACCAGCCTAGCTTTTTCAGCTGGGGGAATTGAGAGAAGGTCTTGTGTGGCTGATCTAGTTAGGCAGCCTAATTGGTGATGCTGGAGGTGCTCCTTAAGATAAACTGGGCCGAAACCGTATAGGGCTTTAAAGGTCAGTACCAGCGCCTTGAATTGGGCCCGGTAAACAACTGGTAACCAGTGTAGATCTAATAACACTGGTGTGATGTGATCACGGTGATGACAGTTCCCAATTAAACGAGCTGCCGCATTCTGTATCAGCTGTAATTTCCAGATCGTCTTCAAGGGCAGCCCCACGTAGAGCGCATTACAGTAGTCTAAGCGAGAGGAGACCAGGGCATGTACCACTCGTGGGAGCAGGTGGACAGGAAGGTAGGGCCGCAGCTTCCGTATCAGATGAAGTTGATACCAAGCTGCCTGGCTCACTGCCAAAACCTGCGCCTCCATGGACAGTTGGGAGTCGAGAATGACCCCGAGGCTGAAGACCTGGTCTTTCAGGGGTAATTTTACTCCATTAAGTACCAGGTCTATATCTCCCAACTTATTCTTATCTCCGACGAGCAATACCTCGGTCTTACCAGGGTTTAGTTTCAGCCTATTCCTTCCCATCCATTCTCTAACGGTGTCATGGCCCCGTCAGAGGACTCCTCCGATGAGGACAACTCGGGAGTAACAGCAGCAGACCCAGGAGCAGCAGACCCAGAAGGAGACACGGAGGAGATTCCTGAGAATCCAGCTCCTTCTTCCCCTCAGCTGCAGAGCACCCCAGATACAGCAGAGGCCCTGCAGCCAGACGCAGACAGTGAACAGGATACTCCCTCCTCACCTGCAGAACGTAGACAGCAGAAGGTCAGGCAGAAGAGAGGCAGGCCTGTCCCCTTAAGGCCAAAACGCTGAGGGCTCACACCTGCTGTCAAACCTGCTCCTTATAAGGCACACATTGGCCTCAGCTTGTTGCTAACTGCAACATCAGGCGTGGCTTGTGTATTCCTAGTTTCCCTGCAGCATCTCTTGGACTGATCCCTTGGCAATTGATCCCGGACCTCTACTGACCTCGCTTCTGGACTTCAGACTTGGAAAGTAAGCTTCAGACAGGCCTGGCCCTTATCAGGTTCCCTCCTCGTTTGCCTGGCAGATTTACAACCAGACTGCCGGCTAAGGACTTTCCTCCCCTGCTAACGACCCAGGCATTTCCAGCCCCCACCAGCACTGCTGTCACAGTGCAGAGCTGACAAACGGATTCCAGGCACTTGGACATGGTATCTACAGCCAACCTTGGTGAGGACTTAAATGAGAGATAGAGCTGAGTGTCATCCGCATATTGGTGACACTGCAGCGCAAATCTCCTGATGATGGCCCCCAGCAGTTTTACATAGATGTTGAATAGCATGGGGGAGAGGATAGAACCCTGTGGCACTCCACAATTGAGAGGCCAAGGGTCTGAGACCTCATCCCCCAAAGTCACCTGTTGGTGCCTGTCAGAAAGATAGGAACGAAGCCACCGTAAAACGGTGCCCCCTATTCCTAATCCTTCCAGGCGATCTGAAAGGATACTGTGGTCAACAGTATCGAAAGCCGCTGAGAGGTCCAGGAGGATGAGGAGGGTATGTTCTCCCCTATCCAACGCCCTCCTCATATCATCCACCAGGGCAACCAAGGCTGTTTCAGTTCCATGTCCAGTCCTGAAACCTGACTGGAATGGATCCAAATAATATGTTTCATCCAAGTGTGCCTGCAATTGTTTGGCCACCACTAAATGTCGATCCAACCCTATACCCCTCTTTTCTACATTTTTTTAAAAAAAACAGCATACAGCATTTAAAAATAAAATAATACTATGTCATAAAAACAATTTAACCAACAGTTTAAAAAAATCAACATCAGCAGACAAAAACAACTAAAATATTGGGATCAGCCATTAAAAACCTAGCCGGGCAAATTAAACATTTATCTGAATAATTAAAAAAGGTCTCAGCTAGGTGGTGGAAGGAAGACTTTGGGGGAAGCAAATGGACTTTTTGGGGTCCACAGTTTGGGTGCAGCTGCAGAGAAGTCTCTCTCAGGTATGCTGATAAATCTAGCCTCAACTATAGTTAGGAGTCAGTGAAGATCTCCCCTCAGTGTTCTGGGACTGTGCAGGGTGGTATGGGATGAGATGGTCCTTTAGGTGGCCTGGAGCTGAGCCATGTAGGTCTGTAAAGGTAATCACCAGGATATTGAATGGTGCTTGGAAAGGAAATGGCCACCAGTGCAGCTCTTGTAAGATAGTTGTGATATGCTCCCACACAGAGACAGTAACCAATTATAGCCTTGCTGCTACATGCTGGACTATGGAGAAATGCTAAATAAATGTTTGTTTATGTTAAAAGAAATGTTGTATGACCTCTGTGACTGCCACGATGCCTTGGTTTGGTAAATTGTTGCAAGTCTGCTTGACAGTGGTTGCTTGGTGACAGGTTCTGAGAGGAGAGAGACACGATTGCTTTGAGATTCTAGTAGATGGGGTCTGATCAGGTAAATTCTTTCTGATTGGCTGGAGTGTCCAGGCAGTAAGGAGTTAAATGTCAGTCAGGGGTAGCAGTTACAGAGCAGTTAGAGAGAACAGTTGGTGTTGGTGATAGCAAGGGTGGGGAGTTGCTTGTTGAGAATAGCTGAGGGAAGAACTGAGGCCTGTATATTATTACCCAGGGTGTCACTAACAGATCTGGTGAAGATCAAACGGGAGCTGGTGTCTGAGATAGTCTGAGAGGCTGCCCTGAAGAAAGGTCTTGCTAGAGGAAAGTGACACAAGTGGGGGTATAACACTGGCTAAACTGTCCCACAGCCAGGAGCACAACTGGAGGAGCTTTAGGGGCACAGAGGCAGACTGGCCCCAGTAGTTGGGTTATGGAAGTAATTGGCTGGGGTTGGGTGGAAGTAATTTCCTTAAGGAAATTGGCTTGAAGGGAGAGCCACTTAGAGGCTGGTATTAGCAACGGTGTGTCTGGAGTCTTTAGAACCTGTCAGCAAACACCTGTAAGGTTGCAAAATATGCAGAAGTATTCCCTCTTGTAAACAATATCCCTTTAATAAACTTACAAACATAGTTTAACATTTATACTGTCTCTCAGCGGTGGTGTTATCTCACACCTAAAAAACTTCCATACATGTTACTAAGAGGTTTTAAAGAGGTATTCTGTGGGAATTGGTGGTAGCAAAAGAGTTAAGGAAGCCAGTTTTACAAGAAGTGAGGCTGAGGAACCAGGGGAATCCCTGATTTGGGCCAATGGAAGTTTCCTGAGACTTTTCAAAAGTAACCCCATGAAGAATGCATTATAATAGTCTAATCTAGATGTGACTAAGACATGTGTCACTGTGCCACTCATTTTCTGGACAGAACTTATTATTGATATAAACAAATATAAAAAGGACATGCAACTATGGTTGCCAGGTTCATGGCCTGAGACTGATCTGTATCTTTAGGAGAAGAGAAAGTCAGCAACCAAGTTGGAGCAACCAAGAGGTCTTCTGTATCTTTAAAATTTGTGCAGGGGGAAGGGAGAATTCCACCTTGTGGTTTTTCCCATTTCAGAGTTGCAAGAACACCTGCACTTGGCTGACTTTCTCTTCTCCTAAAGATACAGGATCAGTCTCAGGCCATGGACCTGGCAACCCTACATGCAACAGAAATTTTGAAAGTGATTTTAAAGGAACACTACAGAAGAAAAAGAGGAAAATTCTTAACTAAACCCGGTAACTTAAATATTTTATTTAGAGGCATTGGAGTTGTAGTCTGGGAAAATATCCTGATGTCATATTTCCATGTTAGATTGAACAGAGATCTGACACATCAGCAAGGCTGAACTACTATCATTTTCATCTTATTTCTCTTTTATCTGCTGCAAAATCACCTATGAAGTTGAATCTATTCTGAAATGCTGCAGCAAGTATACGTGAAAGATTTGAAGGAGAAAAAAACTCACAATGATTAAAGGCCAGATCAAAGAAAGAGAATGAATTGTACATCCAAGATTAAAAGCTACAGTAGGTGTAAAGACCACAGTGCTTTTAGGCTACCAACGCAGAAGTTCAAAGTACAACTTGGTGTTGCTTAACAGCATTACAGGAAATTGTTGGGAAAGAGTTCTTACAACTCAAATAAAGAAAAAAACAGTCACTACTGAAAGTCTAGTTTTAGAATCTTGCTGTATCTAGTTACTAGTGCCACTACCATTTACCATGTCTTATTGCCAATAGTTTGCTAGGCACTGGACAGAAAATAAGTTGTTGCAAATATTCCAACTTCTAACCTAACTGGACCCAGAGACAATGGAGGATTCACTGCTAATATAATTCCCATTCAACCAAATTGTGCACAATTAAGCTTAATACACAGGGAATAGGCATCCCTTTGTCTGTTTCTGAGGGCCTCATCATTATGACATCTGACAGAGGGCAAATCCACATTACAGTGTTTGGGTACCCCAGTCCTAATGGCTCTAGCCATAAAACCATAAACTTCAAGCTTATCTCAAAGACATAAAATCTTGGAGTAACTATCATGAATTCTGAGCAATTAAATCACATTGAAAACAATGCAATAAGCTACCAATATCGTAAATTGTTAATGGGTTCCACTTAGGTGGATAATTGTTTTTATAAATACTTAAAACATTTCCAAACTGACAATTTCTTAGTATTTTCACATGCATACAAGATATCTCCCATGTCTTAAGAGATTTAATATATTATACTGTAGCTGAAATTTATTGTATTTCTTTCATGTATTCAGATATATTGTGGAATATACTATCTTGTTATATTTTAGTATAGTAATTTTTCTCTGGCAATTGTGATAAGCAGCAATAAAGCTAGAAATGTTTCATAAATTTGTACTCTTCAAAGGAAAATTTAGTATAAATATTCCTGCATTTAGCATTAAGGCAGTCTTCTCCTGGGAGAGGCTAACTATCCTTGCATACCTAGATAGTCTTGTAAGATCCAGGTAACTAAACAGGGTACCACAGCTCTGCATCAAACGGGTTGCATCAATGTGTTATATCTATGCTATATATCAGGACTTTAGATCTATTATGGTTTAAGATATGTAATGCCTTAACCCACCTTTTATTTGATTCTATGCTGATTAACTTTATTCTTTCTTTTAAGTAATGTTTGATTAAGTTCTATAAGTAAAGGAAATGTGTTAACTGATCTTACGTTTCTGAAGACTCATTCCCAAATCCTAAATTTTCTGTGTGCTAATACAGGGGAGGGGGTAGCTAGCTCTCTGCCCTTTATATAGCATCTATCTCAGGGAGATCTAAATGTTGCAGTTTAACTGTCAGGCTTACAGCCTGCTACATAGACAGCACACTTAGTAAGTTCAGACAGTAGAAATCTGTCACAAAGTAAGCACAAAAGGAGTATAGGGAGAGATCCCAGGCTGATGAATGAGCAATGGAAAGGGGTAAGGTAAAGAGTCCACTGTTAATAATAAATATGCAGATAAAATGTGTTTGGAAGGGTCTTTGCTGAAGAAGTGGTTTTTATATAGGGCTGCAATGAATATTCAGGGATGAACATTTTTGGTATGAAAAATATATCTCAAAAGACCACTAAGCGCTTGAATTTTTCACACCTGTTCACCCATGTTCCAGGGCCAATGCCAAAGGGTGGCCAGGTCGGGCCCTGGCTGAGTGACCCTGCAGCCCAGAACCCTCCTTAGGGTGTGAGGGTAGTGTGCCCCTTCCACAATCCTCAGCAGGGTCGACTCCCGCCCCTGCTGCAGTTCGCAGAGACAGAGCTCCCAGCCCTCACCCCTACAGACCATGCAGACCAGCAGCACCCGCCCGCTCCACCTACCTCTCCTCCCTTTTTGTGAATGCCCTGCGCACTGTGCACACAGCTGCCATCAACCAAAATGGCAGCAGAGGCTTCTCTAAGGGGCTAAGGCCCCTAGCACCATCTTGATTGATGACAGGCATGTGTGCACATGCAGCGTAGTGCATATACGTGCTATCAATAAAGTTGGCTAGGGGTATCAGCCCCTTAGAGAAGCCTCCACCACCATCTTGGTAGACTGCAGTGACCTGTGTGCCCAGCGTGCAGGGCATTCACAGAAAGACAGAAGAGTTAGGTGGAGCGGTCCCACGTGGTCTGTAGGGGGGGCCTGGGAGCAGTGGGCCTGGGTACCGACCCTGCATGTTCATTTCCACTTTGGGCAGCTGCTTAGACACTTTTGTTTTGTCTTCCATCTTTTCTTCTTCTCACAATGTAGTCTCAGACAATCAGGGATCACATTGTGAAAGTGATGGACAATTCCATATTGCCCGTCAGATTTTACATTATGACAATATTACATATGGCAAACATAGCCCATTCTGTGTGGGGATAGGGCTTATTTTACTCCATTGCCTTTATTCGACATGGGTAGTGTGAGGGAACACATGTCGAGTGGTGAGGAAGGGGAGTGTGCCTACAACTGTTGCATCATCCTAGGTAAGATGGGCAAAACTTCACAGCCCTATTGCTGCTCTCCGCAAACCATCACACATGGAGAGCACCTGGATGTCTGTATGGATGTCTGCCCAGGAACTACAGTTCACCATGGTAGCATCTATAATTCAAACAGCAGACTGATAAATGTGTGTGTGTTTGTGAATCAGTAGGTACTGCCTCCTTTCTGCCCCGCATACCCCATATTTTTGTTTTTTGTATATGTCTTATTTTTGCACATTTCCTGAATTCAGTCACTCATGTCATTTTGTCATTCAGCTTCATGAACTATACAAACAGGACATTGAGGAGATAGCATTCTTGTTGCTTTTCATTCCTTAAAAAAAATGGGGGGGGACTTCTGCAGGGACCACCCAGCTTAAACAGCCATGTTGTCTCCAAGGAGTGATGGAGCCCTCATTATAGAACTACAAGCTGCATCAGATGCTTTAAAACTATATGTCATAAATGAATGCTTCAGAACATTTACACAGTTGTATTCCACACAGCAATCGCATTTGAATTTAAAGCGTTATCTGGTAGGACTGGAGTTTTCCAGCAACTAAATACTGTAGTCAGAAACAGAAGCTACAATCTGAAAAGACCCAGTTGGCAAGAATAAGATCATTTGAACCCTTGGTGAGCAATTTACATAGTGTTTAATTGGTGGATCCATATTGGGAATCATCAAGAAAGAGAAACATCTGGCATAGGCTGCACATTCAAGGAATTTAATTGGGAAATTAAAGGGAAAATTAAGAGCACAAGATTTTGAATGCTTAGAAGATATCGCCCACATAATCTTACAAAAGAGATGACAGAGTGCACCATCAATCCATAGTATAACTAACAAAATTATGGCTAGCTTGAAGAACTCTAATCCATTCCTTTTATTACTTGCCCCATTAATTTTAATCCAGATACTCTCAGTGGAACTACCAAGCTCATCTTCCTGAATTTCTGTGCAGGGATATATATATTTAACATATAGTGCGACTCCACCTCCCTTTTTATTCCTTCTGTTCTTATTGAACAAGTTATATCCTTCAATTGCTGTATTCCAGTCATGGGAGTCATCCCACCAAGTTTCAGTTATACCTATCAAGTCATAATTGCCCTCCTGTATTAAGAGTGCAAGTTCGTCCTGCTTGTTTCCCATGCTCTGCGCATTAGTATACAGGCATCAAAGACCATGTGATTTATGGCTTGGCTTCCTTACTACATTTTCCTGGGGACTGTCACTGGTCCCTATTACAGCCGATCTCTCTGTTCCCATTACTGTGCACGAGCCTTCATCAGTCTTACCACCAAGTTTACATCTCCCTCCCCCTTAGGATTCAGTTTAAAGCCCTCTTTATGAACTTCTCCATGCTGTGGCCAAACACATTCTTCTCAGTCCTTGTGAGATGCAACCCATTACTTGCCAGCAATCCATCTTCCAGGAAGCATAGCCCATGGTCCCAGAATCCAAATGTCTCACGTCGGCACCACCTTCGTAGCCATTCATTCACACAGAGTATTTTTCCCTTTCTACTCTTCTAAATACTGGAAGGATGGATGAAAAAACTATCTGGGCCCCAAAGTCCTTGAGTTTCCTTCCCAGAGCTTCAAAGTCTGATGTGATTTCTCCATAGCTCTGTTTGGCAGTATCATTTGTTCCTACATGGATGAGGAGAAAAGGATACCTGTCGGTGGGCTTGATGAGTGATGGCAACCCTTCCGTCACATCTCTAATCCATCCTCCTGGTAGACAGCATACCTGGCAAGTCCACGGATCTTCTCTGCATACTTGGGTTTTGATCCCACGCAGTAAAGAGTCTCCCACTATTAGTACTCTTCTCTTCTTGTTGTGGGCCATGGTTTCATTGCCTCTGCTTGATTGAGCTTCAGCCTCTTGCTCGTTGTCGCACGGGGTCTCCTGTAATTCTTCCACCACAGGCTGTCCTCCAGTCTCATCCTCAAGTGGCTGAAAGCGGTTCCATAGCTCCACTGGTGAAGGGTGTCTTCTAGCTCTTCTGCTCCTAACTGTCACCCTTTCCCACGGAGTTTCCTCCACTTTGTTGTTCCTCTCCAAAGCGGTCTCCTCTTCTGCTACCACATGCTGTTGCTCTTCCACCTCCACTTCTCTTTGCTGCTGTTGTTCCAGCGTTCTGTCTAAGAACTCTTCATCTTCTCTTATAGTTCTCAGTGTGGCCACCCGCCATTCCAGGCTTCTCACTTTTTCTTCCAACAGTGCCATGAGCTTGCACTTGTTGCACATGTACGCCATGTTGTTCTCAGGCAAGAAAACAAACATGGCACAAACCACTGCAGTATCCTTCCCATTCATACTCTCTTCTATCTTTTGTTTCCTTCTAACTACTTGTTTTGGAGTGGCCTGTGCTTTGTCCTGTCCTACTACAGGGTAAACTTGAGAGTCCCACTGGTATATGGTGCGCTGTTGAATTAACTCTCAATTTTTAATAGTGTCTTTACAAAAAAACCCACCCTCTATCTCAGAGACAATGAACACATGAAATTTGTTGACACTCTGATGCAACGCTTCCCCTTTTCTCTCCACATGCCCAGTCATACAGCTGCATCAGAGTGCCGCCCTGGGCTCCTGCTGGGAGGAAGGACGGGATATAAATCAAATAATAAAATACACAAACTGGGTTTTAATTCATTTTCTAGCAGCCTCTTAACTTATGTTGTAGCCATAACACAAGGCATGGTGATGGTCTACAAGAATAACGAAGACAGTGGTCTACAATACAATGTATCACCAGACTAAGAGAAATATATTCACTTGGATGATTATGTGAAGAGCTGACAAAGCTTTTCTTTTGTCCCATGGTAAAATTGTAGTCACGAGTTAAATAAATCTATTGAAAAAATCCCATTTCCCTCCCTTTAAAAAAAAGGGGGGATTATAGGGTTCTGGCTTGTTTTGCTTTCCTCACCACATGTTTCCTTAACCATATGGTGAAAAGTACTTGCATGAAGTCACTGGAGATGCTCTGGAGTAGTGGACCATAAATGTAGTGTTAATGTCAAAGACTTTGCAGGCTATGGTTAAACCATTTTATAGCTGTTCCTTTAATTTCTTTGTTCATTACACCACCACTGTATAATTTACTGCTTGGCAAAAGGCTTTGGGCACACAGCCACAAATAATAAATGTGTAGCTTTACATAACTTCTTATAGAAAAAAACTTAGCTTTGTAAGTTTGGTAAAATGTTGACTCATTGCTCAGTGCAAACGTTTAATTTAAAATAACAGTCCCATTCAATTTCTTTTTCTCTTGCAATAGATAATGCTTGCCCTTTATTTCAAACACTTCCAAATCTTTTCTCCCTAGGCAACCTCCCCCCCCCCCCCCGATGCAATGCAATGCAATGCAATGTTAGTTCTGGCTAAATCCCACTCTCACCATTCTCAGTCCCATCCATAAACATACCTAAACCGCTTTGCCTAGCACAAATCTCACCCAAAAATCTCCTAGTATTTAAGGGCCCTTGAGATCATGGACCATAAATGAGTCTGTTTTATTGTTAAGCACAGTAGAGCACCACAACAGCTGTGCAGCAAAGTATAATATACAGGGCACCTGAGTATAATATACGCAGCCTTAGAGGATCCTTTGTGTCACTCAATAAGGATAACCAGATCTTTATGCAAGGCTCTCATTGATGATAATTCAGAAGTACTAGCTAATGCAAAATGCTGCAGCCCACCTTCTGATGCGGTGGGTCACTCACCAGACCACATTCCACCAGTGCTCCAATATTTGTGCTGACTCTGCATTACCTCCCAAGCTGAATTCAAGGTGTTGGTGACTATAAAGCAACATGGGCCCATTGTAGCTATGAGACAAAGTCCCCTTACTATGTTCCAGCACAATGCTGAAGCATACCACACCTGTGCACCAAATTATTTTCCTCTGAAAATTTGCCCAAGCCTGTTTGTCTCCTAGTAGTGGTGTAAGGTGGTGGTGGTGGTGGTTTTTAGTCCCATGTGGAGGACAAAATAGAATAATTAGTGCACTGTAACCTGCCCCAAGTCCTTGGGATAGGACAGGCTACAAGTCTAATAAATAAACAAAGACCAGACTCCATTAAAATTGTGCAGAGGAGAGAATTTGTCAGCTTCAACTTCGTTAGCACAGTGGTGTTGCTATGCTAATGAAAAAAGGCTGCTACTGTTGGCTGGAATTCTGTCTCCTACACAACTGTTAACAGTGAGTGCATTTTTTGCAGCTGGTTATCCATGTAAAAACACACCATTTTTCTTTGTTTGACACAAGGAACATAGCATGTTTCAATGGCACAAGATTCTGCTGGGATGTGCTTGCTCTGACCCCTACTTTCTGAGCCACTGCTTTCGTTGTCTGCAACTCAGCAGGCTGTAGCAGCACAGCACTCCTACAAAGGGGAATGTGCTGAAGAGGTGTAGTAATTTGATGCTGAAATTAACAGTAAGAGATGTTCTTAGTAGAGGAGTCTTTCCAACCCTGGCTTTTCCTCTGCTCCACCAACACCAAGAATAGAAATATGTGGCAATGGGGGTTAGGGGTGAGGCTGCAAATGTGGATGCAGGGTGAACATGCAACTTGCTGATGTCTGGATAAACTGTAGTATGAGTACAATATATCTGCTAATAAATCAAATGGGAGGTCATGTGAAAAAGAGGGGCGTAAGGGAAGGCAAAGGACACAGGTCCTTTGGATGCCAGGTCACGGAAAGTACTAGGGTGCATCTAGACAGTGGCTTTATATTGCAAAGAGATCATTAAAAAATGATTTTTTTCTGCCTCTCAGCCTCAGAGGAAGGCAATGGTAAACCCCCTCTGAATACTGCTTACCATGAAAACCCTATTCATAGGGTCGCCATAAGTCAGAATCGACTTGAAGGCAGTCCATTCCATTCCATGTGTATATTTGGCATGATAGCTTCCACACATTCCCTTTTGTTTTTTAGCCATGAATATTCATTGCTATCCTGCCGCTTGCCATTTACACTAGCTTAACAGTATGTGCCCAGATTGTGATTTTTTTTTGTCCCTCCCCTCAGTTACTTTTCCCCTGCCCTTGACTACCTTTCTTTGTTCTGGGCATGTACACAGGCATTTCTGTACCTGTGTGTGCACACCTTTAAAAAAAATACCAGGAAGTGTGCAAGAGCAAATGTTACCAGCCTTAGTTATATTTCACAATGGTGAACCTGTTTTGTTTTGGTGGAGGGGGATTGCAGGCAATAACCATTTCCATTTAATGATGATGTAATGTGGACACTGCACAAAACTTTTGTGCATGAGAAGTACCTAAATGATTAAGGTGGAAAAGCCCAATCCATGAGACATCCTACTTCAATCAATCAGTTTTACAACATAGTCCTAGTTATGTTTATTCAGAAAAAGTAAGTTCTACTAAATTTGATGAGATTCTGTACATATTTACCCAGATATGTCTCACGTAATAAAGTGTGCACAGGAAGTCATCCCCATTGTGACTTGCTGCCTAATAAGCTGTTTATTTGTATTTACAGCCTGTGTCAGATTACAGTATCTCTTGCTTGCCCATAAACTGTCGCAATCGCAGTGTTGGTGCAATAAGTAAATAAAATACATGCAAACATGCATACCTAGAAAGGTCCTTTATTAATAGTCCCTTGCGAGTGAAGGTCGAGTCTGTGATTTTGATAACCCGATCTCAAAATATTGAGCTAAATTCTATCGAGTTCGGGGGAGTGGAGGGGGGGAGGCAGTGTCGAGCAGCAATCTCATACTTATTTACTGAGGAATATGCGCTATTGACTGCTGACTACTTAGGACTGCCCGTGTGCATGAATGGACGCGGGGTTAATTAACCTGGGTGGGGGGGGATAGGGGGATGTCACCTTACACGTTTTGCGTAGCATCACGTAGGTTCGAGCAGGGGAAGCCAACAATGAAATATACACAAGCCACCCGTCATTTGTGAGTGTGCGTTTCCGGGGGGGTGTGTTCTGGCACTTCGCACTTTCAAGCGGCAACGTCTCCGAGCCCCAGCCACCGTATTTTCCAACGGTAAAAATCCACGTTCCTCTCCTTCCCTTCAAATGCCCCGCCCACTCCTCCTTCCAGTAACCACCTCCTCCCCTCTCTCCTCCCCTTCCACCACCTAGCCCCGCCTACTCTGTGATTGGTCCAACCCGCTCCTTCCCCTGAACCAGCGCCTCCCCCTTCTCCCCTCTAGTCTCTCCACACTACTGAGGCTGCCTCAGTTCCGCACTCCGTGGTTGAGTAAGCAGTTCTTCTTTGCTTGGGAGTGCCGGGTGCCGCCTCCTCCTCCGAGGGGAGGGAGAGAGCGAGAGCGAAGTGTCATCATTCCTATGAATTGGCTGGGCGGCTATAGCGATAACTGCAGCCCCAGTTCTTATTTCTCTCACCGAATACCTGACAGCAAGCAGCAGCTTCGTCCTCTTCAAATGGGTAGCGGTAGGAGCAGTAGTTTCAGCGGAGGGGGCAGAAGCTGACAGAGTCGGTGACCGTAACGTCCCTTCTCAGTCAACTGCCGCCGCCGCCGCCGCCGCCCTCAAGCGAGGAGAAAACTCGCACCGACGGAGAGCCCGGCTGGGGCAGGCAGAGGAGGAGGCAGAGACTCTCAGCCGAGAAAACTTCCCGTCGCTGAAGAGAACGAGAAAAGTTGCCGCCCCCGTTGACCGAGTAGGTCAGGAAGCGCGGGCTGCTCCCACTGCCGACCCGCTCTGGCTGTGTGGGCGGCTGTGGCTGCTGCTGCTGAGGAGCATTTCTGACGGCGGGCTGTTACCCCGGGGCCGTCGCCGGCCTGTAGGGGGCGCTGACCACCGGAGCGGTACGCCATGCCCGCTGTCAGCCTGTTGCCACTCTTCGGCAGCCCTGCTGGTCCGGGCGCTTTGGGCGGCCCTTTAGGCGGGGGGCCCTTGGGCGGCCCCGGAGGTAGGAAAGTCCCCGGCCCCAGCGGTGCATTCCGCCTTACGGAGAAGTTCGTGCTGCTGCTGGTGTTCAGCGCCTTTATCACGCTTTGCTTCGGAGCCATTTTCTTCCTACCGGACTCCCCCAAGCTCCTCAGCGGCGTCTTCTTTCACTCGAGCACTCTCCAGCAACCGCCGCCACCCCCGGCGCAGGGGGATCCGCGGCCGCCGCAGCCACCCGGAGCGGGGAGTAGCAGCACTTATGGGGCCGGGGGCGCTGCGGTTGTCGCCGCAGGGGAAGCCGCGGAGAACTTGGCCAAGATCCGCGAGGACCACGAGCGTGCTTTGCGGGAGGCTAAAGAAACCCTGCAGAAGCTGCCGGAGGAGATCCACAGGGACATTCATCAGGACAAGGCGAAGTTTCTACTCCAAGACAAGTTGGGCAGGAGAGAAGCGGGGGCTGTCGGGTTGCCTGACTTGCCGTTCCGTAAACGCATCGGAGCCACGGGAGCAGAACCGGCCGACCCCGTCATCCGGCAGAAAAGAGAGAAGATCAAAGAGGTGGGTGAATTCTCCGACTCCCCCCCCCGCCAACCATTGCTTCCCTTCCTAAGATCCTGCAGAGACACCTGGTTACTTTTGTGTCTCTACCTCTTTCCTGTATTCTGGTACTGTACTGTTGTAGCCATCTCCACGATCCTCCCTCCCATTCTTTTACGCAGTAATTCCGCTGTTGCAGTCCTCGTGCGCGGTTCTGTGTGAAGAGGAGGTCTGTTGACGTGAGCAGGAACTTCTAACGGGGGAGGTCAAAATAACTATTCAAAATGGTTTTAGCGCTTCTGTTGCCAAGCTTGGCAATAGAGCTGGCAATATGGGAAGTATTTAAAAGGGATAGGTCAGCTCGCCTGTCTCTGAGAACCTTCTCTAAGGCTCAAGTGTCCAGACAAGTTATTAATCTGCTCCTGCTTCAGAACTACAACTAAGGGAGGGAAGTTAAGCATAACTGTGACAGTAGTGTTCCACACTGTCAAAGCCAGGCAAGAAGAGGATGGGGAAATTGTCTTTTTCTCTTATATTGGCTTGAATTTTGTATCTGTCTCAAGATGTCCAGGGAGGGAGGGAGCCCCTGTATTTTGTGCCAAAATACATTTCTGCTCTGGTGCTAGAGATTTCCGTGCTCACAAGCAAAATCTAGCAGGCATACAGGACAACATAAGAAATACCGAAAAGGTATACAATTTTTTAAGCTAAATACATCTATATTATGTAAATTTCTAAACTAAATTTGTCTAACTTTTCAAGTTGGATCAGCAGGAATACTTAAAAATAGTTGCAGTCTTTTTTTTTATTCAGTAGCACAACTAACTGTCAAAATATTTTAATGGCTGATGGGCATCCTTAGCTGTCATTGCATTAGCGATTGCTTGGTTAAATGTGTCCTTTTGCAACTCTGTTTTCATCTGCTGATTTTGTAATGTTAGTTTTTCTCCTCATCTGCTTTGCCAGTATTATTGGAATTTTTCCATATGGACAATATTTTCCTACTGTTTGGGGAAGGTTGGTAGGAATTTTACTCATTACATAAGTGAGACCATATATTGGAGAAATGATGGTGGAATTATCTTGATACCAGTTCTTAAACATAACACTTTATGGATAATACGTTTCACTGTTCACTTGGGTCTTGTTAAACTTTTAAAACTTAATAACAGTTTAAAAGGAGCCCTAATACAACGCAACTTCTGTTTGTGGGGCACTTTTATCTTTTTACATGAAATGGATACAGAGATGTAACAATCCAACACATACAGCAGGGGCAAAATAGTGTTTAGTTTATGCACACTAATTCTGCATGGAACTGACTTGCAGGTAGGAATTTTTTAATGTGTGAAGAGGCCAACAATTGTTCAATGTGTGAAGTGGTCTTTCATGTTCTTGCTCAAACATTTAATTAGTTCATAAATAAGTTGTACTTAGCAGAACTTGGTAACTTACGCAGCCAATAAAGTGTGTTTGCACATGAGCTTTTAAACAGTGTTTTATTTCTGAAGAGGGTCTTTAATATTATTACTACTACTATTATTAGGTAGTATGGTAGAAGGCTTAGATGAACATCTAAGGTAGGGACACCTAGTGTCAAGAACTGATAGTGAGAAACTGGCTCTGAGTTTATATCTACAGAACTCTGTAATTTGGAAATCTTAAATGTATGTTGCTTTGGTCTCTGACTTATGGGATATGAGACTTTTGAATTTGAAAGTAATAAACAGCTCTGATGAAAATGTTCTGATGACTGTATTACAATAGTGATTGTCACAGACAGTCTGTAATAGTGTATATGCCCACTAAGATTTAAACGTTTTTTACAATATTGAATTACCTGCATTTCCCAGTCTCCATTTTAGGTTGCCCTTATTAGGTTGAATCACTCAGTAAATCGTCTTAATTAAATTTAAGATCAAAGCTGCTACAGTTATCAGTGACTATTTGGCTGATATGTCAGGCTTATAATTACAAGAGTCTGATTTCATGGGTCTGTGATTGTTACCTGTGCCGCATGTTTTTTTGTGATAAGGGCAAAGTGTTGTTCAACATCCCATGTCAAATGCTTGATGAAATAGACTTAACTTCCAAAGCTTTCGAAGTAGACTTAATATAAGAAGGGGATACTCAGTGATCCAGAGCATCGTATCTGTTGCATTTTCTTTAGTTTCTTTGTAAGGTTTTGGACACCTTTTAGACTAAATTTTATGAACAGATGACAGTTAAGCAAAACAAGTCAGCTCCATCTCAGGAATGTGTTAAGATAGTCTGCATCTTAAGAGGAGCTGTAATATTCTTCATCTATACTGTAATTATGAAACATCTTCACAGCCAACTGCTAGGATCATGTGTCCAATTAGATACTGTGCGGGCATGCGGTACTGTCATTGTTATGTTTGTAGTAAGTGAAAAACAGAGTGAGGAGAAAGGCAACAATGGCACGTAATTACATTGTTGACCATAGAGTGTAACTGAACCCTAAACCACATCTATCCAATTCAAGTGACAGTAGATTCTCCTGATGTATGATACCTGGGGAAAGCAGTTGATTTGCCTGCTTACCTTCTAAGCCAGTGGTTCTTAACCTTTTCCACTGCCAGCACCTTTTGGATTTCCAAAATATGCTCTCACACCCCCTGAAAAAATACTGCTTTTTTAAAAATCTTATTTTAATGTGTGTTTTAGCCTAACTTAGCTAAGATAAATGACAGTTTTCCAAAATCTTTGGTTGTATAGTTAATTTTCTGCTTCTATTTAAATGATTTTTTAAAATCTCTTGAACAACGCCTCGTACCCCTAGAAAAAGTGTCTTGCACCCCTAGGGGTGTGTGCACCCCAGATTAAGAACCACTGTTCTAAGCAGTTCAACTTAAACATTTTGTGGATCTTTTTGTGTAAGTCCCCACTCATGTTAAGTGAGGATTCCTAGTAAAAGGTAAAGCAAGGATTCTGTTACTTATGGGAAACACTGTGTGATATGCAGTAGGCTGTTGCCAGAGGATAACTTTTTTTATAGGCCATCCTAAGTCTGAAAGCAGGGGCTACATATGCAAAGAGATCATGATATGAATTCAGAAGGCCTCAAGATCAGTCTCTATCACACAGAGCTCAGTGGGACATTCCAGGTAATTTTTGTGTATCTACTTGGGTGTTGCCCTGTTAATTTAGTAAACTGTGCAATAAGCCCAGCTCTCTTTGTTAGAAGTTTAACATTAGATATTATCAACTGTTCATATTCATATGCATCACATTCCCTTCTCTAGAAACAGGAAACCCTGCCTTTGCATCCTGTATTACCCCTTCCTGCTAACATCATATTTGCAGAGACAGCCTTCATATCCAATTTTTTCTTTCGTTTTTAGAGCCTGGCTGTTAATATATTAAAACTTTTCTCACCTCTTTGTGTCCCTACAGTAAAGATTCATCTTTGAACAGGTAATCCTCCGTGTAATTGCATAGGTTTCTCAGATCTTCAGTTTTCTGCAGCAAAAACCTGATACAGTGTGACACTCGGTTAATATAGGTTGCTTTTGACATATCGTGCAATTCACCTTTCTTTTGAATATTTCAAACTAAGGATTCAGTGGTATGAAACTTATGTACATGATGCTGTATTTTATTTTAATTTATGTGCGCCGCCTAGAGTGGCTGTTCACTCGGCCAGATAGGCGGCATAAAAATAAAATTTTATTATTATTATTATAAACTTGTGCACATGAAACTTATATACATGTAGCTGCATTTGCTATCACTGCTATATGTTATCTTCTTTTTCCAAATACATGGTATAAGTACAGTACTTGAAAGTGTATTGACAGCTGTTAACCATGCTTATTTGGAAATCCTCACTGACTTCAGTGGGGCTTCCTAGTAAGTATGCACAGAATGTAGCCAAAGTGCAGTGTTGTAAAGCACACCTTTGAAAGGATAGATAAGTGTTGTTGGCAACAAAAACAAAACTTACTACAGAAATCTTATTTGGTCATCTATATGGCAAATGTGCTGCTATGGTAAATGTTGTTAGGCAGTCTTATTGAAGTTGGGTTACCCAAATGTGTATTATAAAGCATTACAATTTTGGCAACACAGAACTTTATTTTTTTTATATAAGCTGTTCATATCAAGTACTTGGATTTACAAATGGAAGTAAATTGTAGCGTATTCTTGAGGAAATAAAAAAATGGAATTGAACAAAAACACTGCTCTTAATTTTGTTATAAGAACTGATGTGATCAGAACGAAATGAATTCTATGTGGTTTGCGCATGTTTGCTATCATCACATGGTAAGAGAAATTAATTGGATTACAGTTTGGCTAGGCTGTTAAAACAACAATGGTTCATTATATATCATTAGGAATGCTTTCTAAACACTTCACATTGCTTTTAATCCGATTAGTATCTAGGAGTGTGACTAGTCGGGATAAATGTAGCAATATCAAACATTTAAAAACTTTTTTTTAGAGATCCAGGCTAAATCTTATGTCACTTAGGAGCAAGCCCTACTATTCTTGTTGGGATTTATTTCTGAGAATGTAAGTTTAGGATTGAGCTGTACTTCTTTTTGATTTTATCTCTTCTCATGATTTTGTGTCCCCCTCACTTCCAAACTAGAAATGGCCTACATGATCCGGAATTGCAATATAGTTTAGTTCAGAGACCTAGGGTTTTTAAAGAGTTGTATAAAGGTGCCTAAAATAATTTATTTTTTTACGACCACATCTTATGTGATCTAAGCCTGCTAGATTCAATATAGGACATGGCTCATCTGGCAGGCTTAGATCACATAATAAAAGAAAACTTTGTGTTAGATGCAATTTACAGTGGTTTAGTCTTTCACCAACTAAAATCCACATGCAGACATGTGCTTAGACTGTTTCCTGACACTGCTTTCTTAGCAGTACCTTAGATAACTGCTGAATAATTATTAAAATATAGCTTTACTAGTTCTGTTGTATAAAATGAAGGGTAGGATTGCTTATGTGGTTCTTGTTCTCCACCCATCTGTAGCTCTGAGAAATGCACTCTATATGTAGCCTTTCAAGTTTAAAAATAAGTTGCACTATGAACATCACTGTTAGTTTAACATTATAATTAATGCATTTATATTGGTAAAACATGTTTAATCTTTGAAACCTATCTAACTATTTACATTAAACCTCACACTGCTGAAGCAATGCTCACTAGTTTGCAAATCATGCTGAACTAAATAAAGTTGCGGTGAGTTCTGTAATTAATTAAAACTGAACAGAAATTTCCCAAGTCAAATACATGTTACAGCTATGGTAACAGAGCTTTACATCTTTAGTTTTTCATTTAAAAATAAACCTATGGTTGCTATGCCATAACAATATTTAGTTTTTAAAATGTGTTACTCACCTGTCTTAACAGCTTTACTGACCTCCATGACAGGTATCTGGAGCCTAGTTACTATCTTCTATAGCGTGTCTTTTGCTGTTTATGGGGAAACTACCCACCTGCCCTTTCTTGTAGTTGTGAGAGTGCAAAATCTGATGAGCCAAGGTGCTGGCAACTCAGTTTACTCATGTCTGCCTCCACAAAAATATTCTTCTCATACTGAAATTATCATGGAGTTACTGTTGATCTTTATGAAATTTCTAAATATAAACAAAACTTTCTGTGGCGAGGTTTGAAAAGAGAGTGCTGTGCATGAAGTATGTTATTTTTTTTTTGTCTTAAGGTAGAACCCCTCTGAGCATACAAGATTATATTGCACTCAGTCCAACTTTCTTTGATTAGATGTGTGTGTGTACTGCCTTCAAGTCGATTCTGACTTATGGCGACCCTATGAATAGGGTTTTCATGAGGCTGAGAGGCAGTGACTGGCCCAAGGTCACCCAGTGAGCTTCATGGCTATGTGGGGATTCTCCCAGGTCATAGTCCAACACCTTAACCACTACACCACACTGATTAGATAGGGTATATAGAATGCAAAATTCAGCGGAACAGCATAAATACATCACATTTTGATTGTTGAAACAGCACCACAGTTTTTACTAGAACACAGCTAAGTTATATCTGTACTGTTAGAGCATTAGTTGTACTCTTCTATTAACAGTACAAATGCAAGCTAAGAAGATACATAGTAACTACCACTTATAAAGAGGTGATGCAAATATAGTGTTGCAGTGATATGGAAAGTATTTACAATGTTCTATATATGTATGCGTATATTTTAAAAAATCCATCTCTAAAATAAGCAAACTAATGAAAAATTTGGTACCAAATCCAAATTGGGTGGAATTCTAGCACATCCCTAGCTGGTGCAATGGAAGTAGTTGTTCAGCAACACCTGAGAGCCAAAGGTTTCTCACACCTGTTTTATTTAACCACCCAGAGAGCTTCAGCTATGGGGCGGTATACAAATGTAATAAATAATAATAAGAAAAAGAAGAATTTAAAAACCAGGCAATTGAAGTTGGCTGATAAAACTGACAGTTCTTTCATCTCCCATTTCCTATGACGTGTGAAAGGGACTAATAAGTCGAATAAATAATAAAATGCACTAAATGTACATGGACATACCTTCATGCCGTAAGTGCAGCATGTATAAATGTGGAATCTCCTAGCTTACTGTTCTCCATAGTGGGAAAGGGGAAAGGCAAGAGCATGTGTGCTGAAGGGCTGCTCCTACTCTTGTTCCAATTCTAGGGGTGAAATGTCATCAGAACAGGTTCTTGTGCATAGGGTCTGTGTGTTTAACTAGGCAGTCTTCTCATATCTGTGTTCAATAGCCCAGGAGCTATGCCAGAAATGAGCAGATAATATATAGAAGCTTGCAATTTCATTTGATGGAAATATTTGCAGTTGTTAAAGGAAGAGGTAAAAACTATTCAGATGGACAGCTAAAGAAGGGTCTTTAAGTTAGTTCTGTAAGCTGTTTATCTCTGGTCACATCCACACTGTACATTTAAAGTACACAATGTCGCCCAAAGAATACTGGGAACTGTGGATTAAGGGTGCTGAGAACTATAGTTCTGCGACAATTCCCAGGATTCTTTTGGGAAATTCATGAATATAAATATGGTATAAATGTGCTTTAAATGTATGGTGTGGATGTGACTTCTGTATTATGAACAGATGCTCTTCCTGTTTCATTGCAATAGCTTTCAAAGCTTGGACTATGTGGAGGACAGTATTAGAAACTGGTTGATGGTTCTAGGTGCTTTACCTAATTATGCATATATAAGTACATCCATTTCAGGGGCTATAACTACAGTACTTTCTTTAAGTTAATTTTCAATTATTTTTTTAACGTCTGCCTCTATTCATCTCTACACATGTAGTATTTATTTTTTAATATGTCGATAACACAAATAGTCCACTTTTTCTGCAGACTTTGTTGTTGTTATGTGCCTTCAAGTCAATTATGACTTACGGCGACCCTATGAATCAGCGACCTCCAATAGCATCTGTCGTGAGCCACCCTGTTCAGATCTTTTAAGTTCAGGTCGGTAGCTTCCTTTATGGAATCAATCCATCTTTTGTTTAGTCTTCCTCTTTTTCTACTCCCTTCTGGTTTCCCCATCATTATTGTATTTTCTAGTGAATCATGTCTTCTCATTATGTGTCCAAAGTATGATAACCTCAGTTTCATCATTTTAGCTTCTAGTGATGGTTTATTTATTTATTATTTAATTTATATCCCGCCCTTCCTCCCAGCAGGATAGTTCTGGTTTAATATGTTTTAACACCCAATTATTTGTCTCTTTCACAGTCCATGGTATGTGCAAAGCTCTCCTCCAACACCACATTTCAAATGAGTTGATTTTTCTCTTATCTGCTTTTTTCACTGTCCTTACTGTCATGCCAGTTTGATCCCCTTAATTATTTTCCTGGGTCCCTGGTCATAGATAGTTAAATCTTTTGATATTTTTCCATCCCGGTGACCCGGTGATTTTTACAGCCCAGCTGTATCAGCTTACAGCAAATTGGCACCTCTTTATCAGCAAGAGGGGCCTGGTTCCGTCAAGGCCGTAAAAACTCCTACGGCTTGTTATGGGAAACCAGGAGGGACGGGGCCTGGTACTGTGGGAACATCGTTTCATCATTCCTGTGATGGAACTGCTAATTAGTTGATTGTCTCCAGCTGAGGCAGGGATTTTCTCTATAAGAGAAGGCCTCAGTCTCTGGGCTGTGTTCCACTTGTGGGCACCACCTTGCTTATGGTGATGCTCTGCGGTGGCTCCATTATACTTCCTGACTGGCCGTCCCTGAGGGGAAGGACGCTAACTACTGAGAAAGAGCTGAGGCTTTGTAAGTACAACTGAGGCAGTTAGTTTTATTATTTTCATTTTGTGCCAAGAACCTTTATATCCTGTTTGTTATATACCTTGCCCCTTTTGGGTGTTGGTTTTAGGATTTGATTTGCTGCTCCAAACTATTTGTATGTACCTTTTTATCTTTTGTACCCTTTATCCCTTTTCTTATTTTCTTTCTTTTAATAAACTTTACTTATTTTAAAGCAACGTGTGTTTATTCCAGAGAAGGGGTTCAGTTACTAAGTTCAGTCCTGGCTGCTTGACCAAACTACCGTGTACTAGAGGAACGTTTTCACTTAAGACCTCTGAAGGGGCCAGGAGGGTATCAAGCCTCTGGTCCTGAGAGGTTTAGGTGTTCAGTGGGCTCTGGGGGTCCCTTCACCCCAGAGTAGTTAACCAATAGAAGGGTGGTGGCAGTACTACCGTGCAGGGTTGGTGTAAGCCTACACAGCCCTAGCAGACCAGGTTTGCTAGGATCAATTGCCCAAGGCAGGGGATTGATTCCTGGGACAGTAAAAGTAGGAGGAGTGGAACTCCCTGCTTTCACTACACTTACCAGTCCTAGACTTCTTCTGATTTCTTGACTATTGTCTCCATTTTGGTTAATGACTGTGCCAAGATATTGATAATCCTTGACAAGTTTAATGTCCTCACTGTCAACTTTAAAGTGACATAAATCTTCTGTTGTCATTACTTTAGTGTTCTTGACGTTCAGCTGTAGTCCTGCTTTTGTGCTTTCCTCTTTAACTTTCATCAGCATTGGTTTTAAATCATTACTGGTTTTTGCTAGCAGTATGGTATCATCTGCATATCTTAAATTGATATTTCTCCCTCCAATTTTCACACCTCTTGGTCCAATCCCGCTTCCGTATGATATGTTCTGCATGTAGATTAGACAAGTAAGGTGATAAAATACACCCCTGTTTCACACCCTTTCCAATTGAAAACCAATCAGTTTCTCCATATTCTGTCCTTACAGTAGCCTCTTGTCCAGAGTATAGGCTGCAAATCAGGACAATCAGATGCTGTGGCACCCCCATTTCTTTTAAAGCATTCCATAGCTTTTCATTATCTACACAGTCAAAGACTTTGCTGTAATCAATAAAGCACAGGGTGATTTCCTGAAATTCCTTGGTCCGTTCCATTATCCAGGATTATCCATTATCCAGCATTATCTTAGGCTAGAGCCTAAGGCTCTATTTAATATCATAATTAGGGCTAATCAGAAACACCCCTGCTCCTGACTTCTTTCTTGTTTACCTGCTGTGAAATGAGGCCCCTGTCATCCCCCCTGGCAGTTTTCAGGGAGCTGGAACAAGAGCAAAACTGTTTTCCTGTATGCAAAAATGTTTTACTGTGTGATGTGGATCTGCCAGCTATGTATATATGCACATACTCACACATAGGCCTCCCTCCACTTCAGAGGTGAGTGCCATTACAAATGTGATTGGTAGCTGCTTTTGCTGCTGTGGCACCATTTTAATAGGTCTTCCTCAGTGCAATGAAGGCAATGGCTTGTCAAAGCCTAGCCATACCCTATGTGATAACATCACTGAGGGTAAATGAAGCTGGTCCAGAGGTAAACACAATGTTTTCCGTTCTTGGTTCTTTGGAGTAGGGAAGAGAAGACATTATCAAATAGTGCCATAATATCAGCCTACCTTGGCTGCAAAAGTGTTGCAAAAGGCAGGAATTTACTATTGTATCTTTAGGAAGATTTTTTTTTGGAGGAGGTAATGTTCCCCTTTCATGGAAAAAAAGTTTGCTTTCAAATAGTGCAGCTCTAATTATAATCCAGACAGTGTTTGAAATTTTCTTTTTCTTTTTTCTTTTGAATTTTGTACTTATGTCTATAGCACCAAGAACCTAGAAATGAGATTCCAGTTTTACAGCCACGAGAGTTCCTCTGACAGAGCTCCAGTGGTCAGAGTGGTTTAACAGTCAGCCCCTCTTCTAGGGATTGTATCTCTGTGAGGAGAATAGGCAGTCTCTTAGCAACTCTCAGCACCCTTCACAAACTGCACTTCTCAGGATTCTTTGGGGTAGGCCATGACTGTCTAAAGTGAAATAAAGGTCTGGTGTGGATATGGCTAGTGACAGCTTTGGTTTAAATTTGGGTGGAGACATGTGCCTGAAATATAACCCTGAAATATAATATTGTTCACAGTGTTTTCCTTTTGGAAAGGAAAGGGGTTTTCCCTCTGCCCAGTGCCTGCCCACCCACCCACCAAACCTCCTTCCCTCCCCTTTCCTCCCTTCCCCACCTTTTCTCCCCTTCTCTTCCCCTTCCCCCCTCCTTCAGGTCAGTTTCACCTATCCTAAGCATGATTGTACAGGAGTAAATCCCACTGAACTCAAAAAGCATGCAAATGATCAAGCTTGCCCTCCCCTCCTCCTCCCTCTTGTCCCTTCCCTCTTCCCCCTTCCTCCTTCTCTCTCCTCTTCCTCCCCCTTCTCCTCTTCCCCCGTGGTCAGTTTCACCTATCCTAGGCATGATTGCATGGGAGTAAATCCCACTGAACTCAATAAGCATGCAAATGATCAGACCTGCCTTTCCCCTCCTTCCCCTCTCCTCTTTCTTCCTCCTCCCTTCTTCTTTCCCTCCCCTTTTGATTCTTCCTTCTCCCCTGCCCACTCCAGGCCTCCCTCGCCATGGTCAGTTTTACATATCTTAAGCATGACTGCATGGGAATAAATCCCACTGAACTCAATAAACATGCAAATGATCAAACCTCCTGCCCCTCCCCATCCCCTGTGGTCCGTTTCACCTATCCTAAGCATGATTGCAGGGGAGTAAATCCCACTGAACTCAATAAGCATGCAAATAATCAATCAATTCTCAGCAAATTTGCACAGGATCCCATTTCTTACCGCCTGTATTAAAAAGCAGAGAAATTCACTAATAGGCAAAAAACCTTGTGTTTTAAGAACGTACCTATAGCCAACAAATATTTCTATCAAACTTTTAAAAGGAGGGAAATTGGGCAGCTATAGTGAATGCACCAGGGGAGCAGGACACCTGAACTCCTCTCTGAGTTATTGTACTGCCCTACAAATCTGTCAAAATGCAAACGCAATTTGGGTTGGTCTTTCACAGTCCAACACACTTCCTGTGTAGCTTGGAAGAATTTCGTACCATGTGCCTCTGAGCATAGCTGCCCAATTTTCCTGCTTTTAAAGTTTGATAGAAATATCTGTTGGCTATAGGTACGTTCTTAAACCCCAAAGGTTTTTGCCTTTTAGTAAATATGTATCTGATTCCTTGTTCCTTGCTATAAATGCATTTGCATGCTTGTGTCTTCATGTAATCGTTGTTTCATTACAAAAATGGAAAGACTAAATGTATTTTCTAAAGCTTGAGTATATTATATGAAGCACATTTTAATTGTAATAGAAGCCAATTAATTCATCCTTAATGCACAATATTTTTTATGTTGGATTGGTTCAGATGTAATGCCCAAGGAGCCTTAGACTCTTGCAGTCAATCCCACCCCCTTTGCATGCTGAGTTTGGCTTCCTTTGCTAAATTGAGGCAAAATATAATTTGCCATTTCACTTGAACCATCAACCAGTAGCTTCCATTTGCCCTGCACAGTTTGATCCTCATTTCTAATACTGTTTTGCGGAACAAATTGAGACCTTGTTTGCCTCGAACTAGGAAAAAGAGGGAATTGTGATATGTGAGAAAATGGCATGCAAGAGTTTGAGACACCTTGAAGACTTGTTCCAGCTCCAAACAAGCCCACTGTGATGTGATTTGCATATCATGTTTTAAATATACCTTTTTTTAATAACCCATGGCTTAACATTACAACTGAAACCAGCATGGTGCTTTAACTATGGTTTTCATGTGAAAATAAAGCATGGCTTGGTTTACTGACCTTAACTTTGACTTAGTGTTATGTGTGAATGCAGGGACCTCCCTCACTTTGGATTAAGTGTTGTTGTTTTGTTGCCCTGCTGAAATTGCCCACTAAACAGTAGATGATAGGCAGGCAAGAGTAGCTAGAAAACAAACCTCTCAGCGCTCAGCTTCTCTTGCTGGTGCTTTTCCCAATGCTGGCATCTCTGCTAACACTGCAGCATACCCTCTTGACAAAAGCATACTTTCTTCACTGTTTATATTTGATGCAACATCTGCTGTTGATAGGGTTTTATTCAGGTTGCATCTGTCATGTGATTTTCAAGTAGAAGTTACTGCAGAAAGACATTTTGAGTCTACTTATATTTGTGCTGTTAGTGTAGGGCAGCCTTTCCCAACCAGTGTGCCTCCAGATGTTGTTGGACCACAACTCCCATCTTTCCTGACCATTGGCAATGCTGGCTGAGGCTGGTGGGAGTTGTGGTCCAACAACATCTGGAGGCACACTGGTTGGGGAAGGCTGGTGTAGGGGTTCACACCACTGAAGTTGCGCAACTGAAAACGGTTGGGATTTTACCAGACTTGCATAGCTGGAAAAGGGTTGTATTAACACAGAGAAATAGCAGCTTTAAGGGTTATGTGTATGGGTTGTGAAGTAAAGGTATAAAAGGGGTTGGGGCAGTGAAGTGCTGTTTTGAAACAAATACATTTCCTCTAAGTAGGTAGAGTTCAGAACAACAACTTTACTATACGTAGTGAGGTACAGAACTAAAACACAGAAACAGAAAATCAGGTGTTCAGTAAGGGCTGGTTCAAAATGAGGTTCTGTTCCTTACAGTCATTGTAACTAACTGATGTAACTACTTGAGTGTAATTAGTAAAAGCAGTCTTTAACCATCAGCTCTTTAATGGCAGAGGGGCAGCTTCAACCTATGTGATGCTTACTAAATTTGAAGCATAAATTCCCAATAAGAACCAATTGTCAGTTGGGAATAAAAACATAAAAAGCATGGTTGCAGAGTGGAGGAGTGGAAGAAGGGTGTTAAATTGCAAGTTACAAAGGAGTATGGGTATCTGTTTCTTGGGGGAGCAGAAGAGGAAAGCAGCTGTTCAACAATAATTGCCAAAGATCACAAAGAAGCATTCCATGTTCTCATTCTTGCAGCTGACCAGTGGAAAGGGAAAGGTGACAAGGTGAGATAATGCCAGCACTTGGGCACTGTAAAGGCTTAAGGGATGTCAGGCAGCAAGACAACTGAGGTCAGGAAGGAGGTGGTATGGAAGGAGGACAGAGTATGATGAAACAAGCTAGTTACTTTGATCACTTAAGCAATAAACCATTGTTTTAATTCAGCAATTCCCAATGTGGATGGTAGCGCCCCCCCGGGGGGCGTTACAGCCTTTCAGGGGGGAGTTGGCATGATTACAAACTTTAGGGGGGCGTTTGGGTTCATTAAGGGGCGTTGACATTTGGCGGTCTGATGCGACAGTTAAAGCATTTAAGTTTAACTTTATTTAATACACATCATTCATTTTTAAACTGTTTTGTCCCCAGTTAGAATGTGTTTAATAGTCTCAATTCATGGAAATAACACTATAAATAGTGTGTGCTCTTTAGTAAAGAAATTCTGAATAGTGTCTAGTGTCATATCAAGGAATGGGGATATTAGCCATGCCCTAGCACTAGGTAATGTTCTGATGCTGTCTTGAGGGATGTTGGAACCAATCATGAGAGAGTGTTTGATAAGCTGGGTGTATTGGTGGAGGGCGCCTTCTTCCAACGGATGAGTGCCGTGTGCAAACGGGTGACGCAGACAGTCAGTTATTTGCTGGTTTTCTTCTGGAATGGGACACACTCACTACCCGTTGTTTCTGTGATGTTTAAATGAACTTGTTTAATGAAACAATGCCGATAAACTGAATGAGTTTGTTGTTAAGTAACACCGTGTATTCTATTGGTTCATACTGTGTGGACTTAATTAGTTTTTGCTTATGTTTTTAGGATTTGTGAAATAAGAAACACCTCCTATATCTGCTTTGTTTCTTGCATGTATTTTATGGATTTATATACTCCAGATATTGTGAAGTTAGCCAAAACTCATCAGGCTCAAGGATCACACTAGTATTTTATAATAAATCTCATTTTATTTACTTTTCTATAACTATGTATGTATATTAATAAATCGTACTAAGAATTCAATGTGTAATCTAAGTGCAATAAAAAGGCATGATAAAAACGATCAGTAATAATAATTGAAAATACCTTTTATGCATAGGAAGCATTGGCATACTTAATCTGAGGGGGGTGTTGGGCACAAAAAGATTTTGCAAAGGGGCGTTGGGTCGAAAAAGGTTGGGTAACGCTGTTTTAAATAAACTATGGTTTAAGAATGGCTTAATGTGATCAGTATAGTGTAGTGATTAAGGTATCAGACTGCGACCTGGGAGACCAGGGTTCAAATCCCCACACAGCCATGAAGATCACTGGGTGACCTTGGGCCAGTCACTGCCTCTCAGCCTCAGAGGAAGGCAGTGGTAAACCCCCTCTGAATACCGCTTACTATGAAAACCCTATTCATAGGGTCGCCATAAGTCGGGATCTACTTGAAGGCAGTACATCGTCATCATCATAACTGATCAGGCATACATGCCCAAGATGAAGCTAGGAATAATGGCGAACTAGTTCTTGACCAGCTTGGACCAAATCATAGACCAGCCCTTCTTGTTTTTGAAGTCTTATTGGGTGAGCTACAGTGGCTAGCAGGTGGTCACCGTAACTTTGTAGTTTAGTTACTGACACAAGTCATTGGAATGAGAACCAAATTAACATGACCCCTATTAGCTGCTTTGGAATAGGTGGCAAAATGGCTTGTTCTTGTTGTTGCTGTTGAAATGGAATTTATGATGTGAAAGGCAGTTTTAGTGGGGAAATTGGAGGACTTTCTTAGGGAAAGGCGGCTTCAGTGGGGGGAAAAGAAAAGCACAGTAAATGTTGTTCACGTAACTATAAATGCAATGAAGAGGAAATAAGCCGCCTGTTATGTGGCTTTCATCAGTACAGTTATGCAAGGGTGGTTGTATTGGCACTTATGTTGAAAATGAATATGTGGGCTTAAATCAAAGTACTCTGGCTCAGTTGGCTTGTGTGTGACAATTGTAATCTGAGAGAGTATGAGAGAGAGAGAGAGAGTGTGAATGAATTAATGAATTACCATGATACTTGACCATCTGCATATGTGAAAGCTGGTCTCATTCTGTTTCCTATTTAACAGGTATGAACTTGGTGCTTGGCTGTGAAGCTGGTACTCTAATTTGTTATTGTAGTTGTTGTTGTTGTTGTTGTTAAGTGCCTTCAAGTCAACTACAACTTAGACCCTATGAATCGGCGACCTCCAACACTCTAATACTCTAGTATTACTCTAATAGGGGCCAAGAATTCTGTTAACATAGGGATGCTTACCCTATATGTGGTCCAGGTCCAGTTTTGGTATGTGGTTCAAGGGATTATGATGGAAGTTTGGGCATTTACAAATTAGAATGTGACTTGTAGATAAGCAGCTGTTTAGTAAAACATTTCAGGTGTTTTACTTGCCTATGGTCTGACTTGGTATAAGGCAGGTTCCTGTGATCCTGTGTGGGGGGGTGCTTGTTTATTTGTTGGTAGGTGGGTGGGACCTGGCATGAGGATGTGATGGCTGAACCAGATAAGAGATCATTTGCTCTTGTAATCTGCATCTTCATTTGGTCAAATACAAATAAAATTAAAAAATATATAATAGCAGCAGAACAAGCAGTAATGAAAAATTAACTTTTTGCCAGATATCTGTTGGTTAAAATAGTTCAGGAAGATCTCTACCCAAATGAAAAACTGTAGCTACTTTTGGAGAGTAACAAAGAAAGAAAAGCAGTGGCTACCAATTGAATGAACAAACAGTTTTCCTTCCTGCATTATCAGATTGCAAGGGCAGATGTGTCAGAAGCATATGTCAGTGTTCCATTGTTTTTATAAGATGGCAGTCATAGTGGTGAAGTTAGCCATTCCAGGAAGCATACACAATGAAAACTATCAAACGGCAGAAAAAAAGTGGGAAATCTGTTTTAAAAGTGTGCCCTGCTGCATTTCAATGTATGTGTGTTTGCATCACAGTCCACTTTTCAGAGGCAATACAATACCTACTCCCTATCCAGAAAAAACCACCTGAGCGGAAAGGCAGCACAATCTTGAGGGGGAAAGCTTTGTGTGTGTGCGCATTATTCTGAACCTTTGGTCTAAGTGCCACAGTTCACATCAGTTCTGCAAAGGAAAGATTGTTTTCTTTAGAATTGATATTGGTTTATTTGTGAGTTGTCTCTAAGGAAAACTGTTCCAAACTTGAGGAAGTATATTTAAATGGGAGCTCTTTAGTGATCTCTTAGTGGCAGCAGTGGCAAAGAAACAGAGAAACATATTGCATTGTGGGGGGAGCGAGGGCTGTGAAATATAAACAAGTCTCCACAACTTGCTAGTGTGTATGAAATTACTATCCACTTTAAATCCTAGCTCCATGTGCCTCAGCGCTGGGTGTCATTGGGCGACAATTTGGCAGCCCTGGAAGCAACGGGTGAGCTCTTCCTCCCCTACCATGCTAAACTTTCCCAGTATGGTCCAGGATCTCGTGTGGTCTCGTGTGAACTCACTCTGGAGGTTGTGGGACTCCCTAGGCCTTAAAGGCCGCAGCCCAGCCAAAGTCAGGGCCATTTTGCCTGCAACTGCCATGCAATGGGTATATTCTGCCCTCACTGCTTTGGCTTTCGTTCATTTCAAGTTGTTTCAGTCCACTAGCTTGTAACCAAACTGCAATCTCTGCCAGACATATGATTTACCTTGCATAACCTTGCAAACTCATGTTGTGGATGAATAAAATATCTAAATATTTCTGTAGTATCTTAGCTTCAGAAGCCTGTCTTCTTACAAGGAAATTTTTAATTGGATTAATCATCTTTTAGATAAACGTCTTAATGAGAATTAATGGGTTTGCATTACAAACTCCTAATTAACAGAGAATGGAATTGAATAAAAGCAGGCTCCTACTGTAACTAAAACACCATAACAGCAACTTAATGTTAATAATGCTTTATGTTAAAATATTATGTCTACAATACAATATGGATTTAATTAAGCATTGAGTTCAACATATTGGTTCTCAGGGTATCGTATATTTTCTGCTAGTATTTACTGCACTGCTTTCTTTCTAAATCAACATTATAATCCTTTCATTTCCCACCAGATGATGAAACATGCTTGGGATAATTATAAACATTACGCATGGGGATTAAATGAACTGAAACCCATATCGAAACAAGGACACTCAAGTAATTTATTTGGTAAGTAATATGTGCTTTTGTATTTAATGACATCATCTGATTTACTGCTCAGAAGTTAGAGATTACATTAGAAGCATGTGTGCTCTTAGCACATATCACAGCAGCTGGTTATCTTTAAATGGTTGATTATTGAAAATAACCAAAGGAATATTGTTTTATCACAGTTGGTCCCCCGCTTACAGGTAAGATAATATCTGCAGCACCAGTGGTATATGACCACTTTTATCTACCAGCATGATTTCATAGAACCCTTGAATGGTTTTATTATCATAAATTATTATGTTTTGAGCATGGAACTGTCAAACAGATGAAGTTGTTAAACTAATGTCGGCATGCTAACTACATAAGGGTGAAGAGAGTCCTGGCTGCCCACTAGCTTTGACAAGTTCTTTCTTGTTACATTATCAGCTTTGAAAGTATGCCGTATTTTTCAGTGGATGATAGTGTCCAGTAGGAACTTCTTGATTATTTGGGTGAGCTTTGTTTCATGGTAGAACTGTTCTAGAACTTCCGAAACAAGTAGCCTACTTATCTCATTGATTTTTTTCTCCTTTAGTCTCTTGTATTTTACAGTTTGGAGAATGGAATCCTAGCTTTTGTTTCACTTGAACTTCAGCTAGCGAAATCTCTGAAGTCATAAAAGTCTTTTGTATTGCCCATGCATGACAATCTCTATTTCATGTTTGGAATCTTCTTTTTAGCCACTCAATAGTGAAGTAAAAGACCCAAAAGTGCAGTAGGGGTTTAGAGAGTCAAGCTAGCAGTAGCGATGGGTGAGAAATTCAATTCAGTTTGCATATAAAGCCAAATTTATCAAAACCATATTTTCTGAAACAACATGAGAGCCAAAATACAACCATCCTTCAAAATTCGCACATCCAAATTTTGTGATGCAGTTCTCCAACTAAGCAATGTTCTCAAAAATGCCTATATTAGGGGAAAGTGTACATAAAAATGAATATATTAGTGAAAATAATATACAAAAATGCACTATATTAGGAGACGTTGCTTGCAAAAATGTGTACATTAGTCAGTGCATGCAAAAATGTGTGTGTTAGGAGACATTCTCACTAAAATATTGGAGAACTTTCATGAGGATTTTTTTTAAAAAATCACAAATTGCTGCAGAAATGTGGAGAACTGAATTTAAGACTGGAAAACTGAAATAATAATAAAAGTTTTAACTTTATATCCCGCCCTTCCTCTCAGTAGGAGCCCAGGGTGGCAAACAAAAACACTAAAAACACTATAAAACATCATAAAAATAGACATAAAATATATTAAAACACATATTGACAAGATTCAAATTCCCACTCAGACAGGATGTTTACTGGGTGACATTGTACCATCTCAGCCTAGCCAATCTTGAAAGGTCGTGGGAATAAAATGGAGGGGGGACGCTACCTTGTGTTCCTTGGAAGAAAGGCAAGATATAAATGTAGTAAGTTGTAGCTGCCATTAAAAACAGTAGCCCTGTATCTCCTCTCCTATAATATTGAGGGAAACTGTACATGCGATAGCCATGCTGTAAATTTTGCTGTTCATGTTCCAGTTCACTCGTTGTCAACAGGGAATATCTGTTCATCTCACTCCACTGTGAAGTGATACTTGAGAAAAGAAAACATGGGGCGGTGTGTTTATTTTTTCAATTTATATTCTGCCCTTCTACCTAGTAGGAGCCCAGGTTGGCAAAAAAAAACACATTAAAAACAGTCTAAAACTTCTTAAAAACAAGCTTTAAAATATATTAAGACAAAACATCTTAAAAAAAACTTTTTAAACAAGCTTTAAAAACATCTTAAAGCAATTTCAACACAGATGCAGCCTGGGATAAGGTCTCTACTTAAAAGGCTTGTTGAAAGAGGAAGGTCTTCAGTAGGTGCCAAAAAGATAACAGAGATGGCACTTGTCTAATATTTAAGGGGAGGGAATTCCACAGGGTAGGTGCCATTACACTAAAGGTCTGTTTCCTATGTTGTGTAGAACTGACCTGATAAGATGGTATCTGCAGGAGGCCCTCACCTGCAGAGCATAGTGATCGACTGGGTATATAAAGGGTAAGATGATCTTTCAGGTATCCTGGTCTCAAGCTCTATAGGGCTTTGTACACCAAAACCAGAACCTTCGACTTGGTCCGATAGCTAATGGGCAGCCAGTGCAATTCATTCAGCAGCTGGGTGACATGTTGGCAATACCCTGCCCCAGTGAGCAGTCTCACTGCCGCATTTTGCACCAGCTGCAGCTTCCTGACCAACCTCAGGCCCCACATAGAGCTCATTACAGTAATCCAGCCTGGAGGTTACCAGTACATGGACAACAGTGATCAGATTTTATCCCCATCCAGAAACGGCCTCAGCTGGTAAAAGGCACTCAACCATGGAGGTCACCTGGGCCTCTAGCAACAAAGATGGATCCAGGAGCACTCCAGACACCCCCAGACTATGAACCTGCTCTTTCAGAAGGAGTACGACCCCATCCAAAGCAGGCAACTGACCAATTATCCAAGAGTGGCCGTTAATTCGGCCAGATAGGCGACTCATAAATAAAATTTTATTATTATTATTTATTATTATAAACTTGGGAACTACCAACCCACAGCACCTCTGTCTTGCTAGGATTCAGACTCAGTTTATTGGCCTTCATCCAGCCTACCACTGAGTCCAGGCACCAGTCCTGATCTCTCCCGATTCAGATGTTACAGAGAAATAGATCTGGGTATCATCAGTGTACTGCTGACATCTCACCCCAAATCCCCTGATGACTGCACCAAAGGTCTTCATATAGATGTTAAATAGCATTGGGGACAAGATGGTACCCTGTGGCATACCACAGCACAATTGCCAGGGGGCCGAAAGACAATCGCCCATTGCTGTTCTCTGAAAATGACCCTGTAAAAGAGTGTCTCCAATGCCCATCTCGCCAAGTCTGTTCTTAGTGGCAATTTGATGGCTTTGTTGGGATGCAGTGAAAAGTGTATGGGAACCTTGTTCTTACCTGAAGATGCTTGCCCCTAATCTTTAACTATGCCTGTTGTCTGGATCTATTGGAGACTGTCCTTCATTACTATCTTTGCAGTACTCTAATGGGACATGAATTCTACTGTGCGTTACTCTGGAAAAAATCTAGATGAAAGGCTTCTTACAAAGAAAGGATCACTATGACTTAGTGATGATAGTGTATGTGTACATCATAGGCAAAAATATGAAAAACTGAATCTTTCCCAAGCCATAGTACTTGGAACAAATATCGTCTGACACTCTAAACAATTTTCTTCTACCAAAAGACCATTAACTTTATATCCTCACTCTAGGATTGTTATATACATGGGATAAAATCTTGGTGATCGGCTCTTTTTATTAGCATTTTGGGATTGCTGCTGCTTTCACAACTGTGGTCTGAATTATCAAGATTGGAAAGGAAATTTCAGCTTTTCTCTCTGTGTGTATTGACCTTGGCATATGTTAATAATTCACTTTTGGCAACATAAATTGCAAAGTAAACAAATGTCAAGGAAAGGTGTAATAGCACAGGGACAGCAGGTGTAACATCACATTTTTGCTGACTCAAAGGTTTAGGCTGGTGTCATTGTACCATAGTACTCATAATAGCTGTGTCATCTGTAGGGCAGGGGTTCCCAAACTGTGGTGGTCCGTGAGCTTCATTCATGTGGTCCATGGCATGTCCGAATTAAATATATTGATTTTAATTGTTTTTGTATTGCTTCTTTTATATTGGTTTTTTTACAACATAAGAAGTAAAAAAAGCAATACAAATACAATAAAAATCATACAGTATCTAACACAGCAAGTTGCAATTGCTGCAGCAGGCAGAAAAACCATTAAGTGGTCTGTTTTCAAGTGGTCCATGAGAAAGAAAGTTTGGGATATGGTAGGTATCGTAGATAGGATATGGTAGCAGATGTGTGTTTCACCATCAGTACCGGATGTCAAGAATAGCTAACTTTGGCCAAGCTGAAGTGAGGCAACCAGAGAGAATTCTGGGAGCCTGTGGCTTCCTTAAGATTCCCTACTGGGGAAGATCTGAAGCTCAGTGTCAGACAGGCAATTTACAACCTTGCAAGAAAATGCAACTGATTCTTAGGTGTTGCCCCTTATCAGCCTTCTGGGATTAAAAGTCAGGAAGAGGGGATGTAGTAGATCGGAACACCTGGATGTTGCTGTCTAGCTCTCTCAATCTTCAAAGACTTCAAAGGAAGGAATCCCCAGCAGGGGTGGGATATGGCCCCCTACTTGTTGAGGAAAAGAAACCCATAAATATGAAGTAGGTTCTTTCAAAACAAAGTTCCCTCTTGTTCCATCTATCTCGACTCGCTGACCTGTAACAGGGACAGCCGTTTGGGAACCCGGCTGCTCCACAAAGGAATAGAGTTACTTGGATGTAAGTATAGGATCTTAGTTAGGATAAGTCTTTCTTTTGTTTCGTGTCTGTATTGAACATCTCTCCTTTTGTTATGCCAATGACCGTGTGTAGCCCGCCTGAGGGTGATTAGCTTTAAGGAATCAAACTACTATTTCTCCTTTTGTATATACCAATGTATCTACTCTTAAATAAACAAACTTTGTATAAAAGGTGTGTATTGGCTTGGAACTAAGGATTCTAAATCTAGTGCTGGAAGGCTGAACGCTACGGATTGATTAGTGAGGGTAAATCCCTCTAAAATCACATAGTTCTCTGAGGTCCCTTCACTCAGGGGGAGAATTTAGAAAGAAGGGTGGTGGCAGTGAATACCAGGGATAATTACTTCTGTGGAAAGGGAGAAGTGTGCCTAAGAAGTGGGAACCCAGTGGGGTGGGGTGGGGACTGTTCTCAGAAGCAAAGAACCCCCTTGGAGTACTGAGGGTAAGGAACCCCAGGGGGATGGATCTTTGACACTGGAAGCATCTGTTTAAACCCAGGATCCAATAATATGTGACAACTATCCGCTGTTTGTGGGAAGGTGTTTAAGAGTATAGTGATGACTCAAATAAAGGTGCTGTTGGATGAAACTGATTATCTTGACTGTTACTAGTCTGGGTTCTGACCTGGCTTTGGGGCTGAATTGTCATTGGTCGTCCTGATATGACCATAATCAAGAGTGGGACAGGGGAGTGCAACCCTGTTACTTGTGCTTGATCTCTTAGCAGTTTTTGATAACATCAGCCTTGGTATCCTTCTGGATCTGCTCTGTGGATTGGGAATTTGAGACATTGATCTTCAGTGGTTCTGCTGCCTGCAGGTCTCAGCCCAGAATAGCATAGAAAACTGCCTTATACCGAGTCAGACCATTGGTCCATCTAACTTAGCATTGTCTACACTGACTAGCAGTGGCTGTCTAGGGTTTCAGACAGGGGATGTATGCAGCCATACCTGGAGAAGCTAGGGATTGAACCTGGTATCTTCTGCATGCAAATCAGATGCTGTACCACTAACCTATGGTCCTTTCCTTTATGCTGTGGATAAGTGCCACAGGGCACTTTTTTGTCCCCAGTGCTGTTTATCATCTATACCAGTGGTTCATGAGTACAGGACTCCCTCTGTAACCTCAAGACTTCTTGTAACCCCCATAACATCTATATAAAGCCACTGGGGGCTATCATCAGGAGTTTTGGGCTGCAGTGTCACCAATATGCGGATGACACACAGCTCTATCTCTCATTTAAATCATTACCAAGGTTGGCTGTAGAAACCCTGACCAAGTGCCTGGAGTTGGTGAGTGGCTGGATGGGAAGGAATAAGCTGAAATTGAACCCTGACAAAACCGAGGTACTGCTTGTGGGAGACAAGGGAGGGTTAGGGGATTTGGACCTGATGCTCAATTGGGGTACAACTGCCCCAAAAGACCAGGTCCACAGCCTGGGGGTCATTCTTGACTCCCAACTGTCCATGGAAGCTCAGGTTTCGGCTGTGAGCCGGGCAGCACTGTATCAACTCCATCTGATACGGAGGCTGCGCCCCTACCTTCCCAATCATCTGCTCCCATCGGTGGTACATGCCCTGGTCTCCTCTTGCCTAGACTACTGTAATGCGCTCTACGTGGGGCTACCCATGAAAACAGTCCGGAAGCTGCAACTGGTACAGAACGTGGCGGCGCACCTGATCAAAGGCAGCTGCCGGTGAGATCACATAACTCCAGTGCTAAAAGAGTTGCACTGGGTACCAGTTGCTTACCGGGCCCAATTCAAGGTGTTGGTTTTGACCTTTAAATCCCTATACGGTTTCGGCCCAGTCTGTCTGAAGG
Source organism: Rhineura floridana (assembly GCF_030035675.1). Classification (NCBI taxonomy): domain Eukaryota; kingdom Metazoa; phylum Chordata; class Lepidosauria; order Squamata; family Rhineuridae; genus Rhineura; species Rhineura floridana. Next base: position 93,970,169 of record NC_084483.1, on the reverse strand, counting down.
AGCGACTCCAGCATCATCAGCCATGCCATCCAACAAGATCAGCCTCAAAAGACCTTCCTATCAGTCAAAACAGCCAGACTGATGAGGACTAGAGAGAGGGCTTTTTCAACTGTGGCCCCCACCCTGTGGAACTCCCTCCCAAATGATCTCCGCCATGCCCCCTCCTTAATGAGTTTCTGCTGGGCCACGAAGACCTGGCTCTTTAGGCAGGCTTTTGGGGTGGGCTAGATTTTATTATTCCTGTTTCCAGATTTTTAATGCCTATTGTATTTGTACGTTTATTCTGTACGTCGCCCAGAGTGGCTGGATAGCCAGCCAGATGGGCGACTTAAGAAATTCAATCAATCAATCAATCAATCAATCAATCAATCAATCATACTCATCCTGCTGCTGCTACTCTGGCCACCACCATGATTTCCATGCAGGCAGAAAAACAGGCAGAAGAGAGAAAGAAATTCACCTGGCAGGAAATCAAAGCCCATTAAATAAATAAAATAAATTTCAACACACAGTTCACACAATCCTAAGGCAAAATTAAAATAGTGTACCAGGGGTGGGAGCAGGCGAGTGCAAGTGGGCAGAGAGAAGAAAAAGAGAGACAGAAGTAATGTGAAGGGAGGAGGCAGGGTTAGAGGGAGGAAAGGTATGTCAAGTTGTGGGTGGGGGAGATGTTTGGTGGGTCAAGAGAAAGCAGCAAGTAAGAGGTAGCAACAGCTGGAAGTGTGAAGAGGAGCAACCACATGGGAGGGCAGGCACTCGGGATGTGAGGGGGAGGGAGGGTTGGAGTCAAGTGAGCTTGGGTGTCCATTCTGGGTACTTCCTTTCTTAGAGTGATCTGTGGTGCCAGTGAGATCTCAAAACAAATGCACATGGTCCCACTCCTCTTCTTTCCCTCACTCCCCCCTCCTGTCCCCTTACACCAAAGGGAGGGTGTCCTGTGGGAGGCAGAAGAGGAAAGTTGATGTTGAACTTGAGGGTGGATTCCTCCTCCTCTTTCTGAGGCACAAGGGTGAAGAGTGACCTTCCCTTCTTCTTTTCTCTCCCCCCCCCATCACCACCACCTTCCCCTTAGCCTGGTAACGGCCTGTGTGGGACTACAGGAAAATGCATGGGGAGGGGAGAGTATGCTGCTGCAGGAGTCTAGTGGGTTGTGGGAAGGGATTGTGAGGAGGCTAGAGGATCCCTCTCCCCTACACACACACACACACACACACACACACACCACCCACTCAGTAGATGCTGAAACCATGTCTGCTCTCCTACTAATTGCTGCTGCCACCACAGGTCCAGGCAGCGTGCGCCCTTCTCCATAAGGGGTTAAGGAGCTGGGAGAGCAGGAAGATCCGTCAGTCTCCTTGCGGGTGGGTGGAGGAGCAAGGAGCCAAGAATCAAAGTCACTCGCACTTGTTCAGTTCGTTTCAGCCGTCCTGAGCACTTTTTTTAAAAAAATTAATAATTCCTCTCTTGACTCTTTGTGTGCCCCCCAAGATGACTTCCTGGCCCCTCTGGGGGTCATGGACTGATCTATATGACCCCTTTCAGAGTGGTCATTAGGAGACTTGGACTACAATGTCTTCAGTAAGCTCATGACAATCCTATTTCTCTGTAAGATCTCAATTGGGAGTCAGCGTGCAAGTCCTGAGCTGATGCAGTGGTCAGCTAGATGAGGGCCAGTAAATGCAAGCCTGAACCCTAGCAAGATGGAGGAAGTGTGGATGGGTGGGCTCCTGGATCTAGGGAATTCTCCTTTTACATGTTCTGGACAGGGTCATTTTCCTGAAGGAGCAGGTTTGTAGTCTATGGGTACATATTTATTCATCTTTGTTGCTAGGGGTCCAACTGGCTTTGGTGGCTAGGAGTACCTTCTACCAGGTTCAGCTGGTATGCCAGCTATGGCCATTCCTGGATAGGGATAATGTAGTCACAGTGGTCCACTGGTAACCTAGAGACTGGATATTATATGCAAAATATGGGGATAGGGAGATCCCCATCTGAGAAAATGATGTATTAAATTGTGAGAAATGACTGCTTTGTGTAAAATTACTTTGTATTTGGGTTCAACAAAGAAAAAAAGAAAGTGAACAGATTTGAACAGGAGTGGATACGGTTTATAGAACTATAGAATAACAAGCTGGTGGGAATCGCTTACAATCCTTCCTTGATTTTATGAGGCGATGTGATTATTATATACTTTTTTACTTCTTATGTCTGTCAATCTTGTAACCTTAATTTTGTAATATTATCATAAGTGGTATGTTTATTATAATTCTTAGTTTATTATTAAGGATATTGATGATGTATAAGTTGATTTCAAATAGTTTACACCAGAAAAAAAAAGTGGATTACTGCAATAACTGTGGGATTGCACAGGATTGATCAGGAGGGAATGATGGCGTCCGGGTAAGACCTAAGTATCTGGTTGCTCGTTATTTTTATCTGCTATGCTATTCTATTCTATTTTATCTCATTTAAAAAAGAAGGAAAAAGTTTTAAGAAGAGCTTTTAATTGGGAAGCAATTATTTGTTCGCTTTCCTCAAAGAAACGAGTCCTCTAATAGGAAAAGGCTGATAGGAGTTTTTAAGAGATATAATAACGGCCATTTTCACTGCTGCAAATGCTTAACAAAAACTAAAACTAAAACATCAAGAGATCATGGTATTAACAAGGAGCCAAAGGAAAACACTGGGGGTTTCTCCACACCCTTGGCCTTCGATGAAAAAACAGAAGAAAAAGAAAACAAAAGCTAAAAACTTACCTCAAGGCAATCTCCCTGCAGCTCGCAGACACTCAGATTTCCACTGCTCAGACTTAAAGGGACAAACTCATATTACTCAATTTTATGCTTCACCTAGCAATAAAAACTTGTCGAAGATAATCCCTGATAAGACCCATATTATCTATGACTGGTCAACTAAATACATTCCAACTATTGAATCCAACGTATTTTCCTTGGACACAGCACCTAATCTGGCAGAGGAATTAGCAGCAGCGAATCTGTTTGATAAAGAGTGTCTATTCCATCAAGATTTGACTCGGGCTTTATCCAGCAAAAACACATCTGCAGATATAATTAACCCCTCTGCCGAACATGGGCTAGGCCAATCACCGAACATCGAACCTTTTATATCCACATCTAACGTTAACCTCCCTCCAAGACCTCTAAAAAAATCTTACAATCAACAGGAAAGTGGCAAAGATAAAGATAAAGGGAACTTGATCTTAGAACTGCAGCCTGAACATACAAGTATGACAAAAGTGTCTCCTAAGCAACTAGAGACGATCAGACGGCATGGTCAAGGGGGACCACCAGTCCGAAACTGATCATATATGTCCCAAGGTTACCACAGACACTGTCACAGACCGGAAACAAGAAGAAATTGGGCCAACTATTACTGGGTGGCTCCTAATGCTGGCTCTTGATATAGACTCTATGAAATCCTCATTAACAGAAACCAACAGTATTCTCACATCGATTCTGAATCTATTGGACAACAAGGTTTATAAGGATCAAGCTGTACCACTCATCCAACACTCTTCCCCTGATTCTCCATCACGACATCCAAATGTAACTATAAAGACAAGTAACACTATCTCGACCAATCATTCCACGAAAAATCAAAAGTTTATAAGAAGAAAAGCGGTTCATAAAAAACCGCTACTTAAAAAATCTAGCAACATTAAAAATTATGAACATAAACAAAGAAAAATGAACTTTGGGAAATTATTCAAACTGTTAGATCAAAACGCTATTTCCAGCAACCATTTGGATCTACCAAAAAAGACAGGCCCACTCCCCCAAAAAGTAGAAGAAAATCAATCTCTGGGTGTTAAGTCATCTAAAAGAAATCCTGAGATCTCAGAATCGTTGACGAAGCTGACAAACCCCCAGGACGAAGAGCAATCACTGAGTATGGACTTCTTCAACATATCCCTGACTTTGCAGAATGTCACTCAAGCAGATGCCGATAATTGCCAAGATCCCTGGTCTGAAATCCTGCTGAAACAGCCCATACAGATACCTTCTAATAAAAGTAACTGGTCTATTGTTTTGGAGCCGTTACATCTAGTATTCATAAATTTTCCAAAACTGGTGGGCTTCTTAAGCCAACACGATCGTATTCTTCATTTTTGTAATCTTATAAAACCAATGATAGTGTTGTCCTTAACTGATGTGCAGCAGGTACAATATTTGTACTTTAATGGTTATAATGCTCGTGCCATAGTTAAATTCTCTGCTCAATCTATTGTTCAAAAAATACTAATGTTTAGATCTTTTTTTTCCAATCTAAATATTAATATAACCAGATATTTTGTTAATAAAGCTCTACCTATACCACTAGATGCGAAGCTTTCCAATTTTGGAAAGCTGAAACAATCACAGAATGATTCGCTGTCAATTAGCCAACCATTAATAGATCTCAAATTAGAACCGCTGGAACAAATGCAAACCTTTGATTGTCTTGCCTCGATACAGGTTAATAACAACATTTTTAATTCTGAAGAACTAATGTTAATAAATACCTTTGGCACATTATCTGAAATAGCTCGAAATGAAATACTGAAAAGACTGGACTGCTTAAAAACGCATCTTGACAAAATTAGAGAATCAAAATCAAGTCTGAAACGACCCCAAGGAGTAAAACATATGTCAATTTTAGTACCATTGACTAAGATACTCCAACCTATTGAACCAACGGTTAAGACACTTAAATCCACTGAATCCAATGAAATATGTAGCTTGCAAGGAACCCACAATGACCTAAACAGAGAAAAAGGAGCTCTGGGTACTAATAGTCAGTTGAGAGTTGAGATTAATATGGCGAACACTTTCTCCTCTCTTATTGAAGAAAAAACCCAATGGGAAATTTCCCCTCGTTATAAACTTGCCAAACAGGCAAAAATAGATTCTCCAGGGAGGTGGGAAAGAATGCGTGCACTGGAAGTGATGGAATTAGGGTCTCCGTCTAGCATCCCAGAGCCTAGGGAAATTGAAACACAGCATGCTAATCAAAGAAAAACTGCCCAAATCATACATTCGGTTAAAAACAAAAATAACTCTATGCACCAAAATCGAATCTTACCAACTTCTAATGGATGTATAGTTAACACACACCCATTTGAAGAGATTTCTGTCGAATGACGGATATCTTTGTTATCATGGAATATCAATGGATGGGCTAATAAATGTGAGGATCCAGATTTCTTGACTTTCATAAATGAATTTAAAATTATTTGTCTACAGGAAACATGGATCACCTCATTAAATAATTTGAATTTTACTGATTATCATGTTTTTTTAAGCCCAGCAATTAAAACTTTGGGAAGAGGTCGCCCTAAAGGGGAACTCATAACCATGATCTCAAAAGAATGCTTGCTAGAGGTTGATTCTTTACCATCTGCACACCCCCACTCATTCCTGGTACTTAGAATAAGAGGCATAGGAGAGAAGACTTTAATATGCATAAACACTTACATCCCCCCGCTTAGAAAACCAGATGCGGACACTTTTAAAATATGGGACATGCTGGATGAGATGCTTAGGCAATATGAAAATCATTATCCAAATGATAGATTGATAATATGCGGAGATTTTAATGCCAGAATTGGAAACTCCTGGCAACAGAATATTGACTCCACTAACTGGGACCCTTCTCATCAATATGAGTATGAGAATCGAAACTCAAAAGATAAAAAGACAAACAATCAGGGACTCTTACTGCTTGATCTTGTGTCATCATATGCACTGGAAATTATAAACTGCTCTGCAATTGATCTCTCCGCTGGATCGTTTAGTTACTGGTCCCCCCTTGGGGCAAGTGTAATTGATTACATAATTGCATCCCAATCACTGTTAATGGACATTACTAATTTTAAAGTACTTTATAGACCTGAGAGTGACCATTTTCCTCTACAATTAAAATTGTTGTATCCAGTCCCCACTGTATGCTCAACTTTTGAACAGGTGAACTCTAGTCCCTTAAAAAGAGTCCGATGGTCCGAAAAAAAGAGGGAACAGCTAGCTAACTCTCTGTGGAGCCCCGCCCTGGGATCCATTCGTCAGGGAATATTAGAAAATGTTCTAGATCCGATATTGGCTTTTCAAAACATAGTTTTATCACTCAAACCAATGCTGACACAGAAGGCTGTGACAACAAACAGATTTCAAACTGCTTTTTTATGGTTTGATTCAGAATGTAGAGTAGCGAAAAAAAACCTCAGAGCCCAACTTCGCCTAATATTTAAACAGAATTCTGACAGAACCCATACTCTTTTATTCAGATCAATGAAGATTGCATATAAAAATCTGTTGAGTCAAAAGAAAATGGATTTTGCAGCCTCCTGTTGGCTGAAATTGGCTAATGTGATCTCCTTAAACCAAGATCGTCTATTTTGGGACATAGTTAAACAAGGGATGGGCTCGTCAAAGCAAAAAAAAGTATTTCAAATTCCAAATTCGACCTGGTATACTCATTTTCATAGTTTATATTCCTCTTTATCATTCTCTCAAACTAACATCCTGGAACTAGATATTGGAAATCTCCACCAGTGGCCCCCAGTCTCTGTTGATGAGATCACATTATTAATTCAATCGTTGAAATTTGGGAAATCTCCGGGGGAAGATTTCTTACCCCCTGAAATCTTTAAACACTTCTCCGACTGGTGGGCCCCTTTATTGGCACGTTTATTCACCAAAATCAATAATACCGGTGTCATTCCAGATGGATGGAGATCCAGTATCATCGTTCCAATATATTAAAAAAATGATCCCTTTGACCCGACCAACTATCGTCCCATTAGTTTAATAGATGTGACAGCTAAGCTATATAGCAAATTTCTCTTCCAGAAGTTAGAACATTGGGCAGATGTAAATCAGCTTATATCCCCTGAACAAATTGGCTTTAAAAAAGGTTCCTCTGCGACATATCATTGCCTTACTTTATATTTCTTGGCAAAAATGAATATAATGGGTCCTGTAAGACATCTTTATGCGGCCTTTGTTGATCTGGCCGCAGCATTCGATTCAGTGGACAGAAATATTCTATGGTCCAAGTTATACAACATGGGAATTGATCGACGGCTATTACTTCTCATAAGGGCTCTATACACTGATACCAAGGCGCAGGTTAGGGTAAACATTCAGGGAAATATGACTCCCTCGATACAAATAGAGAGAGGAGTCAAGCAGGGCTGTCTACTAGCTCCCCTTCTATTTAACCTGTTTGTAAATAAAATAATCCTAGATCTCTCAGACAAGCAATACTTTCCCCCTTCTATCGGACTAAGGAAGGTATCAGCATTATTTTATGCTGACGATATGGTCTTACTTTCCTTAGCCCCTATTGGCCTAAGAAAGATGTTGAAAAGACTATACGTACTCTGCAAAACAGACAGGCTGAATATAAACTATGAGAAAACAAAAATCATGACCTTTGGTAAAAGACCAGCGAACCATCAATGGTCATTGGAAAATCATAAACTAGAACAATGCCGAACATTCAAATATTTGGGTGTGACCTTTTCAGATACCCTTTCTTGGAAATCTCATATCCATTTAATAAAACAATTAGCAACAAAAAATGTTGGGGCAATCCTAAAATTTTATCGATCCGTAGGGGGCAATTTGATCATGCCAGCCCTAAAGATATTCGAGGCCAAAGTAATTTCGCATGTAATATACGGTGCACCGGTCTGGGGTTGGGAAGCTGCAACAATTCTAACCCTAGAGACTATTCAGACAGATTTTCTAAGGAGCCTACTTTTCCTGCCACCTGGAACGTCTGCAGCTATGCTCCGGGCGGAGACTGGTATCCCTCCAATTAGCGCCCATATACATTTAGCTCTTTTAAGATTTGTGAGAACTTTTACCTCTATGCAAGGCAAAGATCTATTAAAATGTTGTATCTGTCACCCTTTTTCACACAAAATTTGGGGTTGTAAAATAGAAGAACTGCTGCACAGATATCATTTAACTACTCATCAATTTTATACTATAGATACAAACAAGAGGCTTCGTGAGGTGATTTTTAATCATTCTAAATACTTAGATAGACTTACCCTACTCAACTCCCGTGTAGCTCCATGGTATTGGAGATTCAAAACTGATTCTATCTGTTCCCAATATCTTTTACAGCCACTTCGCATTAACCTAAGACACGCATTTACTGCAATTCGTTTTTTTACACTTCCAAATGCTGGCAGATTGGGCAGAATAACAAATATCCCCAAGAACCTGAGAAAATGTGCTTGTGATAATAATGAGGAGGAGGACCTCTTGCACATTTTGCTCTACTGCCCAATATATCAAGACCTCAGGCTTCACCTCCTGCAGGAATGGTTGGTTGCAGATAGGTTGATTACGGATGACGAAAAAGTAGTTTTTTTAATGTCAGATCAAAACCTTCAAGTAACGCGTAAGGTAGCTCTATTTGCTCTAACAGCCCAGAAACTGAGAGCCAAATTTATTACAGAACTATCTTCCAAATAATAAACTAAGGCTAATTATAAATAAAGATAACAAAGGACTACTTGAGAACATGGTTTTTTTAATCTATTGATTGTTCTTGTTTGTGAATAATTTTAAAATTATTTTTTATCCCAACTTTCCTTTTTCTTCTTTCTACATTTATATTTGTATATTTAATGTATTGAATCTGTATATTTGTGTATATCTGCGCTGGCCTATGGCCTTGCAATAAAGTATTTGAGTGAGAAAAAAAAATAGTGGATTACTGCAATAACTGTGGGATTGCCTTTGAGGTTGGTTTAGAAGCTGCAGTTAGTGCAAAATGTTGCCGCAAGGTTGCTGTCTGGAGCCAACCATCATCAACATATTACACCTTTGTTGAAAGAGTTGCACTGCCTGCATCCCATCCCTAATGTGTATATATATATTTCAGTGTTGGGGTCCAACCCAGCATACTACAAATCATTGTTGGATTCATTCTTGGTCACAGAGAGTCTATCCATCTATATGTAACTTTTAGGTTTTGCTGAATATATAAAGCTAATGGTAGAGACCCCCTTTCTCTTGCAGAAATGTCACAGGGAGATTTAACTGACTGCCCGTAGATCTCTTCCGACTTCAGCAAAACAGCTTCGAGTGCAATCCACTTCCCTTGTGCTAACAAAGGATTTGGGATTTGCTTGCCAGGGCAGGGGAAAAACAAATGACCTGACACTTGCTTTCCTTCTGCCTGCCATAATTCTTTGGTGACCGGCTTGATTTGGGGCACTAGGTTGGCTGAGTTTGCCTGTTACCCACAAAAAGGGTTGTGGAGAAAATCAGAACTGGAGGCAGTAGGGAGAAGACAAGGCAATGAAGAAGGTAAAGAAATGTGCTCAGTAGAACCAGACTCGCATAGTGATCCATAGACATTTAGTTGTGCCTCTGAGGAAGCCAGTCATGTTTCCTCTTAGCCCAATTCCTGCTCCTAATTGTTTGGGCGTAGTTGCGGGCTGAACCTATAACAGTGATGTTGGTTTTTTTAGAAAATGTACCGCTGTCTAAATTGATGGAGTTCTGATTGGACATGTTTGTTTTGCTTGCTTTTGAAGTTGTGTTTACTAAATGTCATGTTAACTTAACCTGCTGTATAAATATCTGAATTTTCCCCCAATAGTCAAAAGTAGTTGAAAAATTATTCGATTGGGAAGGGAAATCAATACTTGGTGTACTATTCAAACACAAAACTTTACTTGGGAATTATGTATCTTGAAATGCTTTGTGAATATTTTACAACTTGAAAACTTAATGTGAGGGAATTGTATGCTATTATTTAGATTATAACAATCCTCTGTTCTTTTACTCAGAAGTCCAATGGGGCTCAATTGGGCTCAGGATTGCAGCCTAAGGGAAAAAATGAGGGTACTGAAAACTGATAAACTAATTTTAGCATGCCTGAATTGTATGCATAAATATGTGCTTCCTAGAGATGGTCTCCCAAGGAAAGGGTGATATTACCAATGAATTTTATGTAACAGTGCATTTTTTAAATACAGAAATTTGTCCATGGAAAAAATTAGTGTTGGAAAGTCTTCCCAACATCATTGTTCTGTGCAATCCACTCAGCTCACCCTTCACTACATATGGTACAAAACCACTGGACTGCTGAAGATGCCTGCTGGGTATTTGGGGAGCAGGTGCTTCTTTTCTTACCAGAAGCGGTGGAACAGGAAAGAGGGACTTGGCAGGAAAGGGTGAGCGGAGGAATATGGGATGAGTGGGAAATGGAGAATAGAAAGAAGTGTGCTGAGGCAGTGAGCAGAAGGCAGGAGACAGGTTGGCAGTGTTGAGTTTGGAGGAGGTATTGAGAGTTGGACCACAACTGCCATATTTCCTGACCATTGGCAATGCTGGCTGAGGCTGATGGGAGTTGTGGTCCAACAACATCTTTTCATCTTTGAGGTGCAAGCTGCAGGCCATTGAATGCACCTACCACTTAGTATTTTCTTGCAAGACCATGACATTAAATGCATTTACTCTGACAGCCCTACAATTTGTTACTAGTCTCTTGCAAATATCAAGTCAGTTAGGCCAGCATCCTTGTGGGAAATGTTCACCTACTGTTCACTCCCACTGGCTTCTACCTGCTTGCTGTACTCCTGTCAGTCTCCATTATATTGTGCAGTACAGTCCTGTGTATTGCCCTCGTTGTGGTGGTGTCCCTTCTGTCTCTCATTTCAGCCAGAACCCTTTTGTGTGTGGTTTACATGCAGCCAAGCAAGTACAAGTTCGTGTCTTCCAAAATGCATGTCTTCCAAAATCGTGTCTTCCAAAATGCATGGAAGTCTTTATTTTATTTATTTATTAAATTTGTTTGTCACTTTTCTTCACAAAGGTAAATTGAAAGCAACTTACAATCCATAAAAAAATTCAAAACCAGTATGAAAACTAAAAATAAAAAGTTGAAACACATAAATATAACAGTGGTGGAACAACCCATCCCCTACAAAAGGCTACAACCTCAACAAGAGCCCTCCAAAATTAGGAACCAAACGCCTAGGAGAAAAGAAGTGTTTTTACTTGGCACCTAAGAGTAGATAATGATAGCACCAGGCATGCCTTCCTGGGGAGAGCATTTCATAAGTAGGGGGCCACCACTGAAAAGGCCTGCTCTTGTGTTGCCATCCTCTGCACTTCCCTCAGATGCATCGTCTGGGTTGGTTCATATGGGGAGAGGCCATCTGTGACTGGCCAATAATTATTTAGATTTTCTGGATCCAGGGACGGTTTCTTAAGGAGTGTTCTTATCATTGCCTCTTTTAGACAGACGGGAACCACCCCCTCTGTCAAGGATGTATTAATTACTTCCCTGGCTGAGCCAGACATCTCTCTCTTGCTAGTTTTTAACAGCCATGAAGGGCTGGGGTCAAGAACACACGTGGTTACCCGAACCAAGCCAAGAACCTTATCCACATCCTCAAGCCCTACCAACTGAAACTCATGCAACACGATGGGACTAGACCAGTGGTTCTTAAACTGAAGTGCACGCACCCCTGTGGATGTGATACACTTTTTCTAGAGGTGCGAGGCCCAACCAAAGATTTTTGAAAACTATCATTTATCTTAGCTAAGTTAAAATAATAATTTAAAATAATAATTTAAAATAATTTAAAATAATAATAAAATAATAATAAACACATTAAAATAATAATAAAAAATGAACTGTATTTTTTCAGGGGATGTGAGAGCATTTTCTGGAAATCCAAGAGGTGCTGGCAGTGGAAAACATTAAGAACCACTGTACTAGACAGTGCTCTAGACACCTCTTGAGATTCATACAGGCATTTGTAGTGGCAGCAGCCATACAGGGCCAGATATGAGGAAGGATATACTTATTTTAAAGTGCTCAGACTCATGGATTTTATATGGCATGACATACTTAAGGCTGTGATCTGAGGCTCTTCAGCAGAAGCTAAATATCACTACTGTGCCCTGCTTTTAGGAACTTTTTTTTTTAAAAAAGCTATATCAATAGGTGAATTGTCCTGCTGTAGACATAAACTGAAGCTTGTATTTATAGCTTGTGCTGAATCAATATGATAAAACTATCTTAAATTCAATAACACTTCCTTCTGACAGCTTAACTAGTTCCAAGATTTATTGGTAAATCAAATAACTTTCTCCTATTTGTGCTATGTTCATTTTAAATTGGATTACCCTATTTTGTCCTCTAAACAATGCTATGTCAAGTAGCATATTTGTTTTAGAGGATTTTTCTGAGTTACACAGAAGAATATGGTATTAGATGGTTAAAGTACAGGAAATAGGTTATACTGGCCTTCACAATACAACTAGCTTACAAATTGTTAAAATTCCGTGAATGATTCCACTAGACAATGCATTTCCCCAGTAAATATCCAGTGTTAGTTCCCACTCCTTGACTGCAACTGCAAGGCATTTTATCTAGCATAGAAAAACGAATCGCAGCTTTGTTTGATTTGGGATTACACTAGTTTACACTTGGAAAGAACATACAAGTCATTCCAGTGCATGTTTACTTGGAAGTAAGTCATTTGGGAATTACCCCCATGTAGATGTACATAGATTATTGTACCCTCAAATAGTATAAGAGAATACAACTTCATTTTCTCATAATGTATTTATTTCTGTTGGAAGTGGGGCAAGAGCAACTCCTGTTTTGTTCTTTTGTCTGTGTTCCAGAAGGGAGATAGAGTTAGGGTCCTCCTTGTTTACCTTTACCTGTGATGCTCTGACTGACTTCCTTCCAGCTACTAGAATGTTGCATCTTTAGCAAAGCTTACCTGCCCCTCCTCCTTCTGCCCTTTCCACTCTTTTCTTCTCTGACTGTCCAGGAGAGAGGAGACACCCTTTGTCTCTGCTCTCTCCAAGCCATGAAGCTAACCCCTACACCTGGGCATTACACCTCCAACTTAGCTAGTTAGTTAGAACTAGGTTTGCCTTTCTATCTACAATGAATTTCTATAAATAAAGTAGCTTTTCTTATTTTACCAAGTCTCAGTGATGCTGATGCAAGGTAAAAGCCTGCTTTCTTAGGTAAACACGCACACACACTGGGACACTTGCATTTCAACATCCGCTGTTACTCTCTGCTGCTGTTGTGCTGCTTTAAAGCAAATTTAGTAGCACAAACACACAGCAACAATTTCAAACACTTGTATCCTGCTTTTTTCAAAAAGCAACTCAAAGTAGATAACAATAAGAGTTTTCAGGGTTATCAAACTGGAGCAGGTGTTGCCAACCTTTTTGAGCCTGTGAGTGCATTTGCACTTCAGAGAAACTATTGTGGGCACAGCTGGTTGAACAGAAACAGCATTTACATTGATATGTATTGCCAGGCCAGGCGTGACTGGGCCCTTGGGCACCTGCCTGCCCTGGGCCTGCAGTACCGTAGCCCAGCACCCCCCATACAGGGGGTGTGGGGCTAATAGGCCCGCCCATGCACCCCACCCACCTCTCATGTTGCATGAAGTGCATGTGTGCATGGCACACATGCCTACCATCAACCAAGATGGCGGTAGGGGCTTTAGCCACTTAGGGACGCTCCTGCCACCATCTTGGGTGATGGAGGATTGTGTGCACGGCATTCAAACTGATGGGAGAGGTGGGTGGGGCCTGCAGGCAGACTTATCAAAGCCCACACTGTATTGCAGGGGTGCCTGGGAGCTCACTCTCCTCAATCTGCAGCAAGGTCAGATTGCAGGACTCGACACTGCTGTGGATCACAGAATAGGAGTGCCAACCTCTCACCCTAAGGAGGAGCTGTTCAGGGGTCCCTCTGGGCCGCAGGGGCCCTTGGCCAGGGCACAACCTAGCAGCCCTCTGGCACTGGAGCAGTATAACACGTCAAGATACTTTTATAATTTAAAAATTGCCAACTGGGGACCGATCTGAAGATCTTCCCCAAAGGTTTGCTCACATTTTCTTTAGTTATGTGGTTGCACTATTAGCAAAATATTTAAAACTTTTTTTGTAAAATATTCAGTGTTGTGCATGGCTGTAACAGTTCAGTATTTAATTATTAACAAGCACATTGTTGTAAGAAAGAATTGTGTTATTGAGGGGTCACTTAGAGAAGAAATAGCAAGAATGGGGATGAATGATGTGGTTCAGAATAGAAATGCTGCAGTTAAAATAAAAAACCTTCTTCACACACAACCTTCTCATCAAGTGAGATGCAATATCATTATATACAAAATAAGAACATCTTGCAGTTAGGATCCTGGAGAATAATAGAACTGAGAGACAAAATCTGAAAGAGATGGCTTGAGGAATGCAGAATGTGAACAAATAAAGCACACTTGTGTGGTGTTTGTGTGTATGAGATAGCCAAGGGATGTAGTTTAGGCACCACAGGAGTAAAAGAAGCAAACAGAATATAAAAGGATCCCAAATAGTTTTCTTAATGCAGAGATTATACCTTTTATTCAGGAAATTCTGTTTTAATCAGAAACTATCCACAAAATGAAGCATTTTCTTACCTATAGACTGATATTGCAGACTTGACAGGAAAATTAGTTTCACAAATAAGCATTTTCTCATCTGTAGACTGATACAGCAGGCTTGACAAGAAATTTATTTTCATAAATGCAGACAACTAGAGCATGGCACAAAAATGTGCATCAGATTTTCAGTGCTGCCCAATAAGACACTAAGGCTGCAATTCAGTACATGTCTACTCAGAAGTAAGCTCCATTGGGTTCAATGGGACTTATTCCCAGGTAAGTGCATCTTGGATTGCAGCCTTAAGTAAACAAAATAATCCAGTTGGTATAAGAAATTTGAATTTTCCTTCATAATTCCTGTAACTCAGTTGTAGTTAGCATTCTAGACCGAGAAACATGAAAGTTGCCACAGTTTTTGCCTGCTTAATAAAGATTTCTGGATAGCGCAACAAGGAAGTTTATCAGTAATTATATTGCTGGCCTTTTCAGGTAATATTCAAGGAGCAACCATTGTCGATGCCTTGGATACACTGTATATCATGGAAATGAAAGATGAATTCAAAGAAGCCAAAGAATGGGTAGAGAAAAATCTAGATTTCAATGTGGTGAGTATTGGTCTTTTCTCCTGTTTGCATGCATAGCAACAACTATGGCTCGAGGAATGTTTGGGGATCTTGATTTCTGAGCAGTCGCCACAAGAGAAGAATAGGCCCAGGCAAGATTAATTCTAAGCAAGTTACAGATTTTTCCCCTTCCAGACCTTTTCATGTGAGATAGAGCATTAAACATCAAATACGTAGCTAATTAACACAATTGAAATGGGGCTTCTGCTGTGTCATTTTGCTTTACTACCTATTTAAAATTCCGAATCCCTTAATCGGGATTAGAACAAATATAGGTGATTAGAGGAGGTGTATAGTTTGAGCAGTTCTTAATCCATATATATTTGCCAGTTGAACTGTGTTCTTACTGAGAAAACATCTATTGTGTAGACAATTATTTTAAAAGGTCTTCAAAATTACCTCTGTCCCAAGAGGTGCAGATCAGCAATGTTGCATTTTTTTTTCATTGGGCTGTCTATTAGGTCTGATTGTAAAGCTAGAATGTGAACAATATTTTATTAGCCCAAGGCAGCAACCAATGAACAGTCTCCTATTCTTAACGTTTTAAAGGAAGCGGTATCATCTCAGTCTTTCTCAGCACATAGCAATTAAAATTTTAGGAAATCCCTTTCTGACATAGAATTACAACCAGCACCAACTTTCCATTTATCTGTTTCCTGTGTAATGTCTTGGAGAGAGAAATCTTTCTGCCATGAAATTGTTTGCCATGTCACTGTGGAATTAGTATTTATAACGACCTGAATGTTTTCCAGAAGTCTTTATGTATTTAAATCTAGTTTTTGCTGCTTATTCTGACGATGTTACCCAAGGAATATCTAAGTAATTATATGTATAGTTGTAATCCTTCTAGATAAATCGGAGTAATTTCATCTAGAATTCAATTCAATTAATTCACAATAGGTGGCTTGCCTGTGTAATAAGAACATAAGAACATAAGAAGAGCCTGCTGGATCAGGCCAGTGGCCCATCTAGTCCAGCATCCTGTTCTCACAGTGGCCAACCAGGTGCCTGGGGGAAGCCTGCAAGCAGGACCCGAGTGCAAGAACACTCTCCCCTCCTGAGGCTTCCAGCAACTGGTTTTCAGAAGCATGCTGCCTCTGACTAGGGTGGCAAGAGCACAGCCATCACAGCTAGTAGCCATTGATAGCCCTGTCCTCCATGAATTTGTCTAATCTACTTTTAAAGCCGTCCAAGCTGGTGGCCATTACTGCATCTTGTGGGAGCAAATTCCATAGTTTAACTATGCGCTGAGTAAAGAAGTACTTCCTTTTGTCTGTCCTGAATCTTCCAACATTCAGCTTCTTTGAATGTCCACGAGTTCTAGTATTATGAGAGAGAGAGAAGAACTTTTCTCTATCCACTTTCTCAATGCCATGCATAATTTTATACACTTCTATCATGTCTCCTCTGACCCGCCTTTTCTCTAAACTAAAAAGCCCCAAATGCTGCAACCTTTCCTTGTAAGGGAGTCGCTCCATCCCCTTGACCATTCTGGTTGCCCTCCTCTGAACCTTTTCCAACTCTATAATATCCTTTTTGAGATGAGGCGACCAGAACTGTACACAGTATTCCAAATGCGGCCGCACCATAGATTTATACAACGGCATTATGATATCGGCTGTTTTATTTTCAATACCTTTCCTAATTATCGCTAGCATGGAATTTGCCTTTTTCACAGCTGCCGCACACTGGGTCGACATTTTCATTGTGCTGTCCACTACAACCCCGAGGTCTCTCTCCTGGTCGGTCACCGCCAGTTCAGACCCCATGAGCGTATATGTGAAATTCAGATTTTTTGCTCCAATATGCATAATTTTACACTTGTTTATATTGAATTGCATTTGCCATTTTTCCGCCCATTCACTCAGTTTGGAGAGGTCTTTTTGGAGCTCTTCGCAATCCCTTTTTGTTTTAACAACCCTGAACAATTTAGTGTCGTCAGCAAACTTGGCCACTTCACTGCTCACTCCTAATTCTAGGTCATTAATGAACAAGTTGAAAAGTACAGGTCCCAATACCGATCCTTCAGGGACTCCACTTTCTACAGCCCTCCATTGGGAGAACTGTCCGTTTATTCCTACTCTCTGCTTTCTGCTTCTTAACCAATTCCTTATCCACAAGAGGACCTCTCCTCTTATTCCATGACTGCTAAGCTTCCTCAGAAGCCTTTGGTGAGGTACCTTGTCAAACGCTTTTTGAAAGTCTAAGTACACTATGTCCACTGGATCACCTCTATCTATATGCTTGTTGACACTCTCAAAGAATTCTAATAGGTTACTGAGACAGGACTTTTCCTTGCAGAAGCCATGCTGGCTCTGCTTCAGCAAGGCTTGTTCTTCTATGTGCTTAGTTAATCTAGCTTTAATAATACTTTCTACCAGTTTTCCAGGGACAGAAGTTAAGCTAACTGGCCTGTAATTTCCGGGATCCCCTCTGGATCCCTTTTTGAAGATTGGCGTTACATTTGCCACTTTCCAGTCCTCAGGCACAAAGGAGGACCCAAGGGACAAGTTACATATTTTAGTTAGCAGATCAGCAATTTCACCTTTGAGTTCTTTGAGAACTCTCGGGTGGATGCCATCCGGGCCCGGTGATTTGTCAGTTTTTATATTGTCCATTAAGCTTAGAACTTCCTCTCTCGTTACCACTATTTGTCTCAGTTCCTCAGAATCCCTTCCTGCAAATGTTAGTTCAGGTTCAGGGATCTGCCCTATATCTTCCACTGTGAAGACAGATGCAAAGAATTCATTTAGCTTCTCTGCAATCTCCTTATCGTTCTTTAGTACACCTTTGACTCCCTTATCATCCAAGGGTCCAATTGTCTCCCTAGATGGTCTCCTGCTTTGAATGTATTTATAGAATTTTTTGTTGTTGGTTTTTATGTTCTTAGCAATGTGCTCCTCAAATTATTTTTTAGCATCCCTTATTGTCTTCTTGCATTTCTTTTGCCAGAGTTTGTGTTCTTTTTTATTTTCTTCATTCGGACAAGACTTCCATTTTCTGAAGGAAGACTTTTTGCCTCTAAGAGCTTCCTTGACTTTGCTCGTTAACCATGCTGGCATCTTCTTGGCCCTGGCGGTACCTTTTCTGATCTGCGGTATGCACTCCAGTTGAGCTTCTAATATAGTGTTTTTAAACAACTTCCAAGCATTTTTGAGTGATGTGACCCTCTGGACTTTGTTTTTCAGCTTTCTTTTTACCAATCCCCTCATTTTTGTGAAGTTTCCTCTTTTGAAGTCAAATGTGACCGTGTTGGGTTTTCTTGGCAATTGGCCAGTTACATGTATGTTTAATTTAATAGCACTGTGGTCACTGCTCCCAATCGGTTCAACAACACTTACATCTCGCACCAGGTCCCGGTCCCCACTGAGGATTAAGTCCAGGGTTGCCGTCCCTCTGGTCGGTTCCATGACCAACTGGTCTAGGGAATAGTCATTTAGAATATCTAGAAACTTTGCTTCTTTGTCATGACTGGAACACATATGCGGCCAGTCTATGTCCGGGTAGTTGAAGTCACCCATTACTACCACATTTCCTAGTTTGGATGCTTCCTCAATTTCATATCTCATCTCAAGGTCTCCCTGAGCATTTTGATCAGGGGGACGATAGATCGTTCCCAGTATTAAGTCCCTCCTGGGGCATGGTATCACCACCCACAACGATTCTGTGGAGGAGTCTGCCTCTTTTGGGGTTTCGAGCTTGCTGGATTCAATGCCTTCTTTCACGTATAGAGCGACTCCGCCACCAATACGTCCTTCCCTGTCCTTCTGATATAGTTTATATCCAGGGATAACCGTATCCCACTGGTTTCCTCCATTCCACCAGGTCTCCGTTATGCTCACTATATCAATGCTCTCCTCTAAGACCAAGCACTCCAGTTCTCCTATCTTGGTCCGCAGGCTCCTAGCATTAGCGTACAGGCACTTGTAAGCAGTGTCTCTCTTCAAGTGTCTTTGGCACTTGTGGTTAGGCCTGTGGCAATTTTGCTCTTCTGAATTTATATCCTGTGCCCCTGCTCTCACAATGCCTACTTCTAGGCCTACCCCTTTTAAAATTTCATCATTTCTTTGGTTTTTATCCCAGGGGGGAGGTTTATTCCGAACCGGACCTTTCTCAGCTCCTGTCGGGTTTCCCCCCTCAGTCAGTTTAAAAGCTGCTCTGCCACCTTTGTAATTTTAAGTGCCAGCAGTCTGGTTCCATTCTGGTTGAAGTGGAGCCCGTCCCTTTTGTACAGGCCCGGCTTGTCCCAAAATGTTCCCCAGTGCCTAACAAATCCAAACCCTTCCACCCGACACCATCGTCTCATCCACGCATTGAGACTGCGAAGCTGGTCCTGTCTGGCTGGTCCTGCATGTGGAACCGGTAGCATTTCAGAGAAAGCCACCTTGGAGGTCCTGGCTTTCAGCATCCTACCTAGCAACCTAAATTTTGCTTCCAGGACCTCACGGCTGCATTTCCCCATGTCGTTGGTGCCAACGTGCACCACGACCACTGACTCCTTCCCAGCACTGTCTACCAAACTATCTAAATGACGGGCGATATCCGCAACCTTCGCACCAGGCAGGCAAAACACCTTGCGGTCTACACGCCCATCACACACCCCACTGTCTATGTTCCTAATGATCGAATCACCCACTACAAGGATCCCTCCACCCCCTGGAGATATATCCTCGGCACGAGAGGATAGCTGCTCATCCCCCAAGGAATGGGTCCCTTCTAAGGGATCGTTTCCCTCTTCCTCAGCTGGATGCTCTCCTTCCCCGAGACCATTGTTGTCCATGATAGCAGGAGAGCTATCATCGTTGGAGTGGGACACAGCTATAACGTCCCTGAAGGCCTCCTCCACACACCTCTCTGCCTCTCTCAGCTTTTCCAGGTCCACCACCTTGGCCTCAAGGAAATGAAGTCGTTCCCGGAGAGCCAGGAGCTCATTGCACCGAGAGCACACCCACAACTTCTGTCCAACAGGCAGATAGTCGTACATGCTGCAGGCGGTGCAAAACACTGGAAAGCCCCCACACCCCTGCTGGCTTCTTACCTGCATAGTTTTGTTTAAGGTTTATTACGTCAATGGGTTGGAGACTGCGGTTTAGTTGAGGTCAGGGAACAGACGGGCAGAGTGGGGGGCCCTGGCCTCCTTGCCCTGCTGCCGAACTCGCTCTGCTGCTTAACTCGCCTTGACGCTTCGTCAGCTGGGGCTCCCTCTAGCTCGTGGAGCAGGCTAGAATAAACAAGCAGTAACTAGACAATAAACAGGAATTAGAGAGAAGCTAAATGGAACAAAGGAATAAAAAGGGTGCCCCAGTGATCTGTATTTGAGACTAGTTGCATTTAATGAGCAAAGTGAAGATAGGGGTGGTTGGTGAGATAGCAAAACTTGCAGAAAATAGTATTCAGGATAGAGAAATTCCAAGCAGATGGTAAAAAGCTCCAAAAGCAATACCATGAAAGATGCAATTTAGCATAAGCACAAAATGATGCAGATTGGGACATACAATTCTAACTTTATATATATATATACACTTCTTAAAGAGGAGACTGCTGATATCCTTGTCAATCCAAATCCCACACCTGGAAGGTTTTACGTGCCGCCTAAAATCCACAAAGCCAACAATCCTGGTTGCCCAGTTGTCTCAGGTAACAACACAGCTACTGAAATGTACTCTGTACATTGACTTAAATTTACAAAACATGGTGAAAAACCTCCCATCATATATCAGACACCAAGGGCTTCTTGCTTAAAATTGAGTCTTTAAACAAGCAGTATCAGTTCCACAATACTATACTAGCTACTTTAAATGTCACATCTCTTTACACCAATATACCACATAATGATGGAATTCAGGCTTTAAATGAGTTCCTTAACACCAGGAATATGAACAATCCTCCAACAGAGGTTCTCACAACTTTAGCTACACTAGTCCTGACTTGCAACAACTTTACATTCAATGGAGAACACTACTTGCAACTACAAGGCACAGCTATGGGGACTCGCATGGCTCCATCATATGCAAATCTCTTCATGTAATAATAATAATAATAAAATTTTATTTGTTAGTCGCCTATCTGTCCGAATTAACGGACACTCTAGGCGACTTACAGCAGCAACAAAATACAATACACAATACAATAAAATACAACCACATTCATCAATTAAAGCTAACATCAAAAACATCAGTTAATACATTACAAACTAATCTAGCTCGAAGTTCCTGTAGGCCTGCCTGAATAGCCAGGTCTTTAAAGCTCGGCAAAAACTCATCAGGGAGGAGGCATGTCGAAGATCGTAGGGGAGAGAATTCCAGAGGGTGGGAGCCACTACCGAGAACACCCTCTCTCTGGTCCACACCAGCCGAGCTGTTTTGGCCGGTGGGACCGAGAGGAGATCCTGCGTGGCTGATCTTGTGAGGCGGCTTAATTGGTGATACTAGAGGCGGTCCTTTATATAAACCGGGCCGAAACCGTATAGGGTTTTAAAGGGCAATACCAACACCTTGAATTGGGCCCGGTAAACCACTGGTAACCAGTGAAGATCTATCAACACCGGGGTGATATGTTCCCGGTGACGGCTATCCGTAATCAAGCGTGCCGCCGCATTCTGCACCAGCTGGAGTTTCTGGACCGTCTTCAAGGGTAACCCCACGTAGAGCGCATTACAATAGTCTAAGCGAGAGGAGACCAGGGCATGTATCACTCGTGGGAGTAGCTGTACAGGAAGGTAGGGTCGCAGCCTCTGTATCAGATGTAATTGATACCAAGCTGCCCGGCTCACTGCCGAAACTTGAGCTTCCATGGACAGCTGGGAGTCAAGAATGACCCCGAGGCTGCGGACCTGATCCTTCAGGGGTAATCTCACCCCGTTAAACACCAAGTCGATGTCTCCCAACCTTCTCTTATCACCCACGAGTAACACCTCGGTCTTATCGGGATTTAGCTTCAGCCTGTTCTCGCCCATCCATCCACTAACGGACTCCAGGCACTTGGACATGGTCTCCACAGCCAACTCTGGTGAGGACTTAAATGAGAGATAGAGCTGAGTATCATCCGCATATTGGATGGGTAAACTGGAACAGGAGATCCTCGAAAAGGCCATCAACAAACCACTTATGTGGTGGCGATACATTGATGACATCTTTATGGTCTCGACAAATGGTAAAGAGAGTTTAGAAAAATTTAAAAATTACATCAACTCCATCCATCTATTAAGTTTACATTTAATGGTACAAATGACAATCCGCACATCCCTTTTCTTGATGTCCTTCTCACCATTGAAAACAACAAAATAGCCACTGATCTCTACAGCAAACCCATTGATGCCCACACCTATTTAAACTGGAAATCCTGCCATTCTAAGCATATAAAGAAAAACATTGTGTATAGCTTAGCTCTGAGAATCAAACTTATTTACAACACTGAAGATAAATACCAGAGAAGGATCAGTGAACTTAAAGAACACCTTCTCCTGAGAGAATATCCTCCACATATTATCAATTGCAACATCCACCGAGCCTTATTCTGTCCAGAGAAGACCTCCTCCATCTTACTGAGGTGTCAAAGAGCAGAGAGCAACAGATTCTATTTGTGGTAGATTTCCATCCAGCATCTCCTATCACCAAGCAATCAGGGAGAGCTACCCATTGCTGGCAAACTCTGAACATCTTGCTAGAGCCATCAGCAGGTCTCCTGTTGTAGCATTTCCCCAGCATCCTGATTTGCGCAGACTGTTAGTGAGAGCTGTGCTTAAGCCACCTATCACCAATCCAGGGTCTCATCCTTGTCACTCCAAACGCTGTATCACCTGTGTGTACCTCAGGGAGGCAGCCACTTTTACAAGCACTAGGACAGGCAGGACATATTACATCAAACAAAACATCACCTGCAGGTCCTGCAAAAGACCAGGATGTCATATCCAATACGTAGGAAAAACCACAACTGACCTGAGCGCATGCTTCAGAAACCACAATTCGGCAATCTGAACAAAAAAAGTGGAGCAACCAGTTGCAAAACATTTCAACATGGAGGGTCATAGCATGTTGGACTTTTCTATAACAGCTATAGAGATGCCAACAGATCCAGCAGCAAAGCTCTATAACTGTCACCTTGGTGACAGCATTTGTATGTTAGCAGCTGATGAAGGCAGAAGCCGAAATGTTTTGGTATTACAATAAAAACCTCTGTTTTGTTAATCACAATTATATGCATATATTTTTAGGTGATTAATGGAATCCTTATAGGGAACCAGAGCATGCTTGGGTGAAGTTCTCTTTGTTGCTTTCAAAACTGTGTACACACATACATGTGTGTACACACATACATGTACACACAGAGAGAGAGAGAGAGAGAGAGAACACATACACTCTCAGGGCTCATACACTCTCTCTCAGGGCTCTGCCCCTGCTCACTTTGCTCGCCAACCCTACCTACCATTGCCAAAGACCTCCTCCCCCCATGGGTTGATGAAGCTCTCCCCCTTTCCCCCTCATAGTCACCCCACAGGCACTCACCACAACCCCGCTTCCACCATTTACCTTGCTGCTGCTGCTCATTCTCCCCACCACCCCTCCTGCCGTCCTTCTCCCTGCCACTACTGCCAATTACATTGTCATCTCTTTTTTGTAAGATGTTTTGCCACTGCACGGCACATCACATTGCATGATATCATAATGGTGTAACATCTTACAAAAATGTAGTATAGAGAGATATAGTGTTAGCTTACTCCAAGAAAAAAACTCAAGAGTAAGCCATTAAAAAGACAAATGGATAGAGCAATCCAATGAGGATGGGAGCAGGAGAATGTGTAATGATAAAACCACCAAAATCTGAACCCTGCCATTATTGCACTAGTCAGAGCAGAATGTGAAGGGACTGGCTGTAGAGTAAAGAAGTATACCAGTTCCAAGGTTGGCATTTTCTCTCTATCTGAGGAGCATGGGGTAAAGGAAACAGAAGGACTTGGAGTCTAGCAGATCCAAATATTTCCTCAAACTCTTCCTGACATGCCCTTGGAATGTCTCCTTTTCACTCTTTCTGGCAGAGCATTGCTGGCAGAGGAGCAGTGGTGGTAGCGCATTGCGTGGTGGCTGTAGGGGGCTTCCAGTGGGCCTTTCTCTCTGCCCACAGTGAGGAATATCTGTGAAATCCTTTGGTCTCTGAGATGCACTCCCAGATTCCATGACATTGTACCCTTAGCGTTGTAAATCAGGGATGGCCAGAATGTAAGTCTGGAGGTATTGGGTGATCTCTGGGTGATGTGTAATAGATCCACAAGGGTTTCTGACTCCAAGTTGGTTAATAAAAACAAACATGCCTCCCCCTTGCCCCCCAGAAAAGCTGCTAAAACAAAGTTTGGTGGAAACCAGGAGCTCAGTTCTGGATCTGAAAACATAATTATTAGGCTAAGTGTCTGCCCAAGTGTTCTCTGTGCCTGCACATTAAGTGTGTCTACTCCCCTCAATCACTATTTTACTCCAGGCTCCTGTGGGTGCATCTCAGGGTTCTATTAAAACACAACATAGATCCCACAAGTCTTAAGTCTGCCTATCCCTGTTGTTAATTTAAGAAGGGGACTGAAAATAAAGAACAAGAGTGACAATGCTATGTTATAGTTCTGTCGCTCAGTGCAGCTCTTCTTGGCCTGTTTTTAAAAAAACAAAAGCACAGGATGATTGAGCCTGAAGTACACATAAGGACAAGTAAAATGATTTATTGCCAGCAAACAGATAAAGGGGGATGGGGGATACCTCATATTCACTCTTATTATGTAGCTAAACAATTATACCATTTGGGTTCATTTCTGAGAGAATATGAAGGGAACCGCTGACTATCAATGAAAAATAAAACTATCAGAGGCTATACCACAAGTTCTTTATTTTATACACAGTAAAACAACCAAAATAAGATCCAAGTACCGGAAAATCGCTCCACATCAATGTTCTACTGATGCTGGCCTCGCAGGATTATATCACTTTCCTCATTATCCTCCCCTTTGGTTCCTTTTTTCATCCACATTTTTTTAATCAATATAGAACATTTCTGTGTCAAGCTTGGAAGTCCAAAGGCCTGTACAGGTTCAGAGATTTTTATAAAGACAATAGAATGCTATCTGAAGATGAAATACATGTATTTTTGAATGAGGTTCCTCTGGGTTGGTTTCAGTAGCGACATCTAAATGCATTTTTGACGAGGAAAGAAATAAACAGGCAACAAAAAGCTAACAGTCTATGATTCTTAGTGATTTTTGTAACATCTGGCTCCGCAGATCAAATTTCTAACATATACATACATGGCTCTGCTAGATAAAGATGTGGGTAACCTCTCTGGTCTTGAAAAACAATGGGAGGATGGTTTTGGCTTCAGAATAAAAGAACAAGGCTGAGTAAGATTATGGAACAGGCTAGCTTTGGATGCTCCTACAACCCAAGTCAAACAACAAATACTCAAACTGGTATACCACCTCAGCCCTATTATCCAAAATAACAACTTCAGCATCTCCAGAGGGTGCCAAATGTGGTGGTCATTTCTAAGGGCGACAGATTTTTGGGCAATAGTTTTTAATCAAATCAAGATGATTGTCAAATCGCCCTTGGATATGACCCCCCCAATTGGCTTTACTTAACCTGGTTGACAGCAATAACACAGATTTAAAGTGCAAAGATATCATTAGGCATTTATTGACAGCAGTCCGGCTGACTTTGGCCAGGTTTTGGAGAGATCTTACTGGAGCAACAGCTGATTACTAGCAAACAAAAATCTGGCAACTGGTTGTGGTAGAAAAAGTTACTTACAAACTAAAGGTATCAAGAGGTCAAGCAAAAAATGATTATTTTATAGGCGAGTGGTATGATTGTATCTGTTCTGTTAATAATGAAACTAATATGGCTCCCCCAGCACAGCATGTACAGATATAGAATGCCTGACAATGTACTCCAGTAAACACTGAGCTAATCCCTAAAGATTTTATTTATTATTTATTTATTTGTTCAATTTATATTCCACCTTTCCTCCCAGAAGGAACCCAGGGTGGCAAACAAAAACACTAAAAGCACTTTAAAACATCTTAAGAACATAAGACTTTAAAACATATTCAAGCATCTTTAAAAACATGTTAAAAAGCAATTCCAGCAGAGACACAGACTGGGATAAGGTCTCTACTTAAAAGCCTTGTTGAAAGAGGAAGATGAGACATTGTGTTTTAGGATACATAAAATGGTTTTGCTCATTATATTTTACTCAAATGGTGGAAACACAAGAAAGCCCAGCTCCCCAGTGTTAAGTCCTCCTGCTGCCCTTTACCAAAAAAGACACAGGAGACAGAGTAGAGTTTTCTGCTGTCAGCTTTTCTTCACTGAATATTCCAGAACAAGAAGAAAGAATAGGAAGAAGAAACACCCGCAGGGGGCATGCCTGAATATGTTTTCCAGGCAAACCTAAATAATCACTGGCAGAACAATAGATTAAAGACATAAACAATCATAGTCATAATAACACTGACCCAATACACTACACTCTTCCCTGCTGGATATAAACCCATATTATCTGTACAAATGTAGGTGCTATGGTGGTTTTCTTATTCGAGTGGGATAGCACCTGTCATCACAGGCAGAAACACTTGATGTGTCTGGTGGTACTGGTGACTGTGGAGCAACCACTGGCGGAATGTCTTCTTCGAGGGCAGATGTTGATGCTGGTGACTCAGAAATTGCAGTTAGAACTCCAGTCATGTCTGGTCCTACCTCTTTGTTCTGTATGCCTGATTTCCTCAACTGGTCAATGTGTTGTCTCCAAATGTTGTTGGGAGCAATCTCTACAGTATAAGGAAGTAGTCCAGTCCTTTCTTTCATTCTCCCAGATACCCACTTCTGTTCTCCTCTATAGTCCCTAGCTAGAACAGGTTGTCCTATTGAGAAGAGTTGTGCTTCTTCATGAGAAGATTGCTCAACTTGTTTCAGTTGTTTGTCCTGAACACTTCTTCTCAAATTAGGCTTGAGAAGATCCAACCTTGAACACAAAGTATGACCCAAGAACAACTGCAGGCTCTTGGTTTATTGTTGCATGTACAGTGTTGTGGTACAGAAATAGAAAATTTGCAAGCTTTTGGTTCAGCATGATGTTTTCCCCCAACATTGCTTGCAAAGCATTTTTTAACCTTTGAACAAACCTTTCAGCCAATCTGTTTGTAGGTGGATGATATGGTGCTGATATTATGTGTCTAATTCCATTCTTTTTCAGGAATGCCTGAAACTGTTCAGCTACAAACTGCAGTCCATTGTCACTCACCAGCTGTTCAGGAACACCTGTTCTTGCAAAGAGGTCTTGCAATACCTCTATGGTATGCATGGCTGTTGTTGAAGTCATTATAAACACTTCTGGCCACTTGGAACATGCATCCACCACAACTAAAAAGATTGTGCCCAGAAATGGTCCTGCAAAAGTATATGTGAATTCTCTGCCAAAACAAGGCAGGCCATTCCCATGGGTGAAGTGGGGCTGTTTTGTGACATCTTTTGAACATCCAAAACAACCCAACAATTCATTGCAAGCTGTTTGATTTGTTTGCCTATTCTTGGCAACCAAACAACTACGGGTAATGCCTTTACTCCTCCTATATGTCCAACATGTAGCTCCTCCAACACTCAAGTTCTTAGCTTGGATGGAATGATGACCCTTAGTCCCCATAGAATACAACCACTGTCAAGTGTAAGTTCCTCACGGCAGTGATAGAACTCCATGAACCGAGATTTCTGCTGCTCATTCCAGCCATTTTGGGTTGCTGTGTAGACTTGTGACAGTGTAGGGGCTCTCCTAGTTTCTCTTTGTATCATCTCTGCTGTGATGGAATGACTCTCAATCTCCATGAGAGAAAACATGTCAAAAGAATCTACCTGATGTGTATTCCTCAGATTTTTCATCCTCTAGAAGTAAACGAGATAATCCATCTGCATTTGAATGAGGGACAGGGTTGCAACCTGTTCTGGATGGGGTTGCACTCCCCTTGAAGGAGCAGGTTCACAGTTTGGGAGTCCTCCTGGATCCTGCCCTGAAGCTTGAATATCAGGTGGCTGCGGTAGCCAGGAGTGCTTTCGGCCAACTCAAACTGGTCTACCAGCTGCATCCGTTCCTGGAGGCAGTTGACTTGGCCACAGTGACACATGCATTGGTGACATCGAGACTTGATTACTGTAACGCATTCTGTGGGGCTGCCTTTGAAAACAGTTCGGAAATTGCAGTTGGTTCAAAATGCAGCAGCCAGAATGTTAACTGGAGTACGGCGCAGGGAGCATATTACTCCTGTGCTTTATCGACTCCACTGGCTCCCAATTTGTTTCCAGGCCCAATTCAAAGTGCTGGTTCTGACCTTTAAAGCCCTAAACGGCCTTGGATCAATGTACCTGAGGGACCGCTTATGCCCATATGTACCTGCCCGGGATTTAAGATCATCTGCCTCTGGTCTGCTCTGCATGCCTGGAGTGAAAGATGTTAGATTGACAGGCACGCGGGAGAGAGCTTTTTCAGCTGTGGCCCCCAAGCTTGGAATACTCTACCCCAAGAAGTTCGCTCTGCTCCCTCCCTGTTGGTTTTCCGGAGACTTCTGAAAACGATCTTGTTCCGGAGAGCCTTTGGGAGGGATTGACGGTAGAGCCTGACACTGATTTTATGCCTTCTGCATTAAATTTTACCTTTGTAGTCCCTTGTGTGTGTGTGTGTGTGTTGTATTTTATGTATTTTAATTGTATTTTAAATTTATTTTAATGTTTGTGTGACTTTACTGTTTACACTTTTATTATGTACAGGTTTGATTTTATTTTTGTAAGCCGCCCTGAGTAGAAGGGTGGGATAGAAATATTTTAAATAAATAATGGGAATTATCTTTTCTCCAGTATGTTTGCAACTATAGTTCTGAAGCCTTTAGTTTAGCATGTCTGAAATGCTGCTCAAATTGATGCTGTGATATAACTGATATAGCCAAACCAGTGTCCAGTTGCATTGATATTGTTTTGCCATTCACTTCTGGTGTAAGCCATATTGCTTATCTTATTCCACCCTTTATTTTATAATTTCCAGGCTAGCTAGCCCTGTTTCATCTCCTTTATCAGGTTTTTCCTCTGCAGCATGCAATTCTGCACCTTTTTTAAAGTGGTGGCTCAATCGATTATCTTTCTCTGTCATTAGCAAAAGGTTGCCTTTTACCTGAGACAGACTCTCTGAATGTCTCATTTTATTGCATTTTCTGCATATTTCACTTCTAATTCTGCATTGAGCTGGTGTGTGTGAACCCTTGCCACAGTGATAGCACAGTTCATTTGAACCTGCTGTCCTCTGTTTACATGTTATTGCAAGCTTGTTCACATTTGCTTTCACTCCTGACTGCAACTCTATTGCATCTTTGGCAGCAGTTTCCATAGATGTAGCAATTTCAATTGCTCTCTTAAATATTAAATCTGCGTGTGTTAAGAGTCTTTTCTGAATGCTTTTTTTCAGAATTCCACACCAGCGGGTCTCTCAATGCATCATTTAGCCCCTCACCAAATTGGCAATACTCAGATAATCTTTTAAGTTCAGCTACATATGTTGCAGTGGACTCTCCCTCTTTCTGGTTTCGTTAATGGAATCTGAAATGCTCTGCAGTCAGTAATGGTTTTGGTGCCAAATGCTCCTGCATTATTTTTCACTAATTCTGCAAAGCTGAATAATGAAGGTTTTTTGGAGCAGTGAAACTTCTCAGTAAACTGTATGCTTTGCTTCCCATAACACTCAGTAAAGCTAGCACTTTTTTCCCAGCAGCAATCTCATTTGCTTCAAAATATAGTTCAGTCCTTTCTGTGTGTAGTGTACAATCATCTGTTGCACAGTCCAAGATATCCATCTTTCCAATACTGCTAGCCATCCTGTTGTGCCCTTGTTGTTCTTTTCTTTACTCACTGTGACCAAGTCTCTTTCTTTCTCTCTCTGTCTCTCTCTCTCCCCTCAAAGATGAAGTTGGGCCTAGAACTTTAATGTTTTTATCCTCGTCGCCACCGTTAAGTCCTCCTGCTGCCCTTTACCCAAAAAGACACAGAGTAGAGTTTTCTGCTGTCAGCTTTTCTTTTCTGAATATCCCAGAACAAGAATTAAAAACAGGAAGAAGAAACACCCTCAGGGGGCATGCCTGAATGTGTTTTCCAGACAGCCCTAAATAATCACAGGCAGAACAACAGATTAAAGACATACTCAAACCATCACAGTCATAATAACACTGACCCAATATGCTACATCCATCATATAATAGATTGTTTACTGCAGTTGAGTTATTACCTCCACTACTTACCTAAATACTTATCTGAAAGGCTTCCTTTGCGTGGTTCTGTTGGTTTTTAATTTGTTAATATATGAAGGGAAATGAGAGGGACTTTGGATTCTGAAGTTTGAATATAGAATGTGATCTTAATTGAATCCTTACCTGCATGTGACATATTTTGTAGGAATATGTTTTGTAGGAATATTTGTTCGATGTTCCCTTGGAATCATTGTATATTCTCTTTCTGGAAAGCAAAAAAAAGCTAATTAAAAATAAGTTTCAAAAATGATTTATTCCCCAGGTGGACTACAAATATCTTGTCTAGCCTACCTTTGATAAAAGAAAGATGTATTGGCTGTGTTAGCTTAATGGACAAATTTTGTGTTTATTCTACATGTAGTGGATCCGTTTCAATCCGGTTTTAGGCCCGGTTTTGGCACTGAAACAGCTTTGGTCGCCCTGTATGATGACCTTTGTCGGGAGAGGGACAGGGGGAGTGTGACTCGGTTGATTCTCCTTGATCTCTCAGCGGCGTTTGATACCATCGACCATGGTATCCTTCTGGGGAGACTCGCGGAGTTGAGAGTTGGGGGCACTGCTTGGCAGTGGTTCCACTCCTACTTTGCGGATCATCGCCAGAAGGTAGTGCTTGGGGAACATTACTCGACACCCTGGACTCTCCATTGTGGAGTCCCTCAGGGGTCGGTTTTGTCCCCCATGCTTTTTAACATCTACATGAAGCCTCTGGGTGCGGTCATCAGGAGCTTTGGAGTGCACTGTCATCAGTATGCTGATGACACGCAACTCTTATTTCTCCTTTTCATCCTCTTCAGGTGAATCTGTTGATGTGCTGAACCGTTGCCTGACCGCGATAATGGACTGGATGAGAGCTAATAAACTGAGACTTAATCCAGACAAGACTGAGACACTGTTGGTGAACGCCTTCCCTGCTCAGATGGTGGATGTACATCCTGTTCTGGATGGGGTCACACTCCCCCTGAAAGAACAGGTTCGTAGTTTGGGGGTTCTTTTTGACCCTTCCTTGTCTCTTGAGGCCCAAGTGGCCTCAGTGGCACGGAATGCGTTTTACCATCTTCGTTTGGTAGCCCAACTACGCCCCTATCTGGACGGCGACAACCTCGCCTCAGTTGCCCATGCTCTGGTAACTTCAAGATTGGATTACTGTAATGCACTCTACATTGGGCTGCCCTTGAAGACAGTTCGGAAGCTTCAGTTAGTGCAGAATGCGGCAGCCAGATTATTGACGCGGACCAGTCGGTCTTCGCATATAACTCCTGTTCTGGCTCGCCTGCACTGGCTACCTATTTGCTTCCGGGCGAGATTCAAGGTGCTGGTTATGACCTATAAAGCCTTACGTGGCGTGGGACCGCAATACCTGGTGGAACGCCTCTCCTGCTATGAACCTACCCACTCACTTCGTTCGCAATCTAAGGCCCTCCTCTGGGTGCCAACTTACTGTGAAGCCCGGAGTGTGGTTACTAGATCTAGGGCCTTTTCGGTGGTGGCCTCCGAGTTGTGGAACAGCCTCCCCAAAGAGGTACGCCTGGCGCCTACCTATTATCTTTCCGGCGCCAGGTAAAGACCTTTTTATGCTCCCAGGCATTTTAATCATTTTAAACATTTTAATCATTTTAATCTATTTGTCTGATTAACTTCTGTAACATTGATTTTTTATTTTATATTTGTCTAATTGTATTGTGTTTGTTTATATATGTTTTGTGATGTTATCGTTACGATGTATGTATTTTATCTTATGCTGTTCACCGCCCTGAGAGCTATTTGCTAAGGGCGGTATATAAATGTAACTAATAAATAAATAAAAATAAATATGTAATATCAACAGGAAACAATTTAAAATCACATAGTATATTTTTGCAACTTTGTGACTGTTTACTTTCTCCGAAGCTCACTTTGTATTTTCCAAGGTATTAAAATAACTAGATTCTGATTCTGTGATTCTTTCCCTTAGATTTGCTGAGGAGACACAGGGAGGGCTAATGTGTGCACACCCTGCTTCTAAACTTCCCAAAGCATCAAGTTGGCTGCTGTTGGAAACAGAATGCTGGTCTAGATAGTTTGATCCAGTCCAGCAAAATTCTTTATTTAATTTGAATGAGGGAAAAGAGTATCCTCAGCTACTCATTCCAGTACACTTCAGATGTTATCTTTTAGAGAAGGCTTTTTTTCTACAATCACTTATGCTAAGATAGAAATCTCTTAACTCCAACTTGAGGTTTTTATTTCACACAATCAGAATTTAATCTAAACTGAAACCAATAGTGGATAACAGCACTTTGGGTAATAGCAGACTCTTTCGTGCCTGATATAAGATAAATTCAAGAAGAGTTGTTGCATCTTAAGCAAACAAACTGTTCTCACTTCAATTTATTGAAATTTGTGTGGCCACCTGATGCAAACTTGAAAAACCCAGGGAATATGCTGACAAATAGCATGTAAGGTAGGTATGGGGAACCTCTGGCCCTCCAGATATTGCTGAACTACAACTCCCATGGTCCCTAGCCATTGGCCATGCTTGGTGGCGCTGATGGGAGCTGTAGTTCAGCAACATCTGGAGGGCCAAAGGTTCCCCACACCTGGTCTAAAATAAAGTCTTTGTAAACCTCTTAAAGGATTTATTTAGGATTAAGCAGTATATAGGTTCTGTTAAATAAACATATAATGCACAATCAGGATTGAGGTCGGGATGCAGAGAAAAAAATCATTTTCATACAGAGATGTACTGAAGTAATTGCCATGGGAAAACATTGTATACAGTCCATTACTAGTGCCCAGCACTACACACAGGTGACTGGATATGGGCAGACACAATGCTGATTGGTGAGCAGATACAAAGAGAAGTAGCAATCAATGCTGGCTTGGCTGGAGATGAATAGTTTTAAGCAGCTTTAAAAAGAGACTTACTCTGCAGTTTTACCAGTCACTGGCCAGGTATATCTTCTTCCCCTCCTCTCTGCATCCTCCCCTACAAAAAGAAAGACATATTGGAAGGGGTTCTTCATGTTCCACTGCCATTTCTGATTCAAGATCTGCCGCTCCTCCCAACTCTCATCCAAATACAGGCATACCCCACTTAACGTTGCCTCGCTATAACGTACATGCTCCATTTGTCCCCATACCCCGCTTAATGTTCGCGCGCTTCGCAATAACGTATACTTTATTGGCATGACGCCACTGCCATCTAGTGGTGATTGCGTGCACTACAAGTGAAGACAATTGTTTCACTTAACGTTTATTTTCGCTTTAAATATACTCTCCAGTCCC
This sequence comes from Rhineura floridana, assembly GCF_030035675.1. NCBI lineage: Eukaryota > Metazoa > Chordata > Lepidosauria > Squamata > Rhineuridae > Rhineura > Rhineura floridana. The sequence continues at coordinate 93,936,541 of NC_084483.1, read as the reverse complement.
ATTGCAAACCTTAAAGCGGTGTATGCCTGTACTCTCATGATCTTTCTCTTTCCTGACCTTTATGCTATATTTAATATAGAAATACAAACTTGACCATGACAAAGTTTGTTCTTCATGCAACAATTTGTGATAAAATCCATCATTCCTGTGTTACTTTTTTAGCTTTCATCTTCATATAGCATAGTATATTGATTTACAGCTACATTAATCAAATATTTCATTCACTAATAGGCAAAAAACCTTGGGGTTTTAGAACATACCTATAGCCCACAGATATTTCTATCAAACTTTAAAAAGCAGGGAAATTGGGCAACTATTGTGAATGTTCCAGGGGACAAGATCAGCACAGCACATGTCTTCTTTCTGTTATTTGGGCTGATTGCAGGTGTTGCCACCACTCACCATATGCTCAGAGGCACATGTTACCAAATTCTTCCAAGCTACACAGGAAGTGGATTGGACTGTGAAAAACCAACCCAAATTGTGTTTGCTTTTGACACATTTGTAGGGCAGTCTAATATCTCAGAGTCAGGTCTCCTGCTCCCCTGGTGCATTCACTATAGCTGCCCAATTTCCCTGCTTTTAAAAGTTTGATAGAAGTATCTGTGGGCTACAGGTACATTCTTAAACTGCAAGGTTTTTTGCCTATTAGTGAATTTCCCTGCTTTTTAATCCAGGAGCTAAGAAATGGGATCCTGTGCAAGCTTGCTGAGAATGGATTAATCATTTGCATGCTTATTGTGTTCAGTGGGATTTACTCCCCTGCAATCATGCTTGGGATAGGTGAAACTGACCACAGGGGATGGAGAGGGGAGGAAAGGCAAAGGGGAGGAGGGGGAGAGGAGCAGGCAGGAGGGGGAGAGGAGCAGGCAGGAGGGGGAGGGGAGCAGGCAGGAGGGGGAGGGGAGGAGAAGGACAGGTTTGATCATTTGCATGTTTATTGAGTTCAGTGGGATTTACTCGGATGCAGTCATACTTAGGATAGGTAAAACTGACCTGGGGGAGGGAGGGAGAGCTGGAATGGGCAGGGGAGGAGGAAGAGGGGGAAGGGGAAGGAGGGGAAAGGCAGGTCTGATCATTTGCATGCTTATTGAGTTTAATGGGATTTACTCCTATGCCGTCATGGTTAGGATGGGCAAAACTGACCATGGGGTGGAGGAGGGTGAGGGGAAGGACAATGAGGGGGGAGGGGGAGGGGGGAGGATCAGGTTGGAGGTGGAGGGGCAAATGAAGGCAGAGGGGGCAAGTTTGATCATATGCATGCTTATTGAGTTCAGTAGTATTTACTCACGTGCAATTATGCTTAGTATAGCTAAAACTGACGATGGGCAGGAGGACAGGGAGGGGAGGAGGTGGGAGGAGATTGGGTGGGTGTGCACGGGGCAGAGGCAAAGCCCCTTTCCTTTCCTTTCCAAAAGGAAAACATTGTGAACAGTATCATTCTTTTTCAGGGTTTCACTTTATTTCACTTTAGGCAGTCATGGCTTCTGCCCAAGAATCCTGGCCATGACTGTCTCAAGTGAAATCAAAGTCTGGTGTGGCCCCCTGATTAGGCAAGCCCAGCAGCTGTGAGTCTGGCTTTTAGAACACTGACAGTTGGTTCTTACTGAGCATGTCCGACATTATCATTGAGTTCAATGCTAAATTTCTTAAATTAATTAAAAATTAGCCAGGCATTTTTTTTTAACTTTTAAACTGCAGAAGATGAAGGTCAGAGTATGGGGCAAGGTCAGTAATAGGATTACAGGTACTCTGTGGGCATGGCTGATTGTTAATGAATTTCAAGAGATTATGAGCACTCTGGCAGAAAAAAGTCCAAAAGGGGTCGTTCCCCCCCCCCTCTCTTTTCAGGCTTTGCTCTCAATTCTCTCTGTTTTGTGTATCGCGATGAAAATTTAGATGATCGTTAAGCAAGCGTTTCTGAGTTCAGGACTATAAGTTTTGTAAGGTTTTGTTTTCAAATGAGCTTATGGGAAGCATCAGAAAGTGAAGGGGGGATATTTTCAATTTAACATTGTGGAATGTGAAAAATCCATGCTGACTATAGTATACAGCCACTCTCATGGCTGTATTATTTCTTACATTGTGCAGATCATGTAACTTGCAGTTTTCTCAAACTTATCAGAGGGAAAAGATAATATTTTCATTGTCTTGATGACTTGAAAACGGCGCAAAAGAGCAAAAAATGCCTTTAAAATTGAAAATGAAAGCCGCTGCATCAGCGGAACGCCTTAAAGCGGAACGCCGTAAAGCGGGGCCCTAGACTTCTCATCTCCCCACCACCACCTCTTTCTGGTACAGTCTGACTACCTGGAAGTGAAGTAACGCTTCTTCAGCTGCTCTTCAAATCTCTCATCCATATGCTTTCCCAGGACGATGCTAGCTTGCCATAATGAGCTTAAGGATAACAATCCTGTTAAAGATAGAGCTTTCAAATCTACATTGAATACAATCTCTTGCTTCATTTGTTCCATGTGTCTCAGTGGATTGTGTAGCATACTCTATAAAAGCTATGATTTGTACAGTTGCTGGCTTCAACAAATCTATTTGGGACTGAAATTTAAAATGATAGAATCCTTAGATGGATTGATAGTGAGTAATTTAATGTATGATAAAGGAAAGTGTAACTTTTTACAATATCTTTTCCAGTTATCCTCTCCACATTTAAAATAAAATTTATCCATTGAAGGAATTAATATTCTATCTAATAAAGACAGCTTTAGCTATTTGCAGAGTTTTTGCCTTGGTACCAACAGTTTGGCTGCAACCAGTCACTAAGGACCAAACTGCATGTTAAGCACACTTAAAAAAAAAGAAAGATATGCTTAATGTTGTTGGTTCTTTTGCTTTCTAAATGAAAAGCATCCTCACCACGTACTAATCAGAAATGTAGGATACAGTAGGGCCCCGCTTTACGGCGTCCCGCTTTAAGGCATTCCGCTGATGCAGCGGCTTTCATTTTCAATTTTAAAGGTATTTTTTGCTCTTTTGCGATGTTTTGCGCCATTTTTGCGTGACGCGGCCCATTATAGTGAATGGGGTTCCGCTTTATGGCGATTTCCGCTTTACGGCGGGGGTCCGGAACGGAACCTGCCATATAAGCGGGGGGGGCCTGTACAGCTGACAGTTCCCCATCATAAAGTTCCCTCTGTAGCTGCTGTTGCCTCTGAATATGTTGTTTACAGCAAATGGGAGGTGGAGGGCAGGTGAGAAGCCAGTGGAGAGTCCTAATCAAAATCAGGAACATGTTCTAAAATGTGGGCCATGTATTTTAAAAGTGTGTAAATAATGTAACAAATTATATATACAGCATTAAATGCTATCAAATCATGTTATCAAGTTGCAATTTAGAGAAATAGGCATGATGAATCCAATGGAGGTCTGTCTTCTCTGGGAAGTCATAACAACACCTTGTTATTGTCTGTTTGAATCATATTTGCTGTAAATCCCCCAGAGAGCTTCAGCTGTGGGACGGTATAAAAATGTAATAAATAAATAAATAAATATCTCTGTTTACATAGGGTTGTGTTTAGGTTCTCCTCAGAGCAGACCCATTGAAATTAATCAACCCAAGCCATGCCCATTAACCTCAGTGGGTCTACTCTGAGGAGGACTAGTATTGAAGAATACCTGTAGTTTTTTGCTAATAATCCTACTATCATTTTTTAAAAAAAAACAAAAAACATATTGCTGTAGACATATTAAGGCTGCGAGGTTCAAATGATTTGAATGGTAGGTTAATCTCTCCCTTAGGAGAGAGATTCCCTTCATTGTGGATCCCAGAGATAACTTTTCTTAAGAGTTTATTATATATTTATTTTTGATTGGTGAAAAGTGAGACCAATTTTAGCTGTATTTAATTAATTTTTCTGCCTTTGTGAAGCTTTGTTATAATTCTGCTTCTTAATATAAACTTTCTCATACTGCATTTTGAAACCTGAAGCTGATGTAGACACTGAGTGCAAAATGAACAAGAATATCTTGGATAATGTATTCTCCTAGAGGCAAAGAGGTCACAGTGACTTCATTGTCTAATTTGTAAAATTCATTACACATAGTGAAACATAGACCTGGTTCATGTAGATTGGTTACAGCTCATGATTAGCAAGGAGAGAGCTTAGCCATGAGCCTGGGTTGGAACAGCATGGTAAGGCAAACTTTGGTTTAGCTGAGTACAGTGCAGGAGTAGGAAGGAATGGGAGGATCAAAGCAACTGGGAGCTTCACTCTGGGAGCCGGTACATTATTGCAGTTGCAATAAACAATAGTTTGGCTTTCCGTGTCATGTGAACCAGGCCGTAGAGGAAGTTGGATACTACTGCAGACATTGTATTTCCCTTTCATGGTGAAAATTCAGTTGCACTTTAAAATGTATTATATTTGTATTTCTAGAATGCAGAAGTCTCTGTTTTTGAAGTGAATATTCGTTTTGTTGGTGGGTTGCTGTCAGCATACTACCTTACTGGAGAAGAGGTAAGATTATTTCTGGTCTTAAATAGTATCTTTAAAACTGTGCTACTAAGTTATAGGTTAACCCCAAAGTTCTGCTAAGGGAACTGAAAATTAGCCAAGACCATGCCAGTGACAGACTAATTGGACACTCTCACCATTAACAGGTGCACATTTTTCTGAAAAGATGGGCTGTAATTCTGCATCTAGGGAAAGAGAAAAACAGGTGTTCATGATCCATTTATAGTTTTCTCTCATTGTGGCATCTACTTGCAACGGCTAAAACAAAAATCTGATATCCATCACTTAAGAAGACAGCATAGTGGTATTCAACTAAAACTTTGCACTAGCACAATGACATTTCCATCCCTTCTCCTCCCTGCATCATCTCCAGATCTGCTGTGGAGGGTTGAGAAAACCCCTAGAACAAATTTGGGCACATGGGGAAAAAAGGGAGGGAGATTGTTCTATTGCAAAAGGAGAAATTCTTTTACTAGTGGAACAATTTGGTTAATGCTACATTGAATGTAACTCATAGTCCTATGAATAAACTCCTAGTGTTGGGTTCAGCACTCAAAGGGCAGCATAGCCACTGAGTTCATGAGTCTAAAATGAGTAACTATCCTCCTGCTTCAACACTCAGAATAAATAATGTTAAATAATGTTATTTGCAAATATATTTTTTTTTAAAAAACCAGAACAAGCCTGTAAAATAGCCTTCCCAGCTAGAATCCTTCTCAATGATATGCTGTGATTTTATTTTGTTTGTAACCTTGTGGGTAGGGATGGGACTTGCTATCTGATTCCGATCTGTTTTTCAGTTTGTCAAATGGGCTGCCAGTTCCTGTTCACCATACATTGTGTTCCACTAGTTATCGCAATTCCAGGTTCTCCCTTTTTTGTTATTTTTTCCAAATAATTATGTAATTTTCTCTGTTATTCCTTATGCTGCTGTATATTTATATAATGTATACTGCAGCAGCAGATTACAAAAATTATTACGTAATTCTTGCTGCGGATTTTAAAAAAAATACGGTGCTGCTAACAGCCTCAAACGCACGCAAAGACTGGGAGCCTGTTTGACAATGAGACGAACTTGTGGATTATCCCAGAATTCTATACCAAATCTGATATTGCTAATATTCTACACCATCCCTACTGGTGGGTGCATTGAGACATGATTTGGCCTCTGAAGTGAAAATGTTCTGAAATTGTCTCAAACCATCTCTGTGTTGTAAATGCACTGGATTAAGGATTCTTGCGTACTCCTCTAGTCTGTGTAGCTATGGACAACTTATACAGTAATACCTCACATTAACATACTCAATGGGACCAGAGCAAGTACGTAACCCGAAAATGTCCTTAAAGTGAAGCACTACCTTTTAAAACTTTTTTTACCTCTCCTTCATGCGGAGCCTCAAAGCCCTGCGCTAAAGCCTCTGCTGCTGCGCTGCCACGCCTCTCAGCTGATCACGATCACGCCTCCCAGCTGATTTATACAGCCACGAGAGTGGATGTATACTATAGCCAGCATGGATTTTTTACATTCCTCAATGTTAAATTGAAAATACCCCCATGCCATTCTGATGCTTATCTGAATTTTACGATTTAATTCGCCAACCAAGCATTGTTTACACATTGCATATATTAGGGGGAAATGTGCATAAAATAAATATATTGGTGAAAATAACATACAAAAATACATTACATTAGGATAAATTGCTTACAAAAAGTGTACACTAGTAAAAACTGTAACCCAAATGTATTTTTGAGGAGAGATTCACACTAAAATGCTAAAGAATTTTCATGAAGATTTTTTACAAAAATATTCACAAATTGTTGCAGAAAAGTGGAGAACTGAATCTGATATTTAAAAAATGAGAAACTGAGAGAACCGAAATTGACAGATCATTCCATCCGTAGTCCATGGCAGTACAAATGCTATGATATAACTTCTAAAATATAGCTGCTCGTTTAATATCTCCATTACTTCCAAGACTTGTCTGCTATGTGGATCTGCAAATTTGTGCTCCCAAACTTTGAAGGTGCTATATATTTATAAAAAAAGGAAGGTGCTCCAAAATTAGTTGGATACTTGTGAATTATGTATTTTATGAAAGTTGGCATAACCTTTCTTAAATTGCTCCAGACCGCTCATTGTAGGCAATTTTAATTTAAAGCAAGATAGATGGGCCTTCCTAACTACCCAAGTACTCTGAACTCAGATCAATGAAACAGTATTTTAAAATAAGAATGTCTGACTGCATTCCTGCATACGTGTTATTGAGCATCTCCTTTAAAAAAAGGTTTTGCTTCCATAAAAATAAAAAACAATGTGATAGCTTGGAGGTGAAAATTGATCAGTATTTACAATGGTAGCATATTTTCAGTTTGGTCAATTAATATCCAACTGGCTTAATTTTACAGATGTAGCAGCTTAAGTTTTATCATCTGTTTAGCTTGTGCCACTGATTAGAATTGTTAAATGACAGTTGTAGCTTCATTTCCAATATGAGTAATTGCACTTAGTTTGTTACAGCAATGAGAATTTTGTCATTGTGAAGGAAATGTGCTGTTATATAAAAATATAAAACTTGTATGTAGGTTTATTTTGGTTTTATAGGGTTAACTCAAACCTGACCTATCCAGGGATCAAACTGAAAGATGGTAGATCCATTAAGGAAGGCACAGATTTTACATAGGCAGTAACTGCTGTTAGGATTAAACCCCTCTAACTTTCTTGAGTTTTGTTGATTTAGGAGGTAAGGGCATCACATAGCCCCAGGCTATGTTGAGCCAGGGACTTGCTCTGGCAGTTGAGATCAAGGAGTGATCTCAGACAGAGGGACGCATGCCATGCAGAAGGGCATCAAGAGTGCCATACTAACAATGTAAGAAGATCTCCAAGTCTGTCATAAATTGTTAGGGACTGTATAGCTGGAGGAAAAACATGATTGCATTTAAACCTGTTTATTTTGCTCCGTTTGAGGGGTTTGCTTTCTATGTTTGTAACCTTTTTTATGTTTACACCTTTTCCCCCCCCTAAGAACAACCTTTTTATCCTTTTAGTTAAACTTTGGTCTTGTTTCATAAAACCTTTGTTGTCTCTGTTAATATATCACCCCACATTAAAATGCCATGTTCTGCTCTACCTTGTGCTGGTCTCTAGGAAATGCAAGGGAATTTTTGGCTGGAAGGTAGCTGGGAAGAATAAATTCTTTCACCTGGTGGCAGTAAGAGTCTAATGAAAAAGGTGGGAAATCAGAAGGGGACACCCTGCTTTGGCTGGATTGCCCTTCCCATTAGGGTCCAGAGTGCAAGGCGCAACTGAGGTGCCATGACAGTCACCTCAGACTTATTTGTAGAGAATAACCTCAAGTCCTAGTAGATCATGTTTATCTAGCGGACAAACAATGAAGTACTTCAAACAGAACACAAAGTTAGGTGGGAGAAGTCCTATTCAGGAGTTCTCCCGAAAATTTGTTGAGGGAGGAGCACATCCACTTGACTGAATGTGCTTAGAATCATTCCTATAATGAGAGCTAGAATTCTCCCTCAGACCTTCCCACTCTGTGTGCTGGTGCACCATTCTGGTAAGCAACACCTACAGTGTCATGGCAGCTGTGTGCCAACTTCTCGTTTCCATAGAAGAAACCTATGCATAATTTCAAGAAGGCAAAGGTTATTTTAACATATTTTATGTTAGATTCATGGAGACAAGAGCCTACGATTTAGAAATTAGTAGCAAGGAACTGAGCGAATGAAGAGATTGGAAAATGGAATGCATAGCTTGGTGGTTGCCAGTCTTTGGACCAGGGAGCACATTTTGAGAGAGGGTGACAGTCACAAAATGGCTTCCATGGTATGTAGCATACCTGCCATGAGGGGGCATGACATGACACAAAATTAAAGATACAGTCATTGCTGCTACTCCCCACCCCACCTCTGGAAAACCTCATGTTCGCCATGGAAAATCAGCTATATCCCACTGTCCCTGATTGTGGAAATTCAGCTGGTAATGGCACAAAAAACTGTCTTCCCCAGTAATAATCTTAAAGCAAAGCTTAGGTCCCCATCCTGTACCCACTTGCCTTGGAGTAAGTCCTGTTAAATTCAAAAGAGATTTACTTCTGAGTAGACATGTATACCATAATATAATATAATATACCACAACTCCCATCAGCCTCAGCAAGCATTGCCAATGGTCAGGAAAGATGGGAATTATGGTCCAACAACATCTGGAGGCACACTGGTTGAGAAAGGCTGCTGTAGTAGGTTAGACTGGGATCAGGAACTCCCCAGGAGTTATTTTCTGTAAATACTACTACACAGTAAGTGCAGGTGGATGTTAAAGAATCCCCTCCCCAAATAGCAAATGCTAAATGTGAAAACGTTGCAAGAAACTCAGGCATATACCCTGCTGTGGAGCTGATGTCCAGACACTCATTAAGAATTCACTGTATAGTTAACTTACATCGTGTATGTGCCGTCTTCAGAAGCAAGTCTCTGTGTTAAGGGTGCTCATTCCCAGGTAAATGGATTTGGCATAGCAGCCTAGGCTTTAGTTTAGGATTAGCACTGAGAAAATAGTGTTCATGTGCCTTTAACTGCACTATCTCCACTATCAGGATCAACAGGACATAGCTGACTTCCCATGGTATGGGGGGGGGCAGAGAGAGAAAAGCAGCAACAACTGCACACACTCTCACTTTGTGTTTAAACCATGTCCCACAGCCCAGCCATTTTGTGACTGGCACCCTTGGCATTCTCTCAAAATTCAAAATGTGCCTCCTGGTACAAAAAGGTTGATGACCACTGGTTTGGAGGATTGCTAATGTCACTTCTGAACTAAGATGCTTTCATAGCTCCTGATGAATTAGTTTGAATTGTTTCTTGTGTTGTCCGACTCTTGATCATTTTTAATTTTACAGATATTTCGAAAGAAAGCAGTGGAACTAGGAGAGAAGTTGCTTCCAGCCTTTAACACTCCCACAGGAATTCCTTGGGCATTGTTAAATATCAAAAGGTAAAAAAACCAAACTTGGGAATTGCAAAAAAAATAGGTTCTGTTTATCCTTTATTTAGTCAGAGGACAATTTCCTATATTGTCTTATCAGCTGTCTTCTTCACTTGTCTGAATAGATAGCATGAGACAGCACATTCTCTGTCTCTCTTCCTTGTATATTTTTTACAGACATTCCTCCAATTGGAACAACTTTTTTGCTTTCAGTAGGATGAAAGTTCAGTCATTTCAAAGTCTGTGCTAAATATCTGCAAGGAGATAGCAAAACCAGCCAAGTCACAGTATTCTAGGTTGAATGTTAATATTCCTGAATTTCACAAGTGTAGAATGAGTATTATGTGGCACCTGTAACAGTGCCATCAAAATGGTCAAGTGGGCATATATGGGGTAAAGCCATCCTGCAAATAAACTGGTCGCAAGCTGATAAGGGCCTTGTATGCTAATAATAACACCTTGAACCTGGTCTGATAACAAATTGGCAGCCAGTTCAGATATCTAAGCAGAGATGTTATATACTGACAGGTTCTCACTCCTGTCAGCAACTGCGCTGCAATATTCTACACTAACTGCAGTTTCCAGATCAAGCAGAAGAGAAGCCCTACATAGAGTGCATTGCAGTAATCCAGTCTTGAAGTCACAAATGCCTGAACTGCCGTGTTCAAGGTCCCCTGGTCCAGGAATGATCATAGCTGTCATATTGCCACAGCTGATAAAAGGTGCTTCTGGCCATTGAGGCTACTTGGGGCTCCAGTGACAAAGCTGGATCCGGAAGCACTCCCCAGACTCCATACCTGTAACTCCATCCAGGGCAGGCAGTTGTCCAATTTCTTAGACACAGGACCCACTCACCCAAAGTGCCTTCATCTTGCCAGGATTCAGTCTCAGCTTATTTTCTCTCATCCATCTTACCACTGCCTCCAGACATCAGCCTAGGGCCCACACAGCATCTCCTAATTCAGATGTTATGGAGAAATAGAGCTGAGTGTCATCAACGTACTGATGGTGCCTTGCCTTAAAACTCCTAATGACTTCTCCCAGCAGCTTCATATAGATACTAAATAGTGTTGGGGATAAAATAGTGCCCTGCAGCACCCCATAGCATAACTACCAGGGGCAGCACTCTTCCAGTGCTACTCTCTGGATTGGTCCCATAGGTAGGACTGGAACAACTGTAATACAGTGCCCCCAATTCCCATTGCACAGTCCAGTCCAGGAGGATAACATGGTCAATGATATTGAAAGCTGCAGAGAGATCAAGAAGCATTAGCAAGGTTGCACTCCCCCTATCCCACTCTCTGTAAAGGTCATTAATCAGGGCAACCACGGCTCACTACTGTGGCCAAGCCTGAACCCAGATTGGAATAGATCTAAATAAACTCTGTCTTCCAAGAATGTTTGCAGCTATCACACCACAACTCTCTCCAACACCTTCCCCCAGGAGGGGGTATTTGTGACTAGTCAGTAGATGGATTATCTAGATCCATTTCAATCTGGGTTTGGGACTGAGTCAACCTTGGTCACCCTGATAGATGACCTTTATTAGAAGAGACACAAAGGGAATATGACCCTACTTCTCTTACCTGATCTCTTGGCAACTTTTGATACCATTGACTTTGGTAACTGGCTAAACTGGTTCTGTGGGATGGGTATCAGGAGCACTGGGGTACAGTGGTTGTGTTCCTGCTTGCAGGATCATATTCAGAGGATAGCATTGGGAGACTACTCCTTGGACCCACAGCAGTTGTTATAGGGTCCCATAGGGTCTTCTTTGGTCAGTGCTATTCAACATCTATATGAAGCCATTGGGAAGCAATCTTTAGGAGTTTGGGGTCAAAGTGTCATCTGTATGCTGATGACACCCAGCTGTATTTTTCCATTGCATCTGAGTCAGGAGAGGCCATGATAGGCCTGGATCAGTGCCTGCATGCAGTGGTGGACTGGATAAGAGACAATAAGCCAAGTCTGAACTCTGGGAAGACAGAGGCTTTGTGGATGAGTGGTTCTGATATCCCAGAGATAGGCCAGTTGCCTGCCCTGGTTAGGGTTACACTTCCTCCAAAGTATCAGGTAGGTAGTTTGGGAGTACACCTTGAACCATCATTGTCACTTGAAGCACAGGTGACCTCTGTGGTTAGGAGCACCTATTATCAGTTTTGGCTGATACATCAGCTACAGCCATTTCCACATGACCACTGTAATTCATATGCTGGTAACCTTAAGACTGGATTACGGCAATGCGCTCTGTGTGGGTCTGCCCTTGGCTCTAGTCCAGAAGTTACAGCTAGTGCATAATGCTGCAGATAGACTGGGGGAGGGAACAGGCTACTGCCAACACATGACACCAGTATGAAAAGACCTGCACTGGCTTCCCATCTGTTACTGGGCCAGGTTCAAGGTTCTTGTACTATATAAGCAAAGCCCTGAATAGCTTAGGCCCAGGATAATTCACACCTTACCCCATATGTCCATATTGATCACTGAGCCCATGTTTGGGTGGACTGTTAGTGATCCCCTCTGGACCAGAAGCATGGCAACATGAAGTCATACTTTCAGTGTTGTGGGCCCAACTCTGTGGAATTCCTTCTGAGTAAAAGTGAGACATGCACAATCCTTGCTGAGTTTCAGACACCTGATTAAAGCCATTTTATTTCAAGATGCCTTTGCACCATGAACACTTCAGGGTTTTTTTAATTTGATGTTTGCTGTTTAAATTTCTGAGATTTAAAACTTTTTACAATTCAGTGTGTGTTAAACTTTGTACATTGTATGTTTTTATAGTTGTAAGCCACTTTGAGACCTATATGGTGAAAACAGGATATAATTTTTTAAAAATAAAATAAATAAATAGTCCATGCTAAGGGATCCAGGGCCTTTTTCTATGCAGCAGGGACCACCACCTCTTTCAATAAAGTGTTAACCATCCTCTTGTCCCAACTAGTCAATCCCCCTCTGCTAAATAAGCCAACAGCACACATGGTTGAATCTATAGGTGCCAGCACCTTGCCCACATCACCTGACTGCATAAGCTGAAATAGATCCCACACGACATCACCAGCTCTAGCGTTGGGTACTTCATCTAGAACTGCAGCAACTGCAGAGTCAAAGTCACTCCGAAGTCAAGCACCTTTATCCTCAACTGTGTAGCCATTTGGTCACAGCGTGTCCATGAATGTTCCAGAGGTCCCTCCCCATAGTGGAGTCAGTAACCACCGGCTGTCCGAAATAACTCCACCAGCCAGCTAGTGGAGGGTGCAATGCAATCCACAAAATGAGCCTTCTTCACAGCCATAATTGCCATATGATAGGCATGATTTTGAGCACTTACCAGTGTTCAGTCAGCTTTCGAGTGAAACTTGCTCCACTTGCATTCTAGTCTTCATCCAGATTGCTTCATAGTCCAAAACTCCCCAGATTACGAAGGAACCACTGGAGTTCCACAACACCAGAGAGGATGCTCAGGAACAATTGTGTCAGTCGCCCATTTCATCCCGCCATTCCATAGAGAGACCAGGGCTTTAACAGGATAATCAGTTTTCTCCACAGGAAAATTCCCCAGAGCGCTCAGGACATCAGTCTCTAATGGCGGGCCATCTGAGCAGGCCGTACAGGGGGGAGTTGCCACTACCTATCCAAACTTCATCAGAGAATGGTCCAAACATGGCAAGGGAGTGCATTGCACCCCCCTACCTTTGATCCATCCCTCATGTCACTTAGAGTGAAGACTACAACGAGAGTGTGCCCTGCCCAATATGTTGGACCAATGACCATTTGAGACAGCCACATGGTTGTTGTGGAGTGGCTCAAGCCAGCCCAGTGACAGCCCCTGCATGGATATTGAAGTCATCCAGAAATAACATCCTGGGACCCTCCAACACCATGCTAGAGACCATTTCTGTTCTTTCTAATGTTAAAGGAACTTTAGTGAATAAGAAAAATATAAATATCCTTTTCTACCAGATGGTCATGAATGCTGAGAATGTAGAAAGCAAATTGTGTGACAGAACACATTGGATGGTGTAATGTTACATTATTATATGGTTGTAACCTGTCCTGGGACCTTGTGGTTAAAGGGTGGGTAAGAAGTCTCTTAAATAAACCATCACCTAGCCAGATATCTGTTAGAGTAAATTAAGATACTTGTATCTCAGGAACTTGTATAATGAAATAGTCATAGTCTTCTGCAGAACTGAGATAACATATTTTAACGAATTAAACAAATACCACAAGATTAATCTAATGAAGAGCATTGTATGTAATGGCAGAATGAGTTGTCAGTTATAAATCAGTGTCATAGCTGTAAAGTTTTGTTTCTGAAGGTCCACTATGTACAGTTTTCTTGCAGCGCCCAATAAATTTTCTTTAATGCAGATGTCAATCAAAAACCTTCAAGGGTATACATCATTAGGTTCATAAAAATGTCATATTGGATCCAGCAGTTATGCAACCAACTGTTACAAACAGGTTGTCAGTAACTAGACATATATTTCACTATTCTGCTATACAGTGTTCCTGCAAAATGGTGAATATTGTGGCAGGTGGTATTAGGGTGCGTGGAGGATTTGTTTCATAAATAGAAATTGCACAAAGATCTGAAAATTACACAGTATTAGCCCTCTAGGTTGGACCATACAAAGGAAATATATCAGTTCAAAATGATAATGCTGCATTCCTTATCAAAAGCCCTAGAGATGCATCTTTATTCAACTTGACCAGGTATATTTCTAAATCTTGTTTGTAGTCAACTGAGTCTCAACATATAGACCACATTAGAGCAGATCGTGAGGCATAAAAATCTTACTATTTCTTTCACCTTTCCTGGATTATGCTATTCTTTCTTTGCCTATGCGTTTGTCACAAGTATCTAGTCTTCCTTGGCTGTTGAGATAATTGAATAAGAAGACTGGTACACAAACTCAGGGCAATATGCTGTTTCAAGTCTGAACACTAGATTGACCCCTTACACCTGTTTTAAGGAGTGAGAGGATAGTGTGTTAACAACCCTTCTTTCATCTGAAGTGAGAGCTCTCAAAACAAGACAATATGGTTATTCACATGCACTGACAATCATCACAGCTATGGTCAATGAGTTTTCTTTTAATTTAGTTTACTTCTTCTTGGCTTTGGAGTATGTTATATAGTTAGTTAGTTAGTTATATCCCGCCCTTCTTCCCAGTAGGAGCCCAGGGCAATATGGTGGTTCTGGTATTGGATCTCCCTATGAGACAAGTTGCTACTATAAGGAATTTTGATCTAAAGGATTTCACTTTCAGATAGTCTAATTTAGATAGTCTAATTTATTATCATTGCATGGATGATAGCACAGTAGACATGTTCATGGCTCTCTGATTTAGCGTTCTGCTTGCTTTTTCTTTAGAGACCTGATTTAAGGCTGGCTCTCACTGGTGCATATTATCTTAAAGTGTCCTTGTATTTTATTTCCTCCTTCTGTGAGTGAAACTGGGAGAAGTGATTAATTAAAGCCTTAGAGCATAAAGCAGTGGGAAACATGTATTGTTTACTTTTATTCATCAGTGCTACATAAGTGTCTTCTGAAAGGTAGTAAAATGTATGAATGAGATTTACAGAAGTTGGCATATACTACCTACAGAGGAACCAAGCTTATAAACTCATTGCCTGAAAAAGTGCATATGCACATAAAATGCATTAGGACCTGGATTTTTCAATAATGAAATTGCTTTTCTGTGCCTGCTTCTTGAATGCTTGTTATCACTTGAAATGGAATGGCCATTGTGCTAATTTTGGAAAACGCTGAATAATTATATTTAAAAGCAGCATTTTATTTGTCTGACATTGTGCATGTTTAGTGCTTCTTCATAACAGCACCAACCTTTACTTGGGAAGGGCTAGTATCTTTAAGTATTCCTTTTTGTGCTAATGTGTATAAAAGACTTTAACAGTAAATATATTAGGCATCTCTCAACTTGCAGTAGTAGCAAAGCAGTTCAGATAGGCTGAATGTTCTAATATTGAAACAGAACTTAATAACCTGTCTTTGTCTTGACTTTAGTCTATATCACAAATATAATTTATCACAAATATGTTACAAATATAATTTAAGTGAACAGCACTCCTTTGATGTTCAGGTTCACAGAAAAATTTCTTAATGCAACTCCTCTGAGAGTTTTGAACTAGGCGTATTAAGCAAATATCACTCCGAGCACTAACAAGAAATAAAAGCAAACACTATGTGGATATTGAAGATATACCAATGTGATCAAATAAGAGGGGGCCTAGTAGGTCTCACTTCTGTTGCATGATGACAAGTATTGAAGGCTTTTATTTTTCTTGTGAAGCTGTTACACAGTGCATGATGTTGGAATTGTTTTATTTCTCAATCTCATATCACCTTTTTTCTTTTAGTGGCATTGGTCGCAACTGGCCCTGGGCTTCAGGAGGAAGCAGTATTTTGGCAGAATTTGGAACTCTGCATTTGGAGTTTATACATCTGAGTCACTTGTCTGGAAATCCAGTGTTTGCTGAAAAGGTCAATTGTTAAAAGTGTTTTTGCTGTATCACACTTTTGGAAGTGAAACAATTGTTTGTCAAGTGTCTGGAATATCTCCATTTTTGTTAAGTTCATTTGATCCTCTGAACTTCTTTTCAGAGTACAAAAGACTTGCATTGTAGCACTCTTGTCAATTGTTTGATGAATGTAGCATGATAGAGGTGTACCCTTGAAAGAGCTTTCTGTTAAATATCTTAGACTGACCTTGTACTGCAAGCAAAGGGGAGAGAGCATATGTGGATTTTGTCTACATCAGTTTTTGTGTGTGTGTGTGTGTCCAACATAAATCATACTGTGCTTGCCTGTTATAGCAAGAAACAAAAGACAAAATTGCTGGAATCAAATATGTCTTAGGGGTTTTTTTTTGCTGTATCATTGGAACCTCTCCCTTGCCTTTTAGTGCTTGCCTGTTATGGAACAATAATTTGTTCTAGTTGCTGAGCCAAAGAAAATATTTTTTAGCTATCTTGGGTGGAGATCTAAAAACATAATTGTCACCAATACGTTCTGTATACAAACGTAGGCTGCACTTTGAACAATATGAAGCCATTAACCATAATTAAGCAAATTAGCCTGTACATACAGCCCAAGCACTTCTGCTTCTCTGCTCCCTAAGTAGTCCAGGAAAACAAACTGCAGAGTGGCTGGTTTACATTATGTACGAACTAGCACACATTGTTTGCTTCTGTCATCAAACAAAGCTCAATTTGCATCCAAGAATAAACCTTGGCTTCAGATCACATTGTTTGGAAAGAGAACGCTGGTTGGGATGCAGTGCTAAGCCATGTACTCTGTGGTTTGTTTCCCTGCTCAACTCAAAGAGCAGTGAAGCAGCATTGCTCAGGAAGCAGTTCATAAACAGGTTGTTTTGTTTTTAATGCGGTTAATAGCTATACATTGTGTTCAAATGCAGCCCTTTGTTCTTGAACATCAGATCCCACAAACATATACTGAGGATTAACAGAACACGGTTACTTCTCAATATATGTCTAACACTAATCTCATTCTTACTTTTGCAGCCATGGTAAACAAATTTCCTTTAATGTGTGAGAGAGAGAGAGAGAGAGAGAGAGAAGCTATTAATTAGCTTCTCAAATTAGGTCTTGACAATGTCAGTCCCAGTGTAGACTCTGTGTATAAGTGAGATGGAAGGAGGTTGCAAACCAGTATAAAATGGTGGCTTGGATCCTAATCAGTCCTGTTCAAATGGAAGGGTTCCCTCAGTTTATGGAGAAAACTGGGATCCAGCAAAGGCTGTTGCTGGAGTACAGAGGGAAAGCAGCATTTTTTGTCGATTTCTCTTTTGCTAGCTCTCATGCTGCCCCAGAGGATCCCTCAATTCTCTGGAGCAAATTTTTAAGGGGCTACAGAGAGAAGGGATGATTGGCAAAAATAAGAGTGTTGCAAAAGTGGAATTCTGCAATCCAGTACATGTCTACTCAGAAGTAAGCTCCATTGGGTTCAATGGGACTTACTTCCAGGTAAGTGTGTATTGGATTGCAGTCTTAGTTAGGATCTAAGCACTTGCTTCCCTTAAATTTGAATAGTGTTACCTTTTTCTTTTATTATTTGGCAAAGAATAAATCCTTGATAGTGCATACATTTAAAAGAAACAAAGTGATTTATTTATTTTGCCATAGGTTATGAACATTCGAAAAGTTTTAAATCGGTTGGATAAACCAGAAGGTCTTTATCCTAATTATCTGAATCCTAGTAGTGGCCAGTGGGGTCAACGTAAGTACATCTGTTTCATGGGGGGCATGTATTCATTTCAATTATCCTTTTGCTGAAAGAAAAAATTGTTATTTAACTACAAGTCACTTCAGCTATATTATCAATGTGGCCAAAATGTAATCACAGCAACCTAGAGAGCATTGGACTGAAACAATAGCCACAGTGGGGCAAAATATCTTCTGTTACTGTTAGACTAGCGGTACTGTATTTCTGAAGGTCACTACTAGTTTATTGCTATTGTTCCTGTACATTTATTTAGCCTTTGTTACTTTAGTATTAAATTGAAAGTGATTTGATGCGTCATGGGTCAATTAGATCTGTCTGTAGCAATAATGGATATAATAGCAGGACTTATTATTGATGAGACTGTGCTTGTGCTATTTAGTCTGCAAATGTCAAGAGTTTCTGAAGTAATTCATTTAGGAAACCGTAAAGGTCATTTAAATGCTGCTATTCAGAGATCAACCTTCCATCACAGAGAGTGCACTCATTCTTTCAAGAAAGGCTTCTTTCCTCTTTGTATTATGAACACTCACATAATTAATGAGGTATTTCTTTTCCTTTACAAAAGTGTTCTGTTTTGTTAGTTCTTCTTAATCCTATCTTGCCATCACAGAATGTTTGTTTGGAAACAGACAGCAAAGGTAGCATTTGAGAAAACTAAATACCAGGTCACAGGCTGGTGGTTAAAGAAGCACACTGTAATGGTGAAGCCTTTAATAAGAAAAAAAGTAGATTCCTTACATGTGTGGTTTTCAGTCTTAAAGAGAAAACAATCATGTCTGTCCTTATAATTTTTGAAGGTATAATTTTAAAAGTGGCAAGGGAGCCCCTTGAAGTTAAATAGACTTATTTTCAAGAGATTTAGTATAGATCTTCAGTGCGTAAGGGAAGCACCACCAGATGAGCTGTAATCCCCAGGTTTCCAGGTTTCATTTAAAAAGAAAGTCTGTGGCCCATAAAACCTAATATGAGGCACTTTGTGCAGGCAGTATTCTGCTCATTAGTTTTGTGAGAAACTAACCTTTTCCTTGCTTTCACTGTTTTCAGCCAGTAAATGAAGTCATAGCAATGACTGACATTTAGGAAAGCAAATCTAGCCAATTAGCCTAGAGTGTCACACCCACTGTCTAGAATAGGTGTTCCTTAACTGTGGTCCATGAGCTTCATTCAGGTGGTCTATGGCATGTTGGTGGATTTGTGGTTGAATATAGGAAATTGCACATCCATTGTATATTGAATGTTTATATTGATTTTTAATTATATCATTATTGCCTTTATTTCTTTTATTGTATTACAATTTGAATTCTATAGAATTACAATTGCTACAACAGGCAAAAAAAAATCATTAAGTAGTCCACCAGGACCCTTGGCAATTTTCAAGTGGTCCCAGGATGGGGGGGAAGTTTAGGAACTACCTATCTAGAAGACCTTCTTGGTTCATTTTAAGGCTTTCAGCTTGGTCTTCCCTATTGGAGAAATGATTGCCCCATACAAAACAATTCAAATATCCAGCCTTGTAAATGTAATGCTAAAGTCAGGATCATTCAGACCATGATATTCCCGATCTCTATGTATGGATGTAAAAGTTGGACAGTGGAAAAAGCGGATAAGAGAACAATCAACTCATTTGAAATATGGTGTTGGAGGAGAGCTTTGCAGATACCATGGACTTCGAAAAAGACAAATAATTGGGTGTTAGAACGAATTAAACCAGAACTGTCAGTAGAAGCTAAAATGATGAAACTCAGGTTATCATACTTTGGACACATAATGAGAAGACCTGATTCATTAGAAAAGACAATAATGCTGGGAAAAACAGAAGGGAGTAGAAAAAGAAGGCCAAACAAGAGATGGATTGATTCCATAAAGGAAGCCACAGACCTGCACTTACAAGATCTGAACAAGGTGGTTTACAGTAGATGCTATTGGAGGTCGCTGATTCATAGGGTCGCCATAAGTCAAAATTGACTTGAAGGCACATAACAAAAAAAAGTCATTCCATCAGCACAGGGATTTACACTGGCAGAATGAAACTTCTCCTTCTCTCTCCTACGCACCCCTTAAATCTGTTCTGCTTAGTTCAAATCCCTGAGAGTAGCAGATTTGGGGAGGTTGTGGAGGAAGCAGAGGGGGGGGAGTATAAATCCATGAGTTAATGGAACAAGGATTATAATATTACTGTAACACAGCCTTTCCCAACCTTTGGGCCCCCAGATGTTGTTGGACTACAACTCCCATCAGCCCCAATCAGCATGGCCAATGGTCAGGTATTATGGGAACTGTAGTCCATCAACGTGTGGGAACGCAAAGGTTGGAAAAGGCTGCAACTGGACAGCATATCTATCCAAAAACAAAAGGTAGCAGTGGAGATAAGTGTTTATAATCTTTCATACACAGATCTTGTTTGATCCCAAAAAATGTGGGGGGTTTTCTGAGTTCATAAACATCTAAAAATTACCAGTGCGAACAAAGTCCATCATTATACCTTTATTGCAGGAGATGACTGTAGATGAGAGAAGGTACATCTGCCTTGCAAACTAGTCCAGTATGTTCATACCTATTTTGCAGGGGAGGGGGAAGAACTAGAGTAGTGTATAACAATCCTGAAGTGTAGTCCAGTGTTATTCTGGTGTGTGGAGGGTTTGGGGGGAAGGGCGGAAGGGAATTGGGGCATTATGAAGTTTATTGCAGCAGCAGTGCAGTTAAGGGCCGGAGAGAGTGAAAGGAATCGGGAAGAATTAAGAATTTCTAGTGTTTGTGGAAAGACATCATTTGGATGCCAAGTCTACCTGTAGATGGACAGCAAGCCTACCCGTTGAGAACGGCAGAGAGGTAGACATGAAATGCAAGTTTCTCAATCACTAAATCTACCTGAAATTGTAGACCTATGTTGATGTTAGTTTTTGTTGGTTTGTTTCTTTGGAATATTCTCTCCCCCGCCCCCCACAGACACCCATGTTCAGCCTTATAAAATTTTGTCATACCCAGTATGGAATGTGCATGGTTACTGAATCAATCACTGTTAACAGCTAATAATGATTTGTTTGCATTTTTTGTTTGCATTATGGCTGTAGAGTATCAGATCTTCAGCTTGGCCTGGCACAGCCAATACTGTGTATCGACTTCTAATAAATGTAGGATTTGATCAAAAGACTTAGGCTGCAATCCATTACACACTTACCTTGGAGTAAGTCCCATCGAACCCAATGTAGCTTACTTCTGAGTGGACATGTATTGAAGTGCAGCCTTAGTCAATGAGTCATTTCCCCCTTTTTAACCTAAGGAGAATTTAAACCAGGTGATTTAAAATCAAGGCTAAAGAGTTACTGGTTCACTTTTTTGAATTCATGTGATTGTATACGTTGCATTTGAGCCATGTGTTTGTTCCACCTATAGAACAGAAACAGTAGAATGTGTTCATCAAGTCAGGAGGGCCCAGTGTTGAGTGTTTTGTTGTTTACTTTATTGTACGGTAGAATTCATCCAATTGGCCCATATACATGAAGTTCTTTCATGCCTACACAGCACTATACTTTAAAGTAATACAATACAGTGGGTTTGGATTTCTAAAGAATCATCTTATTATACAAAAATGTGCTTTTATCATACAAAAGTTTTTTGTGTGAAGCACGTTTATGCTGAATGATGACTAACAGCCTGATCCTTTGCATGTCTACTTGGAAGTAAGTCTCCCTGTGGTCAATAGACCTTACACCTAGGTAAGGGTGCATAGGGTGGTAGCTTAAAACTAATTTCTAGAGTTTCAGGCTTTTGCAGTTCATCTGAAGGTGGAATTATTTTTGAGTGCTTTTCTGCTTATGTTTTTTCAGATCATGTGTCCATTGGAGGGCTTGGAGACAGCTTTTATGAATATTTGCTTAAGGCATGGCTAATGTCAGATAAGACGGATGAAGAAGGCATGCAAATGTATTATGATGCTGTTCAGGTAAACGGGATATATTAATCTATTTAAGAACAGTTTAATAGGTCATGGGGGAAGGGGGCTGTTCACACAAAACAGCTGTGGATCCAATTCTGCTTTGAACCGTTATATTGACACCTTTTTTCAATAGCTTTTATGTTAAAAACATTATTCTTCAGAATGCTACTAGTAACCTTGTAGGATTGTTTCCCCCCATGGCTACAGAGAACAGCAATGACTAAATACTGAAAATCTATATTTTTGAATGAAGCCCTCATTGGCCTTTGTGACTAAGATGTATTTTTATGGCTATTCAAAGGAGATGGGGCATTGGGGTTAAGCAAAAAGAGCAGGTGTGTAATATTTTGCAATACTGTACCAAATGTAGCTCTTTCTGTCAAGTAAAAGGAAGGTTAATGAGTTGGGCTGCAGTCTTTTAAAGAGGTTTAATCAGATAAGCCAAGTAAGACCATGTACCAAAGGGGCCACTGCATATGCAGAATACTGGTAACCCACTGTGTGTACAGAAATCTGCCCTTGCATGACAGCTACATATTCTTCATGAAATACTGCTACAGCCTTTTGGGTGTAGCTTGTGGAGAGAGGAACTGCTGCCAGGAAACTGAGAAGCCCCTGAATTTGTTCACATTTGCACATGAGTTCTTCAAGAATTCTTGGGTAGATAACATCTGGACTGGATGAGTTGTTTGTTTTTAACTTGTCAGCAAGGCCTAGAATTTAATTTCTTGTCACTATTTGTCTCAGTTCTTCACATTCCCTTCCTGAAAAGGTCACTTCATGCACAGCTGTTTGCCCTACATCTTCTGCAGAGAAGACACACAAAATATCCATTCAGCTTCTTTGCAGTCTCCTTTTCCTCTTTCAACACCCTTGCTGCTTATGGTCCAGCCAGCTGCCTAGCTGGATTCCTGTTTCTGGTGTATTTAAAGAATGTGTTATTGTTGGTCTTAATGTTTTTAGCAATCTGCTCATTCTTTTTTGCAACCCTTATTGTCCACTTGCATTTTTTGTATACATTTGTGTTTCTTTTTGTTCTAATTTGGGTAACACTTCCAGTTCCTGAAGGAAGCCTTCCTGTCTCAAAGAGCTTTCTTGATTCTCCTTGTTACCATGTTGACATCCTCTTAGACATGATGGTTCCTTTTCTGATCCAACATATACATTCCAGCTGAGTTTCTATTGTGATTTTTAATTCTGTGCACATCCCCTGAAAAGACTTCCTGGAGTTTTTTGACCCTTTTGACTTTCCCTTTCAATTTAGCAGTTCCATCATGTTGGAGGAGATAACTCTTTTGAAGTAGATTGTAATAGGTTATAGACACCACTTAGGAATACATTTGGGGTTGTCTTCTGGCCCACAGGGTTGTAGTACACAGCAGGGCTGTGGAGTCAGTATGTCAAACTTTCGACTCCGACTCCTCTATTTTTCTACTGTCCGACTCCTTAATAAATGGCAAATGTATATTAATTTTTCTGCTCTCTGACTCCTTCATAAATGGCAAATGTATATTAATGTATTAATATTAAAAAATTAATATTAATATTAATATTAAAATATTAATTTTATTTTGATGTTGGAATCAGTACATTTCTTCTAACTCCGACTCCACCCAAAATTGCTTCCAACTCCACCCAAAATTGCTTCCGACACTCCGACTCCGACTCCACAGCCCTGGTACACAGTCATATAGAATATCTAGAAATTTTCCTTCTTTGTTGTGATCAGAACACACATTTACCTAGGCTAGGTGGGAGTAATTGAAGTTGCCTATGACTACAGAACATCCTCATTTTGGATACCTCCCTGATTTCATTTTCCATCTCAAGATCACTCTAAGCCTTTTGGCTGGGGGGCACAATAATATGTTCCAGGAGTAAATTACTTTTGAGACATGGTACTGCTACCCACAGTGATTCTGTAGAAGTTTACCCCCTTTCAAGATTTCTAGTTCTAGGTTTTTTTTAACATATAGAGCGACACTACTCTGTATGTCATTCCTATATAATGTGTAGCCAGTTATAACACTAACCTGCTAATTCTCTCCATTTCACCAGGTTTCCATCAATCCCACTATATGTATGTTCTTCTTTTAAAAACCAAACACTTCAGCTCCCTCTCCTGGCTCAGAGACTTGCATATAAACACCTGCACATACTGTCTCTCTCCAAATGTCTCTGGCATGTGCATTTTCTTCTGTGGCCCTTTGGCCTCTTTCACTGGCTGTCATGTCTAGTAGTATAGTGGCAAATTCAGAAGTGCAGCGTCCCTTCATAACAGTCACAAATGCCCCCTTTTAAGATTATACAACCTTCTAAGATTATTCTATAATCTGGCAGGGTTGAATACTGCTTTCTGCTTCTCTTTCACTGTCAGCATTTGGCTGTCTTTTCTCACTGCCAGAGATATTGCTTGAATTACTGAATTCAGCATCTACAGGTTTATCTCCTGCTGCTACCAAACTGCTTGATGATATAGATGGGGTAGTATCATCAGGATTCACTGTCTCTTCCTCTGTAATTACAGAATTTTCACTCTCCAAAACTTGGCTTTTTGAAGTAGGAACTAATAGGAACTCCTTTCACTCTGATTGGCTCAAGTCAGCAGGAAACTACAGGGAAGCAAGTTAGAAGTGGCTAACACACTCCCCTTTCATGCTGATTTGCTCATAGGATGCTGGAGACATAGGGACCCTGGTGGGACCTGGCTCCCCAAAAAAGTAAGGGGTCTAAGTCCCCCTGAGACCCTGAATGACTACACCCCTGGTCATTTCCCACTACATAATCATTGTCTAGTTTTGCTCTGTCATGACCAGAAGCATTTTCACATTCATCCCCTTGGGATAATTCAACCCAAGCAGGATATTCCCCTCCTTCTGCTGGCTTTTGCACACAGGTCTATTTAAAAGTGTCTCTGCAATCTTTTTTACTAAGCACCAGAAGTCTGGTTCTATTTCATTGCAAATGGTCCTGTCACCTTGGTACATGCCCAGCTTGTTTCAAAGCTATCCCCTGTACCTAACAACACAAACCCCTCTTCCATCACCACCACCTCTTCTCCCTGGAAGACCCCACAGCTGGTCTTGCATGTGAAATAGGTAGCATTTAAGAAAAGCTACCTTGGAGGTACTAGATTTCAACTTCCTTTCTAAACTTTGCTTCCAGGACCACACAATTACATTTCCCTACATCATTGATGCCAACGTGCACCACAACTGCTTATTCCACTCCTATGCTGTCTACCAGCTGATCTACATAAAGTTTGACATCCACTGTCCCTGCATTAGTCAGGCAAGTTACCAGTGGAATACATACCTAGCCATCTCTGTTTCTAAAAAGCAAATTGCCCGTTACCAGGAGCCTTCCCGCTCCCATTGTGGAGACTTATCTTAAGCACAATAAATTATCAATTTGTCCCCCAAGGAATAATTTAATCTAATAGATTATTTACCTCTCACTTGAAGTAACATTCTCCTTCCCTGAGACCTTCATTCTCCATGACAGCAGAGGTGCTATCATCCTGGGAGTGAGGTGCTACTATCATGTGCCTGATACGAAGTTTCATCCACAGACTACCCTGGCATTCTCTGCTTCTTCAGGTCAACTACGTTGGCCTTAAGGGAGCAAACCTGTTCAAGGACAACCAGTAGCTCTTTGCACTGAGCATGAAATCGCATCTGTCCAGCAGGCAAATAGTTGTACATCTGACACTGTGCAAAAGCCCTCACACCCTTACTGCTTTCTACCTTCATAACACCTTTTTGTTAGGCTTGTCTATTTGAAAATCTGGGATTTTTAAGATGGGGGGGTTGACAGTCATAGTCACAAAGGTAATTTTTTGTAATTCTGACTTGCTTCCCCCAACTTCTTCTGCTTCCATTGGCATATACATGTAATAGCTAATTAAACGATTGTGCTTTTTGGTTTTCTCATCTGCATCCCCAGGATTTTTGTTAGGTCCTGGATGTTTAGATGCTCCAGCTCAGGGCTACAGTTTTGTGGATACTGTAGTTCAGGTTTCTATGTGAGAAATATTTTGGATTGATCTATAGTTGCATCTGCATTTTAGCATTGGTTATATTGCATAACCTATAGAAAACATCAACACACACAAACAGTTCAGTTGATGTTGAAACAGAAGCATCTAGATATGTATTTTTCCTATATGTATTTATTTATTGCAAACTAATACACAATTATTTTTGAACGTTTCTAGTCCATGGAAACCCATCTGATCAGGAAATCTAGCACTGGTTTGATGTACATTGCTGAGTGGAAGGGTGGCCTGCTTGAACACAAAATGGGCCATCTCACTTGTTTTGCTGGAGGGATGTTTGTTCTGGGAGCAGATGGAGCACCTGCTGATAAAACTGGACGCCACATAGAACTTGGAGCTGAAATTGCCCGCACATGCCATGAGTCTTACGATCGTACTAGTAAGCATTGTAAACTTTGTGACTTTTTCTGCATTGAATTCATGTTGCTTGTAATTCCTATCTTCATATGTCTTGGATAGGAAGTGTTATTTCCCGTGAAATTAAGTCCTAGAGTTAGCATGCTTGTGAACAGAGGTAGAACTGCTTTTGGCAACCGTCTCCTGAATTTGGAGTAGTTAGACAACTACACTGGAGCTATGATTAGTAGAGATGCTGTAAGACAGTACCTATAATTAATTTTGTTGTAAACTAAAAAGTTTTACCATATATTCCGGCGTATAAGACGACTGGGCGTATAAGACGACCCCCTACTTTTCCAGTTAAAATATAGAGTTTTATTTATTTATTTATTTATTTATTATTTCAATTTATATACCGCCCTTAGCAAAATAGCTCTCAGGGCGGTGAACAAACAAGATAAAAGTTTGGGATATACTCGCCGTATAAGACTACCCCTGCTTATGACATGCAGGTACTTAGCAGGAAAACTGTCACTTATAAACTTATAAATATTAATATTTGGATTGTCCAGTTGTTTTGTTTTTGTGCCTAGGAATTACCACCAAAAACTGGGGAAAGATGTAAGAAATCTTTTTTTTAAAAGCAACATTAACTGCCTAGACTCTAGTTTCCAACACTATGGAGTATTTATTGATTGATTAAGAGAATTTATATCCTGCCCTTTTGCTGTTAAAAACAGAGCTAAGCACAGCTTACAAATATAGTAAAAACAATAAAAATACACAATCAGAGAAAAACAAGCCAAAATGTTAGGAAAAGGAGTCTTTCACACCACATGCTCAGTTCTAAATACTGTTGCAGCAAGTTTTACAAGTTCCTCCAGTATTCCACTGGTGCAGGCACTCAGACATTCAAAGTACTGTATGTTTCTTAGGTTTTATAAAAGCAGAGCTTTGCTTAACTCAAAATTTCTTCTCCCTTTGATAACCACATCTACACAGGTTCCACCTCCATACTCAAAATGAAACTGAGCCTGGAAGTGTACAACAACCCCACACATACCTTGCTAATTCGATTATCAATGCCAGGATGTCTGTCTTATCGACTACTCTGCTGCTCCCACACACACACACACACACACCGGGCATCATGAAAGACCCAGTCCTGGGCTCAGAAAGAAAATAAATATCTGGTCCTCTTCAAAGTATTGATAAGCCTCTTGTTTTAATTGAAATAATAATTATAAATTCTTGTTCTTATCACTAATGGGAGTTAATTATCTTGCATATGCTGCTGTTGCTTCTATGGCTGTAACGGAGTGAGGTTAAAGATAAGTGAAATGCAAATAGGAAAAAAAAATACAGAAGGCAGTAACACTTTCCTAAATGTAATACCATACCAACCACAACAAGATTCCTATAAGGCAAAAAACTAAGCATCTCACAACCAGTCAGGATTCCTAACCAAAAACCAAAAATATGATAAATGAAGAAATATTTATCTAAGCATAACTATCAAATATATTTATTATTTACACAAACTGTAAAGATATTTATAGTGCAATCCTAAATTTATTTATTCAGAAGCAAGTCCCAGCGTATTCAATGGGGCTTACTCAAACAGGGACAGAACTGCAACCTCAAGTGATAAGCAACTTCATTCACACAACCCAAAATTCCGAATCATGCCACTTTACACTGTTTTGCAACTGTTTATACTTGTTTTTATGGTTATTGGATTTTAAATGGCTTTATTTCTTGTTGTGAGCTGCCTTGGTTTCCAACCCTACCTCACAGGGGTGTTGGAAAGACTCCATACACACACGCACACACTGCAGATGTATAAATACATACAGCCCATATAATAGTTTATTGTCATACCAATTGGTCATTGCAGAAAAATCAGTATTAGTTTTTTAAAAATCAGTATTAGTTTCCTACAGAATAAAAACTGCAATACCTAAGTAAGCCCTGCCTACTTGCTTTAAAATAGGACTGGGGGGGGGCAGAAAGAGAACACAAACACAATTCTTTTTTACATTCACTCCAAAGTCCCATTGATTTTCAGCACATTCATAATCATGTCTACTCAAAAGTAATTCCTACTGAATTCAATAGGATTTACTCTGGACATATGGGATTAGCACTGTTTTTACCCCCAAAAGCAACTATTGGGAAGGTTTTCAAAACACTGCCCAGGATCTGACTCCTACACACAACAGGGGGGAAAACTGAAATGTATATACCTACCCAATTTATGAGATTTTCAGATAAACAGGAGGGGAAACCACCATTTTCTGGCCTCGCAATGAAGTTTTGCAGACACTGCCACCAAACAAACACTTCACTGATTGGCTGAAATCCTGAATGGGCGGGGTTAAAGCTACGAAGTGCTATACAGTAGTTTAAAAAAAGATTTAGCGGGGGGTGCCTGACGTTTTTATATATATCTCGAGAACCGCACCACCTAGAAACTTAATTTTTTTTTAAATGAAAGCTGAGAATCCAGGCCACCTAACGGGCTAGCCGGGCGCCGGGTGGCATGCTTAGAATCTGGGTAAAACCCGGCTATCCGGGCAATATGGCAACCCTAATAAGACGACACCCGGTGTATAAGACGACCCCCGACTTTGGAGAAGATTTTCCAGGGTTAAAAAGTCGTCTTATACGTCGGAATATACGGTACTTTTTTTACACTGATAGCAAGGTTTATAGTGGGTCCATCAGCTATTCAGTGCCTTTACCAGTTTGACAGGTATATGAAAAATTAGGAGTTCCATAAGTGCAAGAATTTCTGCTTGCCTGATGGAATTATCTCCCCTGTCCTCCCCCACTTGCTGTTCTGAGGGTTCTTCTGACCCTCTGAAGCAGATTTGAGGAGGGTGTTTGGGGCACACAGGGAAAGGGGGAGAAGTCCCATTGCGCTGGTGGGAACCCTTGTGGTGGATTCCGGTAGCACAAGTTAGTTGAATACGGCCCTAGAATAGCCTTCCCAACCTGGTGCCTTTCAGATGTTGTTGGACTCCAGTTCCCCATCAGCCCCAGCCAGCATGGTCAGTGGTATAGGGTGGTGGAATTTGTAGTCCAAAACAGCTGGAGGGCATCAGGTTGGGGAAGGCTGAGCTAGAAGGTAGTCCCACTCAGTTTCCTGGAAACTTCAAAATTTTAACACACATTCACCATGTAACCTTTTCCTTCTATTAAAATAAGTTCAATAGATATTGTACAGTCTTCCAATATCCGTGTACACTTAATGAAAAGGGTTTTTTTTTTTAAAGCTAACAACACGCAACATGTTCTTCAGCAGGTTGTTCCTATGTCTGCATTTAACTGCTTTTACTAATTACTACTATGTGGATTTGAGAGGAATTTTAATAGTTGCTTCAGGTTCCAGAGAAACCTATACAGCGGGAAAAAGACACTTTTTTTATAATCTGTAGTTATATACAAGCTTCCATGTTACACAAAACTGTCCAGTAAAGGGGAAATGTAGTTGGCTTTTGTAGAAACTCTAACTACAAAGTATGAGCACTGCATGCTAGAACTTAAATATAAATTGCTTAATACTTGAAACAAGCACAGATCAATATTTTATTGAGTATATACCGCCATTTATATACTGCAATATCAGGGCGGTGTACAGCAAGCAATAAAATGTATAAACAGCATTAAAAACAGTACAAAACCATCATTAAAATGACTAGCCAGTTAGAAAAGCGTCAAACAGCTGCATAGGCCTGTTGGCATAAAAAAAACTCGTCAGGAGACACCAGAAAGTCAAAAACACGGATGCCTGCCAGATCTCTGCTGGAAGAGTGTTCCACAGCCTAGGACCAACGACAATAAATGTCCGACTTCTAATTGAGGCCAGTTGGGCCTCTGTAACACAGGCTAAACTGTAAACAGCACTGGACACTCTTTTGACCAATTGGCCAACAAAATTTTAAGATTTTAATTTCCAGGCAAAAGCATCGTCAAAAGCGTGTTTCATTTTCCGATGAGCCATGGAGTGAGAAAAAGTAATCACGCTAGGAGAATACTTGGATAGTTCAGTCATAATGTCTATTCAGAGTTCAATGTTAGGTTTGAGCCAACTCTCAGCCTGCAAATATTGTTTCCTATCATTTTTAAGAAGATTCATTTTTCTGGTTTTGTTTTATCATACTGCAACTGAGACATTTAAGTATACCGCATAATTAGTTAGGTAGTTCCTTTTTATTCTGCATTATTCCTTTTTTAGGGATAGGGATGTCAATAAGTGTCGAAGGGTAGATGTGTGTTTATGTTTTATTGGGATACTTTCAACATATCAATGCCCTCTGCACTGACATTTCATGCATCAATAGCACATGCATTGAATATTGGAGTTCAGAAATGGCAAAAATGTTTATTTAGCTTATATGAATAGTTTACATAAATTAAAATATCTCTTCTGCATGCTGAAGAGTTGAAAGCCCTTCATGCCAGTGCTGATTCTGTTGGATATTGCATATTTGTGTAGGCATGAAGCTGGGACCAGAAGCCTTCAGGTTTGATGGTGGAGTTGAGGCAATTGCTACCAGACAGAATGAAAAATACTACATCTTGCGGCCTGAAGTTATTGAAACTTACATGTATATGTGGAGATTCACTCATGATCCAAAGTACCAGCAGTGGGGCTGGGAAGCTGTAGAGGTAATGTATATATGTTATTTCTTTAAAGGTTTAATTTTGAACAAGGTATTTTATTTTCCCTCTCAAAATAAGCTGCCTAGAAAAGATTAATGCTTTTTCAGCTTTGTAAGTATTCTGCAGAATTTTTTTTATGATTACCCGATTCTTCAAATAAGTGTCCTCATACATAGCTTCTACCTCTTTGCTTTTACTTCTTTAGCCCCACTCTTCCGTATTACTGTAGCTAGAAATATTGATAAATATTCACCTTGTTGGTCGTAAATATCCCAGACAATTCTCCACAAATTTCCTATCTATTTTGATTGAAAAGTAACTCTAATTCTCTTTTAATGTGTCATTACCTCACTCTACGTTAACATGGATGTACTTGGTCTTCAATTCTTCTGTCTAAAGTTAGATTCTTGTCTTCCCCAGCTTAATTTTGAGTGTGCTCTGATATATTTTATTTATTGGCTACTCTTCACAACAGAAGTAATCCCAAATACACAATAGTTACATAACAAATATAATAGCCAAATATAATGTACAATCCAACTATAATAATAAATATCAAAACATTAAAACAAAAGTATGAAATTAGGAAAACCATAATCAAACCAGCAGCGATCATAGTACCTCTGGACCTGACAAATTCAATTCCCCGATGCTTGCAGAAAGAGAAGTCTTGAGACTACAGAGGAAGCTAGGCAATGAAGAGGCAAACTGAATCTCTTGAGAGACAGCGTTTGCATAGCCTGGGTGCCACCAGTGAGAAGGCCCTGCCCCAAGTCATTGCTCCATGAGCTTCACTCACTGGTGCAGCTTTCAGTAGAGCCTCATCAGCAGATACCAAAATGTGCTCCTTCAAGTATTTGGGTCCTAAGTCACACTCTTGCCAATATCTTTCAGTATCTTTGACTTCCATCAGAAATGTTGGTGAGCTGAAAAACATGTCCGTACAATAGTAGCTTTGTCTAGGTATGAAATAAAGTCATTTCTCTTCTCTGCATGTCCTTCAAGTGCAATAAACATATCCCTTTGAAAAAAACTACAAGATGGGGAATTTGATGATTCTTTATTAAGATGCCTGTCTATTGAACGATTAACTACTCCACTGAGATCACCTTCCGCACCCCCATTATTATTTCTCCTCCTAAAATATTTTATCAATAAACAAAACTTGCCAGAAATTTCCCTATTTCTGACTAGGAGCATAAACATTTATCAAGGTAATAACTGTATCTGCCAACTTCCTCTTTAGCATATCAAATCTAAGTGTTTCTTCTGTTCATGTAAATTGCCTAATATTTTTACTTATTCATGTTACTTTTGTGTATCACATCTGGTCTGGGTTAAATGAAATTGTGGTTAATTATTTTATTTCTGTGCTAAAATTTTAGCCAGTATTATATAATCCTTGGAGAGGTAAAGGTTGAAAGATAGATTTACATTGAACAATAGGATATGTTATTTCTAATCAAACTCCCCCCCCCTTTTTTTTTAAATTTCAGGCATTGGAAAAATACTGCAGAGTCGATGGAGGTTATTCTGGCATTAGAGATGTTTACAGCAACCATCAAACCCATGATGATGTGCAACAGAGTTTCTTCCTTTCAGAAACACTCAAGTAAGCAATTTGAAACTCTTCAGTAATGTTTGTCTGGGTTGGGGTAGTGGACAACAAAAAAAGGGCACCAGAAACAAAGAAAAGGGTAGGGGAACTTGAGTAGGGGTGATGGGGAGTTGGGAGTAGCAGACTGTTGAATCATTGCATCAGGAGAAGCAAGCAGGTTATCCCTAGTTGTCTTTCAACGACAAGCAGGTCTGTTCACTGGCCTCCAATAGGTTTTTATTGCAGAATTTTGGTGTGTGGTAGAGAAAATGAGTTCTGCTTTTGATGGACTAAGAATGGCAGACAATTGTGTGGAAATGTCGTTTGGAGCCAGAATAGAAGCAGGGAGCATCTGGAGGGTAATAGTGAGGTTTTATGCAAGCATGTCAGTTCAGACAAGGACAGAAAGAAACACAACTGTGACCAGGAACTGTGGTCAGGTAGATTGGTACCAAGCCAGGGTAAGACTGCAATTTTGTGGTTCTGGGCCTCTGAAAACTGATGTGTGGCTAGTGTTGTTGGACTAGGGTTGAGGAGGCCCAGGTTCAAATCATCACTCAACCTTAAGCAAAATTGGCTGAGTGGGTGCACTATAGGGTCCCATGATTCAAACCCATCTTGGTTATGAACTTGCTTAGTTACCTTGAATTCTCCCTTTTCTCTGCCCTATGTAACATGGGAATAATATGAGAATATTACTGAAAATATAAAATATTTTGAAAACTTGAAATATGCTATGTTAGGTTTACTGTTTGTGGAGCTTGGCAGAGAGCAGGTGACTGGACAGATGGAGGGGACAGGTGGAAAAAGAATGGTGGAAAGCCTAAGTTACAAGCAATTGTTTCAGCTGCCTTTCTCCTAAAGTCTTTTCAAGTAAATGCTTATAGTTAAGATGCTTCCAAATGAGGTAGGTCAGCGTGAGACTTTCAAAGGTTTTTTGAAGCAAACATGAACAACTCAGTATTTATTCTTAAATGCTTTCTGAAATACAGTTCTGTGTAACAAAGTAATCAAATTTCATAGTTGAGCGTGGTTTGATTTATGAGGGAATCATTCCTTTCTGTGTCACAGAGCAAAGTGAGCAGTGGATTTGGTGAGCTACCCACCAAAGGTAATAGTTAGCTCAGCCTCGGCAAATCATTTGTTACAAAATCTGTGTTCCAAAAACATAAATGTTCTTTTTTTCAAGTCAGAGTACCATAGGGGTATTTGAGATAGGTTTAATAAATTAAATGAGTAATGTTGAACTTCATGTGTGTCCCTTTAAGTACTCCAAGCCCAGATTCTCTGGGCTTTCTGCTATAGAAGGTAGACCATAGAAGTTCAACGGTGTGAGGGGGGACAGAAGAATGCTGTATTCTGTTGAAGGGGAGGAGCTGGAACAATTGAATATCATTTGACATCAGGTTGGAAACTATGAAAATTAGATGGGCCTTTGGTCTGATCCAGCAATTATGTTCCTATGTATATCATCCCTTCCAGAGTACAACAGCAGGAACAAGAGTTTTCTTAGCACCCCTTAAGCTTCAGAAGCATTCACCATCTTTATTACTTGGTGTCCAAAGTCTCATGGCCACATTCCCATGTTCAACTCTCCCCAATAGATGAAATCTCTTCTTCATTCTCCATTTGTCACTTTGACCAGAGTTTTGTGAACTTAGTTTGAAGATGCAAAGAAATGGAACTAACAGAGCAATCCAAACTATAGAAAGCCAATATAATTTATGCTGGGGTAAACTGTGCCAGTGTAATTTACCCCTATTCCACACTCCATTCAGGAGCAGGTTTTCCTTCCTGTCAGAAAGAAAATAAGCCTTAAAACTGAATTTGACTTGCACCACCCTTTTTGTCAGTGTAATGTCCACTGGGTTGCTGGATTAAGTGACAGAGCTGAATGGATTTAGGAATGGGAGTTGAGATTCCCCCTGCTTTGTCCCACCCCACTGCACCCCGGAACACCCCTTTTTCAGGACTTACCTCTGCTAAGCCGGGATGAAGGACTTATACTGATAGAGCCAGGATAAGGGACTTCAGTAGGCTCAGCTGAAGATCCAGCTATTTCATACTCTGCTCATCCTGGTGGATCTTGGGTTTTGATTGCCCCCTTAAATGTAGATGCAGCCAGGAAAATGCCCAGCTATTTCATTATAATCTGTTTTTGAAAATTTATTGTACCATTATTGATGGAGCTGTTTTGATAGATACAAATAATTCCATTACTATTACTGTGTAAACATTCCAATTTTGTTATTTGTTAAATATCCTTTCCTTCTTGCCAGGTACCTATATTTATTATTCTCTGAAGACGATCTTCTTCCATTTGAACACTGGGTCTTTAACACTGAGGCACACCCTCTACCTGTTCTGACAAGAGAAGAAAGGGGGGAAAGCAAAAACAAATAAAATAGTGCTGAGTTTTGTTTGGGGCACATGATGTCTTACTAAAATTCCAGAGTCATCATTTTTTAGTTTTGAACCAATTTTTGCAGTCCCGTGTCTCCCGTACCATATTTATCAAGGGACCTAAAGTAAATAATTATAATTAATCTAATTTATATTTTGACAGGAATTGTAACTTGTCATCTCTATATTGTGTTAGGCTACAGTGTGTATCTGGCCAAACAGAATACCGAGGTCAGCATGTTAGTTGTTTTCTCTTTTGTTTTTGACTGCAAAATTATTTCCTCCTCTGTGAGGAGATGTCTGCTTTAAGCTGTAATACTTTGCTGTGTTGCAAAAAGCCATAAAGAATTAAGTATGAAGAGCTTTTTTAAATCTGTGTTAACATGGTTTGTCTGATCACTAGAGACAAATCTAACTGTGACAGCCTCTTCTTATGCGGGTCTATCTTTAATTGGTAATTTGAATACTTCAGAAGGTGTTCTGTTCATAAGAATGTTTTCATCTCATCTGTGTGCACTATTATGTTGAACTGTAGCTGGTCTTGAAAGGCAAAGCTTAGATGTTGAAACCCTGTTCTAATATAATTTTAGAACATAACTGCAAATCAGCCTAACCACAAGAAAATTTAATACCCACTTTTTTCTGTTCCTGTATTTAGTTTCACAAGCAGTCGCCAAATCAAGAGCATAGAAGCTGCCATGTGAACTTACCCTTACCTAAAACAATTTGAGACTGCAGTTCTCATAACCTTCTGCTAGTGCAAATGGAGTTTCAGCATGATTTGCATCTGAAGGCACAATCTGGTTTCTTGTGAAACTTGTAATATGTTATGAGATATGGTTTGATCTGAGAAATCCTTTGTGTTAAGCCATATTCTGTTTAGAGATTGGGACAGGCTAGTGTTGCAAAGCTATCAATGGCTACTAGCCATGATTTCCGAATACCAGTTGCTGGAAACTACAGAGGGGAGTTGCACTCTGATCTTGCTGGTAGGGTTCCCATAGGCATCTAGTTGGCCACTGTGGAAACAGGATGCTGGACTAGATGGACCACTGGCCTGATCCCACAGGCTCTTCTTATATTCTTGAGTCTGTTTATTGCCATTTCAAACATTCCATTTAGCACTGTGTGACACTTGGTGGATACCAGGAACAATACTGTGGAAATAGGATGAAAAGTCACCATGTTTTAGAAATTTATATTTCAACTTTCATTTACTTTTGAGAGATGGAAACAAACCACTATTGCTTTAAATGGTTCACTTTTAAAAAGAAAAGATACCACCTCTCTGCCACATTAATCAAAGTGATATAAATTGCAAGTTGGTTGATTTGATATAGCCCAGTTTTGTCAGTAACTGTGTTTAATAGACTAATCAAAGGACAAAACAGCACAGCTTTTTCCTGTTTACCAATTGGGGTGCCTCTCTGAGCGGAATGGTTTTTAATGAGTGATTAATATCCTACATTAACAGTTACTTTGGAATGATTTAACAGCTGTGTACTAAGCAAAATGGAAACTGCAACAGGTCAACACTATTCTGCTTATCCATCACAAACCTATTTATGCTTTAAACTGTGAAAACCATAGGTTTGAGCAAACATAGATGACTTAATGGTAGCTGAAAGACGTTTTGGAATGGTGCATAAAATGAGTGATCCCCACACAGACAAAACCTGGTCATAGTAATCTGCATCAGTTTCTGTGCTGAGGAACAGCTGTGTACAATGTTACATCTCATTACAGTATGTTTTCCTAGGGCTCTTTCATGTTGCAGCATTGCCACAGCATCAGGAATCCACTTGTGAAGACCATGGGACATGACATTGTTCTGTTGCTCAAGAGTAGGCCATAGGAATGAAATATCTTATATTTTGAGCTAGAAGTCAGTATAGTGAGAGCACACAAGCAATAACACCCCCCAAGTTTGTTTGCTTCTTTTTTCTGTGCCTCTCTATGCCACATTCATTTTGTACCTAACCCACCCATCCCAAATTTTAAAAAGCTAATCTGAGGGATCAGGCATGGCAGAATCATTTGAGGAGCTGGCATGCATGCATCTTTGGATCATAGCCATAATGAATTATTTGGCTAGCAAATTAATGCTACTTGTACTAAAAGAGTAACTTGATTATTGTTCAGATTGTTGTTCAAATAACGGTATGGTGTTGGCGTGTAGCTCATTTTAACCATCACAAAAACCAGTATAATATAATCATGCAAATACAGGCATTTTTTTCTTATTTAACTAGAATTGGTGTCAGTTTCTGGTTCAGGACTTCTAACATCCTTATAATCCAGAAAATCAGTTAGTCAAATTAAAAGAAGCCTTTATATGTTGGGCTCTTGTGCTGTGTCCATGCGTGCTTAATTCTTTACACATCTATGTACCTTCATGTTATAAATTTTTATTTGAAAGCCTGATGTACAGAAAATCAATATATTGATAAATCTAAAAAAACTTTCACTATCTCTTTCTGTGATGAGAATTTCTTCATATTTTATCCAAATCTATTTTCCATTTGAGGGCATTAGGGAAAAAACAGTGTCAGATTTATGTCTAGCTCATCACATCTATAGGTGTGGCTGACAGTCAAACTATAATTCAATTTAATCTCTTTTTCATAAGTAACCCTTAACTAGCTTAGTTACTTGCACTTGGGCAATATCATTTTAACTGCTTGCAGGCTACAATGTGTTTTTCAAACTACAAAACATCTGTTGTACCACAAGAAGCACTACTGTGTGTATATTCAGAGTCTAATCACAGAATGAAATTAAATGCCCTAAACAATTGAGCAAATAAAGGTGACTTCTGCAATACACAAATGAGGACAAGGTCAAAATAATACACCGCTGTATCAGTTTTCTTTTCTGGTAACTCAATGATGTAAACATGTTTGTACTGATTAGCAGACCTCACTCTTCAAAACTTAAAATAGGAAACACAAATATAAGACAGCAATTAAATGTAGGGCAGCAAATATGTAATGCTAATGTAAAACACATTTTAGAATATTGGTTTACTAAACTTAAGTTACAGCTTCAATTTGAAGAACCACTCTTACTTTCTTTGGAATCTACTGCTTAGTAGGAATCCATCATGTCATCAGCTTTCCACCACAGATGCATAGCAAGATGGCATGAAATACCTGTTTGTGATACTATATGAGGAATAAACCTGGGAATCAAAAGGGCAGGAATTTTCCCAAGACTGAGCCAATAGAAATGGCAATGATCTTTGATTACTTAGGAGGTTGTCAGTTCTCTAATATGTCTTTTGACAAGTCCTCCCAGTGTAGATTTTAGAGGCTGTCTTGTAGTATCACCAAGCCCTTTTTGTACCTGTTTTTGTCATTTGTTGCTTCTCTTCTTCATGCATAAACCTGCAACATTTTGTTTTAAAAAATAGTGTGTGTGTGTGTGTGTGTGTGTGAGAGAGAGAGAGAGAGAGATGATCCACTTTGTTTAGCAAAGAAAACAATTGTCCTGATTTTTAAAGTTCACAATCCACAGAATTATTTTCCATTCATTTAATAGGCTTCCAGATATTCCAAGAAACTGTATCACTGGAGTTAAGTAGTCTTCATAGAATTTCTGTTTAGCGACTCAGCTATTGAAAATTGTCATGCATAAAAGCGTCTACTGTCTAGTTAAGCAAACCTCAGTAAATCCTGTAGGCCCCCCCCATATACTATTCAGTTCAACCCCATATCCTAGGGCATGATACTTCACACGGCAAGTATCCTGTTCCTCAAAAATGTGTTGACAAGCCTTTAAAAGATAATTGTTTACCCCACACTCTTTAATGGTAGTGCTGGATTTCTGGTTCAGGTACAGTTAACAGCTTTTATTGCCTAATGTGCAAATTTCTCCACTCTTTGTTGCCAATCTTTGTTACCAATCTTCCAGTGTGTGTCCCATCAAGCCCAACTGTTGCCATTTGGGGGAACCTGGCCCAACTTGTGAAATAGTTGCTATGCTTCTGTGACACTTTTTTTCCTCTCAGTAACTATAAATGGAATTGAAATACAAGCTTATAAATGCAACCCAAATTGTTCTGGGTAGCTATCTTTTCCTCTTGGAGGCAATTTAGTAATTATTAAACCAGGTATATTTTCCTTAAAGTAATTGACACAAGTGTCTAGATCAGTTTCATATTTCTTTTTATTTGACGTTATGACTATGGTCATTTTTTCATGAGTCTTATTATTTGAAAGAGCACAACGTTTCTATGGTTCTATAACATACAGTAATCAGGTTGTATGTACAAGCTGCACTATAATGTACCTTTTTGTAAAGTGATGTAAGTAGACAAGAAGATTGTATACCCTGTAGAACTGCAAAGTGTAAGAGAAACATGTTTTTATATCTTCAAAAGCAGTAATTTATGTAACACAAAAACACCAAAGTATAAAACTTCAGAGGGATCACCATTTAAAAAGTTGTACCTACAGTCCTGAAATTATTTACAGTGGTGTAAATAGCTTCAGAATTAAGTTTTAGTATTTACTAGAAATGGTCACACAAGCAAGCTTGAAATAACACTGTTTACGTTCAATAGGAGTAACTATGGGTGACTGAGCAAATGTTGACCACTGTATATGTAATTTTAAGGCAAATTTTAGGGGTTTTTTTTAAGTGTCTCTTCCTGTTTCAACAGTGTCTGAAATTTCCATTGCTCTTTAGCATATCGCAGTGCAGTTTAAATATATATTAAATCCTGGAAATTGCTAAGTTAAATGCCTTGTGTATTTATATGATAGCTCTATGATCCTCAATGACATCTTGTTGATTTAGTAAACTTATGTGGTCATTTTGTGTATTAAAATGTTTTTTTTATTTCTGCATACCTCACTTAGTTTTTTCCACCTTTATATAAATCTCTGAAGTTATAATACAGGAAAATGCTTACTTTTTAAGAACTATATTTGTAAAAGAAAATATTGTGAATAAAGTCTTTTAATACATCCTCTCATTTTGGTTGGTTTTCTCCCCACATCTTTAAGCTCATTTAAAGGACTACAAATGTTAAGTCTCTTGTAAGAAGAAAAGGTTATGCTGGCCCAGCTCCATGTGAGATAATGAACCAAAACTGGGTCTGCAGATTTACAGCATTTATTAACTAAACCACAGGTTGCTAACCAAGCAGGCTATATCCAGCTCCCCAAGTGATGTCAGGTGGCCCATAACACACACCCCAATAATTTGGCTGTATTTTAATAAAAAGCATTAAAATGCAGCTAAATTTAAATTTTAAAAAATTGGGCCGGCAGTTGGTGATAAGTCCCCAGTGTCAAGAAATCTCTGCCAATCTGATAAGTACATAGTGGGGCAATGTCACCTTTTTTTTTAACCTTTACAAAAAGGGCCCTTCTCTGTCTGAAGGTTGGTGCAATGTGATTAGAAGGTCTTAAGCTTAAACAGGAAGAAGCGTTCTAACAATGGTGCCACTTCAGAGGGGGAAGGAGTACTTTTTCAAATACAAGAAGAGGCTTTGTTTCTCTTCCACAGGGCAACACTGGAGTGCTAGGAAACTCTCCCACACCAGCACTGCTATGGAGAATAAAAACAATGTGTGTTTGTCACCCCAAGAAAACACGGGGGAAGAGAGCCTTCTACATCAGCATTGCCCTTGAGAGCAAAGAAATGTGTGTGCAGGCTCTTGTCCAGCCCCCTCTGCTGAGTGTGTGTATATTTAAATGTCTGCCCCTCATCTCTTCTGAGGATCTGTACATGTGCAAATATACATGTGTGTGCAAACGTGAAATGGGCTTGGGTTGGCATGTGACCCTCAGAGGACTGGCAAGCCCTCATGGCCCTCAAAACAAAAAGCCACCCCCAAACATACCAAAATGAACCTGTCTTCATAGATAGTCAGACCATGAGTCAATTTAACTCAGTATTACCTACTTCCAATTAGCAACAGCTCTCCAGAATCCCAGAAGACTTTTTTCCCCCTCCTACCTGTGATATCTGGAAATGCCAGGGCATGAACCTTTCATACCCATAGCACATATATTCTACTACTGAGCTATGGCTGCTTCCTGCTTCATCAATATGCTAGAAAGTGAAGGAGCGATACATACCGGTGCCATACAATGGGTCCATTTGGGCAGCTCAGCGTAGGACCGCAATCATTACCCCGTTGCTCCAATTTTACAGTATGGAATGTTTTCCAGTGACTTGCCTGGAGCGTCTTAGAGGCTCTACACAGGAAAGTATTTCAAACGTTTTGTCTTCCACATGGTAATATTTAAAATGGCCACCCCTGCGTAGGAGCAGTTTACAGGAATGTGGAGGTGCAAGTAAGGATAAGAAAAATAAAGCCTCCAGTTAAAACATAAGGAATAGTGTGAGATTATTTGAATGGGAGGAAAACACATATAATGATCAGCCTTCATAAGAACATAGCTACCTTGTGATATCAGTTGAAGATTCAACTAATCCAGCATTCTGTTTCCAGCAGCCATATGCCAATACCATTTTGCAGTTTCCTTGAGTGTTATATGCTGCTACACGGGATAGTTGATGAGATAGAGTGAGTCTTGCAATGCGGGGAGGAATTTCTGAGATGAGGAAAGAACCTAAGTGGCATATTAAGGCAGATTTATGAAGCATTTCCAGGCCCAAAAATATAATTCAGTGTTGAACTAATGGGTAAAGGCAACACCTATTCCTGGGTCAAATTTTCATTTTATTTCTTCCTGGATTTCATTATTTTTAGACTGTGCCATCTTACCTTTTGTTTTTACTGCTTAGAAAGGTACATACAATCACATACGGGAGGGCACCTGCAGGTGATACCAACCCTCTTAAAAGTTACGATGGGTCATGCACTAGTCCTCTGAATGTACAGATGTTCAGATTGCAGAGTTTCTAATGACCTAGCTTTACCATTTAATATTTCCAGCCTATCCCTGCTGTCTTGATACTCAACATAGCACAGCCATCTCCAGCTGGTACCTTGTAGATGTTTTGAACTACCGCTCCCATCGTCTCTGATCGTTGGTCATGCTAGTTGGGACTGGAAAGAGTTGGAGTCCAAAACATCTTCAGGATACCAGGTTGGGAAAGATTGAGATAGTGCCTTAAGGTATTACATGCTGGAATCAGTTTTGTGGGGAGTTCCCCCAGCCTATTGCACAAGTACTATGATAATATTTAGAAATTACAACATTGTGTTCTGATTCATAAGGCAAGAAGTAACATGTTGCATCAACCTAAGCAGGGTAAGGTAATGTGGTACAATGGTCAATGACATCCCATTC
The DNA here is from genome assembly GCF_030035675.1 of Rhineura floridana. Taxonomy (NCBI): domain Eukaryota; kingdom Metazoa; phylum Chordata; class Lepidosauria; order Squamata; family Rhineuridae; genus Rhineura; species Rhineura floridana. The sequence goes on along the minus strand of NC_084483.1, from coordinate 93,894,532 downwards.
CTCTTGGCAGAAGTGATCTGTTAACCCATTAAGTGAGAACAGATTCTATACCTGTCATATCTGGTGGAACTAAAAAGATCTGAAGATGAATTGAGAAACAATGTCCATTACAGAAATTAGTAATTGTGTTAAACCCTGCCAGTTTGAAGAATGCATGCCGGCCCAGCAGGGCCAGTGCAGTTTATTATTCTCTGACATCATTGAGATGGCCACATTAAAAGAGCTGGACTACAAATAGGAATAAAGTCAGTCTTCATTCTTTTCTTCATAAGAACATTAAAAATATGAAAATGAAATGAAGCCAAGTGGTTAAATCAGCTTGCATTGTTAAAAGAATTACTTACAAAACTTAGAGAACTACAAGATCTGAGAATTTCAAATAGGGGGCCATCCATGTGCGGAAACGTCTGCATGCACAGCACAAGTGGCTCGTATCAGCATCACAGTGCTTGTCCAGGCACCGCTGGATGCACCTTTTTATGTAGCACGAATGCATTTCTTTGGTGGGTAACCATATTAAGTCTTCAAAATCCAAGTGCAAAATGTCCACTTCTCAGTTTCCCCAGTAAAGGGTTTGGTTGTTTCAGTACTAGCTTTTGTAGCAATTACATCATAAGATCCTCTTTCACCTCATGAATTTATGTGTTCTGACAGAACCCATAACAGTGTTCATCACCCACTTGCAACTTCCTTTAGATGGCTTGCATTCTGTCTCATCACTGCTACCCTTTGCAGAACTGTTTGAGGGTGGTATATGTATATCTGGAATAGCCAATGTGGTGCCCTCCAGATGTTTCAGAATATAACTCCCATCAGCTTCAGCTAGCATGGCCAACGGTCAGAGATTTTGCGGCCTATTGCCGAAATAAAACACAAACACCATTCATTGGGTTAAATCATGGGCCACTTTATTAAACGAAATCAATTATAATAATGAACCTGCAGAGGGGAAATCAAGTGCGGGAGCATTCTGATGATCCAGGCAAAGCCTGCTTGCAGCCATAGGGCAACCAAACCCTTGCCTGAGCCCGGGGCTGCCCTGTGCCAGACCCCAGCTCAGGCCACACCCTGAAGATGTGTAGGGGGTCCAACCCACATCACCGCCCCCCAGAGCCCTGAAACTCCAAGCGGATGAGGCACGTTGGCCCCAAAGGGAGCCCGTATTCTGCCCCTGGGCCATATAGCCCTGAGCTGCAGGCCCCCGGACCGCCAATCACCCCCAAAGGTGCCTAAAGGTGTCACCTAGCTGCCCTTTCCCTTTTAACCTTTCACCCGCACTTCCTTGCCACAAAAGGGGGACAAGCCTCTGCTTAGTCTCCCTTTACCCCACACCCGATAAGAATCTTGTGCAGACCCCTCTGCAGGTCCGTCAAGAAGATGCCATCATTGCCTCACAAACTGCATGTCCTCACGTGCCTGCCACTGAGGGCCTTGCCCTCCAGCAGATGACCAGAGGCTCGTAGCCTCAACTGCATGTCCTCACATGCCTGCCACTGAGGGCCTTGCCCTCCATGTCTGACCATGGCAGACAACCAGAGGCTATCATGGCCTCAACCACATGTCCTCACATGCCTGCCACTGAGGGCCTTGCCCTTGAGTAACCAAGGTCATTCCCACCCAGGGAAATGACCACCACCTGCAGGACCTTCCGCACTCAACCCTTCTGGAACAACATGGGTAGGAGACCATCCCAGTGCATACTCTGTTGACCCAGCCACCAATCCGTGGCCCACCATCAGAGGCCCAGCCGTGAACCAATGTGCATTTGTGGCCCCAAAGACAGCCTATAAGATCATGCCATGGCCGCAGAGTAGGCTGCGCATCTGCTCCATCCCTATCCAGCAACCTGCCAAAACCAGAAACAATCGTGAACAGTTGGGTCCTGGACCTTCAGACTCGGCCCAGGGGTGAATGCACTCCAGGTGCCCCATAATTCCACCTTCCGATGGCCTACACCTGCATATACCAAACCAATTGCCCAGGTAGGCAATTCCCCTCCCGGGTATGCAGCCCCAATTCCATAGCAGCATGTCCCCCAAAACCCCATGTGTCTGCTCCCAGGCTCTGCGACACTAGGCCGAAACTTTATGAGGGAAGATCCCTCCCCCTGAGTATCAGGCAACAGGGCCTGTAGCTACAGGCCAAAAAACACTGTGACGCCCTCACGGGACAAGTGTCCAGTCCCGGGGCAGGATAAAATAATGGTGTGCCTCTTGTGCCCCTGGTCTGCCTGGAAACAAACTTCGGACAGCAGGATGGCTCGTAGGGAAGTCTGACCTGGACCCAAACACTCCCGCCCTCCAACCAGAAGGCTCCAAAATTAAGTGTGAGGGCCGCTGCCCGCAACTGCTGGTCACAGGGCACCTCCCTGAACAACAATCCCTGGCGGGTCAGGTGAACACGGAGGATGAGGATAAGGGGTACGGTGGTGTGCATGGGCCAGCCGGCCAGCACATAACATATCCCAAGCCATCTGAATGGTCCCAAAGGCCCCCTGCCAGCCTACCTTGCAACACTCTGACGGACTGGCTTTACTCCTACCATCCATGATGAATTCCTGCGCGTGATTCATAGGAATAGGCCACACTTTGCATAGCCCCTGCCGGCCCCTAACTCCCAGAAATCCCCTCCTGCCCTCTGATAGCTGGTGAGCATGCTGGGGCAACAGATAGGCATATGGCCATATCTGACTCCCCTCCCCCATCTCCCAGTGTGTGGTATGGGACTAGCAGTTCTCGTCCCCAGAGTCGTTCCCTCCTCTAACTAAAAACACCATTGACACACTGTCGGAAAGGGGGGGGGCACGCCTCAGGTTGGCGCATAAGGCAGCCAAAAAACAAAAACAAAACAAACCCTGAAGCTGTGGTAAGGCTGTGACATCCCTGTTATGGCACCATAAACCCCACCGTCGAAGGTCCCCAACACCTGAAGGACAGAAAGCAAACACTTTCCCAGCCCCTGAAAACTCCAGGATCTTGATCTGCAACGGTTCAAGCCCTTTTCTCGGGCAGCCTGCAGCCCTGGGTCCAAGAGACAATCTTAATACCCTGGAAGGTGAACCCTAGGGCAGGATCCTCCATTTTCCCAGCTGCCAAAGGAACCCCCCAGTTCATAGCCACGCCATAAACGGTGCCATCAGGTGCTAACATGCACCCAAAGTCTGCCCTACCCGTGAACCGTAAATCATGAACATAGTGCCCCACTGCTTCTGACCCCTCTCCTGACTGTCCCTTCCAAGAAGGAGCTGAAGTGCTCCATACAAGAATGCAGCAGCCCATAGGTAATGCTCTGCTGCATAGTCGACCTAAAAGGCAAAACTCAACATCCGGCAATGCAGGCAGATTAGCTGCCACCCTTGCCCATAAGGCACCTCTGCCACAGGCGCACACCATATTGAATGCAGTGTAGTGCACTGTGCATAGTCTATCTGGTATGAAGCCATTACTGACTGACCCCACTTGTATGACGGATGATGAATCAGGTAGACTCCGCCCACTGCCACATTGGGCACTATGGGGGGGCATTGTGAGAGCAGACGTAGGGGATGATGGGAAGGGGCCAATAACCCTGCCCAACTGTATGTCTTTATCAATCATCCCCTGGACCAGTGCGTCTGTACCTAAGACTGATTTAAGATTGCCGGCCATAAGGGCAAGCTGGGGGCCACTGTATAGGATCCAGAAAAAAATGCCTAATAAAGAAAACCGCATCATAAATGAGTTTCCCCATAAACTGGGCTGTCTGCCAGCAAGGTCCGTAGCACCTCGAGCTTAGCTGGAAAGGGACACTTTCCTTGAGCAGCCTCTGCTATCCTTCTGGCTTGTTTAATTGCGGGTTCATATTCAGCGGTTATTAGATGGCATGGAGTTGAGCAATGTCATCGTCTAATGTCTGCAGATCAAATGACTCTCAAAAGCACAGGACTAGTGGCCTGTAAAAAGGTGGCCACCTTATCTACAGCCAGTTTGCAAACTAGCTAAAGGGAAGATGCAAGCATATGTGCAGCCTGTACATGATCACTGAAAAGAATTCCATTATGTTTAAATAATTTACTCAGAGAAAAAGACTTGGACCAATTCTATGCATACTTACTTATGAGAAAATCCCACCAAGTGTATTGTTACTTCTTCCCCACGGGGTGCACATGATTGCATCCATACAGCAGAATCCTAAGTATGTTTACTCAGAATATCACAGGTTAAATGGGTCTCTGGACTGAGGTTTATAGGACTTAACTAATGGAAAGGTTTGTGTATTTTTCCCCTGGGTTTTGAAGAAAGTATTTGGGGAGGGGAAGCTTGACAGTGAAAAGAGGGGATGAGCTCCCTTTGCATTTGCGGAGTTGAGGTAGTTTTGGAGGTGAGGTTGCAGCACTAACTGGGATCCCTACTGGCCCCTGCAGCCTCCTTTCTGTCTCCAGCTGCCACCTGCCCTCCCCAAAAAGCCTCTGCTCTTCGTAATCACATTGCATTGTTCCAATCCAAATGGCCTCCAACTGATGGCCACTATATGTCTCTCCCCAAATGCTCTGGGACGAAACAACACCCCCATTAGCTTTAGAATATATCTGAGAATATTGCCACGTTGTAACAGAGCATCTTTCTAAGGTACAGGCAAATTTTGCCCCTCTCATCCTAAGTTCTCCCTAATTGACTAACCCCCTCTCCAAACTTTCCTGGTTTGCAAAGACAGTGTGGAAGTGGAATGGCCTTTTCAGTACATCCCTTAATAAAAGCATCCCCACACATGGCTGTCCAGCTGCCTCTCTAGGTAACTGGTAAATGAAAAGGAACATTCGGTTTAAACTAAAAATACACTTCAGTATGAAGAAAAGGAGTCTATTCCTTTTTCACTTTCTGTAGTGGGCGAGGGGGCCCCCATAGAAGTATCTCCTGGTCCTAACTGGAGGTGCTGATGGCTGAACCTGAGGACCCTCTGCATGCAAAGCAAGTGTTCTGTTACTGAGCTACAATCCTTCATCTCCAGGGTTCGAGATCCCTGTAAATGGTAGAATAATCCTAGCAATAAAACACATGAAGTGCATTGGCTATGTTCCACTCCTCCACAGCTGGGGGTGGGCGTCTACCCTCTGCCCTGAGGGCCCTGCCCTTCCCTTTCGGCCCACTTCGCCCTTTTTGGGTGGCATCCTGAGATTGAGCGTGTAGCTGGGTCTATTCCCTTCTGCTAATCCCCCCCCCAGCCTATGCCCCATTGCAGAAGCAAGGGGCGTGCATCCTTCAGAAAAGAAAGGTGGTAAGTGTGAGGAAGCACTAAAGGGGAGCCCAGCACTTTCACAGCCCGGTCAGACTGTGCCCTCTTGTCATCCTGCACACCCCAGTCACTGACTCACTGGCTCCCTTGTCCAGCCCCAGACAATCCAGGCCTCCTGGGCCACCAAGTGACCAAATAGGGGGTGTGATGGAGCTGGTGCCCTGCACCCAATTCCCCTACTATGTGGTGAGGTGAGGGGCTGATGATCTTTCCCACCCACCCCCACAGGGATCCCCTTGAGGAACCCTCGAGGAAAGAACACAGCCAAAGGCCGCCTCGCCTGTGCTCTTGAGCCGCCCGTGATGCCTTGGATCTGCCACCGCGAGCCTTGATACCTCCAGAAGGCCTCCCCGGCCAGCAGCCCTGCTGCCGATGCTGCTCCCACTGCTCACCGCCTCAACACCGCCCAAGACAAAGCAAGCGAAGCCACACGCGCCGGAGAGCTCCACGTGCGCTGAATGCGCCACACACGCCCTTAGAAGGCCTCGCTGCCGCCACCGCCATTAGGCCTCCTGTGGCCAGAAGCCCCACCGCCGTTGTAAGGCCTCTCTTGGCCGAAGCCTCGCCGTTGCAAGGCTGCCGAGCTGGAAGCGTCGCCGCTGTTGCCGACGCTGCAAGGCCTCACCGCGCCGCAGGCCTTGCTGCGCCAAAAGCCTCACCGCCAAAATTCAAAGGAGGGCGGGAGGCTGGCGGAGCGGCCTTAAATGGCCTTCAGCAGCCCCGTCTCCTATTGCGTGTCACACAGGTGCGCCAGCACGCTGCGTGCACACACACATCCCCCACGATGGCGGCCTGGGCTTCGGCTGCGGCCGTAAACTCACCCCTTTGCCCGGCATGTACCGGGCGCGGAACGGGAAAGGAGTTGATCCACAGTATCTGGAAGGTGCCATATTGGCTGGCTCTAGTGTATATCCTTGGAGTAAGTCTAGGATCCCCACTCTTAGTCCTGGATCTCGTTCAAAGTATATCCCTTCATCTTAAGGGCAATAACCTTTCGGACTATTTGGGTACATAGGGGAGTTTGAGCTTACAGTATTAAATTAGTCTAGCACTTTAATATGGACGGTATTTTTTTAAATTGATAATGCAGAGATGAAAAAACAAAACAACAAGTCTTGTATGAAAAAATATTTTTACCACCACATTGATTATATTACTGCTTAAGGCTAGTAAGCTAAGGTAAGTACATATCTTCCAATGATAGGTAGCCAGCAGTAGGACAGGACTTTTTATTACTACTATTATTTTATTTTCACATGTCACCGTAAAAGGAAAGAAAAAGAAGAGAAAAATTATTATTATTATTATTATTATTATTATTATTATTTCTACCCCGCCTTTTGGCCAAAAGGCCCTCTAGGCAGCTTACAAAAAACACAAATATAAGAATACATCAATAAAAACAACACAATTTACAATAAGCAATACATAAATAAATAAATGTGGATGAGAAGGATGAGCACAAGAGAAGTCCAAAGGAATGGATCTTGAGGGGAAAGACCTGGAGGAGAGATCCTTTCTCCATGATGACTGAGATGATGAATTAGCGACGCCATGCTACTCAGTGGATTTTAGTCCAGCCACCACCAACTGCCCCAACCCAGATCATCAAATGGCAGCAGTCTCTTTGCCCCGGGCTCGCTCCTCAGTGGCGGCAGTGGCGGCGGCTTCCCCTCCAGCTCCTGCACCTCCTCTTGTCCTGCCAGCAGTGGCTGTGGCTTGGGCGGGCCCGGCGTGGGCCTCGCAGAACTGCTCGAGGCCAACAGCATGCTCCCCGCGGCTCAGGCGGGCCTCCAGCCAGCGCACCAGGGCGGCATGCTGCCAGGAGAGAAGCGGCTCGGCCAGGGGAGCCTCACGCAGGCGGGCTGCCACCTGCTCCCTCAGCAAGCAGTGGTGGCGGTGGCGGTGATGTCGGCGAGGAAAGCACCACAGGGCCGGAGGGGAAATTAATGAAATAAATTCAATACAAATGTTAAAGATTACAAGAAAAAAGAAAAGAGAGAAAAATCTATATGAAAACTAATAATAGCAGTAACCCACCACAAGTTTACATAATGAATACAATAACCATCAGTACATCCATCGTAAGAAACATGTAAGTTAATATAAGCCCTTCAGATGTTCACAGATGTATCCATGCAAAATTGGTACCTATATGAAATACATTCAAATATAACCAGGGCAGTGAGGTTCTCAGTCCACTGCTTGATAGATGGTACTCAAAGTATAAGTCTCTTAGTGACTACAAGGGCTCACAAAATCCATTTTTGGTGTCCTGCCATTAACCCCTATACTACAGGAATATCATTTAAAACTACAATGACATCTGCAGATATCAAGGATTTAATGTGAATAATGCAAGCAGTAAAAAAAGAAATCCAATTGCTTTCCACAATTAGTTCCAATTGCTTAGTTAGTCCTTTATATAACCAGTTAAAAAGTTTTCTCTTGATTGTCTGAAGGCCAGGAACAAGACTAGAAGGAGAGACTCTCGAGGAGTTAACAAACACACACTCTCTGCCCTTCCCAAAACTTGTAGTATGGACAAGTTTGTCTTTCAGGTGGAATCTAAAACTGAGATACCTAATGTATCATTGAAGCCCAGGAGCTCACAGTCATTACTAGTTAATAAAGAATCTGAACCCAGGGACAGACCACAGGTGAAAGAGGACTGTAGTTATAGACAAAGTCAAGCTTTTGAATCTGGAATTCCTGGGATCTTTTTTTAAAAAGGGGTGACAATTCAACAGATTAAACTTCATATAAGTTAAAACACTCTCTTCCCCTGGCCTACCCCTCACATCCTTTTCACCAGTGAGCAGGGGATGCCCCACCTAACAAGGAAGGCTGGCTCTGACTACAGGGCTGTACCATGTGCAAGCCTATTAATGTTGGACAAGACATTATGAGATGTCATATGAGATTCTAGGGATGGGATTCACCCTCTACCACCACCACCAATCCACTCTGCCCCACTCACCTCCGGCACCATAGAGAAAGGGGAGACAGGAGAGAAGGGGCCCTCCTCGGGTGGAAGGACAGAGCAGGTGCCGCGGGAAAAGCCTCCTGGAGCAGGAGCAGACCACAGAGAAGGAAGAGGAGGTGCCACACCAAGAGGCAAGCTGCAGGCCAGGGCGAGTGAAAAATCTGCTTAATTTCAATTGCAGTAAATTGGAATTAAGCGGATATTAACCCATTGCAGCCTGTTGTCCCACTCAGTGAGGCCTCCTTCTCCATGATGCTGGGAGTGAGCAGGGTGAAACGGATCGGGAATCCCATATCTATCTATCTATCTATCTATCTATCTATCTATCTATCTATCTATCTATCTATCTATCTATCTATCTATCTATCTATCTATCTATCTATCTATCTATCTATCTATCAAATGTATATCCCACCCTTCCTCCCAGAAGGAGCCCAGGGCAGCAAACAGAAACACTAAAAAGTCTAAAACATATTTGAAAAAGACTTTTATTGTTATATGTCTTCAAGTCAATTACGACTTATGGCGATCCTATGAATCAGTGACCTCCAATAGCATCTATTATAAACCACCCTGTTCAGATCTTGTAAGTTCAGATCTGTGGCTTCCTTTATGGAATCGATCCATCTCTTGTTTGGTCTTCCTCTTTTTCTACTCCCTGGGAGACTAGGGTTCAAATCCCCACATAGCCATGAAGCTCACTGGGTGACCTTGGGCCAGTCACTGCCTCTCAGCCTCATGAAAACCCTATTCATAGGGTCGCCATAAGTCGGAATCGATTTGAAGGCAGCACATTTACATTTTTTAAAGTCTAAAACAGACTTTAAAATATGTTAAAACATCTCCTGCCTCCCTCTTCTCCATGATGCTGGAGATGATCTCTAAATTATATTCTAGTCAATGTAGATCTTATATTTGCATTAGAGATCAATTTAAGTCACAGCCAATTTAAGTCCTATGTGAAAAAACCCTGTGGCTAAAGTCCTACACAAACACACTAGAAATAAGCTGAATACAGCGACAATGACCTCTGAACACACATGTGTAGGTCTGAGCTGTTAGACTGGTAACATTTCTTATCTTTAGTCAGCATATGAATCCTTCTGTTTTCTTCATCTCAGATTCCAAAATTGCAAAATCTCTGACTCATGGTGAGTAAAGGACTCTTCTTAAGAGTCTGACTTATTTATTTATAAAAGTATTTATATATCATCCTGTCACAAAACATCAGGACAATGTACAGCAACATAAAAACATTCAAAAGCAATACAAACCCATATTTAAAAACAACTGGCTATTCAAGAGCCATTTTAAACAGCTATAGAGGCCTGTCAGCAAAAAAAGTGCTGCAAGAGAAGCCTGAAAGTCAAAAGCCAAACTAATCTATATCCATATATTAGTTTTACTCTCAGAGCTGAAAACACCTGCTCAAGATATTGAGGCAAAAGTCAGAAGTGCTACTTTCACAAGAGCATGTGGTGGTGGTGGTGGTTTATCATCATTATCATCTGCAGAATGTTGTCCCAGGAGGTTGTTCCAAGTGGTCCGAAGCCTGGTCGGTCCAGTTGTGCAGGAACCCTTGGAGCACTCTAAAGCCTCCTGTGACTCATTTGCAAAACATTTTGCTGATAAAATCGATCGTCTGAAGAGTTCGTTTCCGTACACCGTGGACACAGGAAGCGGGCCAGAGGCGGCCAGTTGCGATCCGGTCCGGTGGGATCGGTTTCAGCCTCTTCCCTCTGAGGAAGTGGACAAGGTGCTCTCTACTGTGAGACCGACCACCTGTTTGTTTGATCCTTGCCCCACATGGCTCATCATGAGCTGTAAAGAGAGACTGAGCGAAGGGATCAAGGCGGTAGTAAATGCCTCCTTGGAAGAGGGGGCACTGCCATCTGCCCTCAAGGAGGCGGTAATAAAACCCATCTTAAAGAAGCCCTCCTTGGATCCCCAAGATTTGAATAACTTCCGCCCAGTCTCCAATTTACAATTTCTGGGCAAGGTGATCGAACGCGTGGTGGCCAAACAGTTACAGACACACTTGGAGGAAGCGGATTATTTAGATCCATTCCAATCGGGCTTCAGGACTGGACATGGAACTGAAACAGCCTTGGTCGCCCTGGTGGATGATTTGAGGAGGGCGTTGGATAGGGGTGAATACTCATTCCTCGTCCTCCTGGATCTCTCTGCGGCTTTTGATACCGTCGACCACAGTATCCTTTTGGATCGCCTGGAGAGATTGGGAATCGGGGACACTGTGCTACAGTGGTTCCGATCCTATCTCTCTGACAGGCACCAACGGGTGGCAGTGGGGGAGGAGGTTTCAGACCCTTGGCCTCTCAATTGTGGTGTGCCACAGGGCTCTATCCTCTCTCCCATGCTATTTAATATCTATGTAAAGCCGCTGGGGGCCAGCATCAGGAGATTTGGGTTGCAGTGCCACCAATATGCGGATGACATTCAGCTCTATCTCTCATTTAAGTCCTCACCAGAGTTGGCTGTGGAGACCATTTCCAAGTGCCTGAAGTCCGTAAGTGAATGGATGGGAGGCAACAGGCTGAAACTGAACCCCAACAAGACCGAGGTACTGCTTGTGGGAGACAAGAGAAGATTAGGAGATATTGACCTGGTGCTGAATGGGGTTAGTTTGCCCCTGAAGGACCAGGTTCGCAGCCTCGGGGTCATTCTTGACTCCCAGCTGTCCATGGAGGCTCAGGTATCAGCAGTAAGCTGGGCAGCTTGGTATCAATTGCATCTGATACAGAGGTTGCGACCCTATCTTCCGGCTCATCTGCTCCCGCGGGTAGTGCATGCACTGGTCTCCTCTCGCTTAGACTACTGCAATGCGCTCTACGTGGGGCTACCCTTGAAGACGGTCCGGAAATTACAGCTAGTACAGAACGCGGCGGCACGGTTGATTACAAATAGCCGCAGGCGGGATCACATCACCCCGGTACTTGAAGATCTACACTGGTTACCAGTTGTTTACCGAACCCAATTCAAGGTGTTGGTACTAACCTTTAAAGCCCTACACGGTTTCGGTCCAGTGTATCTAAAGGAGCGCCTCCAGCATCACCAAGTATGCCACCTGACGAGATCAGCCTCCCAAGACCTTCTCTCGGTCCCACCAGTTAAAACAGCTAGACTGGTGCGGACCAGAGAGAGGGCATTCTCGGTTGTGGCCCCCACCCTCTGGAACTCTCTGCCATACGATCTACGCCATGTCCCTTCCTTGGTAGGTTTCCGTAAAGGACTAAAAACATGGCTATTTCAGCGGGCATATAGAACCCCTAGTTAATTTTAGTTTTATAGTGTACAGATAGGGGTAAACTGAATATGTTATAATTGTATTTATATGTGTATTTTATAACTGTATTTTAAAATTAATTATGTACGCCGCCTAGAGTGGCTGTTCACTCAGCCAGATAGGCGGCCTAAAAATAAAATTGTATTATTATTATTATTATTATTATTATTATTATTATTATTATTATTATTATTATTATTATTATTATTATTATCTTGTTAGTTGCTTGTTACACAAATAAGTCTCCAAGCTACTGCAGCATATTTAAAAGCATAAGCATTAGTAAAAACAAATCTGCACAACAATGCACATACAATTCATGAACAAAGAAAAAAAGACAAAGCAAGCCCAACAACAGCAATAGAGCACTTCAGCAGCACAGCTAACATCACTACAGTCATTTAAAAGCTTGGGGGCAAAGGTAAGTGTTTCCCTGGAACCAAAAAGTTGTCAATGGATGCACCAGGTGGGGAGCTCTCTAGAGACAGTATTTCACAAATGGACTCCTGATCATGTGGAACAGTCTACGTGAGTACAGCCAGATCCCTCTTCAGACCCGAATGGTACCAGGTGGAGCCCCTAGTATCACCTTCATTCCCCTTAATTACAAGTTAGACCTTCACCTGGCTTGCACGTGAACAGGGTGATATATTCTATCCTCCGTAGCAGTCTTGATGCCCCATCCACATCTACTGTAGTCCCCAATGAGGTGCCCAGTGCAACATCTGCTGCAACTTCATGGGAATGGTTTCAGTTGATGCTGCCTGATGATGTGGACAAGGTGCTTGCGATAATGTGGCCAGCAACATGTCATCTTGAGCCTTGTCCTTCTTGGCTTATTAAAGCTTGTCAAAGGGATTTGGCTGAGTGGATCCAGGGTGTAGTCAATGCATCATTGCAGGAGGGAGTGGTTCCAGCTGCCTTGAAAGAGGCGGTGATTCGACCACTCCTGAAAAATTCCACCCTGAAACCATTGGTTTGTGACAACTACCGACTGGTTGCAAATACCCCCTTTTCAGGGAAGGTGATTGAGAGGGTTGTGGCGCAGCAGTTGCAAGTACTCTTGGGTGAAAAAGATTATCTTGACAAATCCCAGTCTGGGTTCAGGCCTCGTTATGGGACTGAATCAGCCTTGGCCGCCCTGATGGATGACCTTTTTTGGGAGAAGGATAAGGGGAGTGTGACCCTGTTATTCTTACTTGACTTTTGATATCATTGACCATGGTATCCTTCTGGGCCGACTTGGTGAGATGGGTATTGGAGGAACTGTTTTACAGTGGTTCCGATCCTATCTCCAAGGTCGCTCTCAGAGAATAGCATTGGGTGACTGTCTTTCGGCCCCCTGGCAGATGTGCTGTGGGGTGCCACAGGGTTCCATCTTGTCCCCCATGCTGTTTAACATCTATATGAAGCCCTTTGGAGCAGTCTTCAGGAGCTTTGGGGCGAGGTGTCAGCAGTATGCAGATGATACCCAGCTTTCTCTGTAACATCTGAATCAGGAGAGGCCGTACAAGCCCTGGACCGCTGCCTGGACTCAGTGGTGGCCTGGATGAAGGCCAATAAGCTGAGTCTGAATCCTAGCAAGACAGAGGCACTGTGGGTTGGTGGTTCCCAAGTTTGGATAATTGGTTAGTTGCCTGCTTTAGATGGGGTCGTACTCCCTCTGAATGAACAGGTCCATAGTCTGGGGGTGCTTCTGGATCCATCTTTGTCGCTAGAGGCCCAGGTGATCTCCATGGCTAGGAGTGCCTTTTATCAGTTTTGGCTGGTAAGACACCTGTGGCCGTTTCTGGACCATGATAGCCTGACCACTGTTATCCATGCACTGGTAACCTCCAGGCTGGATTACCCTAATGTGCTTTATGTGAGGCTGCCCTTGAGAGTGGAAGCTGCAGCTGGTGCAAAATGTGATGGCAAGACTGCTCACTGGGGCAGGGTATCGCCAACATGTCACCCCGCTGCTGAAGGAATTGCACTGGCTGCCCATTTGCTACCAAGCCAAATTCGGTTCTAGTTTTGGTGTTCAAAGCCCTATACAGCTTGGGACCAGGATACCTGAAAGACCGTCTTATCCCTTATATACCCAGTCGATCACTGTGCTCTGCAGGTGAGGGCCTCCTGCAGATACCATCTTATCAGGAGGTCCTTTCTGCACAACAAAGGAAGTGGACCTCTGGTGTTGTGGCACCTACCCTTTGGAATTCCCTCCCCTTAAACATTAGACAGGCGCCATTTCTGTTATCTTTTTGGCACCTTTTGAAGACTTTCCTCTTTCAACAAGCCTTTTAAGTTGAGACCTATCCCAGTCTGCGTCTGTGTTGGAATTGCTTTTAATATGTTTTTAAAGTTTTTTTTTTTTTTAAATATGTTTGTTTTAATATGTTTTAAAGTCTATTTTTACAATGTTTTACAGTGGTTTAGTGGGGTTTTTTGCTGCCCTGGTCTCCTTCTGGGAGGAAAGATGGGATATAAATTTAATAAATAACATAACATAAATAAATATGACCCCAAGGTCTCATTCTTGGCCAGTCACCATCAGTTCAGGTCCATGAGCAGATATGTGAAATTAGGGGGGGAAATGGCATAAAATGTGACTTGGTGCTGCCTTGGTAGGGTTGGAGGAATCTGTCAGTTTTGTTTTTAACCCTTTTAAAAGATGTTTTAAAAGCTTTTTAAAAAAATGTTTTTAAAGTTGTTTTGTTTTAATGTGTTTTAAGGTCTGGTTTTGTAATGTTTTGATGTGTTTTTAGCGTGCTTTTTTGCAGCCCTGGGCTTCTGCTGGGAGGAAGGGTGGTATATAAATCAAATAATAAATTAACTAACTAAATAAATAAATATCATTGAACATTCCATTTGCAGTTCTTTCAAAAGATGAAATCACATGACAGAACATATTGGAAACATTGGCTCAGGGCAGACACAGTGGGACCCCTTGCAAATCAGGGCTCATGTATCCTTCCCATGATTCTTTTGCATGCTAATACCCGTATCTCTGCCATGATTTGCTTTAGCCATGATTTCAGTTATGTGACATCAGTTCAAATGTGGTTAAAGCTGGCAAGGATCCCTTTGTAACCATTGTTTGGAAAGTCCACTCCAAACCCTGGTTATGAGGGAAACCTTGATTAGCTTTTAAGTGTATTTGTCCAGTGCTGATTTAAAAAAAGGCAGGTGTCTGCCTTATCAACCATAGATTGCATGTTGCCCTGTTACAATTTCTAGGAAGAAGACATATATAGCATGCACAGGGGGGCCCAGTTGGAAGCAGCCTCTTCACTTTCAGGTGAAATACTGTATATCTATTCATTTCCAGGATCAAGTTCTGGGGAGGGGAGGAGGGAATCTGCCAGCTGTATATAGCACCCACCTCAGCCACAGCTGTACTTGCTCACAGAGAGAAGTTCTTTGCATCTCTCCTCAGAAAGGATAGGAGCGTAGGTGTATGTTAATCCGGTCCCTACTAGGCCTTCCCATGACAGTTATGGTAAGAGAATGCAAAGAATAGAGTAGCCATGATCAAACAAGATGGACGACACTTTTGCCCTGTCTGTGTCATTTTTTAGTACAATCTGCCTGGATTTCTGAAAGCATTGTCATTGCTGCCAATGAGAACAATGTGAAACCTTAGCAACTTAATAAGGAGTTGTAGTCCACAACTATGTGAAGACATAAAAAACGTGAAAGCATAACATATTTTTGCCGGCCAGGGCAATGTTGAACTGGGTCAAAACTGCCTGCACGGAAAATCACTGATGTAATTTGCTCATATTGTTCCTCTCGCAGACAGATTATGATAATTCATAGTCTACATATGATTACACATTATGGAGGTCCACCCATACTCACTGAAATTCATGTAGAATTTACTGGCTAATTCACTAATAGGCAAAAAACCTTGTGGTTTAAGAATGTACTTACAGCCAACAGATATTTCTATCAACTTTAAAAAGCAGGGAAATCGGGCAGCTATAGTGAATGCACAAGAAGAGTGGAAGACTTGACCTCCTCTCTGAGATATTGGACTGTCCTACAAATTTGAAAAAATGCAAACACAATTTGGGTTGGTCTTTCTCAATCCAATCCAATTCTTGTGTAGCTTGGAAGAATTTGGTAAAGTGCCTCTGAGCATATGGTGTGCAGTGGCATGTATGAATATGTCTGAATTTTTAATAAATTTCACCAAATTATGAGACCACTGACAGAAAAAAGTCCACCAGGGTTCTGAATTTCTTTTACTCCTGTTCTAGACTTTAAACTGTGGATTTTCTCTGAGTGTTTTGGGTATCACCATGAAAACTTAGAGGGTTGTTCAGAAAGAGTTTCTGAGTATAGGACTATCAGTTTTGTAAATTTTTGTTTTTAAATGAGCATAGAGGAAGCAACAGAATGGCATAGGGTGGTATTTTCAATTTAACATGGTGGAATGCAAAAACTCCATGCCGGCTCTAGTACATAACCACTCTTGTGGCTGTATAATTCCAAACTCCTGGTCCAATTTGCTGATTAGTATAAAAGGTATGTTCAGATTTTGGGTTAGTTAAATCTTCTTGGGAAAGGGGAGGGAATGTTCATATTTAATCTAGATCTAGATATATCATGTTACTTTAAGTTGCTTTAACTTTCCCCCCCCTCAACCATAATATGATTAGGCTTTGTACATCAATAAACCAGTGTATGTGTTTCAAGTTACAGTTTTAAGTTTGGATTTTCTGTGGTCGTGCTTTGCTCATTGTTCCACTGGGTTGCTGCTGAGCCAACTGAACCAGGATTGAAGGACCCAATAAGAGTTGGTGCAGGGGCTATAATTTGGCATGATGTGTATGAGCCCTGATTGGATCACCTGATTAACATTGTCCAGTCCTGGCATCCAATGAAATGGAGACATGTTTAAGGGGAGGGTATTATGTGTAAGAGAAGCTGATCCAGTGCAAACAGGAACTCAGCAGGAAGAGCAAACAGTGTCATGCATTATGGATTTTTGAAGGTATATCTATTGAAACCTTTTGTGGGTACCATAGGAGGTACTGGTGGGCACACTGGTGCCCATGGGTGATGCATTGGTAGCTCCTGATCTACAACATGGAAGGAGGGTCACAACTCAAAGAAAACAAGGGTGGAAATAACTTAGATGCATATAGTACACATTGGTATACTGAATGTATTCAACATAGGAAAAGTATAACATCAAATTTAATAATAAGCAACTAGTGCAAATATGGAGATTGTTCAAGAGTTGCAGGAATGGTCTCTGACAATATGACCATGATATCTGCACTTCTCTCCAATGGGCCCATTTTCAAGAGTTCTTTGTGAGTGAAACCAGATCAAACTCCACTATTGAGTTCAATCACATGTTGGTTTCTCAAATGTTAGCACAGTGAAGAGGGAGACATTGATGTTTAATAGACACCCCACCCAGCTACATCCAGACAAGTGTTGCATGAAATAATCCACAAAGAAAAGAGAACAGAATGTGAAAAGTAACTAATTAACATTTCAAAAACCAAACAGAACCTGGGTCTACACATTTCACAGATCCAACAATGAAGGGAGATGAAAGAGACCTTCTCAGTCATCAAAAGCTCAATTCAGTGCTTGAAAAAATGCCAAATGAAAGCCTCAATATATAGAAGTTTCAGTCATAGCAAGGGCAGCAACCCTGAGCTATTTAAAAACACTGCACAGTGGAAGGAGCAAGAAAGGTGAAAAACTCATTAAAACAGTTCAATTCCTGTATTTAGCCTGTGTATCCAAGAAGACCTCATGTTCCAACTACTGAGTGCTACATCTATCCC
Source organism: Rhineura floridana (assembly GCF_030035675.1). Lineage (NCBI taxonomy): Eukaryota > Metazoa > Chordata > Lepidosauria > Squamata > Rhineuridae > Rhineura > Rhineura floridana. The sequence goes on along the minus strand of NC_084483.1, from coordinate 93,877,176 downwards.
ATTAAACCTATGGGAATTAAACTTTTCAGAAGCAAACACTAAAATTCCAGTTTTATGTTGGCAGTGTAAGATATGCTGGATCAGACAACTGTCCTCAGATCCTTCCCACACAGCAAAAATAGGGTGCCTGTGGTCCCCTCAATCTTGCTGATTCCATCACCTCTGACCATTGGCCATACTGGCTGGGGCTGATGGGAGGTGGAGTCCAAGGCCACATTCTTGCTACCACTCACAGAGAAAGAAATGAGCGCTCATCTTCCTTCCCTGCCATCTGGTATGCCATCCTGCTCTGCCTTTAGCATCCCCAAATGTAGGGCATGCACATTGTGCTGCTCCTCTATGGTAGGTGCATGGAATAATGGACAAGAATTGGGTGTGGATTGAAACAGGCCACAAATTAATTGATTACAGCAGGTAAGCAGGGTTGGCATGGTACTGGGCACAGGACTGGCATCCTTTCAAACAACATGCCTGTTGTTTGACAACCCTCTCAGCATGCTTACTGAGGATAGCCCTGGGGAGTTGATCAGCACAAGAGGACCCAGTGTGGTGCAAGCCAGGCATCTGGAGTCCACCTGGGAACCGAAGACATGTGACCTCAGATCCGGTCCACTTGAGCTCAGGCAGGCCTCTGAGGGCCACCCCCAAAGCCCTTTATGGGAGTCCCCCCTCTGTTAGGGATCCTGCCCAATGCCACTTCTGCAAAGTTGTGACAGAATTAAAACCAACACCTAACAAAACTTCGCTGTTCACTGAGAGACAGGCAACAAAACCCTCCCAATTGAGGGCCAATTGTGATTGGGAGCAAAATTCCTTGCTGGCCCTGTCAACCAGCGACCACGCAAAGCTTCAGTGGGAGCTCTTAAACTGAGGGTGGATGGGTTGAGCAAGCTCGGTGAGGGAATCAAAGGAGGTCAAGATGGCATGGAGCAAGAGCCTTTTTAAGGCTGGAGCTCTGCCCCTTCTATGAGATCCCACAAGATCTCATGGGAGCAATTGCACTTTCACAAGTTGCAGTGGGAGTCAGCCTCTCCCTCTTAATGGGTCAGCCACGCAGCCCAACAATCCAGTCCCAGCGTGCTGCCGTGTCCAGAACTCCACTAACAGCTAAAGTTCAGCGGCAGCAGGTAGCTCCATGTCAGTTGGGCAGTAGAATCCGCTCCAGGTTTTAGTCTGAACCTTCAAGGACTAGTCCAAGGTGCTACAGCTAAAGCTGCCCTACTGACATGGAGCCATCACTGGTAATGTGCATTGGTCCATTTTACACCATACCTTCCAGATAAAATTAGCTAATTGAGTGCACAGTCATTTTCGGTGAGTAGGCCTTTCTGACCATTTATGTCCTCTAGTGATTCTCCCCGCACCACACAGGTGGGGCAAGAAAGGGTCATCACCACATGCATGACAGGGACAGGTATGGCCTGATCCAGCCATTGCCCCGTAATGGATGGGAGAGCACTAGGGGCTCCGTGTGTGAGAGAGCTGCATACAATCAATCTTTTAATAAAACACACATTACGGGTCTGTGACCGCAATAAAGATACTGTACTGTACTAATAAAACACAACATTGTTGTGCCATCAGCTGCCTTTGTTTTGGCCACACTTGGGTGGGCACACACAAATGTTTATTGGAGGGGGGATATTAAGACATAGTCTGAGAAGCCCTATTCCAGAAAGCCAGCCAGACACCTGGGGAGGGATTTCCATGAATCTTTAAGTAATAGTGAGGCTGCCTTCCAAACAATTTCTGCTGCTTTGAGCAATAATAACCTACCTTATTAGAGCTGCTGTATGGACTATTTGAGAGAATATATGTGAACTGAGATAACACATGAGAGCTGAGGGCCAGACTAGGAGTGGAGAGACCAGGGTTCCAATCCCCACTCAGCCACTAAGCTGACTGGGTGACTTTGCCCCAGTCATCATCTCTCAGACTGGCCTACCTCACAGGGTGATTGTGAAGATAAAAGTAACAGAGGAAACCTTTGGAATTGTTAGCTGCTCTGAGAGCACTTGTGCTGAAGGGGAAGATACAAATTGTTTAAATAAAGCGAGTAATTGCTCTGAACACTCTTAGGCACTTGATGAATCTTAATAATGGTTATTATTCTTAATTTTCTAAGCTGTAGCCCACTCCTGGCACACACACTCCATATCCTAACCCTTGGACAGCTATTACTGATTTCTTATATTACTTTTTTAAAAAACCTGAGAAATATGTTCAGATTAATTTCTTACTGCTTCCCCTTCACTGAGCACAGAGAGAGAGAGAGAGAGACAGACAGACAGACAGACAGACAGACAGACAGACAGACAGACAGACAGACAGACAGACAGACAGACAGACAGACAGACAGAATGCTTTATGTCTCTCTGGGGAACAAAAACTTGGTGGACTTTGATTTTACACCATCCTTGCCAAAAACGAATTTAAAAAATTATTAAAGATGTCATCCCTTTCAGCTGTTGACTAGAAAGGCTGAGTTTAATCAAGAACTTGGAGCAACCCAGAGGATGCTGTTAGTATTTCAAAAGAACATCATTCAGGGGGCCGCAAGGGAATCGAAGGACAGCTAGAGGGTCCTCTTCTACCAGCTGGTCTACGGCTTGGCTTTTATTTCTCAGCATTCAGAATCAAGGAAGGTGTCAGAAGGACAGATGCTGAAAGGACAGGCAAGAAGGATGGGGCTTCATAAGAATAATGGAATTAATTTAAAAATGCAAATTGAACAAATAGAGGAACAGATGTGAAGGGAGTCAGAGCTCCTCTTTGGGTTATATCCCCTAACATTCCTGCATTCACGTTCAGTTTGAAATGCCACTTTATTTATATGGCTAAAATGTTATTAATTGAGCAATAAATTCCACAGGAGCTTTCAAAGCACACACATTTAGTTTGTGCTACTTAGGAGGGAGGGCATCACTGGAAGTCCCCCTGGACGCACAATATAATCTTAAGAAACAGTGCTTCATATCCCATGATGTCGTGGTAAATTCTGACGTCCAGGCACTCATTGTGACAATCCCTGTAGCCACAACCTTTCTAAGGGTATAGACACACTTACTGTTCTGTTGGTTCCATCTCTCTTTTCTGAAAACAGGGACACACAATGCTAGTCAAACCCTGCCCCTTTTTACTGTGAAACCTGGTGGGACCAGCTCAATTACATTGTTTTCTTAATTGAGCTTCAGACAGACTTCACAACTGATCGGCAGATCAACCCATTGATCCTCCAGATGTGGCCAATGGAAATGCTTTGCTGTCGGCGACTAGTGTGCTGATAGCCTACAATTACAATGCAAAAAATGACTTTTGAACACTGCAGACATTCTGGTTTCAATACCAAACCAATTTTTTTCTCATACCCCCCCCACCCTTTTGCTTAACATCCAGCCTGATGAAGAGTTTGGAAGAACTCGAAAGCTTGCTCACTATGTTGTGAAATTTTGCTTGATCATCATAATGAAGATTTTTTGGACTTTATCAAATTAGAAGTGGTGGTTTAATCCTTGAATGCTAATGTAATCTACCTCTTCCTCTGCTGAACTTATTTGATGGGTTTCTTTTTGAGAAAAGCTTACTTATCTGGCATGAAGAAGACTAGCAAATTGCACCCCAGGAGAATGCATCAGTGTCCCTGCTGTGAAATAGTCATGTCTTGTTTCCATGCCAAAGCTGATCCATCCGTGAGCTGTTTCATTGCCTCTGCTGAGCGACTAGCTGCCCTTGCCCTCTCCAGTAGCCACAATGCTATCAGGCTACCTGCTTCCATTCCAGCTGGTCACGGTAAGAACTGTAATTTGAGAACTGGTGCCTGAGCGTGCTTTTTTCCTTGTTCTTCCCTGTCCCTTTTCCCTCATGTGTCATGCATTTTACATTGTTAGCCTAAGAGCAGTTATTTAACTTTTGTAAATTGTATTTTGTACATTGTATTGTTTTATTAATGTATATTATATTGTGTTTTTATATTTGTGTTTTTTGTAAGCTGGCCTGAGGGCCTTTGGCCGAAAGGCAGGGTATAAATCAATTATAATAATAATATAACCGCTCAGTGTTAAAGCACCTGCTTTACACAGAAGGTCCCAGGTTCAATCCCTGATATCTTCAGGTAGGGCTAGGAAAGACACCTGCCTGAAATCCTGCAGAGCCCCTGCCAGTCAGTGCAGACAATACTGAGCTAGATGGACCAAATGGTCTGACTTGGCATAAGGCAGCTTCCTATGTTCCTGTGGGTAATCTTCTAGAAACAGGGATAGAAACTCCCCAAAGAATACTTTCACTTATTTCTTTACCTAAAACAATTACTGCAATATGTGCTGTCAGGATTACAACAGCACTGGTTACAAATATTTAATTATAGAGGAAGAGAAGGATGGATGAAATACTACAGAGGAATAGAAAAAGCTGTGCTCATTTAGGAGTAAACAAAGCTGACTGATTATCAAAGTGGAATTTCAAATCAAGGCAGACAGTCAAAACAGTTGCAGGAAAATATTGATCTGATCTAATTTCCAAGGCATCAGACATCTGAAATTATAATTAGGTTTTGTTTTAAAACACCAAAAGGAATTGGAATAGTTTAGACAAATCTTATTAGAGTGTTTGGTTAGGAAAACTAACGTTATGGCATGCAATTTCTCTTCAACCTCCTGAGCAATCAGAGAACACATTCTTCCTTCCAACCTGGCTTGATCTTAAATGTTCCAATACCTCATGATGCTGTTTTGGCCTGCAAGTCAAGACTTGCCTCAGGAAACATCCAACTTACTTTTTTAATAGTAGTCTGGAAGAAAACAAGCCTTCACGCTTTGTTTTGGATTGCAACAAAGTCAGAGACACTTTGAGTAATTGCAAGGGAAGACAGCAACCAGACAGAGTATCCCCTGGCCTTGAGCAGATCTTCACCAGTGTAATCTTTTAGGCAAGTATTTATACATTTGGGTTATCATAGTTGCAGCGTCAGCTGTTATCTCCTGTTAAACATGCACCTAACCAGATGTTACCCATTATCTTCCTGAAATATAACTGAACAGCACATTCTGCAGTTTCTTTGACTCAACAAGTTCTTTTCCCTCATCACTTCTACAAGTCGTCCAAGATGGCTGCATCTTAGGCCATTTCATTCTTTTCTACTTCCTCAGTCCCTTCTTTTGTGCTTTTAGCACAACCAATATACTCAGACCTTTACATTCATCACCCTCTGTATTTCGGTTTCTAAAGTTGCCTGATCAGCTTCAGTAGATTCAGAGTGGCCCTCAAGACATAACTTTGTTTTTCAGGCCAGTGGGACTAGCCATGTAATCCCACTGACCTGAAAAACAAAGTTATGTCCTGGACATGGACAGCACAATTTTCATTATATATTTTACAACAACAATAAAGAATACCGATACCAAGTAAAATTATTAAAATTACAGCAGGCCATATCGTATGGTGTGACTAGTCAGTAGCCTTGTTCACATAGCACCATATATCATATCAAGTACACATAGTAGCTGTTCTATAGGCTGTTTTAAAAACATGGCTCTCAGCTTGATATGTATTTTGAAGTATATGTATTTGTGTCACTAAGTCAGAGATTTTCTATATTTCTGGTAATAAAAACTGTAGTTTGTGGAGAGTGCTAAGAGTTGTTAGAGACTCCTATTGCCCTGACAGAGCTCCGGGACCAGAATGGTTTAACAGTCAGCCACTCTTCTGGGTATTGTAGCTCTGTGAGGAGAATAGGGCATCTCCTAACAACTCACAGCACACAGCTCACAAACTACACTTCCCAGGATTCTTTGGGGGAAGCCATGACTGTCTAAAGTGAAATAAAGGTCTGGTGTGGATGTGACCAGGGACAGCTTTGGTTTAAATTTGGGTGGGAGACTACATGTGTCTGCTGTAGAATAAAAAGGTGAGGGAACCCAAAAAAAGCCCTGCAATCAGGACTGCATCTCCAAAGATGGAGAATTATATTTTTTTGTCTGTATTTTGTTGGTGTACTTCTTACGTTGCTTCTTTCCTGTTATTACTGTTTCTATAGAAAATCTAACCTAGAAAATTATATTTCTCTCATTATTCATCCTAGAAATCTGTGTCAATTTTATTTTTTATTAATTTCAAAGCCTTTTGATTGGCCAGTGTCATATGATGGTGAAGACAGCCTTTTCTGTTTCAAACTGGAGGTTATGTTCTATTTCAATTTTGGGTGTATTAACAGCTGAATCTGAAACTGCAGTTTGATGTAAAATCAGACTGATTACAATATATTGCTACTTAAGCAACAAATCTAGCTGTTGGAAAAAACAAATTTGGCCTGCCCAAGATGCATGTTTTCAGTCTGCTATGTTTAAACCACTCCACTTAAGGAGAGGTGGGCATGGTCAATTAGAAACATAGAGCACACCTAGAAATTTGCTAGAATATATGTCACCTTCCATTATTTTATCTTGTGCAAACTGAGACACCCCTCATGACCACTGGAGACTATTCTGCAGAATAGTCAGTACCATTATTCCACAATTGTTTTTGGAGGGTTTTTTAGCGTAAATTATGCAAAGTGTTGCTGTATTTCATATATTCACAGAAACAGAAGCAAAAGAAAATAATTTACTATAGGAACTTCACTAAAATTACAAAGTAAATCAAACATATTTAAAGATATTATCTGAACTATATCAACTGTCTTAATATTGTTGCTTCCTCCCTGCTAAAACAAGATCAGCACAGCACATGTCTTGTTTCTGTTATTTGGGCTGATTGCAGGTGTTGCCACTACTCACCATATGCTCAGATGCGCATGTTACCAATTTCTTCTGAGCTACACAGGAAGTGGATTGGACTGTGAAAGACCAACCCATAATGTGTTTGCATTTTGACAGATTTGTAGTGCAGTACAATATCCCAGAGAGGTCAGGTCTACTACTCCACTGGTGCATTCGCTATAGCTGCCCAATTTCCCTTCTTTTAAAGTTTGATGAGTTATCTATTGGCTATAGGTACGTTCTTAAACCACAAGCTTTTTTTTGCCTATTAGTGAATATAACTTTACTTGTTCTTGTTACTGATCTTTGATGTTAGGGCTTGTTAAAACTGCTCATCTTAAATGAGTGCCATATATATTTGGGGTGTGCCCCGACCACAAGATTCAGTTCAAGTCCCAGTATGGCTCTTCATAAAATATCCCAATTGAGCTCAGACCAATACAGAGGCTGCCCAATGAAACCCAGGAGTCCATGTCCACTTCATTCTCTCCCACCCCCATTCACTATAGGGAAATGTACAAATGGCCATAACTCCCTTCGCACACACGCACACACTCATACACATGACAGAATTTGATTAAATGTGCAGGCACAGTAGCCCCTCCAGAGTGGATAATTTTTTTGTGGGCAATTGGTCTGAAAATTGCAGACATGCGACAAGTCCCCTGAGTAAGAAACCTGCCAAATTGCAGGCAAATATATCCAGAGGTTTTTGCTTGCTTGTTTGTTTGTTTTTGTCTTTGTGCTAAACATCTTTAAAGCTGAACTTGGGGTAGGAAAAAGTGAAAATGACTCTCTTTCCACCAGAGAGGAAAAACAATTCCCTCTGATTACAGGCTACACTTGTCAATCGTGAAGGAGCTCTCTCTCCCTTCATGATGTCATCATCATGAATTCTTCCTTAAACTTAATGGCATAAGTTTTGCTCTTGCAAAACTGCTCCCTCCCTTCAAAGCCGTGGGATTGGAGAATACTAGTAAAGCACTGCCTCTGGTGACAAACTAGACATGTCAGTCACAACAGACCTTTTCCTCCATGCTCTCTCCCCACTCTGGTATTTGTTCTCATCCCATCCTGGCCCTATAATAAGAATATGGTAATTGCTTTTGCTTTCACCAGGCATTTTTCCACAGCATTTTTTTTAATGTCTGGATTACCAAGGCGCCACAAAACACTTCAGTGGTTACTGCTTCAACTTGTACCACCTCATAGAGATCCTGCTTTGCCTTTGATGAGCCCCAAATGCACACTAATCAGAACTACCTATTGGGGGGGGAATTGACACCCACACATGCTGTTGTGGGTAATCTAGTATTCACTAAAGGCATATGATGTGGATACGTCCTGTGGTATCTTTTCTCTAGTCAGAAATTATTGTTCATATTAACTTTGTTTTGGAAAACCTTGATATTTGTGGATGTTCACACACTGTGATGTGGGGACTAACAGATGGACAACAAAAGTCCTGTGAGCTCTTATGGTTGCAAAAAGATATATACTTCAAGGCTAAAAGGATAAACACCCATTATCCAGTACTCAGATCTCACTGCCCTTTCTACATTTGAATGTATATTTTATAATCGTCTATCTTGTTTACATATCTATTTGGACAGAATAATTGCTTATATTAATATATATAAGTCAGGACTGATTTATTATTTTCATTGTTAATGTCAGCTGGCAATGTTTCTTTTCTTTTTGTTATTGCAATATTACAATGAAAAATAAAATAAAAAAGAAACTAGGCAAAGGTATATGCTGCCACCTCCTGGCTTTTTGGAAATGATCAAGGCTTCAGTTCTACATAATACTGGTTATGAACTGACTCTTGCCAGCATCTCCACCTTCTTTACAGCTGTTAAGTTTCAAATCCATTTAATACAAGTAATGAATGACTCTTGAAATTTGGTTTTTCCTAGTAAGGAGTTTCTAGTTTACCCATATACGCCCTAATTTTCAACTTGGAAAGAAGTATTTTGGAAAGCCAATTCCAAAAGAGTGATTCCCCTCCCCCATATCTTAGTTTCACATGAAGCTTGGAAATTCTCTGAAATAATACATGTTTGAAAGATATGGCTGCAGCCAGAGGTCTGGCCAAATCCAATACCACTCCTCACTTTGTGGCTTTTCAAAAAGATGATAAGTCAAAAGAGCTGGAAGGAATTCTCTGCGGAACAAGCCTCTTCAACATTCTCAAATAATATTAAAGAAAATGAAAGCAGGAATTCTGACTGTTCTTTGTGCATGTACATTATAAGGATACCCTATATAAATAGCATCAAGATGGAAAAGCTATGTGGTGGGTCATGGAGACCTGAGGGGAATGAAAATAGGCACAATGTTGAAGATTTATAATGTGGAATGTCAAAATGCTGCTGTTATGGCGCTTTTGTGACAAATGGCCATGTGTGCCTGACATGGGGCCTTAGCACATGGATGGCCAGATTTCAGGCTTGCAGAATCTACTTTGGTTTTTACTAGAACCCCGAGATCCACTAACCAGAACTGGCTGCAAAAGATAGGCACGTAGAATAAGAGGACTAATCCCAGGCATTTGTTTTGAATAGTAGAACTGAACTGAGCTCCCAGTCCTTCCGCACAAAAATCCACTCCAAGCTTGCTCCATTTTGGCAGTGTAATTTAGGGTGGGAGAGGGATTCATTTTGTTGTGATGATTGTTAAAAAATGGAGAGCCACAAATCCTTGCCAAACTGCTGCAAATCAGCCAGAGATCTACCAGCAGATCCAGATCTACCTTCTGTCCACCCCTGATCTTAGAAAGATGCCATCATCTCATATGTTTCTCAACATGGCAGAAGAAAGCAAAGTGAGATTTAAAAAATATTTTCTGTCTTATCCATTTACATGCCAAAAAGTGAACATGTTGACAAGAATTAAAGTTTATTTTCTTATTTCTATAAGTATCAGCATATAAACAAGCCCACTTGCTCCTGTATTTGTTTCATGAATGCATTTGTTTATTATTATTATTATTATTATTATTATACTCTACATCTGCTATTGCTGTGCATATATTACAAGCACTATTTTACTAGTATATCCACAGTTATTATTTTATCTTTGAAATATGTAAGGAATGCTCTTTGGCTTGAAACAAGAATCAGGCAGCTTCATAGAAGTACAGCTTTTCACACCATAGCCATATATTTTAGAGTTTAGCATTTAGTATAGTCTCTTGTAATTTGGGAACACTTACTGATAAGCCAGGAATGTTTATAACTCTCTCCATCTTGTTTGGATGACAAAGCATGAAGGTAACCAAATATTTGTATGTAACTCAGAAATAACTGATTTCTCCAAAGCCAGTGAATGTGTAGGAATATGAATGAATTTTCTTTCTAGGTATTGAGGCTAGACCAGAGCTTCCAGTGGCCATGCTGGTTGGGGCTGATGGGAGTTGTAGTTTAAAAAAGTAACTTTTCCAAGCTCTGGGCTAGACATGGAGTAGGCTTTGAAGGTGCAGAAGGCCATAAAGAAAGCAGTAATGGGGGATGTCTGGACAACAACCAATATAAACAAATGGTGCAATCTGAATGCAAGTTTGAGTACCTCAAAGAACTCCTGTGATCAGCAGCCTTGAGGAGATACCAACCTGGTATGGGAAAATAATATGTGATCTTTATGAGCAGAGAGGTGCCAGCAGGGCCAGTGCCAGAAGGTGGCCAGGTCGGGCCCTGGCCAAAGGCCCCTGTGGCCTAGAGGGGCCCCTCAAGGACCCCTCCTTAGGGTGGGAGGGTAGCGCTTCCATTCCGTGATCTGCAACAGCATCAACTCCTGACCCTGCAAAAATTACAGAGAGGGAGCTCCCAGGCCCCACCTACAGACCACGTGGGCCTGCAATGCATATCTGCATGCCCCATCTACCTTTCCCATTGCTGTGAAAGCTGTGCACACTGCGCATGCATACCTGTCATCAACCAAGATGGTGGTGGAGGCTTCCCTAAGGGGCTGACGCCCCCGCTGCCATCTTGGTTGATGGCAAGTATGTGCACGTGTAGCATAGTGTGCATGCACGCCATCAACCAAGATGGGGACAGCAGCATCAGCCCCTTATGGAAGCCCCCATCATCATCTTGGTTGATGTTAGCCATGCGTGTGCAGCACACAGGGCATTGACATGAAGTGACAGGAGAGGTAGGTGGGGCATGCGGGCAAGCCCTGCTGGACCAGAGCAGGCTAGTGCTCAAAGACCCAGTCATGCCTGGCGCATGCCATGTGTGCCAAAATGTTTACATTTTTCATACCAGTCAGCTGATGGATGAGATGCTTTGGGGCTTAGCAAAGACATCAAAGGACATCAGACATTATCAGAACTATAGAAGACACCCCTTAATCCCAGAAGTATCAAGACATTTCCACCACAGCCAGCACCAAACACTATGTGTGCACCTCTACCTTCTCTAGTCTCTAAGTTACAGCAATGCTTCGCCAGTGCCTGCTTACACAATTAATGTGAGTATGAAAGATTAGGACTATTGAGAATCTCTTTTTTTTAAAAAAAATTATTCGTTTTTCTGATATAAAGACAACCCAAAACAAGGACAACCCAAAACATGCACCCCTCCCCACAGACACTCTGCAAGTCAATATCATACAACAAGCCACAATTCCTTAGGAGAGAAGTTCACTGACTCCAACAAAAATCATGACCAATTATGCCATCCAGAGTCTAGTAAAGGGCTTAGGGACTCATCTGTGATTGTCTTCTTTAAATGTATACAAGATAAATGGCTGACAGGTCTCCCTAAATGTGTCTTTTTCTTTAGTCTTTTGGCTATTTTCAAGTTTTGCGTCAGTTTCTCCACCAGTGCGATTTCCCATAGTTTCCTGTACCATTGTCCGACAACAAGCCTGCAAGATCTTCCAAGAAGTGAGCTATCCATGAATACCATCAGTTTCTTATAGAATAAATCCAAATGTGCATCCAAAAAGAGGTTCAATAAAGCTAATGCTGGAGTCAGGTGCAGTGTCTGTCCAGTGATTTTTCCAATGTCCTTTTGTTCAGCAATCCTGAACTTTCCCACAGACCCACTACATGTGATTGTATGAGTCAACCTTACCACATCCTCTCCAGCTTGCTCAATCTCTCATTTTTGTAATGTGCGTTGGTCTGAGTGGAGTCATGTACCATCTCTATATTATCTTTAATGTTGTATTTCTAAAGGAACTAGCAACCAATGAGTATGGAAACTTGCCCCACATAGCCTTCTATGAATCCTCTTCAGTTGTAACTCCTAAATCCCCTTCCCAGTATGCTTTCAAGTCCAGTTTATTACCTATATCTCACCAGATAGGTGTACAGTGTGGAGACCAGGTCGCTGTCACTGCTGTCCAGATTCAGAAGCAGCCTTTCTCCTGATGTCAACGGCCTGATTCCCCACTCCAGTATAGAGGGCTTGGGAAGAAAAATGTGCAACAGGTACCACAACAGGCAGGATAACCCTTTCTCCTGCAACCTATTTCTCCACATGCTCCTTGATAACAGTCTAAAGCAGCCTTTCCCAACCTTTGGATCCCCAGCTGTTGGTGGATTACAGTTCCCATAATTCCTGGCCATCAGCCATGCTGGCTGAGGCTGATGGGAGCTGTAGTACAGCAACATCTGGGCACCCAAAAGTTGGGAAAGGCTGGTCTAGAGCCCACAAAATAAACACCCCGTAATCTGTACACATCTAGACCAAATACTGAGCTCTTCACTGGTCTATCCAGTCTATAAAAGTTCGGGTGGCTGCAGAGAGGGATCAGCAGAGACAATCCTGGCAGGAAAAAAAATCCTTCCTGTACTTCCAGGCCTCAAATACCAGGGTCATTGTAATGCTGAGATTTTTATTAGACTTTTTACCTCCTTTGTAATGTACAGGATCCCCTTACAGTTACCCTGATTCATAAAACATGTTAATCTGCACCCAGTGTGTTTGTTTTTAGATCCATAAAAGGGATAAGGTGCCTAATTTGGAAAGCCTCATAGTACAAGCATAGGTTGGGTGTTCCCCAGTCCAGCCACCATCTTTCATGCCCCTATACCTAGGAATCCTTGACTTGTATATAAATACCTCCAATTTATTCTGCCAATACTTTATGTATCACCCAGGAACTGCAGTCAGCAGCACACAGAACAGGTAAGTAAACCTGGGACTATTGGGCATATCTAAAATTTGCATTTTACCATTCTTGTATTCAGTAATGCACAAGAGCATCCCTGTCTCTGTGAACTGTGCATTTTCAATTAAAAAACAAAACAAAACTATATTGGTGTGGTCTCAAACTCTTCCTGCAAAACATCCCGCTCCTTCTGGCCTGATCAACTAGCATTGATAAAATCTATTTTCCCAACACTACGTGTCAATGTGGGCCTTAATCCAAATACAGATTAAGGACTTCTCAAGGGGTTTCAAAATATTATATATTTTTCCAGTGAGGAGCAGCGAATGTTCTTTCAAAATGATTTCACACTGCATGGGTCAAAGCAACAGTGTGCTTCATTATGTCTCAGGCACATTACAAATACCTTAAGGCTTAAGAGCACATTGAGAAAGTATCATTTTTTTAAAAAAAAAAACCATCACATTGCTGCTTTAAACAGAGTCAAGAGATCATTGCAAGTCACCTAGAATCAGTTTTTTTTCTTTTGTACATTCCACCACCATCACCTTTCTGCTTTGTGATCTATTTTTATTTGACTAGCTTCCACACAGCACTTAGTTTTGCCTTATGATGTTTGTAAGTCTAAAGTGCCTGTGATGTTCCTATATATTAGTGTATATATGGTAAGTGCTGGTTGTTTAGAGTATACATGGTAAGTAGTGAAAGAGGAGGGGGAGTGAATGGGCAATAGAATGCTGGATGATTGGCTGAATGTTTAAAATGGCTGACAGTATAAATGAAAGGATGACAGGTAAATCTGGGTGAATGTGAGGTGGTGAATTGTGGAATCTGGGGGGAGAAGAGAAAGAGTGGATTGCTTGGTGGGGTTTGAGAGAGTTGTTTGCCAGGAGAGAGGGAAGAAGGAGGAGGGTGGAGTTCGGATTAGTATTGAGTAAAACCATATGCTTATGTGCCTTAAGAAGAAATCTTGTTAATCTTGTTAGCTTTGTTATCTTTAATAAATACTTAATTTGGTTTACCAAAGGCCTGCTCCTTGGCTGGGGTTTCACAGACCAGAAGGGAGGGTAAGGTAATGACCAAGGCTGAAGGGGAACTGTAACAAATGGTGGCAGCGGTGAAGAGAATAACAATACCAGTATTCAGAGTCTCTGGGAATACTAGTATTGGGACGTTACTGGTGGTTGCCTAGCAGGGGGATCTGTTGAGATCTGTGCTAGAGCGGGTAGAGAAATCATAAGAGAGAGCAGTCCGGACTGGTGGAGTCCCTGGTGGTGCCTAGAGACAGGCAGTAACCACGAGCAGGTAGGAACCTGACAGGGAGAGCCAGGGAAGGACGCATCACATGTGGTGTCAGTAGCGGTGGGATACGAACAACAGCGAATCCAGATACGAACCAAAGAGAGTCCCAAAGACACGTGGTGACAAAGGAGACTACGTCACAGGTGTTGGCTGTAGCAGTGAGATACGAATACTAGACAATCCCTAATAGTTGTGTGGCAAACAGAAATAACAAAACAAGATTTCTTGTGAGAGTGACTGGCAAAGAGTGTGTGGCAAAGAGTGAGTGAACTCAAACACCATGGCTGAATACATAAAAATGAAAAGAGAGGAGCTGGTGGAGAAGTGCATAACATTCAATTTACCTCATGAGGGTAAAGGGGTAGATGAATTGAGGGTAGCACTTATAGGATTTGCAACTGCCCAGCAAAAACAACCTGTCAGAGAAGAGACCCCAGAAGGATATTTAAGCAATCCCGCTTATATAGAGTACTTGAGAGAGAAGTTAAGATGGGAGGCTGATGAGAAAGAAAAGCAGCGGGTCTTTGAGGCTGAGGAAAAAGATAAACAGCGAGAGTTGGAAGCTGAGAGATTGAGGATGGAAGGTGCAGAGAAGGAAAAACAGAGGGAGTTGGAAATTGAGAGAATGAGAATGGGGTTTGAGGAGAGGGAGAAGCAACGAGCAGTGGATGCCGAATTACAAGTAGAAAAGTTAAAATTTGATAGAGAGAAATTTCACTCTGAGGAGGCAAGGAAAGACAGAGATGGAGCAAAAATAAAAATTACTCCAAAGGACTTTGCTGTCTATGAGCCTGGTCAAGATCCTCAAATTTACCTCAGCACCTTTGAAAAAGCAGCTCAGTTGTGGGGGCTACCTGAAGATAAATACATGCAGTATTTATCAAACCTGATTAAAGGGGAATTGGCTGAGGTATACCAATATTTCCCCTCAGACAGGCCCGTCACCTATGCTGAATTCAAAGAAGCAGTGTTTAAAAGATTCAGACTGGGGCCTGATTATTTTAGAAAGCTTTTCAGAAACTGCCAGATACAGACAGGGAGGTCTTTTGTGGAAATGGGAGCAAAGTTGATGGATATATTTGGAAAGTGGATGAGTAGTGCCAAAGCTCTGTCAGTGGAAGAGGTGAAAAGCCTCATGATACTGGATCAATTATACCATCAGTTACCACCAGAAATAAGGCTCCTGGTCAAAGACCGTTCCCCTACATCTGTGCAGGAGGCAGCAGAGATGGCGGATCACTTCGCCTCTAATAGAACTGGCTGGGTGGGGAAAACATCAAGAGAGTTTAAACCCAGACCATATAGTGCTGGCAGAAGGGATGTGGTACCACAGCGAGTGAGTCCTCCATTAAAATCTGAAGGGCACAGGACACCCCAGAGTGGATCTGTGTACCCTAAAAGTGAGGAGAAATTATGCTACAAATGTGGTAGACCGGGGCACCTACGTTTTCAATGTGAGGTTGCCAACCCCATTAGTAATCCTGCTCAGACAAGGGCAGTGAAAACAGAGCCCAAGGCTTTAGAAACAGCGAAAAAGGTTCAGTTTTGCCAGATAAACTGGACAGAAGTAACAGACCTTGATTCAAGTCTGAGAGAGGAAGTGAGTGTAGAAGGGGCAAATTATTGGGCATTGCTTGACACTGGTGCCGCTCAGACGTTACTGAGGCCAGATTTAATAAAATCTGAAGAAATATTACCTCAGGAAACAGTGACTATCCAAGGAGTGAGAGGTCAACCAGAAAGTTTGCCTGTGGCCCTGGTGGATATGACTTGGAGAGGCCGAGAGGGCCGATATAAAGTAGGCATTAATGCCCAGCAACAAGAACCAGTAATACTGGGAAGGGATGTAATGGGCGCCCAAGGAAAGATCTATGTAGTGACCAGACAGCAAATTGGCAGAGAAAAAGAAGCCATATTAAGGGGGGCTGAAACAAACAGGGTGGAATCTGTTAACCAGCCTCAGGTCACCATAGCAACCACTAGCAGGCCTGCTGAAGAAGACAAACTGTATCAAGTGGTCTCTGGGGAAGAGGCAGAGGCTTTATTAAAAATCTTTATGAGGCTGGGTTTCCCTCATGAAGTGCTGACAGATCAAGGCAGTGTATTCATGGGAGAAGTGATGCAATGTATGTGGAAATGTTGTGGTCTAAAACATCTAAAGACCACTACTTACCATCCCGCCACTAATCGGCTAACTGAGAGATTCAATGGAGTTTTGAAGGGCATGATCAGAAGCTATGTTCAAGATCACCCACAAGACTGGGATGAACGGTTGGGATGCTTCTTATTTGCATACAGAGAAGTCCCTCAGGAGTCAACAGGCTTCTCACCCTTTGAACTCATGTTCACTAGAAAAGTGAGGGGACCTTTGGAACTGCTAAAAAAATTCATGGGAAGGAACTCTGGGAGAGTACAAAACTTCTGTAGTAGATTTTGTATTGGAATTCCGCAATAAATTAACATCAATGATGGAAGTAGTGAAAGAGAATTTGAGTCATGCTCAGGAGAAGCAAAGTTACTGGTATGACAGAACAGCCAGAGAACGTGTGTATAATGTGGGAGATATGGTTATGGCGTTCATACCCAGGAAACATGACAAATTACAGGCTAACTGGGAAGGACCATATACCATCAGAGAAAGGCTTGACACAGTGACATATGTAATCACCACAGACCAATTAAACAAAAGCAAAGTGGTTCATGTAAATATGTTGAAGCCTTACCATACCAGGGATGCACAGGTGTTGCAAGTTACCTTATTCCCTGAGGGAAGTGGGCCTGAACTTCCAGATTTGGTACAGGAAAGCAAAGACAAAGGAGGGGTAGATCAAGTGGAATGGTCAGAGGAGGTAGAGGAGGAAGTAAAAGAAGAGATTCTGAGAGTTTTGAAAACCTATAGGAATCTCTTTAGCAACAAACCTGGCCGAACCAGTATAGTTATACATTCCATTGATACTGGAGATCATGCCCCAATCAGATCTGTTCCGTACCGTGGGAATGGGAAAGTTTTGAATGAGATCAAAAAGGAGGTGGAAGATATGCTGGAATTAGGAGTGATCAGGGAATCCATCAGTCCCTGGGCCTCAAGTATTGTCCTGGTTCCGAAAAAAGATGGAACGACCAGGTTTTGCATTGATTATCGTCTAATCAATAAAATTACTGTCCCAGATGCGTATCCTATGCCTAGGGTAGATGCTATGTTAGAGTTATTGGGGGCAGCAACCATTATCTCTACACTAGATGTCTGTAAAGGATTTTGGCAAATGGAACTAGACGAGCAATCCAGAGCCAAAACTGCCTTCAGTACACCAGATGGGTTATATGAGTTTGTGACCTTACCCATGGGACTAAGGAACTCACCAAGTTCATTTCAGAGGCTAATCAATACTGTGTTGCGAGGCATGTCAGATTTTGCAGTGGCCTATATCGATGACGTGGCCATTTTTAGCAAGTCGGTGCCTGAGCATGTCCAACACCTGACAACAGTATTGGAGGCCTTAAGAAAAGCAGGCCTCACAATAAAAGCTAAGAAATGCCAGTTTGGACTAAAGGAAGTAATCTATTTAGGACATAAGGTGGGGAGTGGGAAAATCACCCCCTTATGGAGCAAGGTGGAGGCAATACAAGCGTGGCCGATCCCCTTAACCAAAAAACAAGTAAGGGCATTTCTGGGTGTGGCTGGATTTTATAGGAAGTTTGTGAGAAATTTTGGAGAAATAGCAACCCCCTTGCATGAATTAACAAAGAAGAAGTGTTCTGAGCGTGTGGTATGGACGGATGAATGTCAGAAGGCTTTTGATCTGCTGAAGCAAGCCTTGTGCCAAGGACCCATATTAATAGCACCAGACTATGAGAAACCATTCATCGTGGCTACAGATGCGTCGGACCTGGCGCTGGGAGTCGTCTTGCTGCAGGAGAGAGAAGGCACTAGACATCCAGTGGCGTACCTGAGTCGCAAGCTGATGCCGAGGGAGAAAAACTATTCGTCGGTCCAGAAGGAGTGCCTAGCGGTCGTGTGGGGACTGAACAAGTTGCGCCCATACATGTGGGGACGAAGATTCACAGTGACTACGGATCATCGGGCCTTGTTATGGTTGCAGACTATGAAAAACCATAACACTATGCTGCAGAGGTGGTCCTGGGCCCTACAGGACTATCAAGTGGACTTCCAGTTCATCAAAGGCAAGGACAATGTACTGGCCGATGGACTTTCCAGGCAAGTGGCTGGGACTGCAGTGACGTGACCAGACAGAGGAACAAAGAAAGACATTTTCCCCATAGAGACTTTTATTTGTTAACGCGACGTATAAATCCTGGAACAGGAATAATACTCTGCCGTTGTTTAAGGGGGGGGAAATGTGATGTTCCTATATATTAGTGTATATATGGTAAGTGCTGGTTGTTTAGAGTATACATGGTAAGTAGTGAAAGAGGAGGGGGAGTGAATGGGCAATAGAATGCTTGATGATTGGCTGAATGTTTAAAATGGCTGACAGTATAAATGAAAGGATGACAGGTAAATCTGGGTGAATGTGAGGTGGTGAATTGTGGAATCTGGGGGGAGAAGAGAAAGAGTGGATTGCTTGGTGGGGTTTGAGAGAGTTGTTTGCCAGGAGAGAGGGAAGAAGGAGGAGGGTGGAGTTCGGATTAGTATTGAGTAAAACCATATGCTTATGTGCCTTAAGAAGAAATCTTGTTAATCTTGTTAGCTTTGTTATCTTTAATAAATACTTAATTTGGTTTACCAAAGGCCTGATCCTTGGCTGGGGTTTCACAGACCAGAAGGGAGGGTAAGGTAATGACCAAGGCTGAAGGGGAACTGTAACAAATGGTGGCAGCGGTGAAGAGAATAACAATACCAGTATTCAGAGTCTCTGGGAATACTAGTATTGGGACGTTACTGGTGGTTGCCTAGCAGGGGGATCTGTTGAGATCTGTGCTAGAGCGGGTAGAGAAATCATAAGAGAGAGCAGTCCGGACTGGTGGAGTCCCTGGTGGTGCCTAGAGACAGGCAGTAACCACGAGCAGGTAGGAACCTGACAGGGAGAGCCAGGGAAGGACGCATCACAGTGCCCTTTTGCACTCATTAAGCTCTCAGCAGAAAATTGCTGTAAGTATAAAATGACTCATACTGCCAAAGTGTCTGGTGCGAGAGAAGAAAACATTGCAGAAGTGTTTAGTGCATGGAAAATGGGGGGGGGTTGCGCTGGCCTTTCCTTTGCAGGGCAGAGAGAGTGTTAATAAGTGGACCAAAGTTCATTGCAAAATGCTAATGCATGATTGCCTTCAGCCAAGTCTTTAGCTCTTGATCAGGTGAAATAAAAAGGACACCAGTTCTTGAAGCTTCCCAGATAAAGCTCTGTCAATTGCATGGGTGGGTGAGGGGTGGGAAGTATTCCATTTTGAATGTACGGAGAGCACTTGCATACATGGTCTGATTTGTCTGCAGTGAAAAAGTGTATTACTACATGTCTACTCTGAAGCAATCCACTGAGTACAATGCAGCTTATTTCAGGAAAGTGGGTATAGGATTGTATCCCAAGGCTGATTCCAAGCAGGTGGCTCCTAATTAGGAATGGACAAATCTGTCAATTTTGGTTTGTCTCAAGTTTCTCATCTTTCCACTCTTAAGTTCATGTCCATTTCAACATCAATTTGTGTGTGTGTGTTTTAAAAATCCTCTTGGAAATTCAGTAGCATTTGGGTGCATATTTCTCATAATATACACAACTTTGCATGCTATTGTGCCTAATATACACACTTGCAAAGCAGTTTTCCCTGATCAAATAGCATTTTTGTATGCTATTATCACTAATGTATGCATTTTCATGCACACTTCACCTGCGTATATGCATTTTTGTACACATTACTTGGCTGGTGAACTGCACTGCAAAATTCAGAGAAGTGCAAATTTCAAAGGATGGCTGAATTTTGGTTTGCATATTGTTTCAGAAAGTGCAAATGAAGTAGATTCACCTATAAATGCAAACTGATCCAAATTCCTCCCCAATCCCCACTCCTAGTGTTAATAATAATTGTTCTTCTGTGGTAAGTTTCAAGAGGAACTGCAATTAACATTCCACACTAGTGCACATATTGCTGTTTTTCTGCATGTGCATCCTGCTATGTTCCATGCACACCAGTGGGCATGACTCCACTGTGGTGAAGGGGAAGATCCAGTTCAAAAGAGTGGCCATTTGGGGATCCTTTCAATAAGTGGTGTAGTGCCAAATTCAGAAGTACAGGGTCCCTTCATGATAGTCACAGCCACAGACACCTTTTTTTTTTTTTTTTTTGCTGCTGGATTGAAAATGAGATTCTTGTTAATCCCTTCTCCCACAACAATAGATGTCCCTAGCAGCCGATAAACATGAAAGGGGAGAGTGGTAGCTACTGAGGAGAATCTTCTCAAGTGGCTGATTCACCTCCTTTCAGGCTGATTGGCTCCAATGGCTTCTCAGTGGCTAATACACTCCCTTTTCATGCTGACTGGCTTGTAGGATATATAAGGACCCTGTTGGCACCCTGCTTCCAGAAAAGTAAGGGGTCTAAGACACACACACACCCAAGACCCTGGATGACTACAGCTCTGCTTTCAATTAAACACATTTATTTAGATCTAAAAAGCTGACATATTTAAGCTGATTTATTTAAGTTGTCCATTACTACCTATGAAATACAAGGGCATTTTACGCATGGTAATCCCATATAACAATTAATGTAGGATGGAACTGTCCTAAGTGAAGCAGAATCCCACCTACAGCTCTAGAAATACACTCCCTTAATCCAGGTGCTTGGGAGACTAGCTGGGTTCCTTGATGGCAATAACAGGAAGCAGTCTGTACCTGCTCAAAAACATTCTGTTACGAGTGTAGACTGATCTTAGACTGAGTTTAGACTGAGCCTTGGCACTGAAAATAGGTTTCTAGGCCTTGGGTTTCAAATGAGCCACAGAAGACAGACTAGCTACTTCAGCACAAGTTTTTGAAAGATAGTAGGAGGGTGAGCAGCAGTTATCTACCGTATTTCCCTGTCATGGGGCTTCTTACCTATGTAGCAGCTGAGAAATAAATAAAACGAAGCACACAGGGCTAGTAGCTGCCTTACCAGTGAAGCTGGTAAAAGGCACTCCTAGCCACTGAGGTCACCTGGGCCCCTAGTGGCAGAGATGGATCCAGGATCATCCCAAACTATAAAACTGTTTCTTCAGGTCAGGTCAGGCCCTTAACCAGGCATGGATCTGGACTGCAGGGGGTCAAGACAACCAGTTTCATCCAAGAGTGCTTGCTAGTGCCCCACCATGACCCAGCTGATCGTCTTTCCCAAAAAGGGGTATTTGCAACTGTGTAGTAATTGCCATCTGAACATTTGTCTGCGTACTGCACCTTGAAATGACTTTATTGTTATTAACAGGGCAAATGTCAACCCTTTCCAAAATTTAAAGGCTGGATCAAGGAAAGATGACACAAACAGCAGTAAACTATGATTGATGCAGGGTGGTTTTATTTTGCATATTCCAGCATGTCATTTAGCAACTAATAATCATCTTCTTGAATCAGAACTGGATTTCCCTAGCAACTGGGACTGTGGGGCTGGGGAGGGAATGTTATTGATAGGCTTGTTTGATTTCATTAGGAACTTGATGGAAAATGCATGAAGGCCTCTGCCAATTTTGGTATGTTAAATACTGTGAGATTTTTATCTGCATTTTTCAGTTGTTCCACTCTCTACACTCAGTTGGTTTTGATCAATATATTTTGAAACAATTTTAAAAGAACTTTGCAGCATGACTTATTTCTGTCACACTACAGCCATGACAAAGAAATGGAAACAAGGGGACAGACTTTTATTAGGATTGGCGCAAAATGCCCATTGTTATGATGGGAAAGTATGTGAGGCAAAAGGGCCTGGCTAGTGCAAGGACCACAGAGCTGAACTGAGCCTCTAGGCACCTTAAAAGCATTAGGGGTTGTATTCATTGTTGGGCTAAGTTTTATGAGTGCAATGATTTCTGCTTGCACAATGGAACTTTTCCCCCTTCCTCTCCTAAATCTGTTCTAGTGGTTCCCCAAGCCCTCTGGAGATTTGGGGAGGATAGGGCGTGCACGGGGGCAGGGGAGAGAAGGAAAGTCCCATTGTGCTAGTGGTAATCTTGCACTCATGGGACAAGTTAATTGAACACCGCCAATGAAGAGCCCTGTTCTTACGGTGGCAATCAGATGCTTATGGGAAGCTCACAAGCAGGACATGAGCACAACAGCATTTGCTACAGACACATTGTACCCCCAGAAGATTTGTCCTTACTGCAACAGTATCCCTGAATGAAGCACATTGCCATTTTCACTCATATGAGGGAAAAGCAAACATTCACTAATACTAGAGAAGGGGTGTGCTTGAGCAAATTTATTTCTTGCATTTATTTCCTACCCTTTCTCTCCTCCATTATTTTATCTTCGCAACAACCCTGTGAGGTAGGCTATGCTGAGGGGAAGTCATTGGGCAAAGGTCACCCACTGAACTTTTGACTGAGATGTGTTCTGACCCTAGGTCTCCCCAGTCCTAATCTGACAAACCACCACATCGCAATGGTTCTCTAAACCTACTCCTTGACCGTGACGACTCCAGCATCTGGGATTACAGGCAGGTTTAATCCCTTGCCAACTGTATCCTAGAGTCCTAGCGTTCTTCTTCAGCCTTGGGTCCCCAGATGCAGTTAGACTACAGCTCCCATAATTCCTAGCCATTAGCTAAACTGGCTGGGGAAAATGGGGGTTGTAGTCCAATAACATCTGAAGACCCAAGGCTGAAGAACACCATTCTGGATTGCAGCCCATTTGCTTAGTTCTAAAGGTGTAACAGCAGGCACAGGGAACCTTTGGTCCTCCAGATATTGCTAAACCACAATGCCCATCATCCCTGGCTATTGGGGGTCCTTATGTTTCCTAGGGCTAATTGGAGTTGTAGTTCAGCAACCAAAAGGAGGGTCAAAGACTTCCCACTCTTGCATGAAGGAGAGCAACTGAGAAGTCTGGACCTGTTTGCATAGCCTACTCCTTCCTCTACATAGCCCCATCCTAGGTTTCATGTATTGATCATGCTAAGAAACATGGACTTTAGTATATAGTATGATAATGATACTGAATGGGACTTGCTCTTCAGATTGACAACAGTTTTAGTGCTTTGATGGACCAAAGTCAGAGCCACCAGTGGTGGCATGAGAACTGCAGGGCATAATAGGACATAAGGGTACCAGATGGATCAAATACTGTGTGTCTATGTCTTACACTCAACTTTGACTATACGGAATTAACACCCTTTTCAAGGCATGAAGAAAGCTTTCATGCTTTTGATGCTTCCTAAAAAAAAAATCCACAGCAACCACCTGCAATGTGACACAAAGAAATGATTGCCTTTATAAGAAGAGAGGCAAGGACAAATCTAGCTGCCTAGCAACAAAAGTCTTATTTCAAGGAAGTGGTTCCCAGCCATTTCACTGATGGCACTCACCCATATGGAATGCTGTCACCATTCAGGAGCACCGCACAGTGAGCATGACTACCCATGGGCAGCCTTAATGTGAATGGGTTGTAAGCTTCAATTCAAGTATTTTGACCCTATTGGGACTGGATCACACATGTGCATGCATCACATATTACATTATACAGTAGCTTATGTGCCTGAATGAAGTATTGCAATGTTTTCCTAAGTTCATACATTCAGCTACTAGTCATTATCAAGGGTAGAGCAATAAGTCTCTTACCACGAAAACCCTATGAACAGAGTATCCAAAATGCAACATGAGATAGTGCTGGAAGATGACACCCTCAGGTCAGAAGGCACTCAATGAGCTACTGGGAAAGAACAACGGACAAGTATGAGTAGCACTGTGACTAATGACGCAGCTGGGTCAAAGCCAAAAGGAAGCCTAGAGGCTGATGTGCACAGATGTGAAAGGAGAGTCTGAAGTTGTACGATGCACACAATAGGAACATGGAATGTGAGAAGCATGAACCAGGGAAAGTTAGAAATTGTCAAGCATTCCATAAAGGAAGCCACAGACCTGAACTTACAAGATCTGAATAGGATGGTTCATGACAGATGCTGTTGGAGATCACTGATTCATAGGGTCACCGTAAGTCATAGTCGACTTCAAGGCACATAACAACAAAAGAGCAATAAGTGATGAAAAATCTAGCAATTTACATGCTTGTGTCAGCTGGCCCTCAGTCTGTTGATCAGTTTGTTAGGCTTCAGGTCCTCCATCTCTTCTATACTGATTCCCACACAAGCTCCAGCCTTCTTTTCTAGCACCTTGGCAAGTTCTTTTGTAGGCCTATTAGTTTCATTTTTGCTCTTGGAAAGCTGCTTGTACAACCAAAACTGGTGCAAGGGAGCCAATAAGCCATTAGCACTGCTTTGTCATCATCCCTGCCCCACTCTTGACTGGCACAGCTATGTCATGTTATAGGTGCCCTTGGATCAGATGGATGTGGAGCAGGATCCAGGATGATAAAGAATCAACAACAGTACCCTGCACACCATCCAAGCACTGGCAAATGCGGCCAGGAGTGAACTATGCTATAGCATTTGTAGACAAAGGAGAAGTAATTCTTCTGGTGTTTTAGTAGCACAAGGGACAGAGTTTTGTGGCTTTGGTGATCTTCCAAGGGAATATGATGCTTTAGCTACAAAAAGCACAAATCCCTACAATGGGTGGGTAAAACAGATAATAGAATCATAGCATTTAAGAGTTGACAGGACTTTGAGAGTCATATAGCCCAACACCCTGCTCAGTGCAAGATTTTTAGTGCAGGATGCAACTACAGCATTACTGACAGAGGCCGTCCAGCCTCTGCTTATATACCTCCTAATGATCAAATTGTAAGTATGTCCCTGAGCATTTCTGTCTGTTGTTTTACAGACTTTCTCTTCACAGAGAGTGCAGTACAATCAAAGCAGTTAGTATTGTTGATGACCTACCCCAAGAATGACATCAGACCATTCAGCATCTTGCTGCATCTTGATATAATTTCCGATTCTGGCCTTGCTTCCTTCTGGCATAATTTGCTACTCAGATCTTGCTTCCTTCTGATCATCTTCCACTAGAGGATGTTCAGTTGGACAGTCTACCATGCCCCTGCACTGGATGTGATTGGATTATGAAGTCACTAGAATAACCCACCCACAGAGACTGCCTACTACATCTCATAGAACCATAGACACATAGAGTCAGATGGGTGTAAAGGACCTAGTCCACCCCTTGATCATTGCAGTAAATCCAGAGCTAATGCATCTCCAACAGTTCAACCTCTCCATGAAAGACCTCCAATGAGAGCCCACCACCTCTATAGGCAATTGTTTCCGTTATTGAACTGCTCTTACCATTGCTCTTACCAATGTTCAATTGAAATACAGCCTCCTGTAGATGCAAGCCAATTAGACCTAGACCTGCCCTCTGAAGCAACAGAGAACAAGTCTCTTCTCTGTGACACCCTTTCGGGTATTTGAAGAGTGCTATAATGTTCTCACTCAAAAATCTCATCTCCGAGATAAACATAATCCTCCTGTACTTTCAATCTTTATCATAGGTTTTGTTTTCCATACCACTAATTCTTCACTGCCCTCCTCTGAACCCACCCCAGTTTGTCTACATCCTACTTAAAGAGGGTGGCCAGACTTAGACACAGTATTCCAGTAAGGCGGAGTACAACATGAGTTTCTGCATGAGTCACTGTTCTATGTTTGTCTCGTTCCAAATCAGGAGCAATACCTATAGATGCAGAAACACAGAGGCTGGACTCCTTTGAGGCTGGAACATGTGAAGCTGCCTTATATTAAATCAGACCATTGGTCCATCTAGCAGAGTAATGTCTACCCTGGCTGGCAGTAGATCTCCAGGATTTCAGACAAGGAATCTTTCCCAGCCATACCTGAAGATGCTGGGGATTGAAACTGAGAGCTTCTGCATGCCAAGGAGATGCTTACTACAATACTATCAGCCTTCCCATATTATTGGGGGCGGGGACATTATTTAAATCCCAATTTCCTTTACACATTGTAAAAGTGCATTACAAAGGCATAATATAAACTAAGGATTCAAAATATGGAAAATAGTAACAGCAGCAATAGGGCATCTAAATCCTTATTCACGAATAAGAACAGACACAGCGCCCACAGCTCCCATCTCAATGGGACAGTTAACAATAAGCAGCAGCCAGCGTTATCAAACCCAGGTAGCCTACAGCTTTGTGAACGAATTTTTTGAACGAATCTGCTGTTCGTGTATGTTACTAACTGCTGGATGCTGAGAACTGGATTTGTTTTACATTCCTGAACGTGCTGGAGATAAGAACCGTGCTGGTTAGATCATATTAACAGGCCTGGAATATTAACTCTTTTGTTGCTGGTGGAAAAAAAGAAACAGTTTGCCTCTAAGTTTGGGAACATTGGCTAATAATAGAAAAGTTTTTTTTTCAAGAATGACAACCAGGAAAGCAGCCAACGTTTTAGAGCAAAGAGGTTCAACTGATACACAGGAAGGGATAGACATGTTCCAGAAAATTATGGAGGGGATTAATGATTTTAAACAAGAGATGAAACAAGAGATGAAACAGGACAGACAACAATTTAAAGATGAATTTTGCAATATGAAAAAGGATTTTAAAGATTTACAAGATCATATCAAAACAGAAGTGGGTGAGATTAAAAATAACATTGGGCAACTAATACAAGATGTAAAAAATGTTAAAGATAAGGTGCAAACCTTAGAGAATAGAATAGATATTACAAATGTGGAATTGGAAAAAAATTTGGACTATATTGCTGCCATGGAACTTAGAGATAAAGAACATTGCTTGAGATTCCATGCAATTCCTGAGGAAACAGGTGAAGATATCAGAGAGAAAATTGTTAATGCCTTGGTAAAATCCTTGGACTGGGATGAAGATCGGATGGAATTTGAAATAGATAAAGTTTATAGAATTAATTTCAGATACGCAACAATGAAAAAAATCCCAAGAGATGTGCTTGTTTATTTTTAAAAAAAGAGGACCAGAGATATGGTTTTGCAACATCATTTTAACAATGTCTTCAAAATTGACGGTAAAGAAATACTGGTGATGAAGGAAATTCCTATTAGACTTCTACGTAAGAGAAAAGAATACGCTTTCTTCACAGAAAAACTCAAACAATGTAAAATTCAATTTAGATGGGATGTTCCAGAGGGAGTGATTTTTACATTTAGACAACAGAAGTATCGATTAAATAATGTTCAAAAAGCAAGGGATTTCTTGAGAAAAGCTTCAAAAGACATGGAAGAAGATAAACTCAAAGACATGGACATAATTCCTGGGAAACAAAGTCAACAGAAACAGGTAGAGGAAGAAAAGGATGATGATGAATTAAAGGGAGCAACAGGTACAGACTTTTCTAAAATACATGCTTAAAAATGGATTACAAATATCTAACTTGGAATATAAATGGAGCTAATTCGTCGCAGAAGAGAAAGTATTTCATTATTTGAAAAAATTAAAATTGGATATAATTTGTTTACAAGAAACTCATATTAGGAAGAAAGATTCTAAATATTTAATCTATAAAAATTTGGGTGAAGAATTTATTTCGGCAGCATCCAAAAAAAAAATGGTGTTGTTTTTTATATTAACTCACAATTGTCTCCTAAATTGGTATTATTGGATGATAGTGGCAGATTTGTGGGAGTTGAAATCACCATACAGGGTACAAAAATTTTGATAGTGGGCATTTATGCCCCCAATGAAGATAAAACAAGGTTTTATACTGGACTTATGGAAAAATTATCAGAGTTTGCATATGACCATTGGTGTGTCATGGGTGATTGGAATGGGGTAATTTCACCAAAAATGGATAGACTTTCTGAGAAAAATATTAAAGAGACACAGGGCAAATTGCCGAAGATCTGCTTCAAACTGATGGAAAATTTAGAATTGGTGGATGCTTGGAGATATATAAATGACAATGCAAAGGAATTTACTTACTTTTCAGAAAGACATAAAACATTTTCGAGGATTGATATGATTTGGATGTCTAAAATTTTAGTGAAAGACATTTCCAAGATGGATGTATTACCAAAAAATTTTTCGGATCACAATCCAGTGATATTGACTTTAAAAAAAAAAAATCTTGGATTTAGATGGAGACTAAATGAATCTTTATTACAGAATGATAAAATAGTGCAGGAATGTAAGAAGAAATTAAAAGAGTTTTTTGAACACAACTTACATAAAGGAACAGATGAAAATATTGTTTGGGATACAAGTAAAGCATTTATGAGGGGATATTTTATTAAATGTAATTCTGAATTAAAAAAGAAGAAACAACAGAAAATGCAATTAATCTTGGAAGAAATAAAACAAAAAGAGGAAGAATTGAAAAAGAATCCAACTAAAGCTTTTACTGTAAATCAAATTAAAATGTTACAGAAACAAGTGTCAATGTTGACAGTTAGAGAAATTGAAAGGAAATTAAACTTTGCCAAACAAAGGACTTTTGAATTTGCAAATAAACCGGGGAAATTGCTAGCATATAAATTAAGAAAAGAACGACAAAAAAATCTTATTTTAAAGATACAAGGAGGAGATGAGATGCTGACGGATAACGCAAAAATTCAAAAGGTTTTTCATCAGTATTATTCAACTTTGTACAAGTGTCAGGAAATTCCCTCTGAAAAAATAGAAGAGTATATATCTAAACAGAATTTGCCTAAAATTACAGATTTTCAGAGACAAGCTATTAATGGTCCTATTACGTCAAGAGAAATATCTGAGGCTATAAGTAAAATTAAATTAGGAAAGGCGCCAGGACCGGATGGACTATCAGCAATGTATTACAAATGTTTGGAGGAGGAACTCTTATTACCTTTACAGTATACAATGAATTCTATTTTGCAAGAGGGGAAGATACCGGATAGTTGGGAAAATGCCAATATAACATTAATACCTAAAGAGGAGCAGGATCTAACCAAAACAAAAAATTATCGGCCAATATCTTTATTGAATAATGACTACAAAATTTTTACAATGATTTTGGCTGAAAGAATGAAAATAATATTGCAACAATTTATTCAGGAAGATCAAGCGGAGTTTTTACCTAAAAGACAATTACGTGATAACGTCAGGAATGTTTTGAATGTGTTGGAATATCTAGAACAACGAAATGACATACAAGCAGCTTTGATTTTCTTGGATGCTGAGAAAGCATTTGATAATTTGAATTGGAAATTTATGTTTAAGGTTCTAGAGCAAATGGACTTTGAAGATAATTTTATAAAATGGATCAGATCG